>NW_027675377.1:670000-1366506 GCF_965601325.2 Salmo salar
AGACAGACAGACAGACAGACAGACAGACAGACAGACAGACAGACAGACAGACAGACAGACAGACGGAGATAGATACACAGACAGACAGACAGACAGACAGACAGACAGACAGACAGACAGACAGACAGACAGACAGACAGACAGAGATAGATACACAGACAGACAGACAGACAGACAGACAGACAGACAGACAGACAGACAGACAGACAGACAGACAGACAGACAGACAGACAGACAGACAGACAGACAGACAGACAGACAGACAGACAGACAGACAGCAAAATACACACAGACAGAGAGACAGGCAAAGAGACAGACAGATAGATAGACAGACAGAGAGACACACACACACAGGGAGGGAATATTGTGTTTGTTTAATATTGTTTTAGGACTATGAAAATGGACTAAAGTATTAGCCTATGGATTATGAAAACAACAAAAAGAAATGTGAAAATGTGAGAGGAGAAATGACTAGAGACAGTGTTGTTTAACTCACTGACCATGACCCATGAGTTCTTCTTACCTTTGTTCAGTAGAAAAGTCTCCCTCTCTAAAGGATATAGGTTCAAGCATAGACCGGTCAATCTTCATGGACACACAGCTGGGAACAGGGGAGGCTGGTCTCTCCTGCTTTATTGGTCTTCAACACAACAGAGACAAACATTACATCTCTCATCTACTCTGATCTCAGATGGGAAACATAAGAAGAGTTTAATTCCAAAACGCTACATATCCATTTTCAGAAATGTTGGTAAATTAGCTTTTATTGTTTAAAGAAATTATTAATGAGATTGGTGTGTTTTTCACTATCTAATCATGACATGGGGTTGATCAATGACAGACATGTATTTGTTTAAAATCTATCACTTAATGATTTCATTTCAGAGAGACAAATAATAATATTTGTTTACAAAATGCTATATATCTGCCTCACTCTCAACTGTGACCGACCGTTTCAATTCGGTCATATGTAGCAACATTTGAAATGGTGTTTTTTATGTTGGATAAAAGTAGAGACTCAGAGCTAGAAAATGGTATATCAGACACTACAGTTGAGGAACAATGGGAAAGTAATTCTGCTTTGAAAGTTGATCAACTTGGAACCTCACTTTTGAGAGAATGTCCTTTGAATGTTTTGGTACCTACTGGAGAGCTCTTCTTTGTCTACAGGGCTGTTACTTTGGCAGATAATGTCACCCATCTAAATAAATAGTTGTTATATATATAATTAACTAAATGTATGGTGTTTTTGTTTTATGTCAGTTTAATTTTGTTATGCTATAAACATTTTATTTTATTATAAGTGGTAAAAGGAACTAGAAAATGTTATATTTTGCGATTCTGAGTAATTACTACTTTAGTAAAGAATTACACATTATTCAGTACTACTGCAGTTGCTACATAATTCCAATAGATGGCAGCATAAGACCACAAATGATATTTCAGAATATTAGTTTAGTTTTCTCCCTGGATACACCACCACTCCCCACGCTTCTTTCTGTCCCTTTCCACACTGCTAACGCAAGAGGAAGGACTGAAAAAGCATTTAACAGATTACTGTGAAGTAATATAATGATGATTCATGTTTATTATTACCTGTTTTTATGCTCATGTTTGAAATTATACTTCATTACTATAACGATTATCAATAAGCCTGAACATTAATTCAGACACCTCTGGTTGAGAAAAACGTATTTTCCTGGTACATTCATTGTCAAATTCATCAACCACCATCGAGCCACTCTGTCTTCTCTCTCTAGTAGTCAACTCAGCCCCAGTAAAAAGCTGGTGTCTTCACTCTGCCTTCTCTCTCTAGTAGTCAACTCAGCCCCGGTAAAAAGCTGGTGTCTTCACTCTGCCTTCTCTCTCTAGTAGTCAACTCAGCCCCGGTAAAAAGCTGGTGTCGTCACTCTGCCTTCTCTCTCTAGTAGTCAACTCAGCCCCGGTAAAAAGCTGGTGTCGTCGCTCTGCCTTCTCCAGGGGCATGTTGAGGTAAATTTACTAACCGAGAGGGTTGAATTATGTAATTTATTGGTGGGCTGGAAGGCGCACTCTTGTCTTTTCTATTCCGAGGTTGTTTACTCGCAATATCAGATATTAAGATGACTTTTTATAATGCATGTATACTGAGGTTGAGGTTCTGACTAGTGATAATTTACCCGGGGTTCAATACCTGCTATAGTCACTATTATTTTGCTCTCCCAAAAGCAACACAGCCCTAAAACGAGATATATAGCTAACTAAAGTCATGTTAATGAGTGACCATTTTAGAAAATCATGGGACATATAGTCTGTGGTTGCATGCTATTTTATGTCAATCATACTGCTGCTTGTAGCCTATAACTGATGCTTTGTGGTCTTATGCTGCCATCTATTGGAAATATTTAGCAATTAAAAGTTATTAATGCACATTCAGACGTTGGTGAGGCAGCTGAGAATTTAAAAAAAAAATGGAATGTGTCCAGCCTACTTGAGGCGCCCCGAAAATAATATTCAAAAGTTTAGTCCTTGGATACAGAGGGGTTAAACACTAAAGTTACCGTCCATCTAGTGAAGAGAGGAGAACCGGACAGAGGTAGCCAGCATCTGTCAACGAGAGAGGGAGGATTGGATAACTAGGATGCTGCTGGTAGAGTAGCTAGCTAGCTTACCTAGCTGTACCGACTA
The DNA here is from genome assembly GCF_965601325.2 of Salmo salar. Classification (NCBI taxonomy): domain Eukaryota; kingdom Metazoa; phylum Chordata; class Actinopteri; order Salmoniformes; family Salmonidae; genus Salmo; species Salmo salar. The sequence goes on from NW_027675377.1 coordinate 672,668, forward strand.
GCTAGGATAACTAGGATGCTGCTGGTAGAGTAGCTAGCTAGCTTACCTAGCTGTACCGACTAGCGAGGATAACTAGGATGCTGCTGGTAGAGTAGCTAGCTAGCTTACCTAGCTGTACCGGCTAGCTAGGATAACTAGGATGCTGCTGGTATAGTAGCTAGCTAGCTTACCTAGCTGTACCGACTAGCTAGGATAACTAGGATGCTGCTGGTAGAGTAGCTAGCTAGCTTACCCAGCTGTACCGACTAGCTTGGATAACTAGGATGCTGCTGGTAGAGTAGCTAGCTAGCTTACCTAGCTGTACCGACTAGCGAGGATAACTAGGATGCTGCTGGTAGAGTAGCTAGCTAGCTTACCTAGCTGTACCGACTAGCTAGGATAACTATGATGCTGCTGGTAGAGTAGCTAGCTAGCATACCTAGCTGTACCGACTAGCTTGGCTAGCTAGCAGGACGTTCATCTGTCGTTTGTCTCGATGATGATGACGAATCCGGTGAACCACAAAATGAAACAAGGATAGAGAGTGAAAAGGATCTGGCTACACTCATACTGTCCCTGACCGTAAACCAAAAGCAAATTGAACAATAAACTTCGGTGTCTCAACACTGTAACAAACTCTGTCATTATTCCCCAAGATCACCTCAGCCCACTCTGCACGTAACATGACAATATGTTTGGCGCCACACAGTATGGGGACGTGGACAGTTCTGTACGGGGACGGGGCCAGTTCCAGAACGCGGACAAGAGCAGTGCCACACAATCAACTAAACCCAGTCTTTACAGTGGGTTACATTAGTAATATTCATTTTTCTCTATGTTAAACAAACATTTATTGCAACAATATTTTGAGATCTGGGCCCATATCCACAAAGCGTCTCAGAGTAGAAAATTGGTCGTATAAGTGCTGAGAATACAGACATTTTACACTTCTGGGTATAAATGAAAGCTATGCATGAAGTCTCTACTCCCACCTAGTCAGCAGATATTTAGGACACCTCGTGAGCTGTCCTAAGTAGTTAAGAGTTAACAGCAGGTGTCTTGATAATACTATAGAATAATGCAGCGAGTCAGTGGTTCCTGCACCACATGTAAATACTTTGGGGTAGTAAAAATATTGTTTTCTATTTCTATATGATCAATCCATTAATAATATAGACCTACATGCAACAGTATGTCTTGTGCTTTTGGAAATTATTTATGAATAATATGTATGTGTAATATTTATTTATAATATTTATGTATCATATTTATGTATGATATTTATGTGTAATATTTATGTATAATATGTATGTATAATATTTATGTATCACAAGTGATACCATGTATGTCTGCATAGCATTTTGTCTTCATTTTGGCAGATTAACTCATGCTTATTTCTGAAGATTATCTCTGGTTTTCACCCAGAGGCTAAGGAGTTGGAGCTGTGGCGGGATTTGAACCTGTGTTTGAAAGGTGGCTGGTTCGAATCCTGGGCCGAGTGCTGAAATAAACAGGTGGAATTGATCTGACCACTGGAGGGCTGCTGGGTTCACATCCTCAAAACAATCACCATTCGTTGATCAGAACTCTAGAGATTCTTCTTCACTGAACCCAAAAATATATCACTTTTAGTGATTCCATATATTATGGAAGTGATAGAAGCCTTTTTGGTTCTATAAGGAACCTTATTTTCTAAGATTGTATAATAAACACATAAACATTTGATTATTTAATTTTCTACATCATGTTATTTCAAGTTATCTCTTTGGAGCGCAACATCACGTTGTTAAAAAATTATCCTAAATTAGGCATCTCGGGTGTTCCAGCTAAACAATGGATGTATAGCGTTTTGCAATACAAAAATATTATACACAATCCTAAGCTATTAATTAAAAATCTGAGAACAGTAATATTGAAGGTACCCATTAGCAACCATTTCTGATTTAAAAACAAACGTGAACATTTTTGGAAATATCTTTTTTGAAATAAACTATTAATAATTCTTAAACAAAATTGTCATCTCACCTCTTAGATTTGGTGTCATGTTCCCCAGAGAGACTCATTTTAGAGGCAGGGTCCCCCTCCTTCCTCTCCCCAGAGAGACTCATTTTAGAGACAGGACCCCTGAACAGAGATCCAACATGTTGGTTGTGGTTAACACAGTGACAACTAAACAGAGATCCAGCATGTTGGTTGTGGTTAACACAGTGACAACTAAACAGAGATCCAGCATGTTGGTTGTGGTTAACACAGTGACAACTAATTATTGATTGTCAATTGTTCTCATGTATTCATTATCTCTTAGAGAAATAAAACATTTACTAACAGACATAGAAACAGTCAGGTGATTTAATGCATCACATTAACATGTTGTTGTGACATTTCATCTCCATGGTAACTGTCAATAATAATAATAAGTCACTGTTTGTTAAGGTAGTTATACACAGAACAACAACAATAATAATAATAGTAATAATAATAATAATAATAATAATAATTCACTGTTTGTTAAGGTAGTTATAGACAGTACAGCAACAATAAATATAATAATAATAATAATAATAAGTCACTGTTTATTAAGGTAGTTATAGACAGTACAGCAACAATAATAATAATAATAATAATAATAATAATAAGTCACTGTTTGTTAAGGTAGTTATAGACAGAACAACAACAATAACAATAATAATAATAATAATAATAATAATAATAAGTCACTGTTTGTTAAGGTTGTTATAGACAGAACAATAACAATAACAATAATAATAATAATAATAAGTCACTGTTTGTTAAGGTAGTTATAGACAGTACAGCAACAACAACAATAATAATAATAATAATAATAATAATAAGTCACTGTTTGTTAAGGTAGTTATAGACAGTACAGCAACAATAATAATAATAATAATAATAATAATAATAATAAGTCTCTGTTTGTTAAGGTAGTTATAGACAGTACAGCAACAATAATAATAACAATAATAATAATAATAATAACAATAATAATAATAATAATAACAATAATAATAATAATAATAACAATAATAATAATAATAACAATAATAATAATAATGATAATAATAATTCACTGTTTGTTAAGGTAGTTATAGACAGAACAGCAACAATAATAATAATAATAATAATAATAATAATAATAATAATAATAATAAGTCACTGTTTGTTAAGGTAGTTATAGACAGAACAGCAACAATAATAATAACAATAATAATAATAATAATAATAATAATAATAATAATTCACTGTTTGTTAAGGTAGTTATAGACAGTACAGCAACACAAGGCCATGTCTCACACGTATTTGTATTCACTAACAGTAGGCTATTTATTGTCTTTCAATCTGTTGTTTTCTAAACGTATCTGAGAATGTAGACAGAAGGGCTAAAACAGACATGATTGATCCGAGGAGGAAATTGTTGATCCTTTCAGAAAGGTTTTTTGCATCAAGTGAGAGAGGTTATATTATGTAAAGTAGACTAGGTTATAATGCATAATAGCAGTTTGTTAGTGATATGCAGATCAAGGTCTATACCTCGGCTATAGCCTACATATCATAGATGACCAGTCTAAACCTGTTCAGATCAACATAATGTTATAGTCCTACCAGTAGCAGGACAGAGAATGTACTGTATATAACCTACATATCATAGATGACCAGTCTAAACCTGTTCAGATCAACATAATGTTATAGTCCTACCAGTAGCAGGACAGAGAATGTACTGTATATAACCTACATATCATAGATGACCAGTCTAAAACTGGTCAGATCAACATAATGTTATAGTCCTACCAGTAGCAGGACAGAGAATGTACTGTATATAACCTACATATCATAGATGACCAGCCTAAACCTGTTCAGATCAGTTCACAGAGACCATCAGGTTTGTCGGCATGATAAGTGATCATAGCCTTATAATAGTTTGTAGGTAGTCTAGACCAACAGTACGAGAGTCTGCCCGTCTTTCCTACATACCAACACATTTATTCAATGTTACCGAGAAATATGTGCCACAGTTTCAACAGCCATCTTTGTAACTGCGTAGACTACACACTTACTTTCACGTTCATATGAGGAAATCACAAAACTTCTGACAGTCACTGGTGCAGCCACCTGTTTTCTTGCAGATGAAGTAGCTTTCACAGGCAGCTCATTCAACCAGCCTAAACAACAGTAAATACAAGATGTCAAATGGTCAAAAGTGAATCTCAATAGAGCCATATACATTAGAGAGAGGTATATTGCTGCAGATGTTGGATCTTAATTTGAGCCAGTTTGCTACACCTGGAAAATAATCCTGCAGAAACAGGACATTTGAATTATTGTGTGGATTATAATTAATGAACAGTTTTAAAATGGAAAAATTGAATTTATCATCTTCAGAAACCTTTTCTAAAGTTTAATTACACTCAAATACACTACAAGTTTAGTTTTTCTGCAACAGCGTGATCAAATTAAGATCCTACATCTGTACAGAGTTTATGTCTTTATCTGAAAAGGGCAGTTTGAGTTATTAGCAATAACATTGCAACTGTCAGCTGATGTAAACCTCTGTGATTGGATGTTATAGACCCCCATACATATCCCCATGTACAATTATGTGTACAGATGTAGGATCTTATTTTGATCACCCCCCACTGCAGAAGAACATTCCAGCAATGCAGGAAATGTAAAACTTGTAGTGTATTTGAGGTTTAAAAAGGCTTTTGAAGTTTGTAATTTCCACTTAGAAATTTCAGACTTGAGTTTTCCTTACGAAAAATGTAGTAACCCCTACAAAAATTGACCACGTCCAGTCAGCTCCATTTTGTCTGATTAAACGGACACCAACCTGTCTCAATAGTAGTAGACTGTTAGGAGTGTTTTACTGTCATTCACTATACTAACATTACACCAACCTGTCTCAGTAGTAGTAGACTGTTAGGAGAGTTTTACTGTCATTCACTATACTAACATTATACCAACCTGTCTCAGTAGTAGTAGACTGTTAGGAGTGTTTTACTGTCATTCACTATACTAACATTACACTAACCTGTCTCAGTAGTAGTAGACTGTTAGGAGTGTTTTACTGTCATTCACTATACTAACATTACACCAACCTGTCTCAGTAGTAGTAGACTGTTAGGAGTGTTTTACTGTCATTCACTATACTAACATTACACCAACCGGTCTCAGTAGTAGTAGACTGTTAGGAGTGTTTTACTGTCATTCACTATACTAACATTACACCAACCTGTCTCAGTAGTAGTAGACTGTTAGGAGTGTTTTACTGTCATTCACTATACTAACATTACACCAACCTGTCTCAGTAGTAGTAGACTGTTAGGAGTGTTTTACTGTCATTCACTGTACTAACATTACATTTAATTTATCTACACACTTTACAATAATCCCTGGCAGGATTCTCACCTTGAAACTTCATTGTCATTTTTTTCTGTTCTGTTGTGTATATTCTGATGGGTGAGGCCTGAGCTGGAATGTGAAGCTAACTGAAGCTGGCTAGCTTTAGAAAACCAGTATATCAAGCCTGTATCATAGTATACCCCTCAGGCTACGTTCAGGTTTCAGCAAGAGGCAGGTATCAACATGCCGAGTCGTAGGCGACAACCTGGGTTGTATTCATTAGTTTACTCCACAGCCAGTTAAATAAAACATAAACCGCTTACTCTAAACGCTGTACAACGTGACCTAAACGGTTTCTGTTGCCAAACGTTTTGCTACGGTGGGCACTAATGAATACACACAAACTGTTTTGAGGAAGTGTAAGTTGTTGTTAGTCTCTCGAACAATATTTATTAGTCTCTCTTTCACACAACATACCTTCCTGAGTGAAAAGAGTTAACTGTAGATTATAAAGAGAACATGTTTGTTTGTTACTTGTTGTATTTTAAGCCTGTTTTGAGAAGACAAGTCTATAGACCTATGATACAGTACACTCTTAGAATAAAGGGTTCCAAACGGGTCCTCCGGCCGTCCCCATAGGAGAACGCTTTTGGGTTCCAGGTAGAACCCTTCTGGCTTCCATGTAGAACCCTCTGTGGAAAGGGTTCTTCACGGAACCCAGAAGTGTTCTACCTAGTACCAAAAAAAGGGTTCTACAAAGGGTTCTCCTATGGGGACAGCCAAAGAACCCTTTTAGATTGTAGATAGTGTAGGAGCGATCACCCTGGGGCACACAGATGGGCACAGAACGAATTCACCCCACACATCTAATTTATATCCAAAACATTTTAAGGAGAGTAGGACTATTATAACACTGTCCACCAAAAATATAATTAACTATATGAATACACATAACAATATCATCAACTATATGAATACACACAACAATATCATCAACTATATTAATACACATAACAATATCATCAACTATATTAATACACACAACAATATCCTCAACTATATTAATACACAAAACAATATCATCAACTATATTAATACACACAACAATATCCTCAACTATATTAATACACATAACAATATCATCAACTATATGAATACACATAACAATATCATCAACTATATGAATACACAATAATCATCTTACCTTTTATCTCTCAATAGAAACAGAGTCTGAATGATCATTCGGTCGTTGAAAGTTACTTTCGTTTGCTCTGCTCATTTACATATCAGGTTCTGCCTGTTCTCTCTCCACTCCCTCTCTCTTTACAGCTCTTACAATGTGCAGCTCCTCTCTCTCCTCAGGGGTAGCAGCTCCTCTCTCCCCAGGGGTAGTAGCTCCTCTCTCCCCAGGGGTAGCAGCTCCTCTCTCCCCAGGGGTAGCAGCTCCTCTCTCCCCAGGGGTAGCAGCTCCTCTCTCCCCAGGGGTAGCAGCTCCTCTCTCCCCAGGGGTAGCAGCTCCTCTCTCTCCAGGGGTAGCAGCTCCTCTCTCCCCAGGGGTAGCAGCTCCTCTCTCCCCAGGGGTAGCAGCTCCTCTCTCTCCAGGGGTAGCAGCTCCTCTCTCCCCAGGGGTAGCAGCTCCTCTCTCCCCAGGGATTTGAAGACATTAGGAGCTACTTTTGAACACATACATCTACAGTGTATTGCCAACAGCTTCAAACATTGACTCTGACCTGTCCAAAAAGCCAATCTGATTAAATTACCCCTCAATCCCTTCTTTCTTTTTTTCTCTCTCTCTAAAGTCACACTTTTTTGATAGTACTTTTAAAAGTGGCAATATTTCGAGAATAAAGTGGCAATATTTTGATAATATACTCAACATTATATTTTTAGAATGAAGTCTGTTATGAATGTAGGGGATGTGTTTAATAAGTGCATGTCTCCCTGACTACCTGTTGCTGTACCACTGTTGAAATGCCTCAGTTAGATGTCCTGGTGAGACTATAATAAAGTCTGTTATATTTCTAGATGAATGTAGGGGATGTGTTTAATAAGTGCATGTCTTCCTGACTACCTGTTGCTGTACCACTGTTGAAATGCCTCAGTTAGATGTCCTGGTGAAACTACCCTTTAGAATTGGATTTACTAAAGTTTGTATCATTCACAACTAAAGTTGCCAAATAACAGTTTAAAATTATCACTTTTATACTCAACATAGACACTTCATATGAACACTCACTCTGGAATGATACAAATATCCTTTTTATTTCATTCAAGCAAAATACAGTTATATTATTATTACTATAAAATCATATAATATAAAATAATGGCACATGACTTATATGTATAGACCCATCTAGTCTACTAAATGAACAAGCCTACATCCTATAACAAGGAGCATAGCCAGATAACATACAGTATCTAGTCTACTAAATGAACAAGCCTACAGTCTATATCATAGCCAGATAACATACAGTATCTAGTCTACTAAATGAACAAGTTTACATCCTATATCATAGCCAGATAACATACAGTATCTAGTCTACTAAATTAACACGTCTACAGTCTATATCATAGCCAGATAACATACAGTATCTAGTCTACTAAATGAACAAGCCTACAGTCTATATCATAGCCAGATAACATACAGTATCTAGTCTACTAAATGAACAAGCCTACAGTCTATATCATAGCCAGATAACATACAGTATCTAGTCTACTAAATGAACAAGTCTACAGCCTATATCATAGCCAGATAACATACAGTATCTAGTCTGCTAAATGAACAAGTCTACAGCCTATATCATAGCCAGATAACATACAGTATCTAGTCTACTAAATGAACAAGCCTACAGTCTATATCATAGCCAGATAACATACAGTATCTAGTCTACTAAATGAACAAGCCTACATCCTATGGCATGGAGCATAGCCAGATAACATTCAGTAGGCCAACTCATATTCCGTTCTTCTATAATACATGTTTATTTAGATCTGCCTAAAATAAATAATGGATTCATTGTGATGGTGTGTATTAAATTGATTCATCATTTTTTTATGTAGATGTTCCAAAGGTGCTCATCAGTGGTTTGTATGAGGCTGGTAGACAGTGGTTTGTATGAGGCTGGTAGACAGTGGTTTGTATGAGGCTTGTAGACAGTGGTTTGTATGAGGCTTGTAGACAGTGGTTTGTATGAGGCTGGTAGACAGTGGTTTGTATGAGGGTTGTAGACAGTGGTTTGTATGAGGCTTGTAGACAGTGGTTTGTATGAGGCTTGTAGACAGTGGTTTGTATGAGGGTTGTAGACAGTGGTTTGTATGAGGCTTGTAGACAGTGGTTTGTATGAGGCTTGTAGACAGTGGTTTGTATGAGGCTGGTAGACAGTGGTTTGTATGAGGCTTGTAGACAGTGGTTTGTATGAGGCTTGTAGACAGTAGTTTGTATGAGGCTGGTAGATAGTGGTTTGTATGAGGCTGGTAGACAGTGGTTTGTATGAGGCTTGTAGACAGTGGTTTGTATGACGCTTGTAGACAAGGGTTTGTATGAGGCTGGTAGACAGTGGTTTGTATGAGGCTTGTAGACAGGGGTTTGTATGAGGCTTGTAGACAGTGGTTTGTATGAGGCTTGTAGACAGTGGTTTGTATGAGGCTTGTAGACAGTGGTTTGTATGAGGCTGGTAGACAGTGGTTTGTATGAGGGTTGTAGACAGTGGTTTGTATGAGGCTTGTAGACAGTGGTTTGTATGAGGCTTGTAGACAGTGGTTTGTATGAGGGTTGTAGACAGTGGTTTGTATGAGGCTTGTAGACAGTGGTTTGTATGAGGCTTGTAGACAGTGGTTTGTATGAGGCTGGTAGACAGTGGTTTGTATGAGGCTTGTAGACAGTGGTTTGTATGAGGCTTGTAGACAGTAGTTTGTATGAGGCTGGTAGACAGTGGTTTGTATGAGGCTGGTAGACAGTGGTTTGTATGAGGCTTGTAGACAGTGGTTTGTATGACGCTTGTAGACAGGGGTTTGTATGAGGCTGGTAGACAGTGGTTTGTATGAGGCTTGTAGACAGGGGTTTGTATGAGGCTTGTAGACAGTGGTTTGTATGAGGCTTGTAGACAGTGGTTTGTATGAGGCTTGTAGACAGGGGTTTGTATGAGGCTTGTAGACAGTGGTTTGTATGAGGCTTGTAGACAGTGGTTTGTATGAGGCTTGTAGACAGTGGTTTGTATGAGGCTTGTAGACAGTGGTTTTTATGAGGCTGGTAGACAGGGGTTTGTATGAGGCTTGTAGACAGTGGTTTGTATGAGGCTTGTAGACAGTGGTTTGTATGAGGCTTGTAGACAGTGGTTTGTATGAGGCTTGTAGACAGTGGTTTGTATGAGGCTTGTAGACAGGGGTTTGTATGAGGCTTGTAGACAGGGGTTTGTATGAGGCTTGTAGACAGTGGTTTGTATGAGGCTGGTAGACAGTGGTTTGTATGAGGCTTGTAGACAGTGGTTTGTATGAGGCTTGTAGACAGTGGTTTGTATGAGGCTTGTAGACAGTGGTTTGTATGAGGCTTGTAGACAGGGGTTTGTATGATGCTTGTAGACAGTGGTTTGTATGAGGCTTGTAGACAGGGGTTTGTATGAGGCTTGTAGACAGTGGTTTGTATGAGGCTTGTAGACAGTGGTTTATATGAGGCTTGTAGACAGTGGTTTGTATGAGGCTGGTAGACAGTGGTTTGTATGAGGCTTGTAGACAGTGGTTTGTATGAGGCTTGTAGACAGTGGTTTGTATGAGGCTTGTAGACAGTGGTTTGTATGAGGCTTGTAGACAGGGGTTTGTATGAGGCTTGTAGACAGTGGTTTGTATGAGGCTTGTAGACAGTGGTTTATATGAGGCTTGTAGACAGTGGTTTGTATGAGGCTGGTAGACAGTGGTTTGTATGAGGCTTGTAGACAATGGTTTGTATGAGGCTGGTAGACAGTGGTTTGTATGAGGCTTGTAGACAGTGGAGGCCTGTAGTTGCTATACGTGTCAATGTTAATTAACAGTAATTTACCTTCAGGTCAGCAGTCTTTTGCATGACAATAACCGTCAGACAAAAAAAATCAAGCTCTAGGTGTGTGTCTGGGTCTCCTACATCATGACAGCTCTAGGTCTGTGTCCAGGTCTCCTACATCATGACTCCACAGCTCTAGGTCTGTGTCTGGGTCTCCTACATCATGACTCCACAGCTCTAGGTCTGTGTCTGGGTCTCCTACATCATGACAGCTCTAGGACTGTGTCTGGGTCTCCTACATCATGACTCCACAGCTCTAGGTCTGTATCTGGGTCTCCTACATCATGACTCCACAGCTCTAGGTCTGTGTCTGGGTCTCCTACATCATGACTCCACAGCTCTAGGTCTGTGTCTGGGTCTCCTACATCATGACTCCACAGCTCTAGGTCTGTGTCTGGGTCTCCTACATCATGACTCCACAGCTCTAGGTCTGTGTCTGGGTCTCCTACATCATGACTCCACAGCTCTAGGTCTGTGTCTGGGTCTCCTACATCATGACTCCACAGCTCTAGGTCTGTATCTGGGTCTCCTACATCATGACTCCACAGCTCTAGGTCTGTGTCTGGGTCTCCTACATCATGACTCCACAGCTCTAGGTCTGTGTCTGGGTCTCCTACATCATGACTCCACAGCTCTAGGTCTGTGTCTGGGTCTCCTACATCATGACTCCACAGCTCTAGGTCTGTGTCTGGGTCTCCTACATCATGACTCCACAGCTCTAGGTCTGTGTCTGGGTCTCCTACATCATGACTCCACAGCTCTAGGTCTGTATCTGGGTCTCCTACATCATGACTCCACAGCTCTAGGTCTGTGTCTGGGTCTCCTACATCATGACTCCACAGCTCTAGGTCTGAATCTGGTTGTCCTACATCATGACAGCTCTAGGTCTGTGTCTGGGTCTCCTACATCATGACTCCACAGCTCTAGGACTGTATCTGGGTCTCCTACATCATGACTCCACAGCTCTAGGTCTGTGTCTGGGTCTCCTACATCATGACTCCACAGCTCTAGGTCTGTGTCTGGGTCTCCTACATCATGACTCCACAGCTCTAGGTCTGTATCTGGGTCTCCTACATCATGACTCCACAGCTCTAGGACTGTATCTGGGTCTCCTACATCATGACTCCACAGCTCTAGGTCTGTGTCTGGGTCTCCTACATCATGACTCCACAGCTCTAGGTCTGTGTCTGGGTCTCCTACATCATGACTCCACAGCTCTAGGACTGTATCTGGGTCTCCTACATCATGACAGCTCTAGGTCTGTGTCCAGGTCTCCTACATCATGACTCCACAGCTCTAGGTCTGTGTCCAGGTCTCCTACATCATGACTCCACAGCTCTAGGTCTGTGTCTGGGTCTCCTACATCATGACTCCACAGCTCTAGGACTGTGTCCAGGTCTCCTACATCATGACTCCACAGCTCTAGGTCTGTGTCTGGGTCTCCTACATCATGACTCCACAGCTCTAGGTCTGTGTCTGGGTTTCCTACATCATCCTCTTCCCTCCATGTCCTCCTGGCTGCTGCTGTTCTAAGTGTTCCACTGACCTGCTGTTGTCATCTGTCCCCCTTTGCTCATCTGAGATGTTTAGATTACATCATATTTGAGGACACATACTTTAAGGGCCTATGTGTTTTTCATGTTTTGTTCTCCTACAATCTAACCACAAATCTGGCCATCTTTTCTCCTCCCTTCCTGACTGCCCTCCCCCTTCCCTTCTCAGTTCAAGTTTGTTTATTATATACACATGATATACACTGTGGCAGGGTGCCCCCAGTGATGCGTTGGACAGACCGCATCACCCTCTTGTTGTGTTTCGAGGGATGCATGGCTCTCGACATTCGCCTCTCCCGAGTCCGTATGGGAATGATGGGAGTGCAGTGATGGGACAAGACTGTAACTATCAGTTGGATATCACAAAATTGGGGGTAAAAAATAGGATGAACATAGATGTACACAGAATGTAATTTCACTTTATACTGAGTACCTTCACCTTGACAATGTGACACAAACAATGTACTGAACACCGTACCGGTTTCTCAACTCACAATAACTATGGATAGCAGCCGCCACCGATAAACCACACAGAAGAAGGGTCTGGGGCGACAACAGTAGCTAGTTAGCCGTACACCACACAGAAGAAGGGTCTGGGGCGACAACAGTAGCTAGTTAGCCGTACACCACACAGAAGAAGGGTCTGGGGCGACAACAGTAGCTAGTTAGCCGTACACCACACAGAAGAAGGGGCTGGGGCGACAACGGTAGCTAGTTAGCCGTACACCACACAGAAGAAGGGGCTGGGGCAACAACAGTAGCTAGTTAGCCGTACACCACACAGAGGAAGGGGCTGGGGCAACAACAGTAGCTAGTTAGCCGTACACCACACAGAAGAAGGGGCTGGGGCAACAACAGTAGCTAGCTAGCCGTAAACCACACAGAAGAAGGGACTGGGGCGACAACAGTAGCTAGTTAGCCGTACACCACACAGAAGAAGGGACTGGGGCAACAACAGTAGCTAGTTAGCCGTACACCACACAGAAGAAGGGGCTGGGGCAACAACAGTAGCTAGTTAGCTGTACACCACACAGAAGAAGGGGCTGGGGCAACAACAGTAGCTAGTTAGCCGTACACCGGTAAACAGTGTCCTTTGTGCCCACCTGTCGGGCATTGTTCTCCCACTTTTCTGTTAATGAAAGTGAGAGCAGGTAGGCGGGATCGAAGGACACTGTCTTTTAATTAAATCAAACCCGGTCAGGGGCTGGGAAGGTGGGGGGCCTGCACCCTTACAGCAGGTGGGGGGCCTGTCCCCATACAGCAGGTGAGGGTGCTGCGCCCATTTAGCAGGTGGAAGTCCTATCCCCATACAGCCAACAAAAAACTGAGTGCTGGTTTAAACTCTGGTTTGGGCTTGGAACCAATGGGTCATTGGTATGCAGGAACCAATGGGGTCAAAACGTTAGCTAGCTACAACATGTAAAAATTGACCAGAGGTAATTGACATTAGCTAGCTAAAATTAGCCAGCTAGCTAGCAAAATCTTCCTTGATGTTTTTCTCCCGAAAGAATGCAGAACAGGGAATACCACTTAGCAGGAGTTGTTGTGTAAATTTAGTTGTTTTCCAGTAAGTGTTGTTGTGTAGCTACCAGTCTGTCCTGGAATGGAATGTTGATGTGGGTGGTAGTAGTCATGCAGAAGCTATTGATAATAAGAGGGCGCAAGCATATTTTCACCTTCAGGTTCCTCCAAGAATCATTTATGATAAGAAAGGTGAAAATATGAAACCATTGATTAGGAAAGGTTAAAATATGAACCCATTGATTAGGAAAGGTTAAAATATGAACCCATTGATTAGGAAAGGTTAAAATATGAACTTATTGATTAGGAAAGGTTAAAATATGAACCCACTGATTAGGAAAGGTTAAAATATGAACCCATTGATTAGGAAAGGTTAAAATATGAACCCATTGATTAGGAAAGGTTAAAATATGAACCCATTGATTAGGAAAGGTTAAAATATGAACCCATTGATTAGGAAAGGTTAAAATATGAACCCATTGATTAGGAAAGGTTAAAATATGAACCCATTGATTAGGAAAGGTTAAAATATGAACCCATTGATTAGGAAAGGTTAAAATATGAACCCATTGATTAGGAAAGGTTCCCAGAGGAACTCTAAAGATGAAAAGGTTCTTGTAAGAATATTTTTTATATTTCAACTTTCCTAATTGAACCCCTAATTCTTTACATTTTTGTATTACATTTATTTAACCTTTTTTTTAACTAGGCAAGTCAGTTAAGAACAAGTTCTTATTTACAATGACGGCCTACCCCGCCCCAACCTGGACGACACTGGGACAATTGTGCACTGCCCTATGGGACTCCCAATCACGGCTGGATGTGATACAGCCTGGAATCTTAGTTTGGTCTTCCGAAATAGGCTAGATTTTCTTCATGTCATGTTTCTTTAGACCTGTCTAAAATAAATAATTAAGTTATTGTGAAGGCGTGGGCTATATTTCATGGATTTATTCTACTTTTTAAAAAGTAAAACAAAGGTCTGTATCAGTGGCTTGTAGGCTATGTGTGGAATCCAGTAGATGCTAAATGTGTTGATGTTAATTAAGGGTAAATTACCATGAGATTGTCAGTTATTTGCATGACAATCACCGGCTGACAAAATGTCATGACCGACACAGCCCTAGGTGACATCAATAAGGGATCAGAGCTTTCACCTGGATTCACCTGGTCAGTCTATGTCATGGAATAAACAGGTACTCCTAATGTTTTGTACACACAGTTTATATCATGTGTATATAATAAACAAACTTGATCTGAGTAGGGAAGGGGGAGGGCAGTCAGGAAGGGAGGGGAAAAGATTGAAGGTGAATAAAACATTAAAAATACATAGACCCTTAAATTATGTGTCCTCAAATATGATGTAATCTAAACATCTCAGATGAGCAAAGGGGGACAGATGACAACAGCAGGTCAGTGGAACACTTAGAACAGCAGCAGCCAGGAGGACATGGAGGGAAGAGGATGATTTAGGAAACCCAGACACAGACCTAGAGCTGTGGAGTCATGATGTAGGAGACCCAGACACAGACCTAGAGCTGTGGAGTCATGATTTAGGAAACCCAGACACAGACCTAGAGCTGTGGAGTCATGATGTAGGAGACCTGGACACAGTCCTAGAGCTGTGGAGTCATGATGTAGGAGACCCAGACACAGACCTAGAGCTGTGGAGTCATGATGTAGGAGACCCAGACACAGACCTAGAGCTGTGGAGTCATGATGTAGGAGACCCAGACACAGGCCTAGAGCTGTGGAGTCATGATGTAGGAGACCCAGATACAGTCCTAGAGCTGTGGAGTCATGATGTAGGAGACCCAGACACAGACCTAGAGCTGTGGAGTCATGATGTAGGAGACCCAGACACAGACCTAGAGCTGTGGAGTCATGATGTAGGAGACCCGGACACAGACCTAGAGCTGTGGAGTCATGATGTAGGAGACCCAGACACAGACCTAGAGCTGTGGAGTCATGATGTAGGAGACCCAGACACAGGCCTAGAGCTGTGGAGTCATGATGTAGGAGACCCAGACACAGACCTAGAGCTGTGGAGTCATGATGTAGGAGACCTGGACACAGACCTAGAGCTGTGGAGTCATGATGTAGGAGACCCAGATACAGACCTAGAGCTGTGGAGTGATGATGTAGGAGACCCAGACACAGACCTAGAGCTGTCATGATGTAGGAGACCCAGACACAGGCCTGGAGCTGTGGAGTCATGATGTAGGAGACCCAGACACAGACCTAGAGCTGTGGAGTCATGATGTAGGAGACCCAGACACAGACCTAGAGCTGTGGAGTCATGATGTAGGAGACCTGGACACAGACCTAGAGCTGTGGAGTCATGGTGTAGGAGACCCAGACACAGACCTAGAGCTGTCATGATGTAGGAGACCTGGACACAGACCTAGAGCTGTGGAGTCATGATGTAGGAGACCTGGACACAGACCTAGAGCTGTGGAGTCATGATGTAGGAGACCCAGACACAGACCTAGAGCTGTGGAGTCATGATGTAGGAGACCCAGACACAGACCTAGAGCTGTGGAGTCATGATGTAGGAGACCCAGACACAGACCTAGAGCTGTGGAGTCATGATGTAGGAGACCCGGATACAGACCTAGAGCTGTGGAGTCATGATGTAGGAGACCAAGACACAGACCTAGAGCTGTGGAGTCATGATGTAGGAGACCCAGACACAGACCTAGAGCTGTGGAGTCATGATGTAGGACAACCAGATTCAGACCTAGAGCTGTGGAGTCATGATGTAGGAGACCTGGACACAGACCTAGAGCTGTGGAGTCATGATGTAGGAGACCCAGACACAGACCTAGAGCTGTGGAGTCATGATGTAGGAGACCTGGACACAGACCTAGAGCTGTGGAGTCATGATGTAGGAGACCTGGACACAGACCTAGAGCTGTCATGATGTAGGAGACCCAGACACACACCTAGAGCTTGATTTTTTTTGTCTGACGGTTATTGTCATGCAAAAGACTGCTGACCTGAAGGTAAATTACTGTTAATTAACATTGACACGTATAGCAACTACAGGCCTCCACTGTCTACAAGCCTCATACAAACCACTGTCTACCAGCCTCATACAAACCATTGTCTACAAGCCTCATACAAACCACTGTCTACCAGCCTCATACAAACCACTGTCTACAAGCCTCATATAAACCACTGTCTACAAGCCTCATACAAACCACTGTCTACAAGCCTCATACAAACCCCTGTCTACAAGCCTCATACAAACCACTGTCTACAAGCCTCATACAAACCACTGTCTACAAGCCTCATACAAACCACTGTCTACAAGCCTCATACAAACCACTGTCTACCAGCCTCATACAAACCACTGTCTACAAGCCTCATATAAACCACTGTCTACAAGCCTCATACAAACCACTGTCTACAAGCCTCATACAAACCCCTGTCTACAAGCCTCATACAAACCACTGTCTACAAGCCTCATACAAACCCCTGTCTACAAGCCTCATACAAACCACTGTCTACAAGCCTCATACAAACCACTGTCTACAAGCCTCATACAAACCACTGTCTACAAGCCTCATACAAACCACTGTCTACCAGCCTCATACAAACCACTGTCTACAAGCCTCATACAAACCCCTGTCTACAAGCCTCATACAAACCCCTGTCTACAAGCCTCATACAAACCACTGTCTACAAGCCTCATACAAACCACTGTCTACAAGCCTCATACAAACCACTGTCTACAAGCCTCATACAAACCACTGTCTACAAGCCTCATACAAACCCCTGTCTACCAGCCTCATAAAAACCACTGTCTACAAGCCTCATACAAACCACTGTCTACAAGCCTCATACAAACCACTGTCTACAAGCCTCATACAAACCACTGTCTACAAGCCTCATACAAACCCCTGTCTACAAGCCTCATACAAACCACTGTCTACAAGCCTCATACAAACCACTGTCTACAAGCCTCATACAATCCCCTGTCTACAAGCCTCATACAAAACACTGTCTACCAGCCTCATACAAACCCCTGTCTACAAGCCTCATACAAACCACTGTCTACAAGCCTCATACAAACCACTGTCTACCAGCCTCATACAAACCACTGTCTACCAGCCTCATACAAACTACTGTCTACAAGCCTCATACAAACCACTGTCTACAAGCCTCATACAAACCACTGTCTACCAGCCTCATACAAACCACTGTCTACAAGCCTCATACAAACCACTGTCTACAAGCCTCATACAAACCACTGTTTACAACCCTCATACAAACCACTGTCTACAAGCCTCATACAAACCACTGTCTACAAGCCTCATACAAACCACTGTCTACAACCCTCATACAAACCACTGTCTACCAGCCTCATACAAACCACTGTCTACAAGCCTCATACAAACCAGTGTCTACCAGCCTCATACAAACCACTGTCTACCAGCCTCATACAAACCACTGATGAGCACCTTTGGAACATCTACATAAAAAAATGATGAATCAATTTAATACACACCATCACAATGAATCCATTATTTATTTTAGGCAGATCTAAATAAACATGTATTATAGAAGAACGGAATATGAGTTGGCCTACTGAATGTTATCTGGCTATGCTCCATGCCATAGGATGTAGGCTTGTTCATTTAGTAGACTAGATACTGTATGTTATCTGGCTATGATATAGGCTGTAGACTTGTTCATTTAGTAGACTAGATACTGTATGTTATCTGGCTATGATATAGACTGTAGGCTTGTTCATTTAGTAGACTAGATACTGTATGTTATCTGGCTATGATATAGACTGTAGGCTTGTTCATTTAGTAGACTAGATACTGTATGTTATCTGGCTATGATATAGACTGTAGGCTTGTTCATTTAGTAGACTAGATACTGTATGTTATCTGGCTATGATATAGACTGTAGACGTGTTAATTTAGTAGACTAGATACTGTATGTTATCTGGCTATGATATAGGATGTAAACTTGTTCATTTAGTAGACTAGATACTGTATGTTATCTGGCTATGATATAGACTGTAGGCTTGTTCATTTAGTAGACTAGATACTGTATGTTATCTGGCTATGCTCCTTGTTATAGGATGTAGGCTTGTTCATTTAGTAGACTAGATGGGTCTATACATATAAGTCATGTGCCATTATTTTATATTATATGATTTTATAGTAATAATAATATAACTGTATTTTGCTTGAATGAAATAAAAAGGATATTTGTATCATTCCAGAGTGAGTGTTCATATGAAGTGTCTATGTTGAGTATAAAAGTGATAATTTTAAACTGTTATTTGGCAACTTTAGTTGTGAATGATACAAACTTTAGTAAATCCAATTCTAAAGGGTAGTTTCACCAGGACATCTAACTGAGGCATTTCAACAGTGGTACAGCAACAGGTAGTCAGGGAGACATGCACTTATTAAACACATCCCCTACATTCATCTAGAAATAAAACAGACTTTATTATAGTCTCACCAGGACATCTAACTGAGGCATTTCAACAGTGGTACAGCAACAGGTAGTCAGGGAGACATGCACTTATTAAACACATCCCCTACATTCATCTAGAAATAAAACAGACTTTATTATAGTCTCACCAGGACATCTAACTGAGGCATTTCAACAGTGGTACAGCAACAGGTAGTCAGGGAGACATGCACTTATTAAACACATCCCCTACATTCATCTAGAAATATAACAGACTTTATTATAGTTTCACCAGGACATCTAACTGAGGCATTTCAACAGTGGTACAGCAACAGGTAGTCAGGGAGACATGCACTTATTAAACACATCCCCTACATTCATCTAGAAATATAACAGACTTTATTATAGTTTCACCAGGACATCTAACTGAGGCATTTCAACAGTGGTACAGCAACAGGTAGTCAGGGAGACATGCACTTATTAAACACATCCCCTACATTCATCTAGAAATATAACAGACTTTATTATAGTTTCACCAGGACATCTAACTGAGGCATTTCAACAGTGGTACAGTAACAGGTAGTCAGGGAGACATGCACTTATTAAACACATCCCCTACATTATTCTACAAATATAACAGACTTTATTATAGTTTCACCAGGACATCTAACTGAGGCATTTCAACAGTGGTACAGCAACAGGTAGTCAGGGAGACATGCACTTATTAAACACATCCCCTACATTCATCTAGAAATATAACAGACTTTATTATAGTTTCACCAGGACATCTAACTGAGGCATTTCAACAGTGGTTCAGTAACAGGTAGTCAGGGAGACATGCACTTATTAAACACATCCCCTACATTCATCTAGAAATATAACAGACTTTATTATAGTTTCACCAGGACATCTAACTGAGGCATTTCAACAGTGGTACAGCAACAGGTAGTCAGGGAGACATGCACTTATTAAACACATCCCCTACATTCATCTAGAAATATAACAGACTTTATTATAGTTTCACCAGGACATCTAACTGAGGCATTTCAACAGTGGTACAGCAACAGGTAGTCAGGGAGACATGCACTTATTAAACACATCCCCTACATTCATAACAGACTTCATTCTAAAAATATAATGTTGAGTATATTATCAAAATATTGCCACTTTATTCTCGAAATATTGCCACTTTTAAAAGTACTATCAAAAAAGTGTGACTTTAGAGAGAGAGAAAAAAGAAAGAAGGGATTGAGGGGTAATTTAATCAGATTGGCTTTTTGGACAGGTCAGAGTCAATGTTTGAAGCTGTTGGCAATACACTGTAGATGTATGTGTTCAAAAGTAGCTCCTAATGTCTTCAAATCCCTGGGGAGAGAGGAGCTGCTACCCCTGGGGAGAGAGGAGCTGCTACCCCTGGAGAGAGAGGAGCTGCTACCCCTGGGGAGAGAGGAGCTGCTACCCCTGGGGAGAGAGGAGCTGCTACCCCTGGAGAGAGAGGAGCTGCTACCCCTGGGGAGAGAGGAGCTGCTACCCCTGGGGAGAGAGGAGCTGCTACCCCTGGAGAGAGAGGAGCTGCTACCCCTGGGGAGAGAGGAGCTGCTACCCCTGGGGAGAGAGAGGAGCTGCACATTGTAAGAGCTGTAAAGAGAGAGGGAGTGGAGAGAGAACAGGCAGAACCTGATATGTAAATGAGCAGAGCAAACGAAAGTAACTTTCAACGACCGAATGATCATTACAGACTCTGTTTCTATTGAGAGATAAAAGGTAAGACGACGATTGTCATGTGTATTAATATAGTTGATGGTATTGTTGTGTGTATTCATATAGTTGATGATATTGTTATGTGTATTAATATAGTTGATGATATTGTTATGTGTATTAATATAGTTGATGATATTGTTGTGTGTATTCATATAGTTGATGGTATTGTTGTGTGTATTAATATAGTTGATGATATTGTTATGTGTATTCATATAGTTGATGGTATTGTTGTGTGTATTAATATAGTTAATGATATTGTTGTGTGTATTCATATAGTTGATGATATTGTTATGTGTATTAATATAGTTAATGATATTGTTGTGTGTATTCATATAGTTGATGATATTGTTATGTGTATTAATATAGTTGATGGTATTGTTATGTGTATTCATATAGTTAATTATATTTTTGGTGGACAGTGTTATAATAGTCCTACTCTCCTTAAAATGTTTTGGATATAAATTAGATGCGTGGGGTGAATTCGTTCTGTGCCCATCTGTGTGCCCCAGGGTGATCGCTCCTACACTATCTACAATCTAAAAGGGTTCTTTGGCTGTCCCCATAGGAGAACCCTTTTTTTGGTACTAGGTAGAACACTTTTGGGTTCCGTGAAGAACCCTTTCCACAGAGGGTTCTACATGGAAGCCAGAAGGGTTCTACCTGGAACCCAAAAGCGTTCTCCTATGGGGACGGCCGGAGGACCCGTTTGGAACCCTTTATTCTAAGAGTGTACTGTATCATAGGTCTATAGACTTGTCTTCTCAAAACAGGCTTAAAACACAACAAGCAGCAAACAAACATGTTCTCTTTATAATCTACAGTTAACTCCTTTCACTCAGGAAGGTATGTTGTGTGAAAGAGAGACTAATAAATATTGTTCGAGAGACTAACAACAACTTACACTTCCTCAAAACAGTTTGTGTGTATTCATTAGTGCCCACCGTAGCAAAACGTTTCGGCAACAGAAACCGTTTAGGTCACATTGTACAGCGTTTAGAGTAAACGGTTTATGTTTTATTTAACATCTTAAAACTGTTGGCTGTGGAGTAAACTAATGAATACAACCCAGGTTGTTGCCTACGACTCGGCATGTTGATACCTGCCTCTTGCTGAAACCTGAACGTAGCCTGAGGGGTATACTATGATACAGGCTTGATATACTGGTTTTCTAAAGCTAGCCAGCTTCAGTTAGCTTCACATTCCAGCTCAGGCCTCACCCATCACAATATACACAACAGAACAGAAAAAATCACAATGAAGTTTCAAGGTGAGAATCCTGCCTGGGATTATTGTAAAGTGTGTAGATAAATTAAATGTAATGTTAGTATAGTGAATGACAGTAAAACACTCCTAACAGTCTACTACTACTGAGACAGGTTGGTGTAATGTTAGTATAGTGAATGACAGTAAAACACTCCTAACAATCTACTACTACTGAGACAGGTTGGTGTAATGTTAGTATAGTGAATGACAGTAAAACACTCCTAACTGTCTACTACTACTGAGACAGGTTGGTGTAATGTTATTATAGTGAATGACAGTAAAACACTCCTAACAGTCTACTACTACTGAGACAGGTTGGTGTAATGTTAGTATAGTGAATGACAGTAAAACACTCCTAACAATCTACTACTACTGAGACAGGTTGGTGTAATGTTAGTATAGTGAATGACAGTAAAACACTCCTAACTGTCTACTACTACTGAGACAGGTTGGTGTAATGTTATTATAGTGAATGACAGTAAAACACTCCTAACAGTCTACTACTACTGAGACAGGTTGGTGTAATGTTAGTATAGTGAATGACAGTAAAACCCTCCTAACAGTCTACTACTACTGAGACAGGTTGGTGTAATGTTAGTATAGTGAATGACAGTAAAACACTCCTAACAGTCTACTACTACTGAGACAGGTTGGTGTAATGTTAGTATAGTGAATGACAGTAAAACCCTCCTAACAGTCTACTACTACTGAGACAGGTTGGTGTCAGTTTAATCATATAAATGGAGCAGACTGGACGTGGTCAAGTCAAATTCAATATATCAATATTCAGATATTATACTTCTACATTTAACATTTCATATGATAATGTAATTGTATCATAGTTCCACTATAGTGCAGTGATCCTCTACATTTCATATGATTATGTAATTGTATCATATTTCCACTATAGTGTAGTGATCCTCTACATTTCATATGATAATGTAATTGTATCATAGTTCCTCTATAGTGCAGTGATCCTCTACATTTCATATGATAATGTAATTTTATCATAGTTCCTCTATAGTGTAGTGATCCTCGCTATATGAGCCACTTCACAATTCCAACCAAGTGACCCAATTGGTGCCAATGGCGCGATGCGTAGGTTGTTGACCTTTTACAGGTGCGACCTGGGTTCACTTCCCTGCCCAGCTGTTTGCTACATTGGTGTCAGAAGTGGTATGGTGTCTGTGAGGTCATCAGAATGGACCGGATGTGTGAGGGGTCTGAGTAGTCGAAGCACGGGACTAATTAATACTGATACTGGGTTAACACTATTAATACTGATACTGGGTTAACCCTATTGATACTGATACTGGGTTAACCCTATTGATACTGATACTGGGTTAACACTATTGATACTGATACTGGGTTAACACTATTGATACTGGGTTAACACTATTGATACTGGGTTAACACTATTGATACTGATACTGGGTTAACACTATTGATACTGATACTGGGTTAACACTATTAATACTGATACTGGGTTAACCCTATTGATACTGATACTGGGTTAACCCTATTGATACTGATACTGGGTTAACACTATTAATACTGATACTGGGTTAACACTATTTATACTGATACTGGGTTAACACTATTGATACTGATACTGGGTTAACACTATTGATACTGATACTGGGTTAACACTATTGATACTGGGTTAACACTATTGATACTGATACTGGGTTAACCCTATTTATACTGATACTGGGTTAACCCTATTTATACTGATACTGGGATTACACTATTGATACTGATACTGGGTTAACCCTATTTATACTAATACTGGGTTAACCCTATTTATACTGATACTGGGTTAACACTATTGATACTGATACTGGGTTAACCCTATTTATACTGATACTGGGTTAACCCTATTGATACTGATACTGGGTTAACACTATTTATACTGATACTGGGTTAACACTATTGATACTGATACTGGGTTAACCCTATTGATACTGATACTGGGTTAACCCTATTGATACTGATACTGGGTTAACCCTATTGATACTGATACTGGGTTAACCCTATTGATACTGATACTGGGTTAACCATATTGATACTGATACTGGGTTAACCCTATTGATACTGATACTGGGTTAACCCTATTGATACTGATACTGGGTTAACCCTACTTGGGGCGGCAGGTAGCTGCGCTCCAACGCTCTAGTGGTTAGTTAGAGCGTTGGATTGGTAACCGAAAGGCTGCAAGATCAAATCCCTGAGCTGACAAGGTAAAAATCGGTTGTTTACCCCTGAACAAGGCAGTTAACCCACTGTTCCTAAGCCATCATTGAAAATAAGAATTTGTTCTTAACTGACTTGCCTAGTAAAATAAATAAATAAATACTGGGTTAACCCTATTTGTGCGATGCATAGGGTGTTTTCCTTGTTCACCAGCGACCTGGGTTCACTGCCCTGCACCACTGTTTGCTACAATATTAATATCATAGACTACCTGTTAAACGAAGAGACACCACAATATGAGTGAAAGGATTTTAGGATAATATCAGTGAATGTTGATTTAGAGGTGTCTTCTGGGTTCATCCTTGTAGCTGCCTTTATCAACAGGGTGAAATGTAACAAATGACATCAGAGTTGGGAGGTAACCAGGTCCCTGTTTAAATCACCATGACAACCATTTCATTATTTCTCCAGAGCAGCAAGGGAATCTGGAGACTCAACCTTTGTAGAATCACAATCACCAAGTACATTTGCACGTACATATGTAGGATCTTAATTTGAGCCAGTTTACTACAGCAGGAAAATATTCCTGCAGCAACAGAAAATGTGAATTATTATGTGAATTATAATTAATGGACATTTTTGTAGGGGTTACTACATTTTTCGTAAGGAAAACACAAGTCTGAAATTTCTAAGTGGAAATTACAAACTTCAGAAGCCTTTTTAAACCTCAAATACACTACAAGTTTTACATTTCCTGC
The DNA here is from genome assembly GCF_965601325.2 of Salmo salar. Lineage (NCBI taxonomy): Eukaryota > Metazoa > Chordata > Actinopteri > Salmoniformes > Salmonidae > Salmo > Salmo salar. The sequence continues at coordinate 697,525 of NW_027675377.1, forward strand.
ATTGCTGGAAAGTTCTTCTGCAGTGGGGGGTGATCAAATTAAGATCCTACATCTGTACACATAATTGTACATGGGGATATGAATGGGGGTCTATAACATCCAATCACAGAGGTTTACATCAGCTGACAGTTGCAATGTTATTGCTAATAATTCAAACTGCCCTTTTCAGATAAAGACATAAACTCTGTACAGATGTAGGATCTTAATTTGATCACCCTGTTGCAGAAAAACTAAACTTGTAGTGTAATTGAGTGTAATTAAACTTTAGAAAAGGTTTCTGAAGATGATAAATTCCACTTTTCCATTTTAAAACTGTTCATTAATTATAATTAATTATAATCCACACAATAATTCAAATGTCCTGTTTCTGCAGGATTATTTTCCTGGTGTAGCAAACTGGCTCAAATTAAGATCCAACATCTGCAGCAATATACCCCTCTCTAATGTATATGGCTCTATTGAGATTCACTTTTGACCATTTGACATCTTGTATTTACTGTTGTTTAGGCTGGTTGAATGAGTTGCCTGTGAAAGCTACTTCATCTGCAAGAAAACAGGCGGCTGCACCAGTGACTGTCAGAAGTTTTGTGATTTCCTCATATGAACGTGAAAGTAAGTGTGTTGTCTACGCAGTTACAAAAATGGCTGATGAAACTGTGGCACATATTTCTCGGTAACATTGAATAAATGTGTTGGTATGTAGGAAAGACGGGCAGACTCTCGTACTGTTGGTCTAGACTACCTACAAACTATTATAAGGCTATGATCACTTATCATGCCGACAAACCTGATGTTCTCTGTGAACTGATCTGAACAGGTTTAGGCTGGTCATCTATGATATGTAGGTTATATACAGTACATTCTCTGTTCTGCTACTGGTAGGACTATAACATTATGTTGATCTGAACAGGTTTAGACTGGTCATCTATGATATGTAGGTTATATACAGTACATTCTCTGTCCTGCTACTGGTAGGACTATAACATTATGTTGATCTGAACAGGTTTAGGCTGGTCATCTATGATATGTAGGTTATATACAGTACATTCTCTGTCCTGCTACTGGTAGGACTATAACATTATGTTGATCTGAACAGGTTTAGACTGGTCATCTATGATATGTAGGTTATATACAGTACATTCTCTGTCCTGCTACTGGTAGGACTATAACATTATGTTGATCTGAACAGGTTTAGACTGGTCATCTATGATATGTAGGCTATAGCCGAGGTATAGACCTTGATCTGCATATCACTAACAAACTGCTATTATACATTATAACCTAGTCTACTTTACATAATATAACATCTCTCACTTGATGCAAAAAAAAAAACTTCCAGAATGGATCAACAATTTCCTCCTCGGATCAATCATGTCCGTTTTAGCCCTTCTGTCTACATTCTCAGATACGTTTAGAAAAGAACAGATTGAAAGACAATAAATAGTCTACTGTTAGTGAATACAAATACGTGTGAGACATGGCCTTGTGTTGCTGTTCTGTCTATAACTACCTTAACAAACAGAGACTAATTATTATTATTTTTATTATTATTATTATTATTATTATTATTATTATTATTGTTGCTGTACTGTCTATAACTACCTTAACAAACAGTGACTTATTATTATTATTATTATTATTATTATTATTATTGTTATTATTATTATTATTGTTGCTGTACTGTCTATAACTACCTTAACAAACAGTGACTTATTATTATTATTATTGTTATTATTTTTATTATTATTATTGTTATTATTGTTGCTGTTCTGTCTATAACTACCTTAACAAACAGTGACTTATTATTATTATTATTATTGACAGTTACCATGGAGATGAAATGTCACAACTACATGTTCATGTGATGCTTTAAATCACCTGACTGTTTCCATGTGTCTGTTAGTAAATGTTTCATAAGAGATAATTAATAAATGACAACAATTGACATTAAAGAATGACTGTGTTAACCACAACCAACATCCTGGATCTCTGTTTAGTTGTCACTGTGTTAACCACAACCAACATGTTGGATCTCTGTTTAGGGGTCAGTGCTCTAAAATGAGTCTCTCTGGGGAGAGAGAGGAGGGACCTGCCTCTAAAATGAGACTCTCTGGGGAGAGAGTGGAGGGGGGCCCTGCCTCTAAAATGAGACTCTCTAGGGAACATGACACCAAAGCCAAGAGGTGAGATGACAATTTTTGAAATAATTATTAAGAGTTTATTTCCAAAATCATTTCCAAAATCACATTCGTTTTTTCATCAGAAATGGTTGCTTATGGGTACCTTCAATATTACTGTTCTCAGATTTTCAATGAATAGATTTTTGATGGGTATATCTTTTTTAAATTATTATTACTATTATTTCTGCATGTCCTCTTTTTCAAGATGTGGCCGATTTAAACAACAGAATACTCTTTAAAATTAGATTTTTTATTTTTTTACGACATCTTGTTTTTAAATGGCTGCTGGAAATTAGATCGAAAGCATCGAAATCTTCATTCAAAGGCATCAAATTGAGTGAATGCTGCGCAGGTTCACTGAGTTGCAAACCAAATGGATTACTGCAACTCGCTGTTGGCTGGGCTCCCTGCCTGTGCCATTAAACCCCTACAACTCATCCAGAACGCCGCAGCCCGTCTGGTGTTCAACCTTCCCAAGTTCTCTCACGTCACCCCGCTCCTCCGCTCTCTCCACTGGCTTCCAGTCGAAGCTCGCATCCGCTACAAGACCATGGTGCTTGCCTACGGAGCTGTGAGGGGAACGGCACCTCCGTACCTTCAGGCTCTGATCAGGCCCTACACCCAAACAAGGGCACTGCGTTCATCCACCTCTGGCCTGCTGGCCCCCCTACCTCTGAGGAAGCACAGTTCCCGCTCAGCCCAGTCAAAACTGTTCGCTGCTCTGGCACCCCAATGGTGGAACAAGCTCCATCACGACGCCAGGACAGCGGAGTCAATCACCACCTTCCGGAGACACCTGAAACCCCACCTCTTTAAGGAATACCTAGGATAGGATAAAGTAATCCTTCTAACCCCCCCCCCCCCCCCCCCCTTAAAAGATTTGTGGTTGTTCCACTGGATATCATAAGGTGAATGCACCAATTTGTAAGTCGCTCTGGATAAGAGCGTCTGCTAAATGACTTAAATGTAAATGTAAAATGTCTAGCTCATTGATTTGTAGATCTGACACAGTTGCTACCTCAGATTATGAGCCTAGCAGGTGTCGTGAATGAGGTATGTAGTACCCACAGAAGGCCACAGGGAGGAGCAAGAGAGATATAAACCCATACAGTTTATCTCTTTAAATACCCTGAACCTAACAATCAATCTAATGTATTTATGAAGCCCTTTTTACATCAGCAGATGTCACAACGTGATGTGCAGAAACTCTTAACACTACGTATTACCTGTTTTAGCCTGAACCCTAATTCCAGGGTAGGGTAGCGTAGAACAGTTCTAGAAACTATTTTAGTACTAAATAGCATTTTGATTATTTTGTTAACCAAAATCTATCTAAGCATTTTGCTTTTATTGTTTTGTTATTTTATTAGATTTACTATTTGTAAGGCAGAACACTTGATTAACAAGACACACTAGTTTAATTTTCAAAATGTGTTTTAAACTTGGTGACCTGGTGACCTCTATGTGAAAGTCCAGCAATTGGCGTGGGATAGATGGGGAAGGTTTGAGACTGATCTAAGGAATTAATGGGAAAAATACACTTTATTTCTCAGCTACCTCACCATGTCTGTATGTGAATGAATAGCTTTTAATTGCTAAATATTTCCAATAGATGGAAGCATAAGACCACAAAGCATCAGTTATAGGCTACAAGCAGCAATATGATTGACATAAAATAGCATGCAACCACAGACTATATGTCCCATGATTCTCTAAAATGGTCACTCATTACTTTAGTTAGCTATATATCTCGTGTTAGGGCTGTGTTACTTTTGGGAGAGCAACAAAAATAGTGACCAAAAAGGTATTGAACCCCAGGTAAATTATCACTAGTCAGAACCTCAACCTTAGTATAACATTACATGCATGATAAAAAAATCTTAATATCTGATATTGTGAGTAAACAACCTCAGAATAGAAAAGACAAGAGTGCGTCTTCCAGCCCTCCAATAAATTACATCATTCAACCCTCCCGGTTAGTAAATTTACCACAACATGCCCCTTGGCTTTTCAAATAAAAACAGGTAATAATAAACATGAATCATCATTATATTACTAAACAGTAATCTTTTAAATGCTTTTGCAGTCTTCCTCTTGCGTTAGCAGTGTGGAAAGGACAGACAGAAGCCCACACAGGAGTTTTCCTATGAGGGGGAGTGGTGGTGCATCCAGGGAGAAAACTAAACTGATCTTCTGAATTGTCATTGTGGTCTTATGCTGCCATCTATTGGAATTATGTAGCAACTGCAGTACTACTGAATAATGTGTAATTCCTTACTAATGAAGTAATTACTCAGAATTCCAAAATATACAATCTTCTAGTTTATTTTATCACTTACAACCATAACCACTTATACCATAACAAACAATTAAACTGACATAAACCAAAAACACCATACATTTAGTTAATTTAGTTAATTACCAAATTGAGCCGGTCGGTCACATTTGAGAGTGTGTCAGGTTCGTCGTAAGGATGGGATCAAACTGCAGCGGGAATGTGAATCATCTTCTTGAATGTATTAAAGAAATGAACACTGACCAAAAGCACGACGAAAAACAGTCCTGTAAGGTACATAGAAACGGAAAAACTACCCACAAACCCATGGAAAAACACCCCCAACTAAATAGGACCCTCAATTAGAGGCAACGAGGAACAGCTGCCTCCAATTGAAGGTCAACCCAATGAACTACACATAGAAATATAAGAACTAGAACAAACAGAAATATATTAACATAGAACATAACCCCCCAAAAAAAACGAAACACACAAAACAAACACACCACTGCCACGTCCTGAGCAACTGCAATAACAAAATGACCCCTTTTCTGGTCAGGACGTGACAGAGTGAGGCAGATATATTTTTGTCTGAAATGAAACCATCAAGTGATAGATTTTAAACAAATACCTGTTTGTGAGATATGTAATATTTGTCTCTGTTGTGTTGAAGCCCAATCAAGCAGGAGAGACCAGCCTCCCCTGTATCCAGCTGTGTGTCCATGAAGAGTGACCAGTCTATGGATCCTCCTATAGTGTTTAGAGAGGGAGACTTTTCTACTGAACAAAGGTAAGAAGAACTCATGGGTCATGGTCAGTGAGTTAAACAACACTGTCTCTAGTCATTTCTCCTCTCCCATTTTCACATTTCTTTTGGTTGTTTTCATAATCCATAGGCTAATCCTTTAGTCCATTTTCATAGTCCTAAAACAGTGTGTGTGTGTGTGTGTGTGTGTGTGTGTGTGTGTGTGTGTGTGTGTGTGTGTGTGTGTGTGTGTGTGTGTGTGTGTGTGTGTGTGTGTGTGTGTGTGTGTGTGTGTGTGTGTGTGTGTGTGTGTACTCCCTGGTTGATTAGATGTAATCTCATGTTTTGTCCACAGAAACCAACAGGAGAGATCAGAGTCAGAGATTCTCAGTGGTCAGTCTTCCCAGAGTCATCAAACAGACCTGGACTCCATATTCAGTGTATGTGGTCCTGTTATGAACATTTGTTTTTGTTTTCCTCAAGTAAAGTTGATCTGTCAATTATTCATTATTGTGTTATAGAGAAAGCATTTATTCTCTTGCTTAACTTATTTACTTGATTTATTTTAGTTGCTTGAAGAGAAAATGATGACATTTGTGAAGAACGAGCTGAAGATGTTCAAGAGGATTCTTAGTCCAGAACTCCCAGAAGGCTTTGAGAGTCAGAAGCAGGAAGAGGAAGTGGTGGATGCTGAAGATGAGAAGCAGGAGAGCAGTGCCAGAGAGGGGGCTCTGAAGATCACACTGCACGTCCTGAGGAAAATGAACCAGAAGGAGCTTGCTGACACACTGGAGAAATGTAAGATCTGTCTGCCTCATGTTGAATGCTGTTTTATAACATTTAAAAGCTGTAGCTAAAGTACAGCTAAAATAGCTGTGTAACTCAATGATATTGTAGCAGCCTTAACACAACACCTAGTGGCCTCATCAAGTAGCAGAAGGGATGTGTTGTGGTGATTAATTTAGAGAGACAGAGAGAGACAACATGAATAATACCATCAATAATACCAATAATAATATAATCAGTCACACCAGTCTGTAATGCATTATGAAAACATTTACACATTTATACATTCAGTTATGAGAATAAATGATTATAATTTAAAATGTTATAACAGTCCTACAATACTGTAGTTATTAAAACAGACGTAATATTAATATCCTCTGTGTTATTTCTAGATTCAGATGAGCTTGCTGTGATTTGCCAACGTGAACTCAAATCTAATCTAAAGAAGAAGTTTCAATGTGTATTTGAGGGGATCGCTAAACAAGGAAACCCAACACTTCTCAATAAGATCTACACAGAGCTCTACATCACAGAGGGAGGAACAGGAGAGGTCAATAATGAACATGAGCTGAGACAGATTGAGACAACAACCAGGAAACAAGCAAGACCAGAGACTGCAATCAAATGTAACGACATCTTCAAACCCTTAACTGGACAAGACAAACTTATCAGAACTGTGCTGACAAAGGGAGTCGCTGGCATTGGAAAAACAGTCTCTGTGCAGAAGTTCATTCTGGACTGGGCTGAAGGAAAAGCAAATCAGGATGTCCAATTTGTATTTTCATTCCCTTTCCGGGAGCTGAATTTGATGAAAGGGGAAAATACTTTCATTGAACTTCTCAATAACTTCTCAATGGAAACCAAACAATCAACAATCTCCAACTTCGACAAGTACAAAGTTCTGTTCATCTTTGATGGTCTGGATGAGTGCCGACTGCCCCTAGACTTCCAGAAGAACAAGATCTGTTGGGACGTCACAGAGTCAACCTCAGTGGATGTTCTGCTGACAAATCTCATCAAGGGAAATCTGCTTCCCTCTGCTCTCCTCTGGATAACTACCCGACCTGCAGCAGCCAATAAGATCCCTTCAGGGTGTGTTGACCAGGTGACAGAGGTACGAGGGTTCAAAGACCCACAGAAGGAGGAGTACTTCAGGAAGAGATTCAGTGATGAGGACCTGGCCAGCAGAATCATCTCACACATAAAGAGATCAAGGAGCCTCCACATCATGTGCCACATTCCAGTCTTCTGTTGGATTTCTGCAACAGTCCTCGAACACATGCTGAAACATAAGAGAGAAGAGATGCCCAAGACTCTGACTGAGATGTACACACACCTTGTGGTGTTTCATACCAAACAGAAGAATGAAAAGTATCTTGGGATAGAAGAGACAGGTCCACACTGGAATAAAGAGAGCATTCTGTCACTGGGAAAACTGGCTTTTCAACAGCTTGTGAATGGCAATCTGATTTTCTATGAAGAAGACCTGAAGGAGGTTGGCATTGATGTCAATGAAGCCTCTGTGTACTCAGGATTGTGCACACAGCTCTTTAAAGAGGAATGTGTTCTGTACCAAGACAAGGTGTACTGCTTCGTGCATCTGAGCATTCAGGAGTTTCTGGCTGCTGTATATGTGTTCCTCTCATTCATCAACAACAATGAGAATCTCATGGACAAACTGAAAACAAAAGATGAGCCTGAAGTTACTTTCTACAAGAGTGCTGTGGATAAAGCCTTACAAAGTGAGACAGGAAACCTGGACCTGTTCCTCCGCTTCCTTCTGGGACTTTCACTGGAGTCCAATCAGAAGCACTTACGAGGTCTACTGACAAAGACAAGATGCAGCTCACAGAGCCATGAAGAGACAGTAAAGTACATCAAGGAGAAGATCAGGGAGAATCCCTCTCCAGAGAGGAGCATCAATCTGTTCCACTGTCTGAATGAACTGAATGACCATTCTCTAGTGGAGGAGATCCAAAGCTTCCTGAGCTCAGGAAGTCTCTCAAAACCCAACCTGTCACCTGCACAGTGGTCAGCTCTGGTCTTTGTGTTGCTGACTTCAGAAAAGGAGCTGGATGTGTTTGACCTGAAGAAATTCTCCAGATCAGAGGAAGGTCTTCTGAGGCTGCTGCCAGTGGTCAAAGCCTCCAGAGCTGCTCTGTGAGTAAATAGAATGACATTTAAGAACTTATCATCAGGAAGAAATGAATATCATTGTCCTTCTACACTACTGGTGTTAAATAAACAGTGTGTTTGTGAAGTCATGATGATCTTGTTGCAGGCTGTCAGGCTGTGGAGTCACAGAGAAAGGCTGTGCTTCTCTGGTCTCAGCTCTGAGGTCAAACCCTTCACACCTGAGAGAGCTGGATCTGAGTAACAATGACCTGAAGGATTCAGGAGTGAAGCTGGTCTCTGCTGGACTGGGGAATCCCCACTGTAAACTGGAGACTCTGAGGTCAGTATTCCTGTAGTTGGTCAACAAGTGATAACTGTTCACCAGATCCACATGTGTTTACCAGACACACATAGTCCACACCATATGTGTTTGGACAGTGAAGCTTACATTTTACATTTGGTGCTATGCTCCAGCATTTTGGATTTGAGATAGAATGTTTCATATTAGGTGACAGTACAGAATGTCACCTTTTATTTGAGGTTAATGGTGAGAGGTTAGCATGTTTTGTTGTGGTCTCAGTTATTGGTAATGGTGAGAGGTTAGCATGTTTTGTTGTAGCCTCTGTTATTGGTAATGGTGAGAAGTTAGCATGTTTTGTTGTAGCCTCTGTTATTGGTAATGGTGAGAGGTTAGCATGTTTTGTTGTATCCTCTGTTATTGGTAACGGTGAGAGGTAAACATGTTTTGTTGTAGCCTCTGTTATTGGTAATGGTGAGAGGTTAGCGTGTTTTGTTGTAGCCTCTGTTATTGGTAATGGTGAGAGGTTAGCATGTTTTGTTGTAGCCTCTGTTATTGGTAATGGTGAGAGGTTAGCATGTTTTGTTGTAGCCTCTGTTATTGGTAATGGTGAGAGGTTAGCATGTTTTGTTGTAGCCTCTGTTATTGGTAATGGTGAGAGGTTAGCATGTTTTGTTGTAGCCTCTGTTATTGGTAATGGTGAGAGGTTAGCATGTTTTGTTTTAGCCTCTGTTATTGGTAATGGTGAGAGTTTAGCATGTTTTGTTGTAGCCTCTATTATTGGTAATGGTGAGAGGTTAGCATGTTTTGTAGCCTCTGTTATTGGTAATGGTGAGAGGTTAGCATGTTTTGTAGCCTCTGTTATTGGTAATGGTGAGAGGTTAGCATGTTTTTTTTTAGCCTCTGTTATTGGTAATGTGGAGAGGTTAGTATGTTTTGTTGTATCCTCTGTTATTGGTAATGGTGAGAGATTAGCATGTTTTGTAGCCTCTGTTATTGGTAATGGTGAGTGCTTAGCATGTTTTGTTGTAGCCTCTGTTATTGGTAATGGTGAGAGGTTAGCATGTTTTGTTGTATCCTCTGTTATTGGTGATGGTGATAGGTTAGCATGTTTTGCTGTAGTCTCTGTTATTGGTAATGGTGAGAGGTTAGCATGTTTTGCTGTAGCCTCTGTTATTGGTAATGGTGAGAGGTTAGCATGTTTTGTTGTAGCCTCTGTTATTGGTAATGGTGAGAGGTTAGCATGTTTTGTTGTAGCCCCTGTTATTGGTAATGGTTAGAGGTTAGCATGTTTTGTTGTAGCCTCTGTTATTGGTAATGGTGAGAGGTTAGCATGTTTTGTTGTAGCCTCTGTTATTGGTAATGGTGAGAGGTTAGCATGTTTTGTTGTATCCTCTGTTATTAGTAATGGTGAGAGTTTAGCATGTTTTGTTGTAGCCTCTATTATTGGTAATGGTGAGAGGTTAGCATGCTTTGTTGTAGGCTCTGTTATTGGTAAAGGTGAGAGGTTAGCATGTTTTGTTGTAGCCTCTGTTATTGGTAATGGTGAGAGGTTAGCATGTTTTGTTGTAGCCTCTGTTATTGTTAATGGTGAGAGTTTAGCATGTTTTGTTGTAGCCTCTGTTATTGCCAATGGTGAGAGGTTAGCATGTTTTGTTGTAGCCTCTGTTATTGGTAATGGTGAGAGGTTAGCATGCTTTGTTGTAGCCTCTGTTATTGGTAATGGTGAGAGGTTAGCATGTTTTGTTGTAGCCTCTGTTATTGGTAATGGTGAGAGGTTAGCATGTTTTGTTGTAGCCTCTTTTATTGGTAATGGTGAGAGGTTAGCATGTTTTGTTGTATCCCCTGTTATTGGTAATGGTGAGAGTTTAGCATGTTTTGTTGTAACCTCTATTATTGGTAATGATGAGAGGTTAGCATGTTTTGTAACCTCTTATTGTTAATGGTGAGAGGTTAGCATGTTTTGTAGCCTCTGTTATTGGTAATGGTGAGAGGTTAGCATGTTTTGTTGTAGCCTCTGTTATTGGTAATGGTGAGAGGTTAGCATGTTTTGTTGTAGCCTCTTTTATTGGTAATGGTGAGAGGTTAGCATGTTTTGTTGTATCCCCTGTTATTGGTAATGGTGAGAGTTTAGCATGTTTTGTTGTAGCCTCTGTTATTGGTAATGGTGAGAGGTTAGCATGCTTTGTTGTAGCCTCTGTTATTGGTAATGGTGAGAGGTTAGCATGTTTTGTTGTAGCCTCTGTTATTGGTAATGGTGAGAGGTTAGCATGTTTTGTTGTAGCCTCTTTTATTGGTAATGGTGAGAGGTTAGCATGTTTTGTTGTATCCCCTGTTATTGGTAATGGTGAGAGTTTAGCATGTTTTGTTGTAGCCTCTATTATTGGTAATGATGAGAGGTTAGCATGTTTTGTAACCTCTTATTGTTAATGGTGAGAGGTTAGCATGTTTTGTAGCCTCTGTTATTGGTAATGGTGAGAGGTTAGCATGTTTTTTTGTAGCCTCTGTTGTTGGTAATGTGGAGAGGTTATTATGTTTTGTTGTATCCTCTGTTATTGGTAATGGTGAGAGGTTAGCATGTTTTGTTGTATCCTCTGTTATTGGTAATGGTGAGAGGTTAGCATGTTTTGTAGCCTCTGTTATTGGTAATGGTGAGTGCTTAGCATGTTTTGTTGTAGCCTTTGTTATTGGTAATGGTGAGAGGTTAGCATGTTTTGTTGTAGCCTCTGTTATTGGTAATTGTGAGAGGTTAGCATGTTTTGTTGTAGCCTCTGTTATTGGTAATGGTGAGAGGTTAGCATGTTTTGTTGTATCCTCGGTTATTGGTAATGGTGAGAGCTTAGCATGTTTTGTTGTAGCCTCTGTTATTGGTAATGGTGAGAGGTTAGCATTTTTTGTTGTAGACTCTGTTATTGGTAATTGTGAGAGGTTAGCATGTTTTGTTGTAGCCTCTGTTATTGGTAATGGTGAGAGGTTAGCATGTTTTGTTGTAGCCTCTGTTATTGGTAATGGTGAGAGGTTAGCATGTTTTGCTGTAGCCTCTGTTTTTGGTAATGGTGAGAGATTAGCATGTTTTGTTGTAGCCTCTGTTATTGGTAATGGTGAGAGGTTAGCATGCTTTGTTGTAGCCTCTGTTATTGGTAATGGTGAGAGGTTAGCATGTTTTGTTGTAGCCTCTGTTATTGGTAATGGTGAGAGGTTAGCATGTTTTGTTGTAGCCTCTTTTATTGGTAATGGTGAGAGGTTAGCATTTTTTGTTGTATCCCCTGTTATTGGTAATGGTGAGAGTTTAGCATGTTTTGTTGTAGCCTCTATTATTGGTAATGATGAGAGGTTAGCATGTTTTGTAACCTCTTATTGTTAATGGTGAGAGGTTAGCATGTTTTGTAGCCTCTGTTATTGGTAATGGTGAGAGGTTAGCATGTTTTGTTGTAGCCTCTGTTATTGGTAATGGTGAGAGGTTAGCATGTTTTGTTGTAGCCTCTGTTATTATTAATGGTGAGAGTTTAGCATGTTTTGTTGTAGCCTCTGTTATTGCCAATGGTGAGAGGTTAGCATGTTTTGTTGTAGCCTCTGTTATTGGTAATGGTGAGAGGTTAGCATGCTTTGTTGTAGCCTCTGTTATTGGTAATGGTGAGAGGTTAGCATGTTTTGTTGTAGCCTCTGTTATTGGTAATGGTGAGAGGTTAGCATGTTTTGTTGTAGCCTCTTTTATTGGTAATGGTGAGAGGTTAGCATGTTTTGTTGTATCCCCTGTTATTGGTAATGGTGAGAGTTTAGCATGTTTTGTTGTAGCCTCTATTATTGGTAATGATGAGAGGTTAGCATGTTTTGTAACCTCTTATTGTTAATGGTGAGAGGTTAGCATGTTTTGTAGCCTCTGTTATTGGTAATGGTGAGAGGTTAGCATGTTTTTTTGTAGCCTCTGTTGTTGGTAATGTGGAGAGGTTAGTATGTTTTGTTGTATCCTCTGTTATTGGTAATGGTGAGAGGTTAGCATGTTTTGTTGTATCCTCTGTTATTGGTAATGGTGAGAGGTTAGCATGTTTTGTAGCCTCTGTTATTGGTAATGGTGAGTGCTTAGCATGTTTTGTTGTAGCCTCTGTTATTGGTAATGGTGAGAGGTTAGCATGTTTTGTTGTAGCCTCTGTTATTGGTAATTGTGAGAGGTTAGCATGTTTTGTTGTAGCCTCTGTTATTGGTAATGGTGAGAGGTTAGCATGTTTTGTTGTATCCTCTGTTATTGGTAATGGTGAGAGCTTAGCATGTTTTGTTGTAGCCTCTGTTATTGGTAATGGTGAGAGGTTAGCATTTTTTGTTGTAGACTCTGTTATTGGTAATTGTGAGAGGTTAGCATGTTTTGTTGTAGCCTCTGTTATTGGTAATGGTGAGAGGTTAGCATGTTTTGTTGTAGCCTCTGTTATTGGTAATGGTGAGAGGTTAGCATGTTTTGTTGTAGCCTCTGTAATTGGTAATGGTGAGAGGTTAGCATGTTTTGTTGTAGCCTCTGTTATTGGTAATGGTGAGATGTTAGCATGTTTTATTGTAGCCTCTGTTATTGGTAATGGTGAGAGGTTAGCATGTTTTGTTGTAGCCTATGTTATTGGTAATGGTGAGAGGTTATCATGTTTTGTTGTAGCCTCTGTTATTGGTAATGGTGAGAGGTTAGCATGTTTGTTGTAGCCTCTGTTATTGGTAATGGTGAGAGGTTAGCGCATCTTGTTGTAGCCTCTGTTATTGGTAATGGTGAGAGGTTAGCATGTTTTGTTGTAGCCTCTGTAATTGGTAATGGTGAGAGGTTAGCATGTTTTGTTGTAGCCTCTGTTATTGGTAATGGTGAGATGTTAGCATGTTTTGTTGTAGCCTCTGTTATTGGTAATGGTGAGAGGTTAGCATGTTTTGTTGTAGCCTCTGTTATTGGTAATGGTGAGAGGTTATCATGTTTTGTTGTAGCGTCTATTATTGGTAATGGTGAGAGGTTAGCATGTTTGTTGTAGCCTCTGTTATTGGTAATGGTGAGAGGTTAGCGCATCTTGTTGTAGCCTCTGTTATTGGTAATGGTGAGAGGTTAGCATGTTTTGTTGTAGCCTCTGTAATTGGTAATGGTGAGAGGTTAGCATGTTTTGTTGTAGCCTCTGTTATTGGTAATGTGAGATGTTAGCATGTTTTGTTGTAGCCTCTGTTATTGGTAATGGTGAGAGGTTAGCATGTTTTGTTGTAGCCTCTGTTATTGGTAATGGTGAGAGGTTATCATGTTTTGTTGTAGCGTCTGTTATTGGTAATGGTGAGAGGTTAGCATGTTTTGTTGTATCCTCTGTTATTGGTAACGGTGAGAGGTAAACATGTTTTGTTGTAGCCTCTGTTATTGGTAATGGTGAGAGGTTAGCATGTTTGTTGTAGCCTCTGTTATTGGTAATGGTGAGAGGTTAGCGCATCTTGTTGTAGCCTCTGTTATTGGTAATGGTGAGAGGTTAGCATGTTTTGTTGTAGCCTCTGTAATTGGTAATGGTGAGAGGTTAGCATGTTTTGTTGTATCCTCTGTTATTGGTAACGGTGAGAGGTAAACATGTTTTGTTGTAGCCTCTGTTATTGGTAATGGTGAGAGGTTAGCGTGTTTTGTTGTAGCCTCTGTTATTGCTAATGGTGAGAGGTTAGCATGTTTTGTTGTAGCCTCTGTTATTGGTAATGGTGAGAGGTTAGCATGTTTTGTTGTAGCCTCTGTTATTGGTAATGGTGAGAGGTTAGCATGTTTTGTTGTAGCCTCTGTTATTGGTAATGGTGAGAGGTTAGCATGTTTTGTTGTAGCCTCTGTTATTGGTAATGGTGAGAGGTTAGCATGTTTTGTTTTAGCCTCTGTTATTGGTAATGGTGAGAGTTTAGCATGTTTTGTTGTAGCCTCTATTATTGGTAATGGTGAGAGGTTAGCATGTTTTGTAGCCTCTGTTATTGGTAATGGTGAGAGGTTAGCATGTTTTGTAGCCTCTGTTATTGGTAATGGTGAGAGGTTAGCATGTTTTTTTGTAGCCTCTGTTATTGTTAATGTGGAGAGGTTAGTATGTTTTGTTGTATCCTCTGTTATTGGTAATGGTGAGAGGTTAGCATGTTTTGTTGTATCCTCTGTTATTGGTAATGGTGAGAGGTTAGCATGTTTTGTAGCCTCTGTTATTGGTAATGGTGAGTGCTTAGCATGTTTTGTTGTAGCCTCTGTTATTGGTAATGGTGAGAGGTTAGCATGTTTTGTTGTATCCTCTGTTATTGGTGATGGTGATAGGTTAGCATGTTTTGCGGTAGTCTCTGTTATTGGTAATGGTGAGAGGTTAGCATGTTTTGCTGTAGCCTCTGTTATTGGTAATGGTGAGAGGTTAGCATGTTTTGTTGTAGCCTCTGTTATTGGTAATGGTGAGAGGTTAACATGTTTTGTTGTAGCCCCTGTTATTGGTAATGGTTAGAGGTTAGCATGTTTTGTTGTAGCCTCTGTTATTGGTAATGGTGAGAGGTTAGCATGTTTTGTTGTAGCCTCTGTTATTGTTAATTGTGAGAGGTTAGCATTTTTTGTTGTATCCTCTGTTATTGGTAATGGTGAGAGGTTAGCATGTTTTGTTGTAGCCTCTGTTATTGGTAATGGTGAGAGGTTAGCATGTTTTGTTGTATCCTCTGTTATTGGTAATGGTGAGAGTTTAGCATGTTTTGTTGTAGCCTCTATTATTGGTAATGGTGAGAGGTTAGCATGCTTTGTTGTAGGCTCTGTTATTGGTAAAGGTGAGAGGTTAGCATGTTTTGTTGTAGCCTCTGTTATTGGTAATGGTGAGAGGTTAGCATGTTTTGTTGTAGCCTCTGTTATTGTTAATGGTGAGAGGTTAGCATGTTTTGTTGTAGCCTCTGTTATTGCCAATGGTGAGAGGTTAGCATGTTTTGTTGTAGCCTCTGTTATTGGTAATGGTGAGAGGTTAGCATGCTTTGTTGTAGCCTCTGTTATTGGTAATGGTGAGAGGTTAGCATGTTTTGTTGTAGCCTCTGTTATTGGTAATGGTGAGAGGTTAGCATGTTTTGTTGTAGCCTCTTTTATTGGTAATGGTGAGAGGTTAGCATGTTTTGTTGTATCCCCTGTTATTGGTAATGGTGAGAGTTTAGCATGTTTTGTTGTAGCCTCTATTATTGGTAATGATGAGAGGTTAGCATGTTTTGTAACCTCTTATTGTTAATGGTGAGAGGTTAGCATGTTTTGTAGCCTCTGTTATTGGTAATGGTGAGAGGTTAGCATGTTTTTTTGTAGCCTCTGTTGTTGGTAATGTGGAGAGGTTAGTATGTTTTGTTGTATCCTCTGTTATTGGTAATGGTGAGAGGTTAGCATGTTTTGTTGTATCCTCTGTTATTGGTAATGGTGAGAGGTTAGCATGTTTTGTAGCCTCTGTTATTGGTAATGGTGAGTGCTTAGCATGTTTTGTTGTAGCCTCTGTTATTGGTAATGGTGAGAGGTTAGCATGTTTTGTTGTAGCCTCTGTTATTGGTAATTGTGAGAGGTTAGCATGTTTTGTTGTAGCCTCTGTTATTGGTAATGGTGAGAGGTTAGCATGTTTTGTTGTATCCTCTGTTATTGGTAGCGGTGAGAGGTTAGCATGTTTTGTTGTAGCCTCTGTTATTGGTAATGGTGAGAGGTTAGCATTTTTTGTTGTAGACTCTGTTATTGGTAATTGTGAGAGGTTAGCATGTTTTGTTGTAGCCTCTGTTATTGGTAATGGTGAGAGGTTAGCATGTTTTGTTGTAGCCTCTGTTATTGGTAATGGTGAGAGGTTAGCATGTTTTGTTGTAGCCTCTGTTTTTGGTAATGGTGAGAGGTTAGCATGTTTTGTTGAAGCATCTGTTATGGGTAATGGTGAGAGGTTAGCATGTTTTGTTGTAGCCTCTGTTATTGGTAATGGTGAGAGGTTAGCATGTTTTGTTGTAGCCTCTGTTATTGGTAATGGTGAAATGTTAGCATGTTTTGTTGTAGCCTCTGTTATTGGTAATGGTGAGAGGTTAGCATGTTTGTTGTAGCCTCTGTTATTGGTAATGGTGAGAGGTTAGCGCATCTTGTTGTAGCCTCTGTTATTGGTAATGGTGAGAGGTTAGCATGTTTTGTTGTAGCCTCTGTAATTGGTAATGGTGAGAGGTTAGCATGTTTTGTTGTAGCCTCTGTTATTGGTAATGGTGAGATGTTAGCATGTTTTGTTGTAGCCTCTGTTATTGGTAATGGTGAGAGGTTAGCATGTTTTGTTGTAGCCTATGTTATTGGTAATGGTGAGAGGTTATCATGTTTTGTTGTAGCCTCTGTTATTGG
The DNA here is from genome assembly GCF_965601325.2 of Salmo salar. Classification (NCBI taxonomy): domain Eukaryota; kingdom Metazoa; phylum Chordata; class Actinopteri; order Salmoniformes; family Salmonidae; genus Salmo; species Salmo salar. Next base: position 714,241 of record NW_027675377.1, read on the forward strand.
TAATGGTGAGAGGTTAGTATGTTTTGTTGTAGCCTCTGTTATTGGTAATGGTGAGAGGTTAACATTTTTTGTTGTATCCTCTGTTATTGGTAATGGTGAGAGGTTAGCATGTTTTGTTGTAGCCTCTGTTATTGGTAATGGTGAGAGGTTAGCATGTTTTGTTGTAGCCTCTGTTATTGGTAATGGTGAAATGTTAGCATGTTTTGTTGTAGCCTCTGTTATTGGTAATGGTGAGAGCTTAGCATGTTTGTTGTAGCCTCTGTAATTGGTAATGGTGAGAGGTTAGCATGTTTTGTTGTAGCCTCTGTTATTGGTAATGGTGAGATGTTAGCATGTTTTGTTGCAGCCTCTGTTATTGGTAATGGTGAGAGGTTAGCATGTTTTGTTGTAGCCTCTGTTATTGGTAATGGTGAGAGGTTATCATGTTTTGTTGTAGCGTCTGTTATTGGTAATGGTGAGAGTTTAGTATGTTTTGTTGTAGCCTCTGTTATTGGTAATGGTGAGAGATTTACATGTTTTGTTGTATCCTCTGTTATTGGTAATGGTGAGAGGTTAGCATGTTTTGTTGTAGCCTCTGTTATTGGTAATGGTGAGAGGTTAGCATGTTTTGTTGTATCCCTGTTATGGGCAATTGTGAGAGGTTAGCATGTTTTGTTGTAACCTCTGTAACTTTCTCACTCATTATTATTGATGATTCGTTTACGACCAAACACTAATCTTTGACTACTAACCTGATCCCGGTATTGGGATTTATTGTCAAGAGACCATGGCAGGAAATTCAAATCTGCAAGAATCTAAGAATTTCAATTTCTCAAACAATCAACTATTTTTCACCATTTGAAAGATAAACATCTCCTAAATCCAACCACATTGTCCGATTTCAAAGAGGCTTTACGGCAAAATCATAAAGTTAGATTATGTTAGGACAGTACATTGAAAATAGCTGTGTGTAATCTTTTGTCAATTCAAAGACAGGCGTCACCAAAAGCAGATAACCAGCTAAAATTATGCACTAACCTTTGATGATCTTCATCAGATGACACTACTAGGACATTATGTTATACAATACATGCATTTTTTGTTCCATCAAGTTCATATTTATATCCAAAAACAGCATTTTACAGTAGCGGTGAAATTCAGATTTTTTTTCTCCCTCAAATGCTTCCGGTGAATCAGCGTTACAATTTACAAAATTACTATTCGAAAACATTGGTCAATTATAATATTGTCATTCAAAGAATTATAGATGAACATCTCGTAAATGCTACCGCATTGCCAGATTTCAAAATAACTTTACTGGGAAATCATACTTTGCAATAAACGGGGTGCTGTGCTAAGAACAATAGGCTAGGATATACAGGATAGAACCATCTAATATCAATAATACTATTGTCAATAATCCCTTACCTTTGATTATCTTCATCAGAAGGCACTTCCAGGACTCCCAGGTCCACAACAAATGTGGTTTCTTTCGACAAAGTTCATAATTTATGTCCAAATAACTCCAAGTTGTTCCATGTTGTTAGGCGTTCAGTAGGCTCCTCAAAATGTAGGGCGGGGGGGGAAAAGTCACGACGAAAAGTAAAAAAAAAATCTATTTACGTTCGTTCAAACATGTCAAACGTTGTTTAGCATCAATCTTTAGGGCCATTTTTAACGTGAAACATCAGTAATATTTCAACCCGACCTCTCCTGTGTCTTGAAAAACGTTTTTGAAAAATGTCTCGCCTCACATGCACGCACAGGTGTGGGCAATAATGAAGTGACGACCTCCCAGGGACGTCAACTTCCCTTCCTTGTCATCCGGTCTCTGTTCATCATAGACGCTTCAATCAACTTTATAAAGATCGTTGACATCTAGTGGAAGCCGTAGGAAGTGCGAAATGAATCCTTTGTCACTGTGTGATCTATTAGCAATGACTCGAAAATAGTACAGCCACAAAATTCTCATTTCCTGGTTGTATTTTTCTCAGGTTTTTGCCTGCCATATGAGTTTTGTTATACTTACAGACACCATTCAAACTGTTTTAGAGAATTCAGAGTGTTTTCTATCCAAATCTGTTAATAATATGCATATCCTAGCTTCTGAGTTGGTGTAGGAGGCAGTTAAAAATGGGCACATATTTTTTTCAAAATTCTCAATACTGCCCCCTAGCCCGTAGAGGTTAATACACTATAAGTATATTGGTCAGAATACTTATGACTTCTTCAAATGGGGAGACAGGAAACATAAAGTGTTTTCATTTTTAAACGTGAAACAGACATGTATTAAAATACCCTCAAATAAAAGGTGACATTTTATACAGTCACCTCATATGAAACATTTGATCTCAAATCCAAAATGTTGGAGTATAGAGCCACATTTAAAATGTCAGCTTCACTTTCAAAATAGATATGGTGTGGACTGTATACTCAATACAATCTAAATCTGATACCTCACTGTCTGTCTTTTGACTGATACTGCTTTTAAACTGGTCTGGTCAGTCTACTCAAATATTTGTACTATACATGTTTCTATCTGCAGGCAATACTTTGATCATTTGTCATTTTTAATGATGATATATTAATTTACGAATAGATATGGAAGGTTTCATATGTTTAAAAAATATACTGCCACTATTTTCACCACCAAAGAATAGCAGTGTGATTTTAATATGATTTGACTCTTTGCAGGCTGTCAGGCTGTCTAGTCACAGAGGAAAGCTGTGCTTCTCTGGTCTCAGCTCTGGAGTCAAACCCCTCACACCTGAGAGAGCTGGACCTGAGTAACAATGACCTGAAGGATTCAGGAGTGAAGCTGCTCTCTGCTGTACTGTGGAATCCCCACTGTAAACTGGAGACTCTGAGGTCAGTATTCCTGTAGTTGGTCAACAAGTGATAACTGTTCACCAGATCCACGTGTTTACCAGACACACATAGTCCACAGCACATGTGTTTGGACAGTGAAGCTTACAGTTTAAAATGTGGTGCTATGCTCCATCATTTTGGATTTGAGATCGAATGTTTCATATTAGGTGACAGTACAGAATGTCACCTTTTATTTAAAGGTATTCATACATATACAGTCGTGGCCAAAGGTTTTGAGAATGACACAAATATTATTTTTCACAAGTCTGCTGCTTCAGTGTCTTTAGATATTTTTGGTCAGATATTACTATGGAATACTGAAGTATAATTACAAGCATTTCATGAGTGTCAAAGGCTTTTATTGACAATTACATGAAGTTGAAACATAACCCAAAACACAACCAAAACAAACTGCAAATCATACCAATGAGTAAACCAACCAAATCCTCAACTTGTGACTACTTTAATACACTATAAGTGAATTGGTCAGAATACTTATGACTTCTTCAAATAGGGGGACTAGATACATAAAGTGCTTTTATTTTTCAAAATGGTGAAACAGATATGTATGAAAATACCCTCAAATAAAAGGTGACATTATATACTGTCACCTCATATGAAACATTTGATCTGAAATCGAAAATGTTGGAGTTTAGAGCCACATTTAAAATGTTATCTTCACTGTCAAAATAGATATGGTGTGGACTGTATACTCAATACAATCTAAATCTGAGTCTTTTGACTGATGCTGCTTTTTAAACTGGTCTGGTCAGTCTACTCAAATATTTGTACTATACATTTTTCTCTCAACAAGCAATACTTTGATCATTTGTCATTTCTAGTAATGATACATTATTTTATGAATAGATATGGCAGGTTTCAGGACACTGATATATCTGAATATGTAGAAAAAATATATACTGCCACTATTTTCACCACCAAAGAATGTCAGTGTGATTTTATTATGATTTGACTCTTTGCAGGCTGTCAGGCTGTCTAGTCACAGAGGAAGGCTGTGCTTCTCTGGTCTCAGCTCTGCGGTCAAACCCCTCACACCTGAGAGAGCTGGACCTGAGCTACAATCACCCAGGAGACTCAGGAGTCAGACTGCTCTCTGCTGGACTGGAGGATCCACACTGCAGACTGGAGAAACTCAAGTATGTAGAGGGTTTATGTCAATGTTCATATCAGACATGTTTGACTTATCAGGCTAGTTATGACAAACATTCTTAACACCACTTGGACAAAGTTCTATGCTGACTCTGTGTGTGTGTGTGTGTGTGTGTGTGTGTGTGTGTGTGTGTGTGTGTGTGTGTGTGTGTGTGTGTGTGTGTGTGTGTATCACTCATTGACTGTCTGTTCTTCTGCTTACCGCTACAGTGTGGAAAATGGTGGAGAGAACACAATGAAACCTGGGCTTAGAAAATGTGAGTGTTGACTGCTGTGAGGAATATGACAAAGAATAAGTCCTAATTCAAGTGTGTGTGTCCTGTGTGTGTGTGTGTATCCTGTGTGTGTGTGTGTGTGTGTATATCCAGTGTGTGTGTGTGTGTGTGTTTGTGTGTCCAGTGTGTGTCCAGTGTGTGTGTGTGTGTGTCCATCCTGAAATGGACAATTATGAATGGGAACATATTGGCACCGTACGAAACATATACACGATGTCCAATACCACTCAAATGGACGGCATTTATTTCAAAGCTTATGGCAAATCTCATATGGAAAATGCCAAGTGTCACACAGCAAAAATCCATAAGATGGCAAGCGCGCTCCACAGTAAATTGTCATATTGCAAATGCACATCAAGTCAAGACCCAAGGGTCAAATTTTGAAAATGTGAAAAAAAAACCACAAAAATGTATCACCCTCTAAAAAAGTGCTCTCTAGACCGTTTTTCAAAATTCTTTCGATTTTTTTTGTCAATTATATATGTATAAGAACTGTATGAACATACCTTTGTCATATTATATTCTCATATTTTATTTACTTGTCCATAAGGCATATGTTTTGCCAATTTGCAATATGATTTCATAGGAAGTCAAACGTCGAAGTCAAAAGTCAGTGAACCATTCCCAAATGCCATAAGAAATGTCCAAATGCAATATGAAAGTATTGAAAGTGCCAAATCAGGATGTTATGTCCATTTGCCATGTGCGATCATAGGAAGTTGGTTTCCAAACCCAAAAGTCAGTGAACCATGTCCAAATGGCATTTATACTGCCCGAATGACATATAGCCCTATGTTAAGCCATGAATCAACCTAGATGGTCTATGTGTCATGTATGATGAGGGAGAAGTGGGACTCTGTTGTTTTTAACATTTTGAAAAACGTCCAAAATGACCAGGGGCGCCCCCTATTGGATGGGCATGGGTGGGGGGTGCTCCCTACCCAACCGTAGACCCCTTGCTCCCCCTAAAGGCATTAAAAAACGTTTTTAAAATGTGCTCCTGGTAACCCATTCCAATCACCAGGTGCACGGCTGTCCATTTGCAATATGTTTTAATTTGACATGCTCAAAAATACTGCAGAAATGCAAAATTGACTGGCCCGATGAACTCGGGATGGCCGGGCAGTGCTAGTGGGTCCTCTCCATCGCTCGTTGTGTTGATTTCATCATGTCCATTTGGTGATGTTTTTTCACTGTTGAATCTTATTGCAAATGGACACAAGTCAGCCAGCAAGTCACCGTCCATCAGTCAATTAGATATCATTCTGACACCAAACTGATACATACTGACACCACACCAACTTTTTCCAATTAGTTTAGCAGCCAACTATCACATATTTCAGAGCAGTTCCATAATTCACAGCATCTTCTGTTTAACCTCTCTGGGCTAGGTGGGACGAATTCGTCCCACCTACGTAACAGCCAGTTGAATCCTGTGGCGCGATTTTCAAAACCTTTGAAATGCTATTACTTCAATTTCTCAAACATATGACTATTTTACAGCTATTTAAAGACAAGACTCTCGTTAATCTAACCACACTGTCCGATTTCAAAAAGGCTTTACAACGAAAGCAAAACATTAGATTATGTCAGCAGACTACCCAGCCAGAAATAATCAGACACCCATTTTTCAAGCTAGCATATAATGTCACAAAAACCCAGAAGACAGCTAAATGCAGCACTAACCTTTGATGATCTTCATCAGATGACACACCTAGGACATTATGTTATACAATACATGCATGTTTTGTTCAATCAAGTTCATATTCATATCAAAAAACAGCTTTTTACATTAGCATGTGACGTTCAGATCTAGCATACCCCCCGCAAACTTCCGGGGAATTTACTAACAATTTACTAAATTACTCACGATAAACGTTCACAAAAAGCATAACAATTATTTTAAGAATTATAGATACAGAACTCCTCTATGCACTCGATATGTCCGATTTTAAAATAGCTTTTCGGATGAAGCACATTTTGCAATATTCTAAGTACATAGCCCAGCCATCACGGGCTAGCTATTTAGACACCCGGCAAGTTTAGCCTTCACCAAAATCACATTTACTATAAGAAAAATGGTCTTACCTTTCCTGTTCTTCGTCAGAATGCACTCCCAGGACTTCTACTTCAATAACAAATGTTGGTTTGGTCCCAAATAATCCATCGTTATATCCGAATAGCGTCGTTTTGTTCGTCCGTTCCAGAAACTATCCGAAATGGTAAATAACGGTCGTGCGCATAGCGCATTTCGTGACAAAAAAATTATAAATATTCCTTTACCGTACTTCGAAGCATGTCAACCGCTGTTTAAAATCAATTTTTATGCAATTTATCTCGTAGAAAAGCGATAATATTCCGACCGGGAATCTGCGTGTCTGTAAAATGAGGGAAAAACAGAAAGATGGGGGCGGACTGTGCATGCGCCTAAAGCCCTTTGTCCCCTGATAGACCACTTAGCAAAAGTGCTCCTGTGTTTCAGCCAGGGCTTTGAATTACGTCATTCAGGTTTTTCCCGGGCTCTGAGACCCCATTGGAGCTGTGGGAAGTGTCACGTAACAGCTAAGATCCTGACTTTTCAATAAACAGAAACAAGAAGAACGACTCCTTGTCAGACAGGCCACTTCCTGCATGAAACCTTCTCAGATTTTTGCCTGCCAAATGAGTTATGTTATACTCACAGACACCATTCAAACAGTTTTAGAAACTTTAGGGTGTTTTCTATCCATATGTAATAAGTATATGCATATTCTAGTTACTGGGTAGGAGTGGTAACCAGATTAAATCGGGTACGTTTTTTATCCGGCGGTGAAAATACTGCCCCCTAGCACTAACAAGTTAAACCATAATAAAAACATAAAACACATAGTTACGTTCTAGCTGTGGGTCCAGTTCGGACATTATGTGTAGGCCTAGCTGAGGCGACACCGAATCCTAAGTTTCGGCTCGATAGGTCATTTGAAGCCCGAGCAGCGACCTTAATTGGTGCTGAAAATCCACATTTTCCGGGAGTTGCTACGGGGTCCTTGAATGAAACGTTAGGGTCCATCTCTATGGGCCGAGGCGGTTTCAATGCACCTAGTCTTGCGACTCTGGGACTTTTTTAAATGTCGTCATTTTTGTGATGTTATTGCAAATGTACGAGTCTGTTTCTCGGTCTGAGAACCTCCTAGAGCCACGTAACTCACCGTGCACTATCGACTTGAGCTCTAGAACAGGTTTCTAAAGTTTCAGAGCTCTAGGTCTGACGGTTCTTTGATAGTTCAAATGAAGTTAACTATTGCAGGCAGTGTATGTCTCTAAGCCCCACACTGTGTTACTATGGCCTAGATGTGTATGTGTGTTAGTTTGTTTTGCAAATCTGATGGGATAAATGACTGATTTAGAGGTTCATGAGGGTTGCCTAATCACACATATGAAGTTTTGGAAAGATGTGACTTTTTTAACCCTTCGAAACAGCCCCTATGCCCCCAATTTAAGGCACTTCCGGTTGGCACAGGAAGCTAAAAGTAAACACATATCCTCATTGGGGTAGGCTTTTACAGAATCCTGAGTTGAATACAGTGATTTTCACAAACTGCAGGTTTGGTGCATCAAAACACCTTTAGGGTGAATTTAACCACTTCCGGTTGCTCCAGGAAGCTTAGAATCAACACAGGTAGACCTCATAGTATAACATATGATCATTCAACAAGTCTCAAGTTACCTTAACTTCTCCTTTTGATACCTAGAAACATCTACATTAAATGAATTAGTGAAAAGTTAGTTAACATTCTAATGTGAATGATGATGATTTCTAATATTGTGTCTGGTTTCATCCATCAGATGTCTGTGATCTCACACTCGACCCAAACACAGTAGACAGACGCCTCTCTCTGTCTGAGGAGAACAGAAAGGTGACATGGAGGAGAGAGGAGCAGCCGTATCCTGATCACCCAGAGAGATTTGTGGGATGTAGACAGGTGCTGTGTAGAGAGGGTCTGACTGGGCGCTGTTACTGGGAGGCAGAGTGGAGTGGGAGGGAGGCTGTTATAGGAGTGACTTATAAAGGAATCAGCAGGAGAGGAGAGGTTAATGACTGTTGTCTTGGATGTAATGACAAGTCCTGGAGTCTGACCTGCTCTGACAACAGTTACTATGCCTGTCACGATAATAATTCCACTACCATAGACGTCCGCTCCTCCAGCTCCCACAGAGTAGGAGTGTATCTGGACTGGCCAGCCGGCACTCTGTCCTTCTATAGAGCCTCCTCTGACACACTGACCCACCTGATCACATTCACCTCCACATTCACTGAGCCCCTCTATCCAGGGTTCTGGGTTTATAATGACTCCTCAGTGTCCCTGTAAATAATAACCTGACACACACACACACACACACACACACACACACACACACACACACACACACACACACACACACACACACACACACACACACACACACATATACACACACTGGACACACACACACACACACACACACTGACACACACTGACACACACACACACACTCACACTGGACACCCACATACACATACACTGGACACACACACACACACAGTGGACACGCGCACGCACACACACACACACACACACACACACACACACACACAGATACACCCATTGAATAAACATACACACACTGGACACATTCACATACACACACACACACACACACACACTGGACACACACACACACACACACACACACACACACACACACACTGGATACACATACACACAATGGACACATACAATGGATTCACACACTGGACACACACTGGACAAACACGCTGGACACAAATACACACTGGACACACACACACACCAGACACACACACACTAGATACACACACTGGACACACACACACACACACACACTGGACACACACACACTGGACACACAAACACACACACACACACACTGGATACACACACACACACACACACAGGATACACACACACACACACACACACACACACACACACACACACACACACACACACACACACACACACACACACACTGGAAACAAACACACACTGAACACACACACACACACACATACACACACTGGACACATACACAATGGACACACACACACATGCTGGACACACATATGCAAACACACACACAGACACACAAACACACACACACACACTGGACACACACACACAGACACAAGACAGACACAAGTGTTCTTCTCTTCTCAGGAAGGCCAAGTCTGAATATTTTATGTCTGTTACCACTGATAACCTGAATGACCCTAGAAAGTTTTGGAAGGCTATTAAGTCTATGTCTGGTAACAGTAATGTTAATGAATTACCATCATGTGTATTGAAGGACTCTGTTGCTATATATGACAAAACTGAAATGCTGAATTGTTTCAATGAGCACTTTGTATCATCTGGTAGGCTGTTTGATTCAGTGTCCTCTGTCTCTGTACAACCTTGTGTTGATGAACCAGTGAGAGCTGGTCAAACTTTTAGCTTTTTGCCATTCTCAGTGCAGGTGGTACATAAGGCCCTGAAATCCTTAGATCAGAGAAAGCCTGCAGGTCCTGATCTTTTGGATCCCTGCTTTTTAAATCTGGCAGCTGATTTCATAGCTGAACCACTTACATATCTGTTTAATCTAACCCTGGAATGTAATGAAATTCCAAAGATCTGGAAATCAGCATTTGTCCTGCCACTTTTAAAAGGGGGAGATCCAACTCTTTTAAATAATTATAGGCCAATCTCAAAGCTGTCACCCCTGGTGAAAATACTTGAAACCCTTGTGAGTGACCAGCTAAAAGAGTTTTTATATACTAACTCTATTTTATCAATGTACCAATTGGGTTTCAGGAAGAAGCATAGCACAATTACAGCAGCCATGATGGTTTTAAATGATATCACTGAAGCTCTTGACAAAAAACAGCATTGTGTCTCACTTTTTATTGATCTCTCTAAGGCTTTTGATACAGTTGATCATGCTATACTAAGGCAGAGATTGTTGAGTGTAGGTCTTTCAGAGCATGCAGTTGCATGGTTTGTTAACTATCTGTCTGATAGAACTCAGTGCACTCAATTTGATGGGCTTAGGTCTGTTAAATTGTCTGTCTTGAATGGTGTGCCCCAAGGCTCTGTACTTGGTCCTCTCTTATTCACTATTTATATAAATAATTTAGACAAAAATGTCCAAAATGCACAACTTCATTTTTATGCTGATGATCCTGTTATTTACTGTTGTGCTTCATCTCTTACAAAAGCTTTCCAGAACTTGCAAACTGCTTTTAATACTGTTCAACATACCTTGTCTCGATTGAAGCTTATCCTGAATACTGACAAAACTAAACTAATGGTGTTTTCTAAAGCAAGAAATAGACCTCTTAACCTTTCACCTATTACTACCTGTCAGGGCAATGAGATTGAGGTTGTAACCTCATATAAATATCTTGGAATTTTGATTGATGATGGCCTCTCTTTTAAAATGCATATTCAACAACTTACAAAAAAATTGAAGCTGAAATTAGGATTTTATTTTAGGAATAAGGCTTGTTTTTCTTTTGAAGCCAGAAGGAGGCTAGTATCAGCTACATTTATGCCTTTACTAGACTATGGGGATATTTTATATATGAATGCTTCCGCTCAGTGTTTGAGATCAATTGACACCCTTTACCATGGCACTTTGAGATTTATTTTAAACTGCAAAACCCTTACGCACCACTGCACTTTGTATACCAGGGTTGGCTGGCCTTCTCTAGTCACTCGTAGGCTCAGTCACTGGTATACTTTTATTTACAAAGACATTTTGGGTTTACTACCTTTTTATTTGGGCATTTTTATTGTTCAGAAATGTGGTGGGTACTCTCTTCGTTCGCGGGACTTTATCCTGCTAACTGTTCCAAATGTCCGAACTGAATTTGGTAAAAGGGCTTTTATGTACTCTGCACCATCGTCTTGGAACGTCTTACAAAATACTTTTAAACTGGAAGAACTGGTCCTGATTGGTGTTTTTAAATCACTGATGAATGATCTGGAGACTGATTCCCTGACATGTCAATGTTTTTAATTTGCTGTTTTTGATTTTGTTATACTCTTGTGAATTCTATGGTTTTTACTAGATTACTTGTAGTTTTTCATGTTTGTCTGTAATTTTTGTAATGACTTGGCGCTGCCTATCTTGGCCAGGACGCTCTTGAATTTTAAATCTCAATGAGCCCTTCCTGGTTAAATAAAGGTTAAATAAATAAATAAATAAAACTGCATCTGGCATCAATGTCCTCCATGAAGATGAGATTGATGTTCTGGCCTCTCATCTCCTCCTTCATCTCTCAGCAGGTTCACTGCATCTGGCATCAATGTCCTCCATGAAGATGAGATTGATGTTCTGGCCTCTCATCCCCTTCATCTCTCAGCAGGTTCACTGCATCTGGCATCAATGTCCTCCATGAAGATGAGGTTGATGTTCTGTTCTCTCATCCCCTCCTTCATCTCTCAGCAGGTTCACTGCATCTGGCATCAATGTCCTCCATGAAGATGAGATTGATGTTCTGGCCTCTCATCCCCTCCATCTCTCAGCAGGTTCACTGCATCTGGCATCAATGTCCTCCATGAAGATGAGGTTGATGTTCTGGCCTCTCATCTCCTCCTTCATCTCTCAGCAGGTTCACTGCATCTGGCATCAATGTCCTCCATGAAGATGAGATTGATGTTCTGGCCTCCCATCCCCTTCATCTCTCAGCAGGTTCACTGCATCTGGCATCAATGTCCTCCATGAAGATGAGGTTGATGTTCTGTTCTCTCATCCCCTCCTTCATCTCTCAGCAGGTTCACTGCATCTGGCATCAATGTCCTCCATGAAGATGAGATTGATGTTCTGGCCTCTCATCCCCTCCATCTCTCAGCAGGTTCACTGCATCTGGCATCAATGTCCTCCATGAAGATGAGGTTGATGTTCTGTTCTCTCATCTCCTCCTTCATCTCTCAGCAGGTTCACTGCATCTGGCATCAATGTCCTCCATGAAGATGAGATTGATGTTCTGGCCTCTCATCCCCTCCATCTCTCAGCAGGTTCACTGCATCTGGCATCAATGTCCTCCATGAAGATGAGGTTGATGTTCTGGCCTCTCATCTCCTCCTTCATCTCTCAGCAGGTTCACTGCATCTGGCATCAATGTCCTCCATGAAGATGAGGTTGATGTTCTGGCCTCTCAGCCCCTCCTTCATCTCTCAGCAGGTTCACTGCATTTGACAAACTACAGAAGAAGTACATCATTATCTGCACTAAATACAATTTACTAAATTACCTAAATTAATCAAGACTGAAATAAAATACTGAAAAAGAAACTGAAAAAAACTCCCTATTACTGCATCCCACCTTTCACCCTTTTTCATGTTCAGGAAGTGAAGCGGGTGGTCATGCTGGCAGGAAACCCCAACACGCCTGTCTCCTACAATTTCCTTGTTTTGGGTTTGGACCTGATGGCATTGCCTGCTTGAAATCCATGGCAACCCTAAAATATCTATAATAATATAAAGTACAATACAAGCATTATGTACTGAAATGCTTCCTTGCAGGTTAACCTCTTGACAATGCAACAACAATAGAACAAGTCAGTAGCTAAGTTAATAAAAAGAGTACTACAATAGTAATAAACCCTTCATTCATCAGTATCCTGAACATAGCTGGGTGTTTCTGGGATAGAGGGTTGATATTAAAGTCAGTACTACAATAGTAATAAACCCTTCATTCATCAGTACCCTGAACATAGCTGGGTGTTTCTGGGATAGAGGGTTGATATTAAAGTCAGTACTACAATAGTAATAAACCCTTCATTCATCAGTATCCTGAACATAGCTGGCTGTTTCTGGGGTAGAGGGTTGATATAAAATATTGGTCAGCCGCAGGGAACCGCCCACGTCTCTGAGACACAATCATTTACTATTGGTCAGCTGCAGGGAACCACCCAGGTCTCTGAGACACAATCACTTCCTATTGGTCAGCCGCAGGGAACCGCCCACGTCTCAGGAGATATGTATTTTAGGCAGTAAGTAAAACTGCCTAGGCCTTAGTGAATCTGGCCCAAAAAGACAGACCATCTGTTTATCTGTAATGTACTTATCCTCATACAGTTTATCTCCTGGATTAATCTTTGTGTTTTCTGGTTGTGTTGAGTGGGACAATGGAACATAGTGTTTAACATGATCCTATTGTCTATTGGCTTCAAGAAGATATTCACTTTATCCATTACAACAATCTGAGCCCCTTATCTGCTGGTTTAATCACTATATTTCTAGAGCTTGATTTTTAACCATTTGTAAGGTTAAGCTGATAAAAAGGTCTGGTTCTGAATTGTGAAAAGGAAGTCACATCCCTACGTATCAGAGTCTGTATAGTTTCTGACTCCAACTGAGGTTCCCAATGTGAGGGGTTTGGAAATAGTATCTGAGGAAAATCTGTTTCATTTTCACAATGATCTGATAACTTCAATCTTCTATGATAGACGTGTAGATCCCCTCCGGAGCTCCTCCCAGTCCACCTGTTTAGGAGTTGGTATGAAAGTCAGTCCACCTGTTTAGGAGTTGGTATGAAAGTCAGTCCACCTGTTTAGGAGTTGGTATGAAAGTCAGTCCACCTGTTTAGGAGTTGGTATGAAAGTCAGTCCACCTGTTTAGGAGTTGGTATGAAAGTCAGTCCACCTGTTTAGGAGTTGGTATGAAAATCAGTCCACCTGTTTAGGAGTTGGTATGAAAGTCAGTCCACCTGTTTAGGAGTTGGTATGAAAGTCAGCCCACCTGTTTAGGAGCTGATATGAAAGTCAGTCCACCTGTTTAGGAGTTGGTATGAAAGTCAGTCCACCTGTTTAGGAGTTGGTATGAAAGTCAGTCCACCTGTTTAGGAGTTGGTATGAAAGTCAGTCCACCTGTTTAGGAGTTGGTATGAAAGCCAGTCCACCTGTTTAGGAGTTGGTATGAAAGTCACTCCACCTGTTTAGAAGTTGGTATGAAAGTCAGTCCACCTGTTTAGGAGTTGGTATGAAAGTCAGTCCTCTTTCTAGAACCTCACTCTCGGCTTGGTTGAGCCCAATGGGACATTGCTGGTCAAGACCTGAAATGGGTTGTGAAGTAGTATGGACATATTGATGGAACAAGGTCACTAAACTGGTGGATAGACAGGGTAGATCCAAGAGCCTCTGCTGTCATCTAGAGGGGGTTTCTCTGTACTGCTTGACACATGGAGACTCAATGGAGGCCCAGTGCAAGTGTCCAAAGTAAGGTCCAGACAATTGTTTGTCAGGCTGGGATCTATAAAGCAGTATGTTCTTCAATTAGATGCCAACTAATATTCATACAGGGACAATAGGTGGGGCAGGAGGAAGAATGGTGTTCCTGATTCATACAGGGACAATAGGTGGACAGGAGGAAGAATGGTGGTCCTGATTCATACAGGGACAATAGGTGGACAGGAGGAAGAATGGTGGTCCTGATTCATACAGGGACAATAGGTGGACAGGAGGAAGAATGGTGGTCCTGATTCATACAGGGACAATAGGTGGACAGGAGGAAGAATGGTGGTCCTGGTTCATACAGGGACAATAGGTGGACTGGAGGAAGAATGGTGGTCCTGATTCATACAGGGACAATAGGTGGGCAGGAGGAAGAATGGTGGTCCTGATTCATACAGGGACAATAGGTGGACAGGAGGAATAATGGTGGTCCTGATTCATACAGGGACAATAGGTGGACAGGAGGAAGAATGGTGGTCCTGATTCATACAGGGACAATAGGTGGGCAGGAGGAAGAATGGTGTTCCTGATTCATACAGGGAAAATAGGTGGACAGGAGGAAGAATGGTGTTCCTGATTCATACAGGGACAATAGGTGGACAGGAGGAAGAATGGTGTTCCTGATTCATACAGGGACAATAGGTGGACAGGAGGAAGAATGGTGGTCCTGATTCATACAGGGACAATAGGTGGACAGGAGGAAGAATGGTGGTCCTGATTCATACAGGGACAATAGGTGGACAGGAGGAAGAATGGTGGTACTGATTCATACAGGGACAATAGGTGGACAGGAGGAAGAATGGTGGTCCTGATTCATACAGGGACAATAGGTGGACAGGAGGAAGAATGGTGTTCCTGATTCATAAAGGGACAATAGGTGGACAGGAGGAAGAATGGTGGTCCTGATTCATACAGGGACAATAGGTGGACAGGAGGAAGAATGGTGTTCCTGATTCATAAAGGGACAATAGGTGGGCAGGAGGAAGAATGGTGGTCCTGATTCATACAGGGACAATAGGTGGACAGGAGGAAGAATGGTGTTCCTGATTCATACAGGGACAATAGGTGGGGCAGGAGGACGAATGGTGGTCCTGATTCATACAGGGACAATAGGTGGACAGGAGGAAGAATGGTGGTCCTGATTCATACAGGGACAATAGGTGGACAGGAGGAAGAATGGTGGTCCTGATTCATACAGGGACAATAGGTGGACGGGTGGAAGAATGGTGTTCCTGATTCATACAGGGACAATAGGTGGACAGGAGGAAGAATGGTGTTCCTGATTCATACAGGGACAATAGGTGGGCAGGAGGAAGAATGGTGGTCCTGATTCATACAGGGACAATAGGTGGACAGGAGGAAGAATGGTGGTCCTGATTCATACAGGGACAATAGGTGGACAGGAGGAAGAATGGTGTTCCTGATTCATACAGGGACAATAGGTGGACAGGAGGAAGAATGGTGGTCCTGATTCATACAGGGACAATAGGTGGACAGGAGGAAGAATGGTGTTCCTGATTCATACAGGGAAAATAGGTGGACAGGAGGAAGAATGGTGTTCCTGATTCATACAGGGACAATCGGTGGACAGGAGGAAAAATGGTGGTCCTGATTCATACAGGGACAATAGGTGGACAGGCGGAAGAATGGTGGTCCTGATTCATACAGGGACAATAGGTGGACAGGCGGAAGAATGGTGGTCCTGATTCATACAGGGACAATAGGTGGACAGGAGGAAGAATGGTGTTCCTGATTCATACAGGGACAATAGGTGGACAGGAGGAAGAATGGTGGTCCTGATTCATACAGGGACAATAGGTGGACAGGAGGAAGAATGGTGTTCCTGATTCATACAGGGACAATAGGTGGACAGGAGGAAGAATGGTGGTCCTGATTCATACAGGGACAATAGGTGGACAGGAGGAAGAATGGTGGTCCTGATTCATACAGGGACAATAGGTGGGCAGGAGGAAGAATGGTGGTCCTGATTCATACAGGGACAATAGGTGGACAGGAGGAAGAATGGTGTTCCTGATTCATACAGGGACAATAGGTGGACAGGAGGAAGAATGGTGGTCCTGATTCATACAGGGACAATAGGTGGACAGGAGGAAGAATGGTGGTCCTGATTCATACAGGGACAATAGGTGGACAGGAGGAAGAATGGTGGTCCTGATTCATACAGGGACAATAGGTGGACAGGAGGAAGAATGGTGTTCCTGATTCATACAGGGACAATAGGTGGACAGGAGGAAGAATGATGGTCCTGATTCATACAGGGACAATAGGTGGACAGGAGGAAGAATGGTGTTCCTGATTCATACAATTCCTATTTTTTCTTTAGAGCTTCAGATTGAGATTGTTGTTATTCTCCAGTATGTTTCTCTTCAGTGTTGCACTCTGGGTTCTCCAAGGGGAATACTCCCCCTGTTCTCCTCTTGACAGTTGTAGCCCCAGGCTTTTGCTGGGAATTGTCCACTGTTGGTATCAATTTATTTCATCCCAAAAATACACGTTTTAGCTGAATCCCCAGTTAGAATCCATGTGGTTCATTTAAACGTTTCTAAAACGATTAAAAGTACATTTAAAAAAATGTGTTCCTGACATTTCACCACAATAGGCTTATTCAGACAATGGACAACAAGTAGCCAAACAAAGCATAATGATGAATCATAATGAATCAGATTACATGGAGAGGGGGGGACCTGATCCTAGATCATAATGAATCAGATTACATGGAGAGGGGGGACCTGATCCTAGATCATAATGAATCAGATTACATGGAGAGGAGGGACCTGATCCTAGATCATAATGAATCAGATTACATGGAGAGGGGGGACCTGATCCTAGATCATAATGAATCAGATTACATGGAGAGGGGGGACCTGATCCTAGATCATAATGAATCAGATTACATGGAGAGGGGGGGACCTGATCCTAGATTATAATGAATCAGATTAAATGGAGAGGAGGGACCTGATCCTAGATCATAATGAATCAGATTACATGGAGAGGGGGGGACCTGATCCTATATCATAATGAATAAGATTACATGGACAGGGGGACCTGATCCTAGATCATAATGAATCAGATTACATGGAGAGGGGGACCTGATCCTATATCATAATGAATCAGATTACATGGAGAGGAGGACCTGATCCTGATTCAGCACTCCTCCTTTGAGACACTGCCTTTATGAATAAGGAATGCTGTTGTAAAGTGTAGTTACAGCAGGTGTTTACTGCCATCTAGTGGAAGATACCAATAAAACACTTTATTATCAGGATGGGGAGACGGCTGAGTGCAGGATCCATGGTGAGATGACAAAAGAGGAAACACACTATATGGAGAGAAGTACAAATAAAGTATTTCTGAACAATAAAGGACAGAGTAAGATAATGAATACCTGGAATTACATATTATTACTAGTAAGTAGATCTCTTCTGTCATCATTATTTAACCATACACCGGTGACGTCAGAAGGGACGTGATTTCCTCATATGAAAGTGAAAGTAACTGTGTAGTCTACACCGTTACAAAATGACTGTAGAAAATGTAGCGCACATTTCTCAGCAACATTAGAAGCAGGATAAATGTGTTGATTTGAAGGACAGACTGACAGACTCTGGTAAGTCTTGGCTACATATAACTATTATAAAGTTAGGTCGTAGTCAGACATTCAATAGACAGAGTAGGCTTGAGATATGATTCTTTATCATGCTGACCAACCTGGGCCCGTTTTCCACGATGGAATTTAGGCTTAACGCTGGAAACGCATAAGAAGTGGTAAACGATAATTAACAAAATACAAAGTTGAGTAAACGCTATTTTACAAATAAAAAGGTGCTTAAGCGCGTTTACGTGGGTTTACCCTCCACTACATCCCCGTTGATGTGGTGTGCAGCGTAGAGTGTATAGTCATTTAGTCTCTATAGACCAGGTGGCCAGTTGGTGAGAAACTGTTCAGATGGGGTGGTTTAGACCACTGCACCACCCAGGAGGTGACTGAAAGTAAATATGTGATTTTGTACAGGATCCATTTTGAGATGACAGAGCAGAAAACACTATATGGACAATACTGACAAATAAAGTAAGTATTTATGAACAATAATTCATTCTAAATGACAGAGTATGTGAATGAATACTAGGAATGAGATATTACTAGTTAGAACTGCTACTTGAGCTGAGTTGCTGACAGACAGCAGTTTTCAAAGTGGAAACTAATCAGTAGGTCTACATGTTATCAGTAAAACGTCTGGTAAAGATGGTGGAGGAGCTTTTACATTATATGGTTTTATGTTTATCTCAGGGTTTCTCAATCCTTTAGTTATTATCCAGCACGTACACACCTTACAGGGGAAAAACACAACTAAACCTGATTTCGAGTAAATTATAAGTTTAGCTAAAATAATGTAAGAGAGATGTCTTGAAGAAGGACTATAACATTTTTTAAGCAAGATTCAGAACAATGTCACGTTACTGCTGTCTCATGTAACTGACTGTTAGCTCCACCCTCTGGTTACTGTTGTTATATGAAGGGTGACACCTTGACTACAGTTGAAACTGACTGTTAGCTCCACCCTCTGGTTACTGTTGTTATGTGAAGGGTGACTCCTTGACTACAGTTGAAACTGACTGTTAGCTCCACCCTCTGGTTACTGTTGTTATGTGAAGGGTGACACCTTGACTACAGTTGTAACTGACTGTTAGCTCCACCCTCTGGTTACTGTTGTTATGTGAAGGGTGACTCCTTGACTACAGTTGAAACTGACTGTTAGCTCCACCCTCTGGTTACTGTTGTTATGTGAAGGGTGACTCCTTGACTACAGTTGAAACTGACTGTTAGCTCCACCCTCTGGTTACTGTTGTTATGTGAAGGGTGACTCCTTGACTACAGTTGAAACTGACTGTTAGCTCCACCCTCTGGTTACTGTTGTTATGTGAAGGGTGACTCCTTGACTACAGTTGAAACTGACTGTTAGCTCCACCCTCTGGTTACTGTTGTTATGTGAAGGGTGACTCCTTGACTACAGTTGAAACTGACTGTTAGCTCCACCCTCTGGTTACTGTTGTTATGTGAAGGGTGACTCCTTGACTACAGTTGAAACTGACTGTTAGCTCCACCCTCTGGTTACTGTTGTTATATGAAGGGTGACTCCTTGACTACAGTTGAAACTGACTGTTAGCTCCACCCTCTGGTTACTGTTGTTATGTGAAGGGTGACTCCTTGACTACAGTTGAAACTGACTGTTAGCTCCACCCTCTGGTTACTGTTGTTATGTGAAGGGTGACACCTTGACTACAGTTGAAACTGACTGTTAGCCCCACCCTCTGGTTACTGTTGTTATGTGAAGGGTGACACCTTGACTACAGTTGAAACTGACTGTTAGCCCCACCCTCTGGTTACTGTTGTTATGTGAAGGGTGACACCTTGACTACAGTTGAAACTGACTGTTAGCTCCACCCTCTGGTTACTGTTGTTATATGAAGGGTGACTCCTTGACTACAGTTGAAACTGACTGTTAGCTCCACCCTCTGGTTACTGTTGTTATATGAAGGGTGACACCTTGACTACAGTTGAAACTGACTGTTAGCTCCACCATCTGGTTACTGTTGTTATATGAAGGGTGACTCCTTGACTGCAGTTGAAACTGACTGTTAGCTCCACCCTCTGGTTACTGTTGTTATGTGAAGGGTGACACCTTGACTACAGTTGAAACTGACTGTTAGCCCCACCCTCTGGTTACTGTTGTTATGTGAAGGGTGACACCTTGACTACAGTTGAAACTGACTGTTAGCTCCACCCTCTGGTTACTGTTGTTATGTGAAGGGTGACTCCTTGACTACAGTTGAAACTGAATATAAGAAAGTATCTGTACAGGGTCATTTTGAGATGACAGAGCAGCTCATAGTTTAACCTCTAAACTGCAACTCAGTTTCCAAGTAAAGTGAGTATTTCAGGTTAATAATGTAGAATAAAGTAGAGGGAACATTTGGAATCCACTAAACTAGTGTAGGAGTGCTGCTGAGTCATTCCTACCATGTGGTGCCTTTTCTGTCCCCGGGAAATATCAGTTCTTATTTAGTGTAAAATGTGGATTCAAAAAGGCTTTAAATATCAGGTGTCCTTTACCTTATAAACACCAAAATATGGATCCTGAAAGGGAATGTTATGCATTTTAACACTTTTTGTCAGAAGATGTAGGCGTTTTTGTCCCCAGGTGTTATTTATCAACTTCTACAATAAATATAAGCCATAAAATAACAAAATGTTAAACTGTTTCTTCATTATTTTATAGTCCTAGTTGAAGTCTCTTTCATCAATGACTTTTTTCATGATTATTGTATTTATCTATCCATAGGGGAAGCCTGGGCAACTGAAATGTCTGAGCTTTTTCAACAGTGTAACTATGAACATCTGTACCAAAACCAAATGAAGGGAGACATAGATATGATTAAAAAACAACTGTTGATGCGACATGAAAAAAAGATGGGTGGAGGAGATGAATCATAAACCCAAATTGAGAACCTTTTGTTTGATTCAGGGTGAATTGGTGTGTGAGAGATATATTATGTATAACCTACCTAAAAGCAAGAGATCTCTATGTGCACAGGGAAGATCAGGGATATTGTCTCTGTGTATTGAAACAGGTCAGATCAGGGATATTGTCTCTGTGTATTGAAACAGGTCAGATCAGGGATATTGCCTCTGCGTATTGAAACAGTTCAGATCAGGGATATTGTCTCTGCGTATTGAAACAGTTCAGATCAGGGATATTTCCTCTGAGTATTGAAACAGGTCAGATCAGGGATATTGTCTCTGCGTATTGAAACAGTTCAGATCAGGGATATTTCCTCTGAGTATTGAAACAGGTCAGATCAGGGATATTGTCTCTGAGTATTGAAACAGGTCAGATCAGGGATATTGTCTCTGAGTATTGAAACAGGTTATTTCAGGGATATTGTCTCTGAGCATTGAAACAGGTAAGATCAGGGATATTTTCTCTGAGTATTGATACAGGTCAGTATTGTGGTGA
Source organism: Salmo salar (assembly GCF_965601325.2). Taxonomy (NCBI): domain Eukaryota; kingdom Metazoa; phylum Chordata; class Actinopteri; order Salmoniformes; family Salmonidae; genus Salmo; species Salmo salar. The sequence goes on from NW_027675377.1 coordinate 735,843, forward strand.
AATGGAGGAAAGACTATGTAACTATTGTGACCTTAAAGAAATAGAGAATTAAACTGATTTAATCCTCTATTTCCTTTTCTACCATGATATACGCTTGCTCTTATTCCAGAAAGACCACCAGATATACCCTGGCAGTATGTGATGAGTGATGAGGAGAAATTGAAATGTTTTTTTGTCCATTGTGTATTTCCGTTTGTGGAATATTTAGATCAATCCTGGAATATAAGAAAAATGTTTACCTATAATTAAATTGTAAAAATATTTAGCTTCTGCGTGGTAAATGGTACATGTGTATATAGATTGTGTATAGACTTGTCTCCCATATGAGTCTTCTATGTGGTAAATGGTATGTGTGTATATATAGATTGTGTATAGACTTGTCTCCCATATGGATCTTCTATGTGGTAAATGGTATGTGTATATATAGATTGTGTATAGGCTTGTCTCCCATATGACTCTTCTATGTGGTAAATGGTATGTGTATATATAGATTGTGTATAGACTTGTCTCCCATATGAATCTTCTATGTGGTAAATGGTATGTGTATATATAGATTGTGTATAGACTTGTCTCCCATATGACTCTTCTATGTGGTAAATGGTACATGTGTATATATAGATTGTGTATAGACTTGTCTCCCATATGAGTCTTCTATGTGGTAAATGGTACATGTGTATATAGATTGTGTATAGACTTGTCTCCCATATGAGTCTTCTATGTGGTAAATGGTACATGTGTATATAGATTGTGTATAGACTTGTCTCCCATATGAGTCTTCTATGTGGTAAATGGTACATGTGTATATAGATTGTGTATAGGTTTGTCTCCCATATGAGTCTTCTATGTGGTAAATGGTATGTGTATATATAGATTGTGTATAGACTTGTCTCCCATATGAATCTTCTATGTGGTAAATGGTATGTGTATATATAGATTGTGTATAGACTTGTCTCCCATATGAGTCTTCTATGTGGTAAATGGTATGTGTATATATAGATTGTGTATAGACTTGTCTCCCATATGAGTCTTCTATGTGGTAAATGGTATGTGTGTATATAGATTGTGTATAGACTTGTCTCCCATATGAATCTTCTATGTGGTAAATGGTATGTGTATATATAGATTGTGTATAGGCTTGTCTCCCATATGACTCTTCTATGTGGTAAATGGTATGTGTATATATAGATTGTGTATAGACTTGTCTCCCATATGAGTCTTCTATGTGGTAAATGGCATGTGTATATATAGATTGTGTATAGGCTTGTCTCCCATATGAGTCTTCTATGTGGTAAATGGTATGTGTATATATAGATTGTGTATAGACTGTCTCCCATATTAATCTTCTCTTTGTGTCAGACTGGGTTCAAATTCCTTCTGTTTATTTTTTTCTGTATTTATTTATCTGTATATGTTATGTATGTATATATATACAGTATGTATATATGTATGTATGTGTATATATACAGTGTGTATGTATGTATGTGTATATATACAGTGTGTATGTATGTATGTGATGTGTATATATACAGTGTGTATGTGTGTATATTATTGTTCTGCTCTAGGGATATAATTATTGTTTGCATCACCTTATTTACTATTATGTATTGATTTTTACCTTATTTTTTTCACTATTCATGCGATGCCCAATGCAGAGAACACCGGAAGGAGAATTATCATTTAATTACCACAGTCAATTATTGTAATGTTTGTTTATGTGGCAATTAACCCCATAAGGGATGGGTTGCCAGTTGGCGATTTGACACTGAAATAAAATATCATTCATTCATTTGTTCATTCATTTGTTCATTCATATTATTTAATTTAAGTTTTTCTGTGTGTCCCTAATATCACTTTCCACCCTGTTAGTTTGCTGTAATTCCTAGAGCAACACATAGAACACCAGCTTGTTTGTACAAGTCACAGTTTACAATAGAATGGTATCATAATAGTTTGTTGGCCAAACCGGGATGTCTCATAGTCTGACAAACACCACTCTAGCTCTGACAACTAGATCATAATGAATCAGATTACATGGAGAGGGGGGACCTGATCCTAGATCATAATGAATCAGATTACATGGAGAGGAGGGACCTGATCCTAGATCATAATGAATCAGATTACATGGAGAGGGGGGACCTGATCCTAGATCATAATTAATCAGATTACATGGAGAGGGGGGCCCGATCCTAGATCATAATGAATCAGATTACATGGAGAGGGGGGACCTGATCCTAGATCATAATGAATCAGATTACATGGAAAGGGGGGGACCTGATCCTAGATTATAATGAGTCAGATTACATGGAGAGGAGGGGACCTGATCCTAGATCATAATGAATCAGATTACATGGAGAGGGGGGACCTGATCCTAGATCATAATGAATCAGATTACATGGAGAGGGGGGCCCGATCCTAGATCATAATGAATCAGATTACATGGAGAGGAGGACCTGATCCTAGATCATAATGAATCAGATTACATGGAGAGGAGGACCTGATCCTGATTCAGCACTCCTCCTTTGAGACACTGCCTTTATGAATAAGGAATGCTGTTGTAAAGTCTAGTTACAGCAGGTGTTTACTGCCATCTAGTGGAAGATACCAATAAAACACTTTATTATCAGGATGGGGAGACGGCTGAGTGCAGGATCCATGGTGAGATGACAAAAGAGGAAAACACACTATATGGAGAGAAGTACAAATAAAGTATTTCTGAACAATAAAGGACATAGTAAGATAATGAATACCTGGAATTACATATTATTACTAGTTAGTAGAGGCTCTTCTGTCATCATTATTTACCCATACACCGGTGACGTCAGAAGGGACGTGATTTCCTCATATGAAAGTGAAAGTAACTGTGTAGTCTACACCGTTACAAAATGACTGTAGAAAATGTAGCGCACATTTCTCTGCAACATTAGAAGTAGGATAAATGTGTTGATTTGAAGGACAGACGTACAGACTCTGGTAAGTCTTGGCTACATATAACTATTATAAAGTTAGGTCGTAGTCAGACATTCAATAGACAGAGTAGGCTTGAGATATGATTCTTTATCATGCTGACCAACCTGGGCCCGTTTTCCACGATGGAATTTAGGCTTAACGCTGGAAACGCATAAGAAGTGGTAAACGATAATTAACAAAATACAAAGTTGAGTAAACGCTATTTTACAAATAAAAAGGTGCTTAAGCGCGTTTACGTGGGTTTACCCTCCACTACATCCCCGTTGATGTGGTGTGCAGCGTAGAGTGTATAGTCATTTAGTCTCTATAGACCAGGTGGCCAGTTGGTGAGAAACTGTTCAGATGGGGTGGTTTAGACCACTGCACCACCCAGGAGGTGACTGAAAGTAAATATGTGATTTTGTACAGGATCCATTTTGAGATGACAGAGCAGAAAACACTATATGGACAATACTGACAAATAAAGTAAGTATTTATGAACAATAATTCATTCTAAATGACAGAGTATGTGAATGAATACCTGGAATGAGATATTACTAGTTAGAAGAACTGTTGAGCTGACTTGCTGACAGCAGTTTTCAAAGTGGAAACTAATCAGTAGGTCTACATGTTATCAGTAAAACGTCTGGTAAAGATGGTGGAGGAGCTTTTACATTATATGGTTTTATGTTTATCTCAGGGTTTCTCATCCTTTGGTTCTTATCCAGCACGTACACACCTTACAGGGGAAAAACACAACTAAACCTGATTTCCAGTAAATTATAAGTTTAGCTAAAATAATGTAAGAGAGATGTCTTGAAGAAGGACTATAACATTTTTTAATCAAGATTCAGAACAATGTCACGTTACTGCTGTCTCATGTAACTGACTGTTAGCCCCACCCTCTGGTTACTGTTGTTATGTGAAGGGTGACACCTTGACTACAGTTGAAACTGACTGTTAGCCCCACCCTCTGGTTACTGTTGTTATGTGAAGGGTGACACCTTGACTACAGTTGAAACTGACTGTTAGCCCCACCCTCTGGTTACTGTTGTTATGTGAAGGGTGACTCCTTGACTACAGTTGAAACTGACTGTTAGCTCCACCCTCTGGTTACTGTTGTTATGTGAAGGGTGACTCCTTGACTGCAGTTGAAACTGACTGTTAGCTCCACCCTCTGGTTACTGTTGTTATGTGAAGGGTGACTCCTTGACTGCAGTTGAAACTGACTGTTAGCTCCACCCTCTGGTTACTGTTGTTATATGAAGGGTGACTCCTTGACTGCAGTTGAAACTGACTGTTAGCTCCACCCTCTGGTTACTGTTGTTATATGAAGGGTGACACCTTGACTACAGTTGAAACTGACTGTTAGCTCCACCCTCTGGTTACTGTTGTTATGTGAAGGGTGACACCTTGACTACAGTTGAAACTGACTGTTAGCCCCACCCTCTGGTTACTGTTGTTATGTGAAGGGTGACACCTTGACTACAGTTGAAACTGACTGTTAGCTCCACCCTCTGGTTACTGTTGTTATATGAAGGGTGACACCTTGACTACAGTTGAAACTGACTGTTAGCTCCACTCTCTGGTTACTGTTGTTATATGAAGAGTGACTCCTTGACTACAGTTGTAACTGACTGTTAGCTCCACCCTCTGGTTACTGTTGTTATATGAAGGGTGACACCTTGACTACAGTTGAAACTGACTGTTAGCCCCACCCTCTGGTTACTGTTGTTATATGAAGAGTGACTCCTTGACTACAGTTGAAACTGACTGTTAGCTCCACTCTCTGGTTACTGTTGTTATATGAAGGGTGACACCTTGACTACAGTTGAAACTGACTGTTAGCCCCACCCTCTGGTTACTGTTGTTATATGAAGGGTGACTCCTTGACTACAGTTGAAACTGACTGTTAGCCCCACCCTCTGGTTACTGTTGTTATGTGAAGGGTGACTCCTTGACTGCAGTTGAAACTGACTGTTAGCTCCACCCTCTGGTTACTGTTGTTATATGAAGGGTGACTCCTTGACTACAGTTGAAACTGACTGTTAGCTCCACCCTCTGGTTACTGTTGTTATATGAAGGGTGACTCCTTGACTACAGTTGAAACTGAATATAAGAAAGTATCTGTACAGGGTCATTTTGAGATGACAGAGCAGCTCATAGTTTAACCTCTAAACTGCAACTCAGTTTCCAAGTAAAGTGAGTATTTCAGGTTAATAATGTAGAATAAAGTAGAGGGAACATTTGGAATCCACTAAACTAGTGTCTAGGTGCTGCTGAGTCATTCCTACCATGTGGTGTCTTTTCTGTCCCCGGGAAAAATCAGTTCTTATTTAGTGTAAAATGTGGATTCAAAAAGGCTTTAAATATCAGGTGTCCTTTACCTTATAAACACCAAAATATGGATCCTGAAAGGGAATGTTATGCATTTTAACACTTTTTGTCAGAAGATGTAGGCGTTTTTGTCCCCAGGTGTTATTTATCAACTTCTACAATAAATATAAGCCATAAAATAACAAAATGTTAAACTGTTTCTTCATTATTTTATAGTCCTAGTTGAAGTCTCTTTCATCAATGACTTTTTTCATGATTATTGTATTTATCTATCCATAGGGGAAGCCTGGGCAACTGAAATGTCTGAGCTTTTTCAACAGTGTAACTATGAACATCTGTACCAAAACCAAATGAAGGGAGACATAGATATGATTAAAAAACAACTGTTGATGCGACATGAAAAAAAGATGGGTGGAGGAGATGAATCATCAACCCAAATTGAGAACCTTTTGTTTGATTCAGGGTGAATTGGTGTGTGAGAGATATATTATGTATAACCTACCTAAAAGCAAGAGATCTCTATGTGCACAGGGAAGATCAGGGATATTGTCTCTGTGTATTGAAACAGGTCAGATCAGGGATATTGTCTCTGTGTATTGAAACAGGTCAGATCAGGGATATTGTCTCTGAGTATTGAAACAGGTCAGATCAGGGATATTGTCTCTGAGTATTGAAACAGGTTATTTCAGGGATATTGTCTCTGTGTATTGAAACAGGTACGATCAGGGATATTGTCTCTGCCTATTGAAACAGGTCAGATCAGGGATATTGTCTCTGTGTATTGAAACAGGTCAGATCAGGGATATTGCCTCTGAGTATTGAAACAGGTAAGATCAGGGATATTTTCTCTGAGTATTGAAACAGGTCAGTATTGTGGTGAAATGGAGGAAAGACTATGTAACTATTGTGACCTTAAAGAAATAGAGAATTAAACTGATTTAATCCTCTATTTCCTGTTCTACCATGATATACGCTTGCTCTTATTCCAGAAAGACCACCAGATATACCCTGGCAGTATGTGATGAGTGATGAGGAGAAATTGAAATGTTTTTTTGTCCATTGTGTATTTCCGTTTGTGGAATATTTAGATAAATCCTGGAATATAAGAAAAATGTTTACCTATAATTAAATTGTAAAAATATTTAGCTTCTGCGTGGTAAATGGTACATGTGTATATAGATTGTGTATAGACTTGTCTCCCATATGAGTCTTCTATGTGGTAAATGGTATGTGTATATAGATTGTGTATAGACTTGTCTCCCATATGAGTCTTCTATGTGGTAAATGGTATGTGTATATAGATTGTGTATAGACTTGTCTCCCATATGAGTCTTCTATGTGGTAAATGGTACATGTGTATATATAGATTGTGTATGGACTTGTCTCCCATATGAATCTTCTATGTGGTAAATGGTATGTGTATATATAGATTGTGTATAGACTTGTCTCCCATATGAATCTTCTCTTTGTGTCAGACTGTATTTCTGTATTTATTTATCTGTATATGTTATGTATGTATATATATACAGTATGTATATATGTATGTATGTGTATATATACAGTGTGTATGTATATATGTATATTATTGTTCTGCTCTAGGGATATAATTATTGTTTGCATCACCTTATTTACTATTATGTATTGATTTTTACCTTACGTTGTTTTCATTCTTCATGCGATGCCCAATGCAGAGAGCACTGAAGAGGAATTATCATTTAATTACCACAGTCAATTATTGTAATGTTTGTTTATGTGGCAATTAACCCCATAAGGGATGGGTTGCCAGTTGGCGATTTGACATGGAAATAAAATGTCATTCATTCATTCATTTGTTCATTCATTTGTTCATTCATATTATTTAATTTAAGTTTTTCTGTGTGTCCCTAATATCACTTTCCACCCTGTTAGTTTGCTGTAATTCCTAGAGCAACACATAGAACACCAGCTTGTTTGTACAAGTCACAGTTTACAATAGAGTGGTATCATAATAGTTTGTTGGCCAAACCGGGATGTCTCATAGTCTGACAAACACCACTCTAGCTCTGACAACTAGATCATAATGAATCAGATTACATGGAGAGGGGGGACCTGATCCTAGATCATAATGAATCAGATTACATGGAGAGGAGGGACCTGATCCTAGATCATAATGAATCAGATTACATGGAGAGTGGGGACCTGATCCTAGATCATAATTAATCAGATTACATGGAGAGGGGGGCCCGATCCTAGATCATAATGAATCAGATTACATGGAGAGGAGGGGACCTGATCCTAGATCATAATGAATCAGATTACATGGAGAAGGGGACCTGATCCTAGATCATAATGAATCAGATTACATGGAGAGGGAGGACCTGATCCTAGATCAGCTCTGAGACACTTCCTTTACGAATTAGGCCCCAGGAGTCACCAGGACCAACTTTAAATTGCTCTGGATAAGAGCGTCTGCTCAATGACTAAAATGTAAAATGAGTCACCAGGACAGGCATTGACAGGACGGTCACAGCCACACGTTCACTGGTGAGGTAGGACACAAGATAACTGATAGATAGGAACAACAGTAATGATACATGGTTAGGTAGAACACAAGATAACTGTTAGATAGGAACAACAGTAATGATACATGGTGAGGTAGGACACAAGATAACTGTTAGATAGGAACAACAGTAATGATACATGGTTAGGTAGGACACAAGATAACTGTTAGATAGGAACAACAGTAATGATACATGGTTAGGTAGGACACAAGATAACTGTTAGATAGGAACAACAGTAATGATACATGGTTAGGTAGGACACAAGATAACTGTTAGATAGGAACAACAGTAATGATACATGGTTAGGTAGGACACAAGATAACTGTTAGATAGGAACAACAGTAATGATACATGGTTAGGTAGGACACAATATAACTGTTAGATAGGAACAACAGTAATGATACATGGTTAGATAGGACACAAGATAACTGTTAGATAGGAACAACAGTAATGATACATGGTGAGGTAGGACACAATATAACTGTTAGATAGGAACAACAGTAATGATACATGGTTAGGTAGAACACAAGATAACTGTTAGATAGGAACAACAGTAATGATACATGCCCTCAATGTGAAGTGACATTAAACCATAAATACAGAGCACAAGTACAACCATTTTTATATAAACCTTTTAAGGTAGTAAGAAAATAAACATTGACTTAATATTTCAATAAAGAAGTCTTGAATTACAAATAAATCACCTGCTAGCAACAACTAGCGTGACATTACAGTGCACTGATTGACGGTGCTAGTTAGCTCGTCATTATCATGGCTAGCTAAGCTAGCAGACACCTGATAAACTTGCAGAAATATGCTTTAAATACACAATAAATATATACATAGTCACATTCACTATTGACTTTGTGATATATGAACCAGTGTTCCAGATACACTATAGTGTTATACAGTTTTAAACAGTTTTTATGTCCAGCAGAAGGAGACGTCCTGTCAGAATATCTCTGACTGAACAGCAGGCAGACCAACTTTCCAAATAGGGGAGAAGCACTCAAAACCCTCTACTTGTTCTTTCAAGGAAAATAATACAAAAATGGTAAGTCTGAAGACCTCTCGTATTAACAACCTTACTACAATGGCAGAAAATATATTTTTATGAATTCGACAACACATAATGAAAGGAAACGTTATTAATATCACCCCTCTTTCTGAGGTGAATGGTTTCCCCCACTACTCTCCCGGAACTGCGGTGTTCTCTGATATCCCGTTCACGAGTATCCCTGTAGCCATAAATAAACAGAATATTCCTCATTTCAATTCAAATGGGTTAAATTAAATAGTAACGTTAACTGAAATCTGGACACTGACTGTAGGCCTATAATCTAATATAATATTAACTGAAATCTGGACACTGACTGTAGTGACTGTAGGCCTATAATCTAATATAATATTAACTGAAATCTGGACACTGACTGTAGGCCTATAAACTAATATAATATTAACTGAAATCTGGACACTGACTGTAGGCCTATAAACGAATATAATATGAAATGCAGAATTATGCATTTTTTGCATTTAAATGAAACAACAAATGTTAATTTAGGCGTGGAGAAATATTATTTATTTCAGTATCTCTTGAGATAATGTGAATGAGAGTGTAAGGTGTTATCTTTGACACTATGATGCAAGCAGACGGTACTTTCAACCTTATCAGAAACGTGTTTCATCTTTTTCTCAGCTTTTCATTTCCTTAAAACCCTTCAGACGGATGACATATGGACATTTTGCACAGGACCAATCTTTCCACTGTTCTGGAGTTATTGAGTTTTCTCCCCGGTCCCTAAACTAAACCCTTCAGACTGATGACATTTTGCACAGGACCAATCTTTCCACTGTTCTGGAGTTATTGCGTTTTCTCCCCGGTCCCTAAACTAAAGGTCAACTTTAGTGGATTACTAATGCATTCATTCTATCAATGTAAATTATTATTCTGGAGAGAACTACTTTATTTAGTCTTCTGGGGCAACAATTTATGACAAAAGAGAAGCTGCATGTATCAAACTATATTTGACAAACAAATGGCCTACCAAATGTTGAAAATTATAGGCAGAAATGTGTCTAAATTGTAGCCAGTAGGTTATACAGTCCAGTACAGAGTATCAAACCGCACAGGTAGCCTATTTTTTGAGTTCAATTTTTTTTGACAATCAGATGAAAACATAATATGTGAAACAGCCTGAGGAGACAGCAGAAACAACAGTAAATGGGATAAGATGTGTACATGCATCAATTTAAAAACACAATACTTCAGAGTACCTAGAATAATAACGGGATATTGGTGTGCATGTTAATTAACGTGGTCACTGTTGTTGTAAAGTCTAGTTACAGCAGGTGTTTACTGCCATCTAGTGAACGATACCAAGAATACAGACAGACACAAATGTCAATTTCACTAGCCTTGTTCAAGCATTGTACAAGTCCCTACACACGGAGTCTGGAGAACAGCCCAGCTAGTCGATTACCTATCAACTAAGGTTTCTACGCATGCTCAGTTCTTGGGTCTCTGGAGTGGAAATGTGAAAAGAAAGTTCTGGAACTCCATCATGTGCTTCTGTTATGAGAAAAACTCCAAAATGAAACTGACATTAAATGTGGAGAATTAAACATCTGTTGAACATCAAGTAGCCTATTAATCTGTATGCCTATCTAGGCTAATGTAGCCTATTAATCTGTATGCCTATCTAGGCTACTGTAGCCTATTAATCTGTATGCCTATCTAGGCTACTGTAGCCTATTAATTGTTATGCCTATCTAGGCTACTGTAGCCTATTAATCGTTATGCCTATCTAGGCTACTGTAGCCTATTAATCTTTATGCCTATCTAGGCTACTGTAGCCTATTAATCTTTATGCCTATCTAGGCTACTGTAGCCTATTAATCTTTATGCCTACCTAGGCTATTGTAGCCTACCATTTAATACTATAAATATGTTGAAATGACAGGAGTTGTTGCAAATCATTTTGTGTCACTTGTGTAGCCTACCTGGAGCTGGTAAATGGATTTAATAAATAGCCTATAACTTCAGTTTATTGTTGTTGTAGCCTTGTGTTATTATGCAACTATTAATGTCCATGTTGAGTTAATTCAGTAGGAAGTTATTGTAACGCTTGGACGTTGTGGGTGTGGAGTCAGGCGCAGTAGGCAGAAAAATGTTTGGTACAATACTATTTAATAAGTACCACAAAAGAGAAAATGCCCAAAAACAACAGGGCGTAACAAAACCCAAAGTCCAAAACACGATCCACTACACAAACACAGTGAAACAAAACGTAACAAGCCCACACACAGAACAGGTGGGGAGGCGGCCTTAAATAACACCACTAATTACCTAAATGAACACAGGTGCAACTAATAAAGACATAACCAACAGAAAAACGAAAAGGGGATCGGTGGCAGCTAGTAGCCCGGGGACGACGAACACCGAGCGCCACCCGAACAGGGAGAGGGGCCACCCTCGGTAGGAGTCGTGACAGTTATCAAGTGTGACCATGGTAAGATGTTAGAATGCATTAGATTGAAGGTAACAGTCAGATTAGGCTACAGGTAATAAAACACTGGCTGTTGTTGACAAGCATCGACCTGTTCAGTTCATTACCATAGTATTAATATTAGATTCATAGACCTGTTCAGTTCATTACCATAGTATTAATATTAGATAGACCTGTTCAGTTCATTACCATAGTATTAATATTAGATAGACCTGTTCAGTTCATTACCATAGTATTAATATTAGATTCATAGACCTGTTCAGTTCATTACCATAGTATTAATATTAGATAGACCTGTTCAGTTCATTACCATAGTATTAATATTAGATTCATAGACCTGTTCAGTTCATTACCATAGTATTAATATTAGATTCATAGACCTGTTCAGTTCATTACCATAGTATTAATATTAGATAGACCTGTTCAGTTCATTACCATAGTATTAATATTAGATAGACCTGTTCAGTTCATTACCATAGTATTAATATTAGATTCATAGACCTGTTCAGTTCATTACCATAGTATTAATATTAGATAGACCTGTTCAGGTCATTACCATAGTATTAATATTAGATTCATAGACCTGTTCAGTTCATTACCATAGTATTAATATTAGATAGACCTGTTCAGTTCATTACCATAGTATTAATATTAGATTCATAGACCTGTTCAGTTCATTACCATAGTATTAATATTAGATTCATAGACCTGTTCAGTTCATTACCATAGTATTAATATTAGATAGACCTGTTCAGTTCATTACCATAGTATTAATATTAGATAGACCTCTTCAGTTCATTACCATAGTATTATACTACAGCTACTGAAGCTTAACACATAATTTTTTTTAAACCTTTATTTAATTCGCAAGTCAGTTAATAACAAATTCTTATTTACAATGATGGCCTACCGGGGAACACAGTGGGTTAACTGCCTTGTTCAGGGGCAGAACGACAGATCTTTACCTTGTCAGCTCTGGGATTCAATCCTGCAACCTTTCGGTTACTGCCCCAACGCTCTAACCACTAGGCTACCTGCCGCCCCAACACTCTATCCACTAGGCTACCTGCCGCCCCAACGCTCTAACCACTAGGCTACCTGCCGCACCAACACTCTATCCACTAGGCTACCTGCCGCCCCAACGCTCTAACCACTAGGCTACCTGCCGCACCAACACTCTATCCACTAGGCTACCTGCCGCCCCAACGCTCTAACCACTAGGCTACCTGCCGCCCCAACGCTCTAACCACTAGGCTACCTGCCGCCCCAACGCTCTAACCACTAGGCTACCTGCCGCCCCAACGCTCTAACCACTAGGCTACCTGCCACCCCAATGCTCTAACCACTAGGCTACCTGCCGCCCCAACGCTCTAACCACTAGGCTACCTGCCGCCCCAATGCTCTAACCACTAGACTACCTGCCGCCACAACGTTCTAACCACTAGGCTACCTGCCACCCCAACGCTCTAACCACTAGACTACCTGCCACCCCAAAATAAGATGTAGGCCTATCAGGGGCTATTAGTTAGTTTTCAGGCATTGTGGGAGGGTTTTGAGTAGTCATTGGGCTAGAAAAAGTAATTGCATTAAATCACCTGACTGTTTGGATGTGTCTGTAAACGGTTTTATTTCTAAGAGATAATGAATAAAATAATTAGTTGTCACTGTGTTAACCACAACCAACATGCTGGATCTCTGTTTAGTTGTCACTGTGTTAACCACAACCAACATGCTGGATCTCTGTTTAGTTGTCACTGTGTTAACCACAACCAACATGCTGGATCTCTGTTTAGTTGTCACTGTGTTAACCACAACCAACATGCTGGATCTCTGTTTAGTTGTCACTATGTTAACCACAACCAACATGCTGGATCTCTGTTTAGTTGTCACTGTGTTGACCACAACCAACATGCTGGATCTCTGTTTAGTTGTTACTGTGTTAGCCACAACCAACATGCTGGATCTCTGTTTAGGGGTCACTGTTGACCACAACCAACATGTTGGATCTCTGTTTCTCTGTTTAGGGCTCAGTGCTCTAAAATGAGTCTCTCTGGGGAGATAGAGGAGGTGGTCCCTGCCTCTAAAATGAGTCTCTCTGGGGAGAGAGAGGAGGGGGGGCCCGCCTCTAAAATGAGTGTCTCTGGGGGACATGACACCAAAACTAAGAGGTGAGCTGACAATATTGTTTAAGAATGTATGTTCTAAAATGCTTTTTATTCAGAAATGATTGCTAATGGGGACATTCTATATAACTGTTCTAGATTTTAGATCTGTATGAAAATATGTTTTTTTCTAAAACGCTATATATCCACCTAGATATCTATATATCCACCTAGATATCTATATATCCACCTAGATATCTGTATATCCACATAGACATCTATATATCCACCTAGACATCTATATATCCACCTAGATATCTATATATCCACCTAGATATCTATATATCCACCTAGACATCTATATATTCTATATATCCACCTAGACATCTTTATATCCACCTAGATATCTATATATCCACCTAGACATCTATATATCCACCTAGATATCTATATATCCACCTAGACATCTATATATCCACCTAGATATCTATATATCCACCTAGATATCTATATATCCACCTAGATATCTATATATCCACCTAGATATCTATATATCCACCTAGACATCTATATATCCATTGTTTAACAGGAATGGAATGTTGGTATTCTGTATATCTGACTGTGATATGTGGTTGTCTCACCTAGATATCTAAAGATGAATTCACTTACAGATGCCATGTTAATTCGACCCAGTTTCTCACGTCGGGAAAATAACAGCAAATGTGCATTTTATGTGGAAATTACCCACTTTAAAAGTCTTTATAAAGCCTTGTAGTGGTTTAATCATTTCTTTAAATAATGAGATAATTTACCAACATTTCTGAAAAGTGATATATAGCGTTTTGTAATGAAACTCTTATGTTTCCCCATCTGAGCTCAGAGTAGATGAGAGATGTAATGTTTGTCTCTGTTGTGTTGAAGCCCAATCAAGCAGGAGAGACCAGCCTCCCCTGTACCCAGCTGTGTGTCCATGAAGAGTGACCAGTCTATGAATGAACCTAATCACTTTAGAGAGGGATACTTTTCTACAGAACAGAGGTAAGAAGAACTCATGGGTCATGGTCAGTGAGTTAAACAACACTGTCTCTAGTCATTTCTCCTCTCCCCTTTTCCCATTTATTGTTGTTGTTTTCATAATCCATAGGCTTTTCCTTATGTCCATTTTCACAGTCCTAAAACAATATTAAACAAACACAACATTTCCTCCCTGTGTGCGTGTGCGTGTGCGCGCGTCCGGCTACCTGCCGCTCCAAAATAAGATGTAGGCCAATCAGGGGCTATTAGTTAGTGTTCAGGCCTTGTGGGAGGGTTTTGAGTAGTCATTGGGCTAGAAAAAGTCATTACATTAAATAACCTGACTGTTTGGATGTGTCTGTTAGAAAACGTTTTTTTTTCTAAGAGATAATGAATAAAATAATGAGTTGTTACTGTGTTAACCACAACCAACATGCTGGATCTCTGTTTAGTTGTCACTGTGTTGACCACAACCAACATGCTGGATCTCTGTTTAGTTGTCACTGTGTTGACCACAACCAACATGCTGGATCTCTGTTTAGTTGTCACTGTGTTAACCACAACCAACATGCTGGATCTCTGTTTAGTTGTTACTGTGTTAACCACAACCAACATGCTGGATCTCTGTTTAGTTGTCACTGTGTTAACCACAACCAACATGCTGGATCTCTGTTTACAGGGGACAGTGCTCTAAAATGAGTCTCTCTGGGGAGAGAGAGGAGGGGGGCCCTGCCTCTAAAATGAGTCTCTCTGGGGAGAGAGAGGAGGGGGGCCCTGCCTCTAAAATGAGTCTCTCTGGGGAGATAGAGGAGGGGGCCCCTGCCTCTAAAATGCATCTCTCTGGGGGACATGACACCAAAGCTAAGAGGTGAGATAACAATTTTATGAATAATTCATTAAGTTTATTTCCTAAATAAATAGCTATCTTAAGGTGAATGCACTTACTGTAAATCTCTCTGGATAAGAGCATCTGCTAAATCAGGGGTTCTCAATCCGGGGTCTGCGGAGGTACTGCAGGGGTTCTGCAGGAAGCGTGGGGAGTGGTGGTGTATCCAGGGAGAAAACTAATCTAATATTCTGAAATGTCATTGTGGTCTTATGCTCCCATCTATTGGAATTATTTAGCAACTGCAGTAGTGCTGAAAAAATGTGTTATTCCTTACTAAAGTAGTAATTACTGAGAATTACTAGTTAATTTTATCACTTACAATCATAAAATAAGAACTTATACCATAACAAACAATTAAACTGACATAAACCAAAATCACTATATATGTAGTTATTTAATTAATTACCAAATTGAGCCGGTCGGTCACATTTGAGAGTGAGGGAGATATATAGCATTTTGCATAAAAAAACATGATTTCTGTCTCTGAAATGAAACCATCAAGTGATAGATTTTAAACAAATCCTTGTCTGTGAGAGATGTAATAATTAATACATCATTTCTTTAAACAATAAAAGCTCATTTCTGTAAAGTGATATGTTGCGTTTTGGAACTCTTCTTATGTTTCCCATCTGAGATCAGAGTAGATGAGAGATGTAATGTTTGACTCTGTTGTGTTGAAGACCAATCCAGCAGGAGAGACCAGCCTCCCCTGTTCCCAGCTGTGTGTCCATGAAGAGTGACCAGTCGATGGAACCTCCTATAATGTTTAGAGAGGGAGACTTTTCTACTGAACAAAGGTAAGAAGAACTCATGGGTCATGGTCAGTGAGTTAAACAACACTGTCTCTAGTCATTTCTCCTCTCCCATTTTCACATTTCTTTTGGTTGTTTTCATAATCCGTAGGCTAATCCTTTAGTCCATTTTCATAGTCCTAAAACAATATTAAACAAACACAATATTCCCTCCCTGTGTGTGTGTGTGTGTGTGTGTGTGTGTGTGTGTGTGTGTGTGTGTGTGTGTGTGTGTGTGTGTGTGTGTGTGTGTGTGTGTGTGTGTGTGTGTGTGTGTGTGTGTGTGTGCTGTAATCTCATGTTTTGTCCACAGAAACCAACAGCAGAGATCAGAGTCAGAGATTCTCAGTGGTCAGTCTTCCCAGAGTCATCAAACAGACCTGGACTCTATATTCAGTGTATGTGGTCCTGTTATGAACATTTGTTTTTGTTGACCTCAAGTAAAGTTGATCTGTCAATTATTCAATAATGTGTTAATGAGAAAGCATTTCTTCTCTTGCTTAACTTATTTACTTGATTTATTTCAGTTGCTTGAAGAGAAAATTATGACATTTGTGAAGAACGAGCTGAAGATGTTCAAGAGGATTCTTAGTCCTGAACTCCCAGAAGGCTTTGAGAGTCAGAAGCAGGATGAGGAAGTGGTGGATGCTGAAGATGAGAAGCAGGAGAGCAGTGCCAGAGAGGGGGCTCTGAAGATCACACTGCACGTCCTGAGGAAAATGAACCAGAAGGAGCTCGCTGACACACTGGAGAAATGTAAGATCTGTCTGCCTCATGTTGAATGCTGTTTTATAACATTTAACATCTGTAATGCATTATGAAAACATCTACACATTTATACAGTCAGTTAAGAGAAGAAATCATTATAATGTAAAACTTTATAACAGTCCTACAATACTGTAGGCATTAAAACACTGGAGAAATGTAAGATCTGTCTGCCTCGTGTTGAATGCTGTTTTATAACATTTAAAAGCTGTAGCTAAAATACAGCTAAAGTAGCTGTGTAACTCAATTATATTGTAGCAGCCTTAACACAACACCTAGTGACCTCATCAAGTAGCAGAAGGGATGTGTTGTGTTGATTAATTTAGAGAGAGAGAGAGAGAGAGAGACAACATTAATAATACCATCAATAATACCAATAATTACATTATCAGTCACACCAGTCTGTAATGCATTATGAAAACATTTACACATTTATACAGTCAGTTAAGAGAAAAAAATATTATAATTTAAAACTTTACAACAGTCCTTCAATACAGTTGGCATTAAAACAGACGTAATATTGATATCATCTGTGTTAATTCTTCATTCAGATGAGCTTGCGGGAATTTGCCAACGTGAACTCAAATCTAATCTAAAGAAGAAGTTTCAATGTGTATTTGAGGGGATCGCTAAACAAGGAAACCCAACACTTCTCAATAAGATCTACACAGAGCTCTACATCACAGAGGGTGGAACAGGACAGGTCAATAATGAACATGAGCTGAGACAGATTGAGACAACAACCAGGAAACAAGCAAGACCAGAGACTGCAATCAAATGTAACGACATCTTCAAACCCTTAACTGGACAAGACAAACTCATCAGAACTGTGCTGACAAAGGGAGTCGCTGGCATTGGAAAAACAGTCTCTGTGCAGAAGTTCATTCTGGACTGGGCTGAAGGAAAAGCCAATCAGGATATCCAATTTGTATTTTCATTCCCTTTTCGGGAGCTGAATTTGATGAAAGAGGACAAACACACTTTCATTGAACTTCTCAATCACTTCTCAATGGAAACCAAACAATCAAGAATCTCCAACTACGACAAGTACAAAGTTGTGTTAATCTTTGATGGTCTGGATGAGTGCCGACTGCCCCTAGACTTCCAGAAGAACAAGATCTGTTGGGACGTCACAGAGTCAACCTCAGTGGATGTTCTGCTGACAAATCTCATCAAGGGAAATCTGCTTCCCTCTGCTCTCCTCTGGATAACTACCCGACCTGCAGCAGCCAATAGGATCCCTTCAGGGTGTGTTGACCAGGTGACAGAGGTACGAGGGTTCAATGACCCACAGAAGGAGGAGTACTTCAGGAAGAGATTCAGGGATGAGGACCTGGCCAACAGAATCATCTCACACATAAAGACATCAAGGAGCCTCCACATCATGTGCCACATTCCAGTCTTCTGTTGGATCTCTGCAACAGTCCTTGAACACATGCTGAAACATAAGAGAGAAGAGATGCCCAAGACTCTGACTGAGATGTACACACACCTTGTGGTGTTTCATACCAAACAGAAGAATGAAAAGTATCTTGGGAAAGAAGAGACAGGTCCACACTGGAATAAAGAGAGCATTCTGTCACTGGGAAAACTGGCTTTTCAACAGCTTGTGAAGGGCAATCTGATTTTCTATGAAGAAGACCTGAAAGAGGCTGGCATTGATGTCAATGAAGCCTCGGTGTACTCAGGATTGTGCACACAGCTCTTTAAAGAGGAATTTTCGCTGTACCAGGACAAGGTGTACTGCTTCGTTCATCTGAGCATTCAGGAGTTTCTGGCTGCTGTATATGTGTTCCTCTCATTCATCAACAACAATGAGAATCTAATGGCCGAACCGCAATCAACGTCCAGGAACCTTTCTGCGCTGTTCAGAGACAAGTCTGAAGTTTCTTTCTACAAGAGTGCTGTGGATAAAGCCTTACACAGTGAGACGGGAAACCTGGACCTGTTCCTCCGCTTCCTTCTGGGACTCTCACTGAAGTCCAATCAGAAGCACTTACGAGGTCTGCTGACAAAGACAAGAAGCAGCTCACAGAGCCATGAAGAGACAGTCAAGTACATCAAGGAGAAGATCAGGGAGAATCCCTCTCCAGAGAGGAGCATCAATCTGTTCCACTGTCTGAATGAACTGAATGACCATTCTCTAGTGGAGGAGATCCAAAGCTACCTGAGATCAGGAAGTCTCTCAGAACCCAATCTGTCACCTGCACAGTGGTCAGCTCTGGTCTTTGTGTTGCTGACTTCAGAAAAGGAGCTGGATGTGTTTGACCTGAAGAAATACTCCAGATCAGAGGAAGGTCTTCTGAGGCTGCTGCCAGTGGTCAAAGCCTCCAGAGCTGTTCTGTGAGTACATAAAATGACATATAAAATCTAATCATCAGGAAGAAATATTCAGGTTAAAGAAAAATATGCATTATAATATGTGTATAATATTATATTGAAAACATTGAATAAATGCATTGATTTTCACATTAGTATAACAATATGACCATACAATTCTAGGAGACAGAAGAAGAATCTATATGTTGTTTGGGAGAATTAACCAAATGCATCTGCCATTGTCCTTCTACACTAAATTAACAATGTGTTTGAAGTCATGATCTCTTTGTCTCCAAAGAATAGCAGTGTGGTTTTAATATGATTAGACTCTTTGCAGGCTGTCAGGCTGTGGAGTCACAGAGGAAGGCTGTGATTCTCTGGTCTCAGCTCTGAGGTCAAACCCCTCACACCTGAGAGAGCTGGACCTGAGTAACAATGACCTGAAGGATTCAGGAGTGAAGCTGCTCTCTGCTGGACTGGATAATCCCCACTGTAAACTGGAGACTCTGAGGTCAGTATTATCAGATATGAAAGTACTTTATGCATGTAGTTCTCCCATTTGAAAAAGTCGTAATTATTCGGACATATTACTTATAGTGTATTAAAGTAGTCATAAGTTTAGCATGTTGTCCCATATTCCATGCCCGCTGTCACGTTTCTCTAAGACAGAACCCAGAAGCAGACCAGGACAAGGTGAGTAAAATGAAGGTGAGTATTTATTGGTAGTCTTGATGTGTAATTTGAGTGATCCAGGAGACGGAGCGGCAGCGGAGGTGAGTTGATGAGAGTAGATGGGTGGATTCAATGAAGTCACTGTATCCACCGACGGCCAGTCAAGGGAGTTGAATGTTCCGGGAGGATGACTGTAGACAGAGTAAACGGGGGGGGGGGGGTAACCAGTAACAAGAACAAAACAACAAGACTAGCTCAGGAAACATGAGGCTGTTCGTTGCTAACGATCCAGCAGGGAATGGATGTCAGCTCAGGGCTTATGAAGAGGTGATGATCAGGACCAGGTGTGCAGAAGGTTGATGAGATGCAGGTGTATGGTAATCACTAGATCTCCCGCCTAACTTCGTCGCCTGGCAACCAGATAGGGTAATAATATCACTAGATCTCCCGCCTAACTTCGTCGCCTGGCAACCAGATAGGTTTCGTTCAGAAACCTTAGACTCCAAACAGAAAACAGTCAGCTCAGGCAGAAACAGACTCAGGAAGTGGGATTCCTGACACCTGCAGTGAGGCTTGTGATTCTACTAACTTGTTGAATTCATTTGCAGTTGGTCTTGGTTGTGTTTTGGATGATGTTTTTCCTAATAGATACTGAATAGTAAATAATGTCCTGTCATTTTGGAGTCACTTCACTTCTATTGTCAGTGACTTCTACATTCATGTGGATACTACCATGATTATGAATAACCATGAATGAATCGTGAATGATGATAAATGAGAAACGGAGGCACAAAGATCAAACCCCCTCTGTTATTGGTAATGGTGAGAGGTTAGCATGTTTTGTTGTAGCCTCTGTTATTGGTAATGGTGAGAGGTTAGCATGTTTTGTTGTAGCCTCTGTTATTGGTAATGGTGAGAGGTTAGCATGTTTTGTTGTAGCCTCTGTTATTGGTAATGGTGAGAGGTTAGCATGTTTTGTTGTAGCCTCTGTTATTGGTAATGGTGAGAGGTTAGCATGTTTTGTTGTATCCTCTGTTATTGGTAATGGTGAGAGGTTAGCATGTTTTGTTGTAGCCTCTGTTATTGGTAATGGTGAGAGGTTAGCATGTTTTGTTGTAGCCTCTGTTATTGGTAATGGTGAGAGGTTAGCATGTTTTGTTGTAGCCTCTGTTATTGGTAATGGTGAGAGGTTAGCATGTTTTGTTGTATCCTCTGTTATTGGTAATGGTGAGAGGTTAGCATGTTTTGTTGTAGCCTCTGTTATTGGTAATGGTGAGAGGTTAGCATGTTTTGTTGTAGCCTCTGTTATTGGTAATGGTGAGAGGTTAGCATGTTTTGTTGTATCCTCTGTTATTGGTAATGGTGAGAGGTTAGCATGTTTTGTTGTAGCCTCTGTTATTGGTAATGGTGAGAGGTTAGCATGTTTTGTTGTAGCCTCTGTTATTGGTAATGGTGAGAGGTTAGCATGTTTTGTTGTATCCTCTGTTATTGGTAATGGTGAGAGGTTAGCTGTTTTGTTGTAGCCTCTGTTATTGGTAATGGTGAGAGGTTAGCATGTTTTGTTGTGGCCTCTGTAACTTTCTCACTCATTCTGATTCATGATTTATTCATGATTTTTCTTAATCATGGCATCATCAGAATTTCGTTTTTAATCGCGAATCACATACAGTTGAAGTCGGAAGTGTACATACACTTAGGTTGGAGTCATTAAAACGTGTTTTTCAACCACTCCACAAATTTCTTGTTATCAATCTATAGTTTTGGCAAGTCGGTTAGGACATCTACTTTGTGCATGACACAAGTCATTTTTGAAACAATTGTTTACAGATTATTTCACTTATAATTCACTGTATCACAATTCCAGTGGGTCAGAAGTTTACATAGACTAAGTTGACTGTGCCTTTAAACAGCTTGGAAAATTCCAGAAAATGATGTTATGGCTTTAGAAGCATCTGATAGACTAATTGACATAATTTGGATGTATTTCAAGGCCTACCTTCAAACTCAGTGCCTCTTTGCTTGACATCATGGGAAAATGAAAAGGAATCAGCCAAAATCTCAGAAAAAAAAATTGTAGACCTCCACAAGTCTGCTTCATCCTTGGGAGCAATTTCCAAACGCCTGAAGGTAACACGTTCAATCAATAGTACGCAAGTCTAAACACCATGGGACCACACAGCCATCATACCATCCCAACTGTGAAGCACGGCGGTGGCAGCATCATGTTGTGGGGGTGTTTTGCTGCAGGAGGGACTGGCGCACTTCACAAAATAGATGGCATCATGAGGCAGGAAAATTGTGGATATATTGAAGCAACATCTCGAGACATCAGTCAGGAAGTTAAAGCTTGGTCACAAATGGGTCTTCCAAATGGACAATGACCCCAAGCATACTTCCAAAGTTGTGGCAAAATGGCTTAAGGACAACAAAGTCAAGGTATTGGAGTGGCCATCACAAAAGCCTGACCTCAATCCTATAGAAAATGTGTGGCCAGAATTAAAAAGCGTGTGCGAGCAAGAGGCCTACAAACCTGACTCAGTTACACCAGCTCTGTCAGGAGGAATGGGACAAAATTCACCCAACTTATTGTGGGAAGCTTGTGGAAGGCTACCCGAAACGTTTAACCCAAGTTAAACCATTTAAAGGCAATGCTACCAAATACTAATTGAGTGTATGTAAACTTCTGACCCACTGGGAATGTGATGAAAGAAATAAAAGCTGAAATAAATCATTCTCTCTACTATTATTCTGACATTTCACATTCTTAAAATAAAGTGGTGATCCTAACTGACCTAAGACAGGGGATTTTTACTAGGATTAAATGTCAGGAATTGTAAAAATTGAGTTTAAATGTATTTGGCTAAGGTGTATGTAAACTTCTGACTTCAACTGTATGTATTAAAATATCCTCAAATAAAAGGTGACATTATATACTGTCACCTCATATGAAACATTTGATCTGAAATCCAAAATGTTGGAGTTTAGAGCCACATTTAAAATGTTAGGTTCACTGTCAAAATAGATATGGTGTGGACTGTATACTCAATACAATCTAAATCTGATACCTCACTGTCTGTCTTTTGACTGATACTGCATTTAAACTGGTCTGATCAGTCTACTCAAATATTTGTACTATACATGTTTCTATCTGCAGGCAAAACTTTGATAATTTGTCATTTTTAATGATGATACATTCATTTACGAATAGATATGAAAGGTTTCAGGACACTGATATCTGAATATGTTGAAAAATTATACTGCCACTATTTTCACCACCAGAGAATAGCAGTGTGGTTTTAATATGATTTGACTCTTTGCAGGCTGTCAGGCTGTCTAGTCACAGAGGAAGGCTGTGCTTCTCTGGTCTCAGCTCTGAGGTCAAACCCCTCACACCTGAGAGAGCTGGACCTGAGCTACAATCACCCAGGAGACTCAGGAGTCAGACTGCTCTCTGCTGGACTGGAGGATCCACACTGCAGACTGGAGAAACTCAAGTATGTAGAGGGTTTATGTCAATGTTCATATCAGACATGTTGGACTTTTCAGGCTAGTTAAGACAAACATTCTGACCACCACTTGGACAAAGTTATATGCTGACTGTGTGTGTGTTTGTCCTGTGTGTGTGTGTCCGTGTGTGTGTGTGTGTGTGTGTGTGTGTGTGTGTGTGTGTGTGTGTGTGTGTGTGTGTGTGTGTGTGTGTGTGTGTGTGTGTGTGTGTGTGTGTGTGTGTGTGTGTGTGTATGTCCTGTGTGTGTGTGTGTGTGTGTGTATGTCCTGTGTGTGTGTGTGTGTGTGTGTGTGTGTGTATGTCCTGTGTGTGTGTGTGTATGTCCTGTGTGTGTGTGTGTGTATGTCCTGTGTGTGTTTCCTGTGTTTGTGTGTGTGTGTGTGTCCAGTGTTTGTGTCTCTCCACTCTGTGTGAGTGTCCTGTGTGTGTCCTGTGTGTGTGTGTGTGTGTGTCGTGTGTGTGTGTCGTGTGTGTGTGTGTGTGTGTGTGTCCTGTGTGTGTGTGTCCTGTGTGTCCTGTGTGTCCTGTGTGTGTGTGTGTCCTGTGTGTGTGTGTGTGTGTGTCCTGTGTGTGTGTGTGCGTGTCCTGTGTGCGTGTCCTGTGTGCGTGTCCTGTGTGCGTGTCCTGTGTGTGTGTGTGTGTGTGTCCTGTGTGTGTGCGTGTGTGTGTGTCCTGTGTGTGTGTGTGTGTCCTGTGTGTGTGTGTGTGTCCTGTGTGTGTGTGTGTCCTGTGTGTGTGTGTGTCCTGTGTGTGTGTGTGCATGTCCTGTGTGTCCTGTGTGTGTCGTGTGTGTCCTGTGTGTCCTGTGTGTGTGTGTGTGTCGTGTGTGTCCTGTGTGTGTGTGTGTGTGTGTGTGTCGTGTGTGTGTGTCCTGTGTGTGTGTGTGTGTCCTGTGTGTGTGTGTGTGTCCTGTGTGTGTGTGTGTGTCCTGTGTGTGTGTGTGTGTGTTTCCTGTGTGTGTGTGTGTGTGTTTCCTGTGTGTGTGTGTGCGTGTCCTGTGTGTGTGTGTGTGTCCTGTGTGTGCGTGTGTGTGTCCTGTGTGTGTGTGTGTGTTTCCTGTGTGTGTGTGTGTGTCCTGTGTGTGTGTGTGTGTGTTTCCTGTGTGTGTGTGTGCGTGTCCTGTGTGTGTGTCCTGTGTGTGTGAGTGCGTGTCCTGTGTGTGTGTGTGTGTCCTGTGTGTGTGTCCTGTGTGTGTGTGTGTGTGTGTGTCCTGTGTGTCCTGTGTGTGTGTGTGTGTGTCCAGTGTTTGTGTCTCTCCACTCTGTGCGAGTGTCCTGTGTGTTGTGTGTGTGTGTGTGTGTGTGTCCTGTGTGTTTTGTGTGTGTGTGTGTGTGTGTGTGTGTGTCCAGTGTTTGTGTCTCTGTGTGAGTGTCTTGTGTGTGTCGTGGACAAAGTTATATGCTGTGTGTGTGTGTGTGTGTCCTGTGTGTGTGTGTGTGTGTGTGTGTGTGTGTGTGTGTGTGTGTGTGTGTGTGTGTGTGTGTGTGTGTGTGTGTGTGTGTGTGTGTGTGTGTGTGTGTGTGTGTGTGTGTGTGTGTGTGTGTGTGTGTGTGAGTTCAGGTGTATCCCTCAATGACTGTCTGTTTTTCTGCTTACCGCTACAGTGTGGAACATGGTGGAGAGAACAGAATGAAACCTGGACTTAGAAAATGTGAGTGTTGACTGCTGTGAAGAATATGACTAAGAATAAGTCTTAATTCAAGTTAAGTCAAAGACCACCATCATTACTGACTTGGTCATATTAAATATCATCTGTAGTTCTACAGAAGCACAAATCAGGGACACCAAAGTTTACAAAGAGTTGCTTTGACAGTGTGTGTGTGTGTGTGTGTGTGTGTGTGTGTGTGTGTGTGTAATTAATGTGAATAAGTGTGTATTATATTACCATACAGTATAACATATGATCATTCAACAAGTCTCAAGTTACCTTAACTTCTCCTTTTGATACCTAGAAACATCTACATTAAATGAATTAGTGAAAAGTGAGTTAACATTCTAATGTGAATGATGATGATTTCTAATATTTTGTCTGGTTTCATCCATCAGATGTCTGTGATCTCACACTGGACCTAAACACAGTAAACAGACTCCTCTCTCTGTCTGAGGAGAACAGAAAGGTGACATGGAGGACAGAGGAGCAGCCGTATCCTGATCACCCAGAGAGATTTGAGGACTGTAGACAGGTGCTGTGTAGAGAGGGTCTGACTGGGCGCTGTTACTGGGAGGTAGAGTGGAGTGGGATAATGGGGGCTGGTATAGGAGTGACATATAAAGGAATCAGCAGGAGAGGAGTGGTTAAGGACTGTTGTCTTGGATACAATGACAAGTCCTGGAGTCTGACCTGCTCTGACAACAGATACATTGCCAGGTATAATAATAATCTCACTACCATAGACGTCCCCTCCTCCAGCTGGTATAATAATAACTCCACTACCATAGACGTCCCCTCCTCCAGCTGGTATAATAATAATTCCACTACCATAGACGTCCCCTCCTCCAGCTGGTATAATAATAACTCCACTACCATAGACGTCCCCTCCTCCAGCTGGTATAATAATAACTCCACTACCATAGACGTCCCCTCCTCCAGCTGGTATAATAATAACTCCACTACCATAGACGTCCCCTCCTCCAGCTGGTATAATAATAACTCCACTACCATAGACGTCCCCTCCTCCAGCTGGTATAATAATAACTCCACTACCATAGACGTCCCCTCCTCCAGCTGGTATAATAATAACTCCACTACCATAGACGTCCCCTCCTCCAGCTGGTATAATAATAACTCCACTACCATAGACGTCCCCTCCTCCAGCTGGTATAATAATAACTCCACTACCATAGACGTCCCCTCCTCCAGCTGGTATAATAATAACTCCACTACCATAGACGTCCCCTCCTCCAGCTGGTATAATAATAACTCCACTACCATAGACGTCCCCTCCTCCAGCTCCCACAGAGTAGGAGTGTATCTGGACTGGCCAGCCGGCACTCTGTCCTTCTATAGAGCCTCCTCTGACACACTGACCCACCTGATCACATTCACCTCCACATTCACTGAGCCCCTCTATCCAGGATTTGGGATTTATAATGTTGGCGACTCAGTGTCCCTGAAATAATAACTGGACACACACACACACACACACACTGGACACACACACACACTGGACACACACATAAATACACACTGGACACACACACTCAACACACACACACTGGACACACACATACACACTGGACACACACACACTGAACACACACACACTGGACACACACATACACACACACACTCACTGGACACACATACACACACACACTCACTGGACACACATACACACACACACTCACTGGACACACACACACACACACACTGAAACACACACACACTGGCCACCCACTTAAACTGGACAAACACAAACACTGGAATGACATACACACACTCACTCAAACGGACATACAAACGCACTGGAAACACACTGGACACACACACACACTGGACACACACAAACACACTGGACACACACACACACACACACACACACTGGACCCACTGGATAAACACACACACACTGGATAAACACACACACACTGGATAAACACACACACACTGGACACACACACTCACTGGACACACACGCTTGACACACACACACGCTTGACACACACACTGGATACACACACACAAACACACTGGATACACACACACACACACACACACACACACACACACACACACACTGGATACACACACACACACACACACACACTGGATACACACACACACACACACACACTGGATACACACACACACACACACACACTGGATACACACACACACACACACACACACACAAACACTGGATACACACACACACAAACACACTGGATACACACACACACACACACACACACACACACACACACACTGGATACACACACACACACACACACACTGGATACACACACACACACACACAAACACACTGGATACACACACACACACACACACACACACACAAACACACTGAACACACACACACACACACTGGATACACACACACACACACACTGGATACACACACACACACACACAAACACACTGGATACACACACACACACACACACACACACAAACACACTGGATACACACACACACACAAACACACTGAACACACACACACTGACACACATAAACACTGAAACACACAATTGACAAACACACACTGGACACTCACACGTGTTAAATCAGTTTCTGGACCACAGGTTCTAGAACAGCTTCTATCCCAGTTCTATCTGCCTGTTAAATCAGTTTCTGGACCACAGGTTCTAGAACAGCTTCTATCCCAGTTCTACCTGCCTGTTAAATCAGTTTCTGGACCACAGGTTCTAGAACAGCTTCTATCCCAGTTCTACCTGCCTGTTAAATCAGTTTCTGGACCACAGGTTCTAGAACAGCTTCTATCCCAGTTCTATCTGCCTGTTAAATCAGTTTCTGGACCACAGGTTCTAGAACAGCTTCTATCCCAGTTCTACCTGCCTGTTAAATCAGTTTCTGGACCACAGGTTCTAGAACAGCTTCTATCCCAGTTCTATCTGTCTGTTAAATCAGTTTCTGGACCACAGGTTCTAGAACAGATTCTATCCCAGTTCTATCTGCCTGTTAAATCAGTTTCTGGAGCACAGGTTCTAGAACAGCTTCTATCCCAGTTCTATCTGTCTGTTAAATCAGTTTCTGGACCACAGGTTCTAGAACAGCTTCTATCCCAGTTCTATCTGCCTGTTAAATCAGTTTCTGGACCACAGGTTCTAGAACAGCTTCTATCCCAGTTCTATCTGCCTGTTAAATCAGTTTCTGGACCACAGGTTCTAGAACAGCTTCTATCCCAGTTCTATCTGCCTGTTAAATCAGTTTCTGGACCACAGGTTCTAGAACAGCTTCTATCCCAGTTCTATCTGCCTGTTAAATCAGTTTCTGGACCACAGGTTCTAGAACAGCTTCTATCCCAGTTCTATCTGCCTGTTAAATCAGTTTCTGGATCACAGGTTCTAGAACAGCTTCTATCCCAGTTCTATCTGCCTGTTAAATCAGTTTCTGGACCACAGGTTCTAGAACAGCTTCTATCCCAGTTCTATCTGTCTGTTAAATCAGTTTCTGCACCACAGGTTCTAGAACAGCTTCTATCCCAGTTCTATCTGCCTGTTAAATCAGTTTCTGGACCACAGGTTCTAGAACAGATTCTATCCCAGTTCTATCTGCCTGTTAAATCAGTTTCTGGACCACAGGTTCTAGAACAGCTTCTATCCCAGTTCTATCTGCCTGTTAAATCAGTTTCTGGACCACAGGTTCTAGAACAGCTTCTATCCCAGTTCTATCTGCCTGTTAAATCAGTTTCTGGACCACAGGTTCTAGAACAGCTTCTATCCCAGTTCTATCTGTCTGTTAAATCAGTTTCTGGACCACAGGTTCTAGAACAGCTTCTATCCCAGTTCTATCTGCCTGTTAAATCAGTTTCTGGACCACAGGTTCTAGAACAGCTTCTATCCCAGTTCTATCTGCCTGTTAAATCATCAACCTAAACTGTTGTCATCAGACTATTACAACATGACTGAACTTTTGGTTCCTTTTCTGATCTTTTACCACTTTGCATTTTTTATGATATATTTTACTGTTTGTGTTTGTACCACAGGAGGTTGGTGGGACCTTATTTAGGGAGGACAGGCTTGTAATGGCTGGAGTGGAATAAGTGGAATGGTATCAAACACGTTTCCATGTGTTCCATTTCATTCACTCTGTTCCAGACATTATTATGAGCCGTCCTCCCCTCAGCAGCCTCCTCTGGTATGTACTGTCCTGTATGTGACAGAGATCCAACAAGGAATTACAATGTATGTATTACTTTTAATACCTGCAAATGACAAATAAACTACTGGAACTCCTTATGAATGTCTGCAGCCGACAAGAGGTGAAAATATTACCGGAATATTCAGCAAAATGTTGATGAAGACGTCACTCAATCCACCCAAAACAACATGCAGTCTTTCCACAAGACTCCCATGACGTTATAGTGTGACGTTATGAGTGGACGTTAAAGTAACATTCTCACAACATACTGCACTTGTTTTATCCTGTTTTAGATGTATCCTCTGTTTAAACATTTAAACTCTTACAATAACAACGTTAAAATACCAATGTGATCATTTCTTGTCTTTTATGTTGGAAAAACTAATTGTACAATTATATGTGGACATACGCTCCATAGTTGTACAAGTATACATGGTTATATTGTACTTTTCATAATAAAACATACTTGAAACAAGAAAAAGCATGTTAATTGTGGAAACAGTTTTGTTATTGATTTTTACATTGCTTCTCTCTGTCTCATGTTGACGTTTGGCATGAATCTTGACCTGGAGGCAGAACTGTGCGATTTCCTCTAGATATGTCAGCTGCAAAGTCAGAATTCGCTGTGGAAAATAATGTTGTTTTATGGTCTTAATTTAAGGGAAGGATTAGCAGTGTGGTTAGGGTTGAGGTTAGGATTAAAATCAGATTGTATTACTTTGTGCCTGTGCCAGCTAGGGAATACTTTGCTGAACTGCCTCCAGGGCAAGATTCATGACAATAAATGCCAACCTGCCTCCCAGTCATCCCCTCCTAATCTTTACAAGGCTGCAGAACATGCAAGCTAGTGATGTGGGGGTTCTCTCATAACCCTCAGTCCCCAGGTGGGTAGATGGCAGGTTGAATAAAGAGAAGCTAGTGATGTGGGGGTTCTCTCATAACCCTCAGTCCCCAGGTGGGTAGATGGCAGGTTGAATAAAGAGAAGCTAGTGATGTGGGGGTTCTCTCATAACCCTCAGTCCCCAGGTGGGTAGATGGCAGGTTGAATAAAGAGAAGCTAGTGATGTGGGGGTTCTCTCATAACCCTCAGTCCCCAGGTGGGTAGATGGCAGGTTGAATAAAGAGAAGCTAGTGATGTGGGGGTTCTCTCATAACCCTCAGTCCCCAGGTGGGTAGATGGCAGGTTTAATAAAAAGAAAACAATAGGCAACATAAAACAATCCATAAATGTATAATTATTATGTAATTTACACAAAACATTAAGGACACCTTTCTTTCCATGACAAACTGACCAGGCGTAACTCAATATTAGGAAGGTATCCTTAATATTTTGTCCACTCAGTGGCTCTGACCCTTTACGTAACAGTCAATCCTCTTTTCCAGGAAACCTTCTTTAAATTTCCCCAAATGCTTCCACACTGCTGCTCTCTCACAGCTGCTCCAGGGCCTCTTGGGTTGAGGAGTCATTCTCTTCTAACCTGATCACAGCTGCTCCAGGGCCTCTTGGGTTGAGGAGTCATTCTCTTCTAACCTGATCACAGCTGCTCCAGGGCCTCTTGGGTTGAGGAGTCATTCTCTTCTAACCTGATCACAAACAAAGACAAGATTCAAACAAATAAACATGATGGTCCAACATAATGGGGGGGGGGGGGTATAGGGAAGGTAGGGGAGAGGAGGGGGTATAGGGAAGGTAGGGGAGAGGAGGGGGTATAGGGAAGGTAGGGGAGAGGAGGGGGTATAGGGAAGGTAAGGGAGAGGAGGGGGTATAGGGAAGGTAGGGGAGAGTAGGGGGGTATAGGGAAGGTAGGGGAGAGGAGGGGGTATAGGGAAGGTAGGGGAGAGGAGGGGGTATAGGGAAGGTAGGGGAGAGGAGGGGGTATAGGGAAGGTAGGGGAGAGGAGGTGGGGTATAGGGAAGGTAGGGGAGAGGAGGGGGGTATAGGGAAGGTAGGGGAGAGGAGGGGGGTATTGGGAAGGTAGGGGAGAGGAGGGGGTATAGGGAAGGTACGGGAGAGGAGGGGGGACTTACTCCATGTCAGGCAGCCTCCAAGTCTACCCTCACCAACTGACCGTGTAATCTGATTCATTATGATCTAGGATCAGGTCCCCCCCTCTCCATGTAATCTGATTCATTAGGATCAGGTCCCCCTTCTCCATGTAATCTGATTCATTATGATATAGGATCAGTCCCCCCTCTCCATGTAATCTGATTCATTATGATCTAGGATCAGGTCCCCCCCTCTCCATGTAATCTGACTCATTATGATCTAGGATCAGGTCCCCCCTCTCCATGTAATCTGATTCATTATGATATAGGATCAGGTCCCCCCTCTCCATGTAATCTGATTCATTATGATCTCGGATCAGGTCCCCCCTCTCCATGTAATCTGATTCATTATGATCAGGTCCCCCCCTCTCCATGTAATCTGATTCATTATGATATAGGATCAGGTCCCCCCTCTCCATGTAATCTGATTCATTATGATCTAGGATCAGGTCCCCCCTCTCCATGTAATCTGATTCATTATGATCAGGTCCCCCCCTCTCCATGTAATCTGATTCATTATGATCTAGGATCAGGTCCCCCCCTCTCCATGTAATCTGATTCATTAGGATCAGGTCCCCCTTCTCCATGTAATCTGATTCATTATGATATAGGATCAGTTCCCCCTCTCCATGTAATCTGATTCATTATGATATAGGATCAGGTCCCCCCTCTCCATGTAATCTGATTAATTATGATCTAGGATCAGGTCCCCCCCTCTCCATGTAATCTGACTCATTATGATCTAGGATCAGGTCCCCCCTCTCCATGTAATCTGATTCATTATGATCTAGGATCAGGTCCCCCCTCTCCATGTAATCTGACTCATTATGATATAGGATCTTTTTATTTTTATTATTTCACCTTTATTTAACCAGGTAGGCCAGTTGAGAACAAGTTCTCATTTACAACTGCGACCTGGCCAAGATACAGCAAAGCAGTTCGACACAAACAACAACACAGAGTTACGTGGAATAAACAAGCGTACAGTCAACACAAAAGAAAAAAGAAAGTCTATATACAGTGTGTGCAAATGGCGTGAGGAGGTATGGCAATAAATAGGCCATAGTAGCAAAGTAGTCACAATTTAGCAGATTAACACTGGAGTGATAGATGAGCAGATGATGATGTGCAAGTAGTGATACTGGTGTGCAGAAGAGCAGCGAAGTAAATAAAAACAATATGGGGATGAGGTAGGTAGATTGGATGGGCTATTTACAGATGGGCTATGTACAGCTGCAGCGATCGGTTAGCTGCTCAGATAGCTGATGTTTAAAGTTAGTGAGGGAAATATAAGTCTCCAGCTTCAGCGATTTTTGCACTTCGTTCCAGTCATTGGCTGTAGAGAACTGGAAGGAAAGGCGGCCAAAGGAGGTGTTGGCTTTGGGGATGACCGGTGAGATGTACCTGCTGGAGCGCGTGCTACGGGTGGGTGTTGTTATCATGACCAGTGAGCTGAGATAAGGCGGAGCTTTACCTAGCATAGACTTGTAGATGACCTGGAGCCAGTGGGTCTGGCGACGACATTGTAGCGAGGCCCAGCCGACTAAAATGACCTGGGTTGCAATCATGAAAAAAAACTACCCGGCCTTCATGGTTTGACATTGAGAACATTGGGAGAGATGAAAGCTGACGTTTTAGTAAATGTGCAGATTACGTTTCTCAGTCACAGACAAGAAGCTCAATTAAGACATTATCTTCACCACTGGGACTGGGGACAACAGGACCACAGGCCAAATAATACAGCTCAACACTTCCACACTACCACAGTGAGTAGAATCAGGCTTCTGAACACAGAAAACTTGCAGAATTATTAATGATGAATTGTATTAGACGTTATTAGACATTTCTGTTGTTGAGGAGGATGGGAGACCCACAGTATAGGTGCGTAACGCACAGAGACGTCAAAAATGTGTTTCAAAAATCGTCAAAGAGTCATTATTTTAACCTAAAGCATTTAATAAAGACACTTATAGTACAATATTATGGGGAATAGGAATGAGAGGCCTACTTACACCATTTTGGGAAGGGATCACAGCAGTGATTGAAATAGGGTATGAGGCATGAGTTGAGGTGTTCAGAGGCTTGACCAGTGCAGGACAGGATTTGACTGGGAAGACAATAACACATCACACTACACAGTTAGTCAACAGAGCTAAGAATGAGTTAGTCCAAGCAAGGAGTAAAATCATAGACGTGTAATAATGTGATTGTGTTTGTGATTGACTCTACATAAAGTAATGAGAGAAAAATTGACAGGGGTTTCCTCACAGTGCTTGGAGAGGAAACATTCAATGTGCCAGTGGATGAGTGGGCCACATGAGACGTGGCTTCCAGTTCATGTGAGGAGGTAGTTGACAATGGTAGTGGAGTGGTCATCACTTGTTAAATCATGGAACAGGAGGGGACTCAGCTGGAAATACAAATAGCAGATGCGTTCCCTTGAAGCTGAGCCATCGTAGGTTTGAACAACAAGTTTGTCCATGAAGATAAACACGGAATTCACATCTCGCCCACTTGGCAAATCAAAGTAGCCCAAGAAACTTTTTCTGAATAAAGCCCTGATCATCCACAAACAGAACCTGACGATAACTGAGAACGGCAAGCAGACTGGTGGCAACCATAGGTCCCAGAGTGGGGGGGGGGTTTTTTGCCCTGGGGCCCAGAGTTTGTCCTTATCTGTTGACCTAACCAGGAAAACTCTGGACCCTATAAGGTATGACAGTGATGAATCAGTTGTAAAAAGGTTTTGTAAGGGCTCTGATGTAACCAGTTTTAACTAATCAGGGCACATGGTTTTAATAACTCTTAGGGCTCGCGGACCGCTTGCGAAACACCTACGACAACATCCGGTGAAATTGCAGAGCGCCAAATTCAAAATTGGAATGTATTAAACATTCATGAAAATACAAGTGTCATACATCATTTAAAAGCTTAGAATCTTGGCAATCGAACTGCATTGTCAGATTTCAAAAAGGCTTTACGGTGAAAGCATAGCTTTCGATTATCTGAGGACAGCACCCCACAATAACATATTTTCCAAACAAGCACAGGCGTCACAGAATCCCAAATAGCGATAAAATAAATCACTTACCTTTGAAGATCTTCCTCTGTTTGCAATCCCAAGGGTCCCAGCTACACAATTAATGGTCGTTTTGTTCGATAAAGTCCTTCTTTATATACCAAAATAGTCTGTTTAGCAGGCGCCGTGACTTCAGAAATCCACTCCTTCAACATGCAGACAAAGAAGTTCTAAAAGCTACCAGTAAATTTCATCCAAACAAGTCAAATAATGTGTCTATATCATCCTCAGGTTGTCTAAAATGTAAATAAACTATAATATTTCATACGGAAAGTACTGTGTTCAATAGGAATGACAAATACGCAAGTGTGCAGCCTCTCCATCGCGCACAAAAACACTGATGTGACCCAAGCAGTCAGCTCACTGAAAGTGTAAATATTTATTTATTTTTTAAAATAGAAGCCTCAAAACCATGAATAAATACTGTTGACATCTAGTGGAAGCTATTATGAATTGCAATCTGGGTGACGGACATAGGAGTTTTCAATAGCTTTACAAAATATGAGCCTGTGATTTTATTTATTTATTTTTTGGTCGGATTTTCTTCGGGTTTTCGCCTGCCATATCTGTTCTGTTATACTCACAGACATTATTTTAACAATTTTGGAAACGTCAGAGTGTTTTCTTTCCAAATCTACGAATTATATGCATAGTTTCTGGGCCTGAGTAACAGGCATTTTATTTTGGGCTCGCTAGACTCTCCGAACTTCCGAAAACTGCCCCCTAGCCCTAAGACGTTTTAACGGTCTAAACGGACTAAACTGCTTGGAGTAACCCTGGATTGTAAACTGCCATGGTCAAAACATATTGATACGACAGTAGCTAAGATGGGGAGAAGTCTGTCCATAATAAATCCCTGCTCTACCTTCTTATTAACAACACTATCAACAAGGCAAGTCCTACAGGCCCTAGTTTCTACCTTCTGTCATGGGAATTCTGTTCCCAAAGTTCATAAACCGAACTTCAATTAAACTACTCAGTCTGCCCCCCAGAGGGTGTAAGATTCTGGTTGGATGAAGCAGACGGAGAGCCAGCCTACAATTGGTCAGAATGTTTATTTACGAGAGCTCTGAATATCATACAATGTACACAGCCTTTTATACCTGACATTTGGTCATACCATATGTCATACCCCTTACAAATGCCCCTCCTCTTCTTTAACACTGTCAATGCTTATTTACAAGCCTTCTCCATCTCATACATTGCTTATCATATCCTGCCCCATGTTACATAATCTACTGCAAGCCTAAAGGTTTCTCCCCTCCCTGGGTGGGGAGACCTTCTTCCTGTTATCAGTTTCACAGTGGTCACAAGTTGTCTGCTGTCTGGTTGCTTACATTGCTAAATCATTAAGCTTCAACTTTTCCGACACACACACATTAGTACATTCATCTTATAATCACTCGGTTATACCTTTTCAGGGTGAAATCATTTAGTCAAAACTTTAATCATATTATTTCCATTACAATCCACCCTATTGGCTAAATATTTCACACACACTATAACACATCTATTTTTATTGGATTCAGAAATGTCACACAAAATCAAACTAGATCAAAGAAAACGAATACATGTATTTTCATTACATACTTACCAATGACTGTTCTAAGCCTATGTCCAGTCATAACTCTTCGGATTAGGATTTTTGCTATGACCTTCATTTAGAGAAACAGTCTTGCTAAACATGGGCTCCTCGTAATTGAATGAATCCTGCACCAGGCTCGGCGGTAGGTATTTGTCATCCCACTGGTCTGAACTTGGAATCGGTCCGTATCTCACCATCTGCTCCGTCATCGATTTCTCCAGAGCCCTGGAAATGAGACCTCTCGCACAAGGGACCAAACAACAACCACATAATATCAACACAGTCATACAGGTGAAAGCAGCCCACGACACAGTGATTACAACCTTTTTCCATTTTCCGAACGTACTATCAAACCATCCCGTGAGTGCCGTGTCCACCCCGGAATTTTCTGCTAAATCCTGAGCTAAATTGTTTAGACCGGCCAGGGCCTTGGTCACTGATCCATCTGGAGCTGTGTTCTCAGGGATGAAAGTACAGCATTCAGATCCGAACATCACACACACACCACCCTTAACAGGTTAACCTGTTAGGGCTAGGGGGCAGCATTTGCACGTCTGGATAAAAAAAATGTACCCGATTTAATCTGGTTACTAATCCTACCCAGTAACTAGAATATGCATATACTTATTATATATGGATAGAAAACACTCTAAAGTTTCTAAAACTGTTTGAATGGTGTCTGTGAGTATAACAGAACTCATTTGGCAGTCAAAACCCTGAGACATTTTCTGACAGGAAGTGGATACCTGATGTGTTGTATTACCTTTAAACCTATCCCATTGAAAAACACAGGGGCTGAGGAATATTTTGGCACTTCCTATTGCTTCCACTAGATGTCACCAGCCTTTACAAAGTGTTTTGAGTCTTCTGGAGGGAGATCTGACCGAACAAGAGCCATGGAACGATGATGTCCCATTAGACACCTGGCGCGCGAGTTCATGTTGGGTACCCTCGTTCCAATACGTTATAAAAGAGTATGCATTCGTCCACCTTGAATATTATTCATGTTCTGGTAAAAAAAGGCCCTAATGATTTATGCTATACAACGTTTGACA
This sequence comes from Salmo salar, assembly GCF_965601325.2. NCBI lineage: Eukaryota > Metazoa > Chordata > Actinopteri > Salmoniformes > Salmonidae > Salmo > Salmo salar. The sequence continues at coordinate 772,839 of NW_027675377.1, forward strand.
TGTTTGAACGAACGTAAATATATTTTTTCCCCTCGTTCATGACGAGAAGTCCGGCTGGCTTAGATCATGTGCTAACAAGACGGAGATTTTTGGACATAAATGATGAGCTTTTTTGAACAAAACTACATTCGTTATGGACCTGTGATACCTGGAAGTGACATCTGATGAAGAGAATCAAAGGTAATGGATTATTTACATAGTATTTTCGATTTTAGATCTCCCCAACATGACTTCTAGTCTGTATCGTAACGCGTATTTTTCTGGGCGCAGTGCTCAGATTATTGCAAAGTGTGATTTCCCAGTAAGGTTATTTTTAAATCTGGCAAGTTGATTGCGTTCAAGAGATGTAAATCTATAATTCTTTAAATGACAATATAATATTTTACCAATGTTTTCTAATTTTAATTATTTAATTTGTGACGCTGACTTGACTGCCGGTTATTGGAGGGAAACGATTTCCTCAACATCAATGCCATAGTAAAACGCTGTTTTTGGATATAAATATGAACTTGATAGAACTAAAAATGCATGCATTGTCTAACATAATGTCCTAGGAGTGTCATCTGATGGAGATTGTAAAAGGTTAGTGCATCATTTTAGCTGGTTTTATGGTTTTGGTTACCCTGTCTTCGAATTGACAAAACATTACACACAACTCTTGTAAATGTACTGTCCTAACATACTCTAAATTTATGCTTTCGCCGTAAAAACTTTTTGAAATCGTAAAACGTGGTTAGATTAAGGAGATGTTTATCTTTCAAAGGGTGTAAAATAGTTGTATGTTTGAAAAATTTGAATTTTGACATTTATTTGGATTCAAATTTGCCGCTCTTGAAATGCACCTGCTGTTGATGGAGTGCACCACGGGTGGCACGCTAGCGTCCCACCTAGCCCATAGAGGTTAAGGTCTTTCGTCTGAACTATTCTCACCAGTCCTTGGCTCTGGATGACTACACGGGTAATGTCCGTTTTATCAGGGGTACTACTGGTATTCTGGCTGGCGGTAGAACTATCTCCTGTCCTAACCTCTACTACTCGGAATGGTACCGCAGTGTCGACAATGGTCTGGTCAAGGCCAACATACCATAACCCTAAATCCTCTTTCTTTATGCTTTTAATGGTCATTCCTATCTTCAAGCAATACTTCCCTTGCTCTGGATTGCAGTCAAAAACCCTGGCCTTCACTATACTCCATCTGTTTCTGTATTGGGTGTGTGGATTGACATAGCCTTCTCTCTCTGTGTGAGCTATGACCTGATTCCATGAGTTACACCGGGATCTACACAGATATCTTCCCCATGAAGTCCGAGTCCTAGACTGCCAGGAGGTTAGGGACCCCATTTGGTCTGCATAGAACTCTATTGAGACATCCTTCCCTAACTCTACTCTCACTTCCTTTTTATCCAGATCGAGTGACCTTTTGTAACTAGGCCATAAAAACTCCTCATCTTCTACACTATGGGTCAAGTTACCACTTTCTGACTTCTCGAGTGGTTCATGGTGTATTAGGAATATGGCTCCCACAATCAGACAGCTCAGACTGACCAGTACCCCTGTAAAGCCCCACCCCCTCCCGGAGAATATATCACTGGCTAGAGGCCAACCCACACTTTCACTTCTATGAACGCACACAGTGAGGATCGGGCGGGTTAGGGAATCTTTGTTAGAGAGGTAACCCCTGAACCTTATTGGTATTCGGTTTTTCTCCTAACTCTGTGATTGTTCGACAGTGTCAGTGTGTCTTACCCTCCCGCAATGTGTGATATGAACCCAGGTAGCTCTTTCAGCTATTCTCACCGCGAAGGCTATTACCAGGAACACTTGGTATGGGCCCTCCCACCGTGGCTGCTTCCAGTTCTTTTCTCCTCAGGGACTGGATCCACACCCAGTCTCCTGGTTGGATTGAGTGAATCATCTTCTCCTGTAATTCACCTGTTGGACACAAAGTCTCGGACATACGGGTTTGGTTAACCATGTGTTCTGTTAGTATATCTTCAACTTCTATGTCTACCTGTTCTGGCCTCCCTAACTCTGGCATTCTAAATGGTTTACCTGATCAGCTAAAATGTATTCCATAATTTAAAGAGATAGATCCTAGTAAACCAACTACCCTAATCGTGTCCACCCAGTAAGTTGGGACCGCTTCTTCCCATTTAATATACTTATCTATTATAAAAAATGTTTTTTTAAGTAGTTCGTTATCCAATAGGCCACAAAGTGTTTCCGAACCTGCTCTACTATCCCCCCTGTTGACACATGGCCCTGCCCATGTGTCAATCTTGCCGCATCTCTAAACAATGACTTAGGTAGTATTGGTAACTTATCATGATACCAAATACCGTCCTTATATAAATTGCTCCTAACTTCTCCCATTTCGAAATCCCTTTCACTGGTGCTCTAGACTGACAATTTTAATATAGCTTTGTCTATGTTTACTTCCTCTTTTAAGAACTGCTGTGTCGATGGCTGCGGTTTAACCTGTTTAGGATAGGGGGCAGTATTTTCACGGCCGGATAACAAACGTTCCCGATTTAATCTGGTTATTACTCCTGCCCAGAAACTAGAATATGCATATAATTGTTTGATTTGGATAGAAAACACCCTAAAGTTTCTAAAACTGTTGGAATGGTGTCTGTGAGTATAACAGAACTCATATGGCAGGTCAAAACCTGAGAAGATTATATACAGGAAGTGCCCTCTCTGACCATATCTTGGCCTTCTATAGCCTCTTTATCAAAAACAGAGGATCCCTGCTGTAACGTGACATTTTCTAAGACTCCCATAGGCTCTCAGAAGGCGCCAGAACGTTGAATGATGACTCTGCAGTCCCTGGCTGAAAAACAGTAGCACATTTGGATAGTGGTCGATCTGAGAACAATGAAATGGGCGCACGCATGCACGTGAAGAGTCCATTTTACATTTTCAGTCTTTGAACGAAAACAACGTCGCCCGCTTGGAATATTATCGCTATTTTACGAGAAACATCGCATAAAAATTGATTTTAAACAGCATTTGACATGCTTCGAAGTACGGTAATGGAATATTTAGAATTTTTTTGTCACGATATGTGCCGGCGCGTCACCCTTCGGATAGTGTCTTGAACGCAAGAACGAACGCAGCTATTTGGATATAACTATGGATTATTTTGAACCAAACCAACATTTGTTGGTGAAGTAGAAGTCCTGGTAGTGCATTCTGACGAAGAACACCAAAAGTAATCCAATTTTTCTTATAGTAAATCTGAGTTTGGTGAGTGCCAAACTTGATGGGTGTCAAAATAGCTAGCCATGATGGCCGGGCTATCTACTCAGAATATTGCAAAATGTGCTTTCACCGTAAAGCTATTTTAAAATCTGACATAGCGATTGCATAAAGGAGTTCTGTATCTATAAATCTTAAAATAATTGTTATGTTTTTTGTGAACGTTTATCGTGAGTAATTTAGTAAATTCACCGGAACTTTCGGTGGGTATGCTAGTTCTGAACGTCACTTGCTAATGTAAAAAGCTGGTTTTTGATATAAATATGAACTTGATTGAACAAAACATGCATGTATTGTATAACATAATGTCCTAGGAGTGTCATCTGATGAAGATCATCAAAGGTTAGTGCTGCATTTAGCTGTGGTTTTGGTTTTTGTGACATTATGTGCTGGCTTGAAAATGAGTGTGTGATTATTTCTGGCTGGGTAGTCTCCTGACATAATCTAATGTTTTGCTTTCGTTGTAAAGCCTTTTTGAAATCGGACAATGTGGTTAGATAAAGGAGAGTCTTGTCTTTAAAATGGTGTCAAATAGTCATATGTTTGAACAATGGAAGTTTTGGGATTTTTGAGGAGTTTGTAATTCGCGCCACGCCCTATCATAGATGTTAACTAAACAATCTAAAAAAATATATCACCTCTACTCCAACAACGTCCTCTATCGTAAGAGTAAAACCAACTTTTCAACTTTCTCTTCTCTTTCGGCTTCAAAATTATGAAATGTCCAAGACTTAAAAGTAACATGTAAATTGACAAACCTACTTTTCAACTTTCTTAGTAACTTCCTTTTTCTTTTCACCCTCTGCTCTCTTCCTCGTTGTTTCTGTCTCTTTTTCCCCTTCTCAGAATTTAGGAATAATTACTATTGTGACTTTTGAAAAGTTATTAGGTCTCACACATACACCACTTACTTTTAACTGGTCAGTAAACCTATCTCAAACGGACATAATTTTTTCCTTATCCACTACATGCAATCATACAGGTATTATTCCCCCAAATCCGCGTAAATAAAGATTTACTGACCTTTGTCTTGTAGGCTGGGAAAAGCAATGTAGGTTGGATTCCGTCACCGTCCCTGTCAACCGTAGATATTTACCGGCCTGATATGGAAGCCCAATTTCAGGGGACAGGACAATTTACGAGTCAATGACCCGCCCGTACACGGTTTTCGCCGCGTTACCTTAGGAAGACAGGGACAGATTTTGGAATCCGGCTCGAAGGACCAAATTGTCATGGGAATTCTGTTCCCAATGTTCATAAACCGAACTTCAATTAAACTACTCAGTCTGCCCCCCAGAGGGTGTAAGATTCTGGTTGGATGAAGCAGACGGAGAGCCAGCCTACAATTGGTCAGAATGTTTATTTACGAGAGCTCTGAATATCATACAATGTACACAGCCTTTTATACCTGACATTTGGTCATACCATATGTCATACCCCTTACAAATGCCCCTCCTCTTCTTTAACACTGTCAATGCTTATTTACAAGTCTTCTCCATCTCATACATTGCTTATCATATCCTGCCCCATGTTACATAATCTACTGCGAGCCTAAAGGTTTCTCCCCTCCCTGGGTGGGGAGACCTTCTTCCTGTTATCAGTTTCACAGTGGTCACAAGATGTATGCTGTCTGGTTGCTTACATTGCTAAATCATTAAGCTTCAACTTTTCCGACACACACACATTAGTACATTCATCTTATAATCACTCGGTTATACCTTTTCAGGGTGAAATCATTTAGTCAAACCTTTAATCATATTATTTCCATTACAATCCACCCTATTGGCTAAATATTTCACATACACTATAACACATCTATTTTTATTGGATTCAGAAATGTCACACAAAATCAAACTAGATCAAAGAAAACGAATACATGTATTTTCATTACATACTTATCAATGACTGTTCTAAGCCTATGTCCAGTCATAACTCTTCGGATTAGGATTTTTGCTATGACCTTCATTTAGAGAAACAGTCTTCCTAAACATTAAAGATGGTCTCGTCTAACATGGGCTCCTCCTAATTGAATGAATCCTCCGCCAGGCTCGGCAGTTGGTATTTGTCATCCCACTGGTCTGAACTTGGAATCGGTCCGTATCTCACCATCTGCTCCATCATCGATCTCTCCAGAGCCCTGGAAATGAGACCTCTCGCACAAGGGACCAAACAACAACCACATAATATCAACACAGTCATACAGGTGAAAGCAGCCCACAACACAGTGATTACAACCTTTTTCCATTTTCCGAACGTACTATCAAACCATCCCGTGAGTGCCGTGTCCACCCCTGAATTTTCTGCTATCTCCTGAGCTAAATTGTTTAGACCGGCCAGGGCCTTGGTCACTGATCCATCTGGAGCTGTGTTCTCAGGGATGAAAGTACAGCATTCAGATCTGAACATCACACACACACCACCCTTTTCAGCCAGAAGCATATCCAAAGGTATTCTATTCTGCAATACCATCAAAGTGGTCAAAGCTGTCTGTTCTGCTAACCCTTGAATTGCCTCTCTGGTATAGTTGATGAAACGCTGTTGGTTATAATAAATGTAATTTATCCAATCCACATTTTTATTGAGAGTCGACCACCAAAAAATGTTTGATTCCAATCCAGCCCATATCTGATTCCTAGCTTTAAACTCATCAGGCACCCCCCTTGGAACCCCAATGCTATCAATGTAAATTCTATCGTCAAAGGACCCTGACGGAGCACTCCTCCCCTCTCTTTCACCTGGCACTAGGTCTTTGTGTTGTATAAGGGTGAAGGGCATGCCTAACTGTACCAATGCACAAATACCAGTCCAATTTGCAGGCAGGTTTGGCCACAGCTTCATACCTCCACACAACCACCAGACATCCGCTCTCTGCCTTTTTATCTTACTAAAGTCCTCGGAACTCAACCACCCAGTCAGGTCCCTCATTGTCTCGTCATTTGTAACATTCTCTGTCCTATTGCATGTTCTTACTTCCCCTACGTTCCATCCGTGTGTGTTGTGTCGAGCCACACAATAATAGTCTCCTCCTGCGACTGTGAAAGGGGGAAGTCTGGATCTAATTTACATTTACATTTAAGTCATTTAGCGGACGCTCTTATCCAGAGCGACTTACAAATCGACTTACAAATCTAATGGGCACATAGGATACAGATAATGCAGATCAGTGCAACTGTCTGGCATCCTTGCCTTCATGAACAGCTTTACCATACAGGCCATTCCCCTTGGTAAATGAATTCCATCGAGTAGAAAGGGGATGGTTGTCAACTGAAGTTTGGCTGTTGCGCAGGCATAACCTTCTTCTTTAGCTACTGATCTAGCTGTATACTGAATCCATTCCAGCCATAGGTTGGAATCCCCAAACCAAGTCTCCACCTCAATCACTTCCTTAACCTCTTGGGGCTAGGTGGGACGCTAGCGTGCCACCTGTGGTGCACTCCATCAACAGCAGGTGCATTTCAAGAGCGGCAAATTTGAATCCAAATAAATGTCAAAATTCAAATTTTTCAAAAATACAACTATGTTACACCATTTGAAAGATAAACATCTCCTTAATCTAACCACGTTTTACGATTTCAAAAAGGTTTTACGGCGAAAGCATAAATTTAGAGTATGTTAGGACAGTACATTTACAAGAGTTGTGTGTAATGTTTTGTCAAGTCAAAGACAGGGTCACCAAAACCATAAAACCAGCTAAAATGATACACTAACCTTTTACAATCTCCATCAGATGACACTCCTAGGACATTATGTTAGACAATGCATGCATTTTTAGTTCTATCAAGTTCATATTTATATACAAAAACAGCGTTTTACTATGGCATTGATGTTGAGGAAATCGTTTCCCTCCAATAACCGGCAGTCAAGTCAGCGTCAGAAATTAAATAATTAAAATTAGAAAACATTGTTAAAATATTATATTGTCATTTAAAGAATTATAGATTTACATCTTTTGAACGCAATCAACTTGCCAGATTTAAAAATAACCTTACTGGGAAATCACACTTTGCAATAATCTGAGCACTGTGCCCAGAAAAATACGCGTTGCGATACAGACTAGACGTCATGTTGGGGAGATCTAAAATCGAAAATACTATGTAAATAATCCATTACCTTTGATTCTCTTCATCAGATGTCACTTCCAGGTATCACAGGTCCATAACGAATGTAGTTTTGTTCAAAAAAGCTCATCATTTATGTCCAAAAATCTCCGTCTCGTTAGCACATGATGTAAGCCAGCCGGACTTCTCGTCATGAACGAGGGGAAAAAATATATTTCCGTTCGTTCAAACATGTCAAACGTTGTATAGCATAAATCATTAGGGCCTTTTTTAACCAGAACATGAATAATATTCAAGGTGGACGAATGCATAGCCTTTTATAACGTATTGGAACGAGGGTACCCAACATGAAGTAGCGCGCCAGGTGTCTAATGGGACATCACCGTTCCATGGCTCTTGTTCGGTCAGATCTCCCTCCAGAAGACTCAAAACACTTTGTAAAGGCTGGTGACATCTAGTGGAAGCAATAGGAAGTGCCAAAATATTCCTAAACCCCTGTGTCTTTCAATGGGATAGCTTTAAAGTCAATACAACACATCAGGTATCCACTTCCTGTCAGAAAATGTCTCAGGGTTTTGCCTGCCAAATGAGTTCTGTTATACTCACAGACACCATTCAAACAGTTTTGGAAACTTTAGAGTGTTTTCTATCCATATATAATAAGTATATGCATATTCTAGTTACTGGGTAGGATTAGTAACCAGATTAAATCGGGTACATTTTTTTTATCCAGACGTGCAAATGCTGCCCCCTAGCCCCAACAGGTTAAGATCTTTCGTCTGAACTATCCTCACCGGTCCTTGGCTCTGGATGACTACACGGGTAATGTCCGTTTTATCAGGGGTACTACTGGTATTCTGGCTTGCGGTAGAACTATCTCCTGTCCTAACCTTTACAACTCGGAATGGTATCGCAGTGTCGACAATGGTCTGGTCAAGGCCAACATACCATAACCCTAAATCCTCTTTCTTTATGCTTTTAATGGTCATTCCTATCTTCAAGCAATACTTCCCTTGCTCTGGATTGCAGTCAAAAACCCTGGCCTTCACTATACTCCATCTGTTTCTATATTGGGTGTGTGGATTGACATAGCCTTCTCTCTCTGTGTGAGCTATGACCTGATTCCATGAGTTACACCGGGATCTACACAGATATCTTCCCCATGAAGTCCGAGTCCTAGACTGCCAGGAGGTTAGGGACCCCATTTGGTCTGCATAGAACTCTATTGAGACATCCTTCCCTAACTTTACTCTCACTTCCTTTTTATCCAGATCGAGTGACCTTTTGTACCTAGGCCATAAAAACTCCTCATCTTCTAGACTATGGGTCAAGTTACCACTTTCTGACTTGTCGAGTAGTTCATGGTGTATTAGGAATATGGCTCCCACAATCAGACAGCTCAGACTGACCAGTACACCGTGTAAAGCCCCACCCCCTCCCGGAGAATATATCACTGGCTAGAGGCCAACCCACACTTTCACTTCTATGAACGCACACAGTGAGGATCGGGCGGGTTAGGGAATCTTCATTAGAGAGGTAACCCCTGAACCTTATTGGTATTCGGTTCTTCTCCTAACTCTGTGATTGTTCGACAGTGTCAGTGTGTCTTACCCTCCCGCAATGTGTGATATGAACCCAGGTAGCTCTTTCAGCTATTCTCACCGCAAAGGCTATTACCAGGAACACTTGGTATGGGCCCTCCCACCGTGGCTGCTTCCAGTTCTTTTCTCCTCAGGGACTGGATCCACATCCTGGTTGGATTGAGTGAATCATCTTCTCCTGTAATTCACCTGTTGGACACAAAGTCTCGGACATACGGGTTTGGTTAACCATGTGTTCTGTTAGTATATCTTCAACTTCTATGTCTACCTGTTCTGGCCTCCCTAACTCTGGCATTCTATATGGTTTACCTGATCAGCTAAAATGTAATCTATTATTTAAAGAGATAGATCCTAGTAAACCAACTACCCTAATCATGTCCACCCAGGAAGTTGGGACCGCTTCTTCGCATTTAATATACTTATCTATTATAAAAAATGTTTTTTTTAAGTAGTTCGTTATCCAATAGGCCACAAAGTGTTTCAGAACCTGCTCTACTATCCCCCCTGTTGACACATGGCTCTGCCCATGTGTCAATCTTGCCGCATCTCTAAACAATGACTTAGGTAGTATTTGTTAACTTATCATGATACCAAATACCGTCCTTATATAAATTCAAATTTCAAATCAAATTTATTTTTATATAGCCCTTCGTACATCAGCTGATATTCTCAAAGTGCTGTACAGAAACCCAGCCTAAAACCCCAAACAGCAAGCAAAGCATGTGAAAGAAGCACGGTGGCTAGGAAAAACTCCCTAGGAAAAACTCCCTAGAAAGGCCAAAAACCTAGGAAGAAACCTAGAGAGGAACCAGGCTATGAGGGGTGGCCAGTCCTCTTCTGGCTGTGCAGGGTGGATATTATAACAGAACATGGTCAAGATGTTAAAATGTTAAAATGTTCATAAATGACCAGCATGGTCAAATAATAATAATCATAGTAGTTGTCGAGGGTGCAACAAGCAAGTCCGGTGAACAGGTCAGGGTTCCATAGCCGCAGGCAGAACAGTTGAAACTGGAGCAGCAGCACGGCCAGGTGGACTGGGGACAGCAAGGAGTCATCATACCAGGTAGTCCTGAGGCATGGTCCTAGGGCTCAGGTCCTCCGAGAGAAAGACAGAAAGAGAGAAAGAGAGAATTAGAGAGAGCATATTTAAATACACACAGGACACCGGATAAGACAAGAGAAATACTCCAGATGTAACAGACTGACCCTAGCCCCCCGACACATAAACTACTGCAGCATAAATGCTGGAGGCTGAGACAGGAGGGATCAGAAGACACTGTGGCCCCATCCGATGATACCCCCGGACAGGGCCAAACAGGCAGGATATAACCCCACCCACTTTGCCAAAGCACAGCCCCCACACCACTAGAGGGATGTCTCCAACCACCAACTTACCGTCCTAAGACAAGGCCGAGTATAGCCCACAACGATCTCCGCCATGGCACAACCCAAGGGGGGGCGCCAACCCAGACAGGAAGACCACGTCAGTGACTCAACCCACTCAAGTGACGCACCCCTCCCATGGACGGCATGGAAGAACACCAGTAGGCCAGTGACTCAGCCCCTGTAAAAGGGTTAGAGGCAGAGAATCCCAGTGGAAAGAGGGGAACCGGCAAGGCAGAGACAGCAAGGGCGGTTCGTTGCTCCAGCCTTTCCGTTCACCTTCACACTCCTGGGCCAGACTATACTTAACCTCTATGGGCTAGGTGGGACGCTTGCGTCCCACCTACGTAACAGCCACTGCCAGCCTGTGGCGCGATTTTCAAAACCTTAAAAATCCTATTACTTCAATTTCTCAAACATATGACTATTTTACAGCCATTTAAAGACAAGACTCTCATTAATCTAACCACACTGTCCGATTTCAAAAAGGCTTTACAACGAAAGCAAAACATTAGATTATGTCAGCAGAGTACCAAGCCAGAAATAATCAGACACCCATTTTTCAAGCCAGCATATAATGTCACCAAAACCCAGAAGACAGCTAAATGCAGCACTCACCTTTGATGATCTTCATCAGATGACAACCCTAGGACATTATGTTATACAATACATGCATGTTTTGTTCAATCAAGTTCATATTTATATCAAAAACCAGCTTTTTACATTAGCATGTGACGTTCAGAACTAGCATACCCCCCGCAAACTTCCGGGGAATTCGCTAACATTTTACTAAATTACTCACGATAAACGTTTACAAAAAGCATAACAATTATTTTAAGAATTATAGATACAGACCTCCTCTATGCACTCGATATGTCCGATTTTAAAATAGTTTTTTGGTAAAAGCACATTTTGCAATATTCTAAGTACATAGCCCAGGCATCACGGGCTCGCTATTTAGACACCCGGCAAGTTTAGCACTCACCATAATCATATTTAATATTATAAAAGTTTGATTACCTTTTGTTGTCTTCGTCAGAATACACACCCAGGACTGCTACTTCAATAACAAATGTTGGTTTGGTCCAAAATAATCCATCGTTATATCCGAATATTGGCGTTTTGTTCGTGCGTTCCAGACACTATCCGAAATAGTAAAGAAGTGTCGCGCGCATGGCGCAATTCGTGACAATAAAATTCTAAGTATTCCATTACCGTACTTCGAAGCATGTCAACCGCTGTTTAAAATCAATTTTTACGACATTTTTCTCGTAGAAAAGCGATAATATTCCGACAGGGAATCTCCTTTTCGGCAAACAGAGGAAAAAATCCCAAAGGCGGGGGCGGTCGGGGTCACGCGCCTAAGCCCACAGTCCCTTGATCGGCCACTTGAGAAAGGCGATAATGTGTTTCAGCCTGGGGCTGGAATGACGACATTCTGTTTTTTCCCGGGCTCTGAGCGCCTATGGACGACGTGGGAAGTGTCACGTTAGAGCAGAGATCCTTAGTAAATGATAGAGATTGAAAAGAAGTTCAAGAAATGGTCAGACAGGCCACTTCCTGTAAAGGAATCTCTCAGGTTTTGACCTGCCATTTGAGTTCTGTTATACTCACAGACACCATTCAAACAGTTTTAGAAAATTTAGGGTGTTTTCTATCCATATGTAATAAGTATATGCATATTCTAGTTACTGGGTAGGAGTGGTAACCAGATTAAATCGGGAATGTTTTTTATCCAGCCGTGTCAATACTGCCCCCTAGCCCTAACAGGTTAATCATAGGACATACTGAAGAGATAAGTCTTCAGTAAAGACTTAAAGGTTGAGACTGAGTCTGCGTCTCTCACATTGGTAGGCAGACCATTCCATAAAAATGGAGCTCTATAGGAGAAAGCCCTACCTCCAGCCGTTTGCTTAGAAATTCTAGGGACAATTAGGAGGCCTGCGTCTTGTGACCGTAGCGTACGTGTAGGTATGTACGGCAGGACCAAATCGGAAAGATAGGTAGGAGCAAGCCCATGTAATGCTTTGTAGGTTAGCAGTAAAACCTTGAAATCAGCCCTTGCCTTAACCTCTCTAGGCTAGGCGGGACGAATTCGTCCCACCTACGTAACAGCCACTGCTATCCTGTGGCGCGATTTTCAAAACCTTAAAAATCCTATTACTTCAATTTCTCAAACATATGACTATTTTACAGCCATTTAAAGACAAGACTCTCGTTAATCTAACCACACTGTCCGATTTCAAAAAGGCTTTACAACGAAAGCAAAACATTAGATTATGTCAGCAGAGTACCAAGCCAGAAATAATCAGACACCCATTTTTCAAGCCAGCATATAATGTCACCAAAACCCAGAAGACAGCTAAATGCAGCACTCACCTTTGATGATCTTCATCAGATGACAACCCTAGGACATTATGTTATACAATACATGCATGTTTTGTTCAATCAAGTTCATATTTATATCAAAAACCAGCTTTTTACATTAGCATGTGACGTTCAGAACTAGCATACCCCCCGCAAACTTCCGGGGAATTCGCTAACATTTTACTAAATTACTCACGATAAACGTTCACAAAAAGCATAACAATCATTTTAAGAATTATAGATACAGACCTCCTCTATGCACTCGATATGTCCGATTTTAAAATAGTTTTTTGGTGAAAGCACATTTTGCAATATTCTAAGTACATAGCCCAGGCATCACGGGCTCGCTATTTAGACACCCGGCAAGTTTAGCACTCACCATAATCATATTTACTATTATAAAAGTTTGATTACCTTTTGTTGTCTTCGTCAGAATACACACCCAGGACTGCTACTTCAATAACAAATGTTGGTTTGGTCCAAAATAATCCATCGTTATATCCGAATATTGGCGTTTTGTTCGTGCGTTCCAGACACTATCCGAAATAGTAAAGAAGTGTCGCGCGCATGGCGCAATTCGTGACAATAAAATTCTAAATATTCCATTACCGTACTTCGAAGCATGTCAACCGCTGTTTAAAATCAATTTTTACGACATTTTTCTCGTAGAAAAGCGATAATATTCCGACAGGGAATCTCCTTTTCGGCAAACAGAGGAAAAAATCCCAAAGGCGGGGGCGGTCGGGGTCACGCGCATAAGCCAGTGTCCCTTGATCGGCCACTTGAGAAAGGCGATAATGTGTTTCAGCCTGGGGCTGGAATGACGACATTCTGTTTTTTCCCGGGCTCTGAGAGCCTATGGAAGACGTGGGAAGTGTCACGTTAGAGCAGAGATCCTTAGTAAATGATAGAGATGGAAAACAAGTTCAAGAAATGGTCAGACAGGCCACTTCCTGTAAAGGAATCTCTCAGGTTTTGACCTGCCATTTGAGTTCTGTTATACTCACAGACACCATTCAAACAGTTTTAGAAAATGTAGGGTGTTTTCTATCCATATGTAATAAGTATATGCATATTCTAGTTACTGGGTAGGAGTGGTAACCAGATTAAATCGGGAATGTTTTTTATCCAGCCGTGTCAATACTGCCCCCTAGCCCTAACAGGTTAATCATAGGACATACTGAAGAGATAAGTCTTCAGTAAAGACTTAAAGGTTGAGACTGAGTCTGCGTCTCTCACATTGGTAGGCAGACCATTCCATAAAAATGGAGCTCTATAGGAGAAAGCCCTACCTCCAGCCGTTTGCTTAGAAATTCTAGGGACAATTAGGAGGCCTGCGTCTTGTGACCGTAGCGTACGTGTAGGTATGTACGGCAGGACCAAATCGGAAAGATAGGTAGGAGCAAGCCCATGTAATGCTTTGTAGGTTAGCAGTAAAACCTTGAAATCAGCCCTTGCCTTAATCATAGGACATACTGAAGAGATAAGTCTTCAGTAAAGACTTAAAGGTTGAGACTGAGTCTGCGTCTCTCACATTGGTAGGCAGACCATTCCATAAAAATGGAGCTCTATAGGAGAAAGCCCTACCTCCAGCCGTTTGCTTAGAAATTCTAGGGACAATTAGGAGGCCTGCGTCTTGTGACCGTAGCGTACGTGTAGGTATGTACGGCAGGACCAAATCGGAAAGATAGGTAGGAGCAAGCCCATGTAATGCTTTGTAGGTTAGCAGTAAAACCTTGAAATCAGCCCTTGCCTTAATCATAGGACATACTGAAGAGATAAGTCTTCAGTAAAGACTTAAAGGTTGAGACTGAGTCTGCGTCTCTCACATTGGTAGGCAGACCATTCCATAAAAATGGAGCTCTATAGGAGAAAGCCCTACCTCCAGCCGTTTGCTTAGAAATTCTAGGGACAATTAGGAGGCCTGCGTCTTGTGACCGTAGCGTACGTGTAGGTATGTACGGCAGGACCAAATCGGAAAGATAGGTAGGAGCAAGCCCATGTAATGCTTTGTAGGTTAGCAGTAAAACCTTGAAATCAGCCCTTGCCTTAATCATAGGACATACTGAAGAGATAAGTCTTCAGTAAAGACTTAAAGGTTGAGACTGAGTCTGCGTCTCTCACATTGGTAGGCAGACCATTCCATAAAAATGGAGCTCTATAGGAGAAAGCCCTACCTCCAGCCGTTTGCTTAGAAATTCTAGGGACAATTAGGAGGCCTGCGTCTTGTGACCGTAGCGTACGTGTAGGTATGTACGGCAGGACCAAATCGGAAAGATAGGTAGGAGCAAGCCCATGTAATGCTTTGTAGGTTAGCAGTAAAACCTTGAAATCAGCCCTTTTTTAACCAGAACATGAATAATATTCAAGGTGGACGAATGCATAGCCTTTTATAACGTATTGGAACGAGGGTACCCAACATGAAGTAGCGCGCCAGGTGTCTAATGGGACATCACCGTTCCATGGCTCTTGTTCGGTCAGATCTCCCTCCAGAAGACTCAAAACACTTTGTAAAGGCTGGTGACATCTAGTGGAAGCAATAGGAAGTGCCAAAATATTCCTAAACCCCTGTGTTTTTCAATGGGATAGGTTTAAAGTCAATACAACACATCAGGTATCCACTTCCTGTCAGAAAATGTCTCAGGGTTTTGCCTGCCAAATGAGTTCTGTTATACTCACAGACACCATTCAAACAGTTTTGGAAACTTTAGAGTGTTTTCTATCCATATATAATAAGTATATGCATATTCTAGTTACTGGGTAGGATTAGTAACCAGATTAAATCGGGTACATTTTTTTTATCCAGACGTGCAAATGCTGCCCCCTAGACCCAACAGGTTAAAAAAGGCCCTAATGATTTATGCTATACAACGTTTGACATGTTTGAACGAACGGAAATATATTTTTTCCCCTCGTTCATGACGAGAAGTCCGGCTGGCTTACATCATGTGCTAACGAGACGGAGATTTTTGGACATAAATGATGAGCTTTTTTGAACAAAACTACATTCGTTATGGACCTGTGATACCTGGAAGTGACATCTGATGAAGAGAATCAAAGGTAATGGATTATTTACATAGTATTTTCGATTTTAGATCTCCCCAACATGACGTCTAGTCTGTATCGCAACGCGTATTTTTCTGGGCACAGTGCTCAGATTATTGCAAAGTGTGATTTCCCAGTAAGGTTATTTTTAAATCTGGCAAGTTGATTGCGTTCAAAAGATGTAAATCTATAATTCTTTAAATGACAATATAATATTTTACCAATGTTTTCTAATTTTAATTATTTAATTTGTGACGCTGACTTGACTGCCGGTTATTGGAGGGAAACGATTTCCTCAACATCAATGCCATAGTAAAACGCTGTTTTTGTATATAAATATGAACTTGATAGAACTAAAAATGCATGCATTGTCTAACATAATGTCCTAGGAGTGTCATCTGATGGAGATTGTAAAAGGTTAGTGTATCATTTTAGCTGGTTTTATGGTTTTGGTGACCCTGTCTTTGACTTGACAAAACATTACACACAACTCTTGTAAATGTACTGTCCTAACATACTCTAAATTTATGCTTTCGCCGTAAAACCTTTTTGAAATCGTAAAACGTGGTTAGATTAAGGAGATGTTTATCTTTCAAATGGTGTAACATAGTTGTATTTTTGAAAAATTTGAATTTTGACATTTATTTGGATTCAAATTTGCCGCTCTTGAAATGCACCTGCTGTTGATGGAGTGCACCACAGGTGGCACGCTAGCGTCCCACCTAGCCCCAAGAGGTTAACACAGTAAATTCATCAGGCTTAAGCCATGTTTCAGTCAGGCCAATCACATCAAAATTGCTCCTAACTTCTCCCATTTCGAAATCCCTATCACTTGTGCTCTAGACTGACAATTTTAATATAGCTTTGTCTATGTTTACTTCCTCTTTTAAGAACTGCTGTGTCGACGGCTGCGGTTTAAGACCTGCCTTTTTCGTTTCCACATCTGCTTTTCTGTTGTTGTTACTGACACTATCTGTCCCTCTAATGTGGGCCTCACATTTACAAATAGCTAACTTTTCTGGCAAAAGTACAGCATCTAATAGATTCTAAATCAACTGAGTGTGTGTAATAGGTTTCCCAGAAGTGGTTACCATTGCCCTGTTTCTCCATTGGGCTGCAAATATGTGTACTATGTTAAATGCATAGGCACTGTCTGTGTAAATAGTAATACGTTTTCCTGTCCCTAACTGACACGCACGGGTAAGTGCTACTATTTCTGCCTATTGTGCTGAATAGTTTCTCGGTAACGGCTCTGCTTCCAAGACCTCTGTGTCTGTAACTATAGCATATCCTGTCGCATTAGTACCATCATGGTTCTTTCTTGATGATCCATCTACAAACATAGTCAGTTCCCCATCAGGTAAAGCTACATAAGTCAAATCGGGTCTTGGTAGGACAACTTTCTCAGTTTCTGTTACACAATCATGTGGGCTGCCATCTGTTGCAATAGGAACTAATGTTGAGGGGTTCAGAGTAGTACAACATCCTATTGTCAAATTAGGCATGTTCAAAAGAATTATCATACGAGACAAATGTCTAGCTGGTGACATGTAAGCCATCTAATGCTCTAACAACAGTATGGATACGGCATGAGGAACTTTTAACCTGTTATGGCTAGGGGGCAGTATTTTCACGGCTGGATAAAAAACGTACCCGATTTAATCTGGTTACTACTCCTGCCCAGTAACTAGAATATGCATATAATTATTGGCTTTTGATAGAAAACACCCTAAAGTTTCTAAAACTGTTTGAATGGTGTCTGTGAGTATAACAGAACTCATATGGCAGGCAAAAACCTGAGAAGATTTCATGCAGTAAGTGGCCTGTCTGACAAGGTGTCGTTCTTCTTGTCTCTGTTTATGGAAGAGTGAGGATCTTAGCTGTCCCGTGACAGGCTCTCAGAAGGCGGCAAAATGCTTAATCGTGGCTTTGCAGGCTCTGGCTGAAAAAAAGTAGCGCGTTTGGGTAGTGGCTGGTTACAGTACTGTGAGACTCAGGCTCGTGCCCGCGTCGACCGAAAGCTTTGTTTTCTTTCCTCTGTTTAGCTAAATGGACATTCCCGGTCGGAATATTATCGCTTTTTTACGAGAAAAATGGCATAAAAATGGATTTTAAAGTGGCTGTTACGTAGGTGGGACGAATTCGTCCCGCCTAGCCCATAGAGGTTAAATGGCTGTAAAATAGTCATATGTTTGAGAAATTGAAGTAATAGGATTTTTAAGATTTTGAAAATCGCGCCACAGGCTGGCAGTGGCTGTTACGTAGGTGGGACGAATTCGTCCCGCCGGTCCCATAGAGTTTAACGAGAGTCTTGTCTTTAAATAGCTGTAAAATAGTCATATGTTTGAGAAATTGAAGTTATAGGATTTTTAATGTTTTGAAAATCGCGCCACAGGCTTCAAGTGGCTGTTACGTAGGTGGGACGAATTCGTCCCGCCTAGCCCATAGAGGCTAATCGGGAGGAATAGTAAGTAATAGGACTATTTTTTTTCCCCCGTGTCTCTGGGTCAGTACTGATGTGGGGGTGATTAGCGGGGCTATTTTTATTAGCTGGTCCGCCTTTTCTTTGTGCGGGATTGCGTTAATTTCATTGTATGCTGTGTGTGGTGACACGCTGTTTGTTGTACATTTTCAGTGGTGCATGTGTTTTGCGCAAGCTGTGTTTTGTCCCTTGTGTTTGGGGCACTTTGTTTGGTAGTGCGCTCTGTGCGCTGTTTGGGTTGGCTTGTCGTTTAGCCATTGTGCCTATTAAAGCCAATACCCTGAATCGCTGCTTCCTGCACTTGATTCCTCGTCAGCAAACACCCACGTCTTACAGAATCCCGCACCATGACTATGGAGTCAGCAGGAGCAGCGGCCAACCCCCTTCCCTCGATGGAGGAACGCGTGCTCCACCACACTACTGTCATCCACCGAATCGGATCCGCGATGGACCAGATGATGGAGAGGATGGAAAGATGGGAGAGGAGTGGTCTCCTCTCTCCACCTCCGGCTCCTCCGACGCAGCCACCTCCGCCTCCCACTGCGTCTGGCTCTGGCGCGCTTCATCTGGCACTCCCGAGGGAGTATGATGGAGCGGCGGCTGGGTGCCAGGGATTTCTGCTCCAGCTTGAGCTGTACCTGGCCACCGTTAGACCTGTTCCCTCGGGAGAGGAGAGCGTGAGTGCCCTCGTTTCCTGCCTGACGGGCCGAGCTCTGGAGTGGGCAAATGCTGTCAGGAATGGTCCAGACTCGGCGAGGGACCACTACCCAGAGTTCACCCGCCGCTTTCGGGCCGTGTTCGACCACCCTCCGGAAGGAAGAGCGGCAGGTGAGCGGCTGTTCCACCTCAGGCAGGAGACGAGGAGCGCGCAGGACTTCGCGCTGGAGTTCAGGACCTTGGCTGCTGGGGCGGGTTGGAACGACAGGGCCCTTATAGACCATTACCGGTGCAGTCTCCGGGCGGACGTCCACAGGGAGCTAGCCTGTCAAGACACCGCTCTGTCCCTGGATGAGCTTATCGATATGTCCATCCATCTGGACAATCTGCTGGCTGCCTGCGGGCGTTCGGAAAGGGTCCTGTCCGTTCCACCCCCGTGCACCCCCGCCCCTACTCCGATGGAGGTGGGGGGGGGGGGGGGGGCTGTGCCAAGGGGCACCGAAGGAGGTGGCTCCTCCTGCACCAGCTGTGGTTGGAGAGGACACACGGCCGACCGGTGCTGGAGGAGCCAGTCTGGGAGTCGATAGGGCAGGCAGAACACTTCTCGGTCACCCCAGGTGAGTCAGCACCAAATTCACCCAGATCCCCCTGTTGGTCACGTGTTCTTACCTATTTTGTTTTCTGATTTTTTTTCCCTCTTCCCAGCATAGGGCGCTAGTCGATTCAGGCGCAGCTGGGAACTTTATGGATCGCGGACTTGCCATTAAGCTGGGCATTCCGCGAGTGCCGATAGATTCTCCCTTCCCCGTGCACTCCCTAGATAGCCGACCATTAGGGTCAGGGCTAGTCAGGGAGTCTACGGTTCCACTGGACATGGGGACGCAGGGGAATCATAAGGAACGGATTCGTTTTTTCCTCATTGATTCACCTGTGTTTCCGGTGGTGCTGGGGGTCCCCTGGCTGGCTGATCACAATCCCCAGATTTCGTGGAAACAGGGGATTCTACAGGGGTGGTCAGAGGAGTGTTCAGGGAAGTGTCTAGGAGTTTCCATAGGTGCCACGTCATTGGAGAGTCCAGACCAGGTGTCCACCGTGCGCTATCCCCCTGAATATGCCGATTTGGCGATCACTTTCTGTAAGAAGAAGGCGACTAAATTACCACCTCATCGACAGGGGGATTGTGCAATAAACCTCCAGATAAACGCTGCACTTCCCAAGAGTCACGTGTACCCATTGTCCCAGGAGGAGACGTTAGCTATGGAGACATATGTCACGGAATCTCTGAGACAGGGGTTCATTCGGCCCTCCATTTCACCCGTCTCCTCGAGTTTCTTTTTCGTGAAGAAAAAGGGGGGAGGTCTGCGTCCGTGCATTGATTATAGAGGTCTCAATTCCATTACAGTGCGGTTCAGTTACCCGCTACCTCTCATCGCTACGGCGGTGGAATCATTTCACGGAGCGCGTTTTTTCACGAAACTGGATCTCAGGAGCGCGTATAATCTGGTGCGTATTCGGGGGGAGACGAGTGGAAAACCGCATTTAGTACCACATCGGGCCACTATGAGTACCTCGTCATGCCGTATGGGTTGAAGAATGCTCCAGCCGTCTTTCAAACCTTTGTGGACGAGATTCTCAGGGACCTGCATGGGCAGGGCGTGATAGTGTATATCGACGATATCCTGATTTACTCCGCCACCCGCGCCGAGCATGTGTCCCTGGTGCGTAGGGTGCTTGGGAGATTGCTGGAGCATGACCTATACGTCAAGGCTGAGAAGTGTGAGTTCTCCAAACGAGCCGTCTCCTTCCTGGGTTATCGCATTTCCACCTCGGGGGTGGTGATGGAGTGTGACCGCGTTAACCTGTTAGGGCTAGGGGGCAGCATTGACACGGCTGGATAAAAAACATACCCGATTTAATCTGGTTACCACTCCTACTCAGTAACTAGAATATGCATATACTTATTACATATGGATAGAAAACACCCTAAATTTTCTACAACTGTTTGAATGGTGTCTGTGAGTATAACAGAACTCAAATGGCAGGTCAAAACCTGAGAGATTCCTTTACAGGAAGTGGCCTGTCTGACCATTTGTTGAACTTCTTTTCCATCTCTATCATTTACTAAGGATCTCTGCTCTAACGTGACACTTCCCACGTCGTCCATAGGCGCTCAGAGCCCGGGAAAAAACAGAATGTCGTCATTCCAGCCCCAGGCTGAAACACATTATCGCCTTTCTCAAGTGGCCGATCAAGAGACACTGGCTTATGCGCGTGACCCCGACCGCCCCCGCCTTTGGGATTTTTTCCTCTGTTTGCCGAAAAGGAGATTCCCTGTCGGAATATTATCGCTTTTCTACGAGAAAAATGTCGTAAAAATTGATTTTAAACAGCGGTTGACATGCTTCGAAGTACGGTAATGGAATACTTAGAATTTTATTGTCACGAATTGCGCCATGCGCGTGACACTTCTTTACTATTTCGGATAGTGTCTGGAACGCACGAACAAAACGCCGCTATTCGGATATAACGATGGATTATTTTGGACCAAACCAACATTTGTTATTGAAGTAGCAGTCCTGAGTGTGTATTCTGACGAAGACAACAAAAGGTAATGAAACTTTTATAATAGTAAATATGATTATGGTGAGTGCTAAACTTGCCGGGTGTCTAAATAGCGAGCCCGTGATGCCTGGGCTATGTACTTAGAATATAGCAAAATGTGCTTTTACCAAAAAGCTATTTTAAAATCGGACATATCGAGTGCATAGAGGAGGTCTGTATCTATAATTCTTAAAATAATTGTTATGCTTTTTGTGAACGTTTATCGTGAGTAATTTAGTAAAATGTTTGCGAATTCCCCGGAAGTTTGCGGGGGGTATGCTAGTTCTGTATGCTAGTTCTGAACGTCACATGCTAATGTAAAAAGCTGGTTTTTGATATAAATATGAACTTGATTGAACAAAACATGCATGTATTGTATAACATAATGTCCTAGGGTTGTCATCTGATGAAGATCATCAAAGGTGAGTGCTGCATTTAGCTGTCTTCTGGGTTTTGGTGACATTATATGCTGGCTTGAAAAATGGGTGTCTGATTATTTCTGGCTTGGTACTCTGCTGACATAATCTAATGTTTTGCTTTCGTTGTAAAGCCTTTTTGAAATCGGACAGTGTGGTTAGATTAACGAGAGTCTTGTCTTTAAATGGCTGTAAAATAGTCATATGTTTGAGAAATTGAAGTAATAGGATTTTTAAGGTTTTGAAAATCGCGCCACAGGCTTCAAGTGGCTGTTACGTAGGTGGGACGAATTCGTCCCGCCTAGCCCATAGAGGTTAATTTGCTAAATTGTAATTACTCTGCTACTATGGCCTATTTATTGCCTTACCTCCTTAATCCATTTGCACACACTGTATATAGATTTTTCTGTCATGTTATTGACTGTACGTTTGTTTATCCCACTTGTAACTCTGTGTTGTTTGTGTCGCACTGCTATGCTTTATCTTGGCCAGGTCGCAGTTGTAAATGAGAACTTGTTCTCAACTGGCCTACCTGGTTAAATAAATAAATAAAATCTTAACTTTATTGACAACACCCAAATGGATACTGTCATTAACGCAGTTCTTCAATAATTACACATAATTCTTAATGCTTTAGCAAACATTTTATTAAACAGGACATTCAAAAATATCCTTACAATTATAATCCAAGGTAGTGTGAAATGTACTCATAAGCAACCTGGAAATGGAGGTTACTCCCCTGAGTTTTCCCCCGTTCACATTCAGAATACATTGTGAAAAACTAAAATCTTTGCTCACCATTTTTGCTCCAGGCAGATATAGTACATCCATAACTAGTGGTTTCCTCATTAGCAGGGAGGAGTTTCTGCAATCAAATTGCCCTCGTGCCGCAATTTTAGCAAATACAGAAAGGGGCCTATATTGGAGACCAAAAGTCGTCTGGCACACTGCTTAGAGTTTCAACAACATGAATAACTTATTTCTAGCCTACAATCATCGATGTCACTACTAATGTGAAAACAAGACAAAATATGACTATTCTTGCTCATTTTAAGGCAAATATCAAATAATTTTAACATTCATTACAGACGTCAATTGTTGTCCAACATCATGGCTACGCTGTTGGCATCACCTTTTACAGTGGATTACCGCTGTTGTGGGCCTTTAATCATCTGTCTGACTTTGTTGTTCACACAGGAGAGATACTTAACTATCGTGGATCCTCTGGGGAGCCTCAACAACGTCATGATGCTGACGAGGCAGAGAAGAGTCTCTCCACATTAGAACACCTCAATAAACACCTGCAGACATCCACAGGGAAGAGAACTCACTGCTGCTCTGACTGTGGGAAGAGATTCACCTCATCAGGCATTAAAATTCATCAGAGAACACACACAGGAGAGAGACCTTATAGCTGTACTCAATGTGGGAAGAGTTTTACTCAGTTAACCACCCTGATATCACACCAGAGAACACACACAGGAGAGAAACCTTATAGCTGTGATCAATGTGGGAAGAGTTTTACTACATTTGGCACTCTGACTCAACACCAGAGAATACACACAGGAGAGAAATCTTATAGCTGTGGTCAATGTGGGAAGAGTTTTGCTAAATCTAGCACTCTGACTCAACACCAGAGAATACACACAGGAGAGAAATCTTATAGGTGTGATCAATGTGGGAAGAGTTTTGGTGTATCTGGAGGGCTGACAGTGCACCAGAGAACACACACAGGAGAGAAATCTTATATCTGTGGTCAATGTGGGAAGAGTTTTGTCTGCATCTCGCAGTTTGACTCTACACCAGAGAACACACACAGGAGAGAAACCTTATAGGTGTGATCAATGTGGGAAGAGTTTTGGTCGATCTGGCCATCTGGTATCACACCAGAGAATACACACAGGAGAGAAACCTTATAGCTGTGATCAATGTGGGAAGAGTTTTGCTGCATTGAGCACTCTGACTCTTCACCATAGAATACACACAGGAGAGAAACCTCATAGCTGTGATCAGTGTGACAAGAGATACTCTGATAAAATATCTCTGATCAAACATCAGGAAAATACATACATGAAGGAATTGTTTCATGATATCAATGAAATGAAATCTCACAATGTAGAATGTTTAAACATTGTAGAAGGAGTATTTTAATGATGTCACAATGTAGAACCTAAACGTTTGTCCCCTGTTCTATTGATTTCAACATGATATGGATATTAACCTCAGGGGGAAAATCCAGGCTCTGAAATGGAAGAGTTACTATTTATGTGATTTAACAAAAAGTGACTAACAAAAGAAAGAGTTGTGTTACACTTACCATGTTGCTGACCCACTTGAATCAAAACGCTGGTCTAAACAATATCCCAATGCCCCAGGGCAGTGACTGCCCTGTGTAGGGTGCCGTCTTTCGGATGGGACGTTAAACGGGTGTCCTGACTCTCTGAGGTCATTAAAGATCCCATTGCACTTATTATAAGAGTAGGGGTGTTAACCCCGGTGTCCTGGCTAAATTCCCAATCTGGCCCTCATACCATCACGGCCATCTAATCATCCCCAGCTTACAATTGGCTCATTCATCCCCCTCCTCTCCCCTGTAACTATTCCCCAGGTTGTTGCTGTAAATGAGAATGTGTTCTCAGTCAACTTAACTGGTAAAACAATGGTAAAAAGACAAAAAAATCCACATGATATCGATGAGTTATGACAAATAAGTGTTGTGTTCCTTTGTTTAGGGACCCCTACATTTAAATGCATCATTCCAAAATGTAGCTGACTGTCTTCTGCAGGTTGTCCTCTAACCAGTGAGGTAAAATATATCTCCCATTTCCATGTGTTTTTTTAGTTGTGTTAGTTTCAACATCACGTACAACCTGATTTCCCCCCTAATGGATATCAGTGATTTATTGCTACTTGTCAAAACAACAGTGTTTCTGGTGCTTGTACAGTTTTATAAGGTGCTTGTTTTAAATAATACAAGTAATATAATCATTGTGGCAGATGTTTGTGTACATAGCACATTTTATGTTTAGGTTTTCAATTTATCACAAACTGTTTCTGCATATTGGTTATTGATTTGGACACGTTAAAACTGTGTTTTGACATTGGGGATATCCCATCTAGCAAAATGACATTGAAAATATGACTATGCAATCAAATATTTCATGTAACATTTAGTAGTGATAATTATTTATGCAACCAACTGACAATTTTTTGGTACAATTATATTGACATTGTTGCCCTGTTTTTAGAATATCAGGGTTCATTCTCAGATGTGCCAACCCAAATGTACTAGAGCATGACATTGGGGACTGGGCCCCGTTCCAACAACATGCCTATCTAGTGAACCCTGAAAAGAGAGAGAAGCTCCGCAGTGAGGTGGAAAGTTACTACGGATATTTGCAGGAGTTTCCTCTTGAAATCAGACATGTCTGTGGTGAGGACAACTTGGTTGCTGATTGTCTCAAGGGTGGGCAGTCAAAAAGATTTGTTTTTTTGCGTTTAGCTAGTGCGTTGCTATAGATCACAATTTATTTTGACTACACATTTTTCCGTGTCGGAGATGAGTTTTGTTTGGGCTCGTTCCAAGGGGATGAGAGTTCTAGAAGCTAGGGAGTTTTAGGAAGATGAGAGTTCTAGAAGCTAGTGGGGAGAATATATATATTTTTTCTTGTTTATAATTGTTGACAGCCAGTAGACACCATGTTTATATTGGTGAAGGTGAAGCATTGTAGTTGATTATAATGTGAAATAGAAGTTATTTTCAACTAGTGGAAAAATGAGGAAGGGAAGCGCTACTGAGGTACACAATAGTAAATGTTGGTAGACAGAAGGTGCTCTTTGGTAAAAGGGGTGAGTTGGTCATCAAAAAGAAAGGAGGACCAAGGCACTCTTCATATAATTGATTAAAATGCCTTTATTAGTATGGCAGGTTCAATAGAAACAATGTTTAAAAAAAATCCAACGCGTTTCGGCTGCATGGCCTTCGTCAGGGAGTACAAAGAAATGATACAATGTCCTCTTTTTAACAGCTTTTCCAATTAGCCCTAATTGGAGAGGGAGTGGTTACAAAATTGATTGGACACACCTAGTAAGCAATAGTATACACATTAAAAAGTGAAACACTGTGGCTGTGTTATCACAAAAAAGGAAAGATAATACAACACCAAGCTAGAGGCACTAGAACACCCAGCAAGGTAGTTCCAACCCTAAACATGTCTGGGAGAGAAGTCAAGAACAAGAAAGCAATCTATTCCCTAGTACACTTGAACCCAACAAAACATGAACAACAGTCTAAACATAGCTGAGGGCAATTGAGAAGAAAGACCACTAAATGACAGCAAATGGACCTATCACAACCCTACAGGAATGGACCTATCACAACCCTACAGGAATGGACCTATCACAACCCTACAGGAAGGGTGAGAAATCCATATCTTCATGTAAACCAGGGTATTTAGTGGCCTGTAGTTTGTAAATCCATATCTTCATTTAAACCAGGGTATTTAGTGGCTTGTAGTTTGTAAATCCATATCTTCATGTAAACCAGGGTATTTAGTGGCTTGTAGTTTGTAAATCCATATCTTCATGTAAACCAGGGTATTTAGTGGCCTGTAGTTTGTAAATCCATATCTTCATGTAAACCAGGGTATTTAGTGGCCTGTAGTTTGTAAATCCATATCTTCATGTAAACCAGGGTATTTAGTGGCCTGTAGTTTGTAAATCCATATCTTCATGTAAACCAGGGTATTTAGTGGCCTGTAGTTTGTAAATCCATATCTTCATGTAAACCAGGGTATTTAGTGGCCTGTAGTTTGTAAATCCATATCTTCATGTAAACCAGGGTATTTAGTGGCCTGTAGTTTGTAAATCCATATCTTCATGTAAACCAGGGTATTTAGTGGCCTGTAGTTTGTAAATCCATATCTTCATGTAAACCAGGGTATTTAGTGGCCTGTAGTTTGTAAATCCATATCTTCATGTAAACCAGGGTATTTAGTGGCCTGTAGTTTGTAAATCCATATCTTCATGTAAACCAGGGTATTTAGTGGCCTGTAGTTTGTAAATCCATATCTTCATGTAAACCAGGGTATTTAGTGGCCTGTAGTTTGTAAATCCAAAAACTTTCCCTTTGGTTTAACTGTTTAAGACGGCCCCCTTTTCTAATAGAGGCCGGAATGTGATCAATACCCACAAAATACAGTACTGAAGCAGAGAACATTAAAATAATCATTCAAAATAATTGGGGAATTATCCAAAGTGATACTCTACTACGCCAAGTCTTTCCTGAGCCACCAGTCATAAGCTTTAAAAGATGTCCTACCCTAAATGATAAATTAGTACACAGTTATCTTCCGGGTGACTCTCAAAAAAAAAACTTGGCTTGACCACAAACCCAAGGGCTCTTTTAAATATAACCACTGCAGAAATATTGCACAGAAAAAGTATTTTGTTGATACAGCTTCCAAAATGGAGTATTACGTCAAGCATTTCATTAACTGCAAAACCACTCATGTCATCTATAGATTGGAATGTCCACAGTGCAAGGTGTTCTACATTGGACGGACAAAGAGACGCCTTCAAGACCGCCTAGCGGAACACAAGTATGCCATACGGGTAGGCAATGACGACTACCCCATGGCAAGGCACTATAAGTCCTTACACCAAGGCAACCCTGCCTCCCTCTCTTCGCCCCAACCCGGGCTCAAACCAGGGACCCTTGCACACATCAACAACTGACACCCCACG
The DNA here is from genome assembly GCF_965601325.2 of Salmo salar. NCBI lineage: Eukaryota > Metazoa > Chordata > Actinopteri > Salmoniformes > Salmonidae > Salmo > Salmo salar. The sequence continues at coordinate 800,458 of NW_027675377.1, forward strand.
AAGCAACGTTACCCATCGCGCCACAAAAGCCGCGGCCCTTGCAACGCAAGGGGAAACCCTACTTCAAGTCTCAGAGCGAGTGACGTCACTGATTGAAACGCTATTAGCGCGCACCACCGCTAACTAACTAGCCATTTCACATCGGTTACACCTACAAGCTGTGGGTATTGATCACATTCCGGCCTCTATTAGAAAAGGGGACCGTCTTAAACAGTTAAACCAAAGGGAAAGTTTTGGGATTAAATATTTATGTCCCCTTAGTGGTTCATCACGTCAGCAAAAGGGAATATGTTCCATTTATGTTTATTTAGTGCAAATTGTCCACTGGTATTGCTGTATGAAAGTGAATTTTCCCCCCAGGCATACATACATGTTCTTTGTTATTACCGGAGCCACTGCCTGTTCACCCCGCTATCATTCAGAAGGCGAGATCAGTACAGGTGCATCAAAGCTGGGACCGAAAGACTGAAAAACAGCTTCTATCTCAAGGCCATCAGACTGTTAAATAGCACAGAGAGGCTGCAGCCTACATATAGACTTGACATCATTGGCCACTTTAATAAATGGAACACTAGTCACTTTAATAATGTTTGCATATCATTTCTCATCTCTATGTATAAACTGTATCTCAGTCTATGCTGCTCTGACATTGTTTATCCATATATTTATATATTCCTAATTCCATTCCTTTACTTAGATTTGTGTGTATTAGGTATTTGTTGTGAAATTGTTAGATATTAATTGTTAGATATTACTGCACTGTGGGAACTAGAAGGACAAGCATTTCACTACACCTGCAATAACATCTGCTGAACACCTGTATGTGACCAACAACATTTGATTTATTATGAAGGTAATTTGTGTCAAATGTACTTTTCCCTACTGATTCACCCCATCTCTTTACATTGCTTATGCATATTCAGTGGCCTGACTGTGTCAAAGGCCCATCCTGGTAGATCTGAACCTAATGCAGCTTGGAGTGATCGGATGACAGAAGTCACATTTAGGTGCCAGGTGTAACTGAGGCCATAGATGCTCCATATACATTACTTTGAGTGTTTTATATAATATGACTAAATGTGTTTCTGTGTTGCAGGGACAGTCAATAAATGGAACAGCAAGGCCACAGAACATGACATAAGCAGAGCTGTGGGAGACCACCTCAAGCCCCTGGTAGAGCCGGGGGTGGTGTTTACCACTCCACCACGCCTTCAGCAGGCTGGAAAAGTGGGATTGATACAGTTTTTCATACTAAGGTGGACCACTAGTTTGTTGATTGGTCGGTCATTGGGTTAATTTGTTTTACAATATGTTCAAATCAAATCAAGCTTTATTTATACAGCACATGTCAGACATGGATGCAACACAATGGCTTCACAGGAAAAAACTATGAAAATAATCAGAAATATTTAGTACACAAATATGAGGATAAAAAACAATAATAACAACTGAAAGACTAATGAGCATTGGAAGGAAATGCCATTGATTAAAATATCAACAATATGATGCTATATCCAACCCAAAATATAACTTGTTTTTTAGGAGGGGCTCTGAAAGACACTATGGGGGTGTCCACTGGAAGTTGACTAGTAACAACAACTGGGACCTAAAAGACACCCACCATGAGACCCACTAAATCTGCCCAAGAAGAGGCAAACAAAAGAAAAACCCACACCAAACTTAAAGACAGGAAGCAAACCAAAAAGGTGGAGCAACTAAAGGTGTTGACTCTCCACATGTATCAAGACAACTGGAGCACTGGGCCAGACACTCTTAAATAGAACCTGGACCAGCTCAGGTGAAACACCTTCCCACTAACGAGATGGACAAGCCAGCACAGGTGTAACACATACTGACTAACGAGGTGACACCAATCAGTGCGTCCTACGTGCTAACGAGCTAGACGTGCTAACGAGCTAGATGTGCTAACGAGCTAGACGTGCTAACGGGCTAGACGTGGTAACGAGCTAGACGTGCTAAAGAGCTAAAGTCCAACCTCAAAACATAAATGGAAAAACCAAAGCCTGTAGCACCTTCCCCCTTATGACAACAAATATATCCTATATTTTTGTTGAAAAAGTTTGCTCACCACCAACAGAAAACAACTTCCATTTCACATGATAATCAACTACAATGCTTCACCTTCACCAATATAAACATGGTGTCTACTGGATGTCAACAATTAAAAACAAGAAAAAACACGTATTTCTAAATAATAATATACAATAGTATTATTTGTTTCTCCTTTTTCTTTCTATAGAATCCTAAAACTCACTAGCTTCTAGAACACTCGTCTTCCTAAAACTCACTAGCTTCTAGAACTCTCGTCTTCCTAAAACTCACTAGATTCTAGAACTCTCCTCTTTCTAAATCCCACTAGCTTCTAGAACTCTCGTCTCCTTGGAACGAGCCCAAACAAAACTCATCTCCAATACGGAAAAACGTGCAGTCAAAATAAATAAAGATCCATAGCAACGCACTAGCTAAACGCAAAACACAAATCTTATATCCATTTGGGGGGAAATCAGGTTGAACCTGCTCTTGAAACTAACACAACAAAACAAAAAACACATGGAAATGGAGATATATTTCACCTCACTGGTTAGAGGACAACCTGCAGAAGACAGTCAGCTACATTTTGGAGTGATGCATTTAAATGTAGGGGTCACTAAACAAAGGAACACAACACTTATTTGTCATAACTCATCGATATCATGTTGAAATCAATTGTGCCGAGAGGAAGGAGATGAGGTTGCACGTCCTGTTAAAACTAACAGCTCAAAAACCACACAGAATCTGGGAATAGTGTGTACATCCCTGGTTAGAGGACAATTTGTAGAAAACAGCCAGATACATTTTGATTCCAGTGGGTCACCAACATGGTAAGTGTAACACAACTCTTTTTGTGTTAGTCACTTTTAGTTAAATCTCATAAATAGTAACTCTTTCAATTCAGAGCCTAGATTTTCCCCCTGAGGCTAATATCCATATCATGTTGAAATCAATAGAACAGGGGACAAACGTTTAGGGTTCTACATTGTGACATCATTAATATACACCTACTACAATGTTAAAACATTCTACATTGTGACATTATATCATTGATATCATGAAACAACTCCTTCATGTATTTTCTGATGTTTGATCAGAGAGCTTTTATCAAAGTATCTCTTGTCACATTGACCACAGCCAAAATATTTCTCTCCTGTGTGTGTTCTCTGGTGTAATGTCAGAGAGCCAGATGTAGTAAATCTCTTCCCACATTGAGTACAGCTAAATGGTTTCTCTCCTGTGTGTGTTCTCTGATGAATTTTAATGCCTGATGAGGTGAATCTCTTCCCACTGTCAGAGCAGCAGAGAGTTCTCTTCCCTGTGGATCTCTGCAGGTGTTTCTTGAGGTGTTCTGATCTGGAGAGACTCTTCTCTGCCTCTTCAGCATCATGAGGTTGTTGAGGCTCCCCAGAGGATCCACGATAGTCCCATATCTCTCCTGTGTGAACAACAAAGTCAGACAGATGGTTAAAGGCCCACAACAGCGGTAATCCACTGTAAAAGGTGATGCCAACAGCGTAGCCATGATGTTGTACAACAATTGACATCTGTAATGAATGTTAGAATTATTTGACAATTGTCTTAAAATGAGCAAGAAAAGTAATATTTTGTCTTGTTTTCACATTCGTAGTAACATTACGATTGTAGGCTAGAAATAAGTTATTCATGTTGTTGAACCTCTAAGCAGTGTGCCAGACGACTTTTGGTCTCCAATATAGGCCCCTTTCTGTGTTTGCTAAAATTGCAGCACGAGGGCAATGCACACAATTTGGTTGCAGAAACTCATCCCTGCTAATGAGGAAATGGCTAGTTATGGATGTAGTATATCTGGTAATGAGGAAACCACTAGTTATGGATGTAGTATATCTGGTAATGAGGAAACCACTAGTTATGGATGTAGTATATCTGGTAATGAGGAAACCACTAGTTATGGATGTAGTATATCTGGTAATGAGGAAACCACTAGTTATGGATGTAGTATATCTGCTAATGAGGAAACCACTAGTTATGGATGTAGTATATCTGCTAATGAGGAAACCACTAGTTATGGATGTAGTATATCTGGTAATGAGGAGACCACTAGTTATGGATGTAGTATATCTGGTAATGAGGAAACCACTAGTTATGGATGTAGTATATCTGCCTGGAGCAAAAATGGTGAGCAAAGATTTTAGTTTTTCACAATGTATTCTGAATGTGAATGGGGGAAACTCAGGGGAGTAACCTCCATTTCCAGGTTGATGATGAGTTCATTTCACACTACTTTGAATTATAATTGTAAGACTCATTTGAATCTCCTGCTTAATATGTTTGTGTTATTGTCGCAAATCAAATGCTTTGTACTTAAAAAACACTTAAACCAGTAAAATGCTCTTTGGCTTTTCCATCAGCCTGACAATGAGGGTTTGTACACTCTTTGCCAAATTGGCCCATAACTTCACCTAACAACAATCATACCTATGTAATGAACGAAGAAGCACTTTGGTTGTTGTTGCATGACACACATAGTGTCCTCTAGGACCCATAACAATAACATAGACCTACTGTAGGACCCATAACAACAACATAGACCTACTGTAGGACCCATAACTTCACCTAAAAACATAGACCTACTGTAGGACCCATAACTTCACCTAACAACATAGACCTACTGTAGGACCCATAACTTCACCTAACAATAACATAGACCTACTGTAGGACCCATAACTTCACCTAACAATAACATAGACCTACTGTAGGACCCATAACTTCACCTAACAATAACATAGACCTACTGTAGGACCCATAACTTCACCTAACAACATATACCTACTGTAGGACCCATAACTTCACCTAACAACAACATAGACCTACTGTAGGACCCATAGCTTCACCTAACAACAACATAGACCTACTGTAGGACCCATAGCTTCACCTAACAACATAGACCTACTGTAGGACCCATAACTTCACCTAACAATAACATAGACCTACTGTAGGACCCATAACTTCACCTAACAACAACATAGACCCACTGTAGGACCCATAACTTCACCTAACAATAACATAGACCTACTGTAGGACCCATAACTTCACCTAACAATAACATAGACCTACTGTAGGACCCATAACTTCACCTAACAATAACATAGACCTACTGTAGGACCCATAACTTCACCTAACAATAACATAGACCTACTGTAGGACCCATCATTTATTTTTTTATTTTTTTATTTCACCTTTATTTAACCAGGTAGGCTAGTTGAGAACAAGTTCTCATTTGCAACTGCGACCTGGCCAAGATAAAGCATAGCAATTCGACCCATACAACAACACAGAGTTACACATGGAATAAACAAAACATACAGTCAATAATACAGTAGAACAAAAGAAAACAAAAAGTCTATATACAGTGAGTGCAAATGAGGTAAGTTAAGACAATAAATAGGCCATGGTGGCGAAGTAATTACAATATAGCAATTAAACACTGGAATGGTAGATGTGCAGAAGATTAATGTGCAAGTAGAGATACTGGGGTGCAAAGGAGCAAGATAAATAAATAAACACAGTATGGTGATGAGGTAGGTAGATAGATGGGCTGTTTACAGATGGGCTATGTACAGGTGCAGTGATCTGTGAGCTGCTCTGACAGCTGGTGCTTAAAGCTAGTGAGGGAGATATGAGTCTCCAGCTTCAGAGATTTTTGCAGTTCGTTCAAGTCATTGGCAGCAGAGAACTGTAAGGAAAGACGACCAAAGGAGGAATTGGCTTTGGGGGTGACCAGTGAGATATACCTGCTGGAGCGCATGCTACGAGTGGGTGCTGCTATGGTGACCAGTGAGCTGAGATAAGGCGGGGCTTTACCTAGCAGAGACTTGTAGATAACCTGTAGCCAGTGGGTTTGGCAACGAGTATTAAGCGAAGGCCAGCCAACGAGAGCGTACAGGTCGCAGTGGTGGGTAGTATATGGGGCTTTGGTGACAAAACGGATGGCACTGTGATAGACTGCATCCAGTTTGTTGAGTAGAGTGTTGGAGGCTATTTTATAGATGACATCGCCGAAGTCGAGGATCGGTAGGATGGTCAGTTTTACGAGGGTGTGTTTGGCAGCGTGAGTGAAGGATGCTTTGTTGCGATATAGGACGCCGATTCTAGATTTAATTTTGGATTGGAGATGCTTAATGTGAGTCTGGAAGGAGAGTTTACAGTCTAACCAGACACCCAGGTATTTGTAGTTGTTCACGTATTCTAAGTCAGAGCCGTCCAGAGTAGTGATGCTGGACGGGCGGGCAGGTGCAGGCAGCGATCGGTTGAATAGCATGCATTTAGTTTTACTTGCGTTTTTTTTTACATAGATGGCAATAAAAGTTACTTTTAGATTTGTATAATTTTCATTTAGATAGAATGTAGATTAATCACAGGCAATGATTTTGAGATACTATTATAAATGAAATGAAACTGTTCCAGTAAAATGTACATATGAAAATCACAACTGGCACACAGATTGGTAGAAATGGTCAGATAACTTGCCACTCAGCTGATGTAAGAAGGGCTATATAAATACATTTGATTTGATGATGGAATATTTGATTATTTTGACTGCCAGAGCGAGTCTACCTCTGAAAATAACATACAGTCCTTGGACCTTGAGGAGTAACGGGGGCAGCAATCAGCAGTAGAAACAATAACAAAGCGTACTCCCTGCCCGTTTCAGTAAAAAGCTGAGGGATGGGGCTGGAGAAATGTAACCATCCATGATATCAACATTCTAGTTTTAACCATGTTTTGAGGATATACAGTGTTTGTTTATATTTACTGACAAACATTGGAGTAAAAGAAACTTATATTTTGGGTTCTGATGGGGGTTCGACAGTTCAACTAAGCTCATGAGGCATTTATAAGTGATTTATTCAAGAAACAGATGGGTACATATCATTAATGTATAAGTCCCCAAATGGATGTAACAACTGCTGATTGCCCCTTTAAGAGAACATCTTGGGCTAATCTAATAGGAGATATTGAGGACTACAGTATTTCAGGCATTGTCATTGGATGCATTTGATCAATTGTTAACGTTTTGTTGATGGTCCACTCTTGATGTTCTACACGTTACAGTGAAGCTTCAGCCATTCCTACAGAACAACATTAAAGTGTAGAACCCCTTTACTGCATATTGGTTCAACGACTGCAGAGACGGTACTTACTGGTGTTAAACAGATCTCCAACCTCCTCTTCTTCCTCCAATGTGACAGTCATCTCCCCCTCCTCCTCTTTCACTCCAAAAACTGCATCCTCCTCTTCTTTTACTGTAACATCCTCCTCCTCTTTCACTCTGAAAGAGTCGTCCTCTTCTTTCACTGAAACGTCTTTCTCTTCTTCTTTCACTGTAACAGCTTCACCCTCCACTTGTTTTTGTATTGTAACATCTTTCTCTTCCTCCTCCTCTTTCACAAGAGCTTCTTTCTCCGTCCAGCAGACCTCCTCTTTAACAGGAGGAGAGTAGCTTAGTGAACTCATGGTCGGTATGTTAGCTAGTTAGCATTAGCGACTAGCCTAGTTCTAAGCTAACTTAGCAAACCAGCTAGCTGACAAACAACGTAAATATATAATTAAATGGGCCAACAAGTACATACGACAGAAGTGTGTTTAATACACAGCGACTAATATACACCAAACCAGTGTAAAGAGCGTGAATGTTGTAGCTATGTTTGCTAGAAAGCTACCGAGGTGTCTGACTAGCTGTTGTTGTTGAAGGAGCCTCCCGTCCACTAGATTATACGTCACACTGGCAGCATCGCCTGAACCTAAAAGACGCACATCGCCATCTGCTGACTGGACTGGGCAACGCAGTTGAGGAACCAAACGTTTATTTTTCATTTATTTCAGGAAAGTTTAATATTATATTAAGTCGTTCAAAGAGAAGCATGTGTTGATTGATTCGTTTTTAATGAGTGAGAATTTAAAACAAACTTTACACCCACTACATATTTTCATTGAACCATACTTCTGACATGGATCATTTTGACCCCAGAGGCATATCTTTTATCATAGCCAAAATGTATTTTATTCATGACTTTGTCAATCACCTGGTTCTTAATAAATCTATATCATGGTTTAGTGTTTCTGTATCAATATGGACTTTTAACAAATTCAAATCCTTTGGAGTCATTTTGACCCCAGACAAAAGCACCTTTGATAAATAGGACGTTTATTTCAAATCAAAATCACATTTTATTGGTCACATACACATGTTTAGCAGATGTTACTACGGGTGTAGCGAAATGCTTGTGTTTCTATCTCAGACGGTGCAGTAATATCTAACAAGTAATATCTAACAATTTCACAACATAGACCCAATACACACACATCTAAGTATTTGAATCTAAGTTTCTCTGTAGACATGATCCATCCCACCAGATGGTGGAGGGGCACCTGTATCAGTGGTTTTGACCAGATAGACACCTGCAGATACACAGTATAGTGCCTCCCATGTACTCTCCTAAGATTGGACCTTTCTATACCATGTATCACGTGACTGTGTACAAAACTGCCAGCGGTAGAAAACTCTGCCAGTGGTATACAGTGCATTCGTAAAGTATTCAGACCCCTTCACTTTTCCACATTTTGTTACATTACAGCCGTATTCTAAAATGTCATAATTTTTCCCCTCATCAATCTACACACAATACCCCATAATGACATCACAATACCCCATAATGACAAACCAAAAACAGTTTTTTTTACATTTTTGCAAATTTATTTACTGAAGTATTCGTACCTCAGCCAGGATTGTGAAATGTTAGGAAATAATATGTCATGTTTTACTCGTACCTCAGCCAGCATTGTGAATGGTTAGGAAATAATATGTCATGTTTTACTCGTACCTCAGCCAGCATTGTGAATGGTTAGGAAATAATGTCATGTTTTACTCGTACCTCAGCCAGCATTGTGAATGGTTAGGAAATAATACGTCATGTTTTACGAGTACCTCAGCCAGCATTGTGAATGGTGTCTGATGCAGTGACATACTAGACCATGGCAGTAAATCTAATACTTAGGTGTTTTTAGGCATGAAAGGTCTGGGGTGGTTCTGTGGTTATAAGTTACATCTCTGGCCATGCTGGCAGGGTCTGAATCAAACCCAATATCCAGTAGGATTGATCTGTTTGATCCATTTGTTTGTTTCAGTTTCCAGTAGTTGAATCCTTTAACATATTGTTGATTTCAACATTTTTCATTTTCAACAAATGAACTGGGTTGGTTGAAAAGTGATACTTAAACTTACATACCAGCACTATTTTGACATAGTGGAAGATATACTGTTTTTCATACTAAGATGGACCAAGATACGTGTTGCTTTTGCACATATTTCTTCATTAGTTTTGCAAAAGTCTGTTGATTGTCAGTCATTGGGTTCATTAGTTTTATATGTTCAAATCAAGCTTTATTTATACAGCACATTTCAGACATGGATGAAACACAATGGCTTCACAGGGAAAAGAAAACAAAAAAACAATGAAAATAAACAGCAATATTTACCACAAACATAAGAGGATAAAAAAAATGAAGAATAACAACTGAAAGACTAATGAGCATTCTAAGGAAAATTAATTGATTACAATATTAACAATTGGATGTTATATTCAACCATAACGAGATGGACAAGCCAGCACAGGTGTAACACATACTGACTAATGAGGTGACACCAATCAGTGCGTCCTACGTGCTAACGAGCTAGACGTGCTAACGAGCTAGACGTGCTAACGAGCTAGACGTCTTAAAGTCCAACCTCAAAACATAAATGGAAAAACCAAAGCCTGTAACACCTTCCCCCTTAAGATAACAAATATATCCTATATTTCTTTTGGACAAATTTGCTCACCACCAACAGAAAACAACTTACATTTCACATTATAATCAACTACAATGCTTCACCTTCACCAATATAAACATGGTGTCTACTGGATGTCAACAATTAAAAACAAGAAAAAACACGTATTTCTAAATAATAATATACAATAGTATTATTAGTTTCTCCTTTTTCTTTCTATAGAATCCTAAATCCCACTAGCTTCTAGAACACTCGTCTTCCTAAAACTCACTAGCTTCTAGAACTCTCGTCTTCCTAAAACTCACTAGATTCTAGAACTCTCCTCTTCCTAAAACTCACTAGCTTCTAGAACTCTCGTCTCCTTGGAACGAGCCCAAACAAAACTCATCTCCAATACGGAAAAACGTGCAGTCAAAATAAATTGTGATCCATGGCAACGGACTGGCTAAACGCAAAACACAAAACGTTTTAACTGCCCACCCTTGAGACAATCAGCAACCAAGTTGTCCTGACCACAGACATGTCTGATTTCAAGAGGAAACTCCTGCAATATCCGTAGTAACTTTCCACCTCATTGCAGAGCTTCTCTCTCTTTTCAGTGTTCACTAGATAGGCATGTTGTTGGATCGGGGCCCAGTCCCCAATGTCATGCTCTAGTACACTTGGGTTGGCACATCTGAGAATTAACCCTGATATTCTAAAAGCAGGGCAACAGTGATGCATTTACATTTAGGGGTCGCTGAACAAAGGAACACAACACTTATTTGTCATCACTCATCGATATCATGTTGAAATCAATTGTGCGAGAGGAGGGAGATGAGGTTGCACGTCCTGTTAAAACTAACAGCTCAAAAACCACATGGAATATGGGAATAATGTGTACATCACTGGTTAGAGGACAATTTGTAAAAAACAGCTAGCTACATTTTGAAGTGTTGCATTGTGATTCCAGTGGGTCACCAACGTGGTAAGTGTAACACAACTCTTTTTTTGTTAGTCACTTTTTGTTAAATCACATAAATAGTAACTCTTCCATTTCAGAGCCTGGATTTTTCCCCCTAAGGCTAAAATCAATTGAACAACAAACGTTTAGGGTTCTACATTCTGACGTTATTAAAATACTCCTACTACAATGTTAAAACATTCTACATTGTGACATTATTTCACTGATATCATGAAACAACTCCTTCATGTAGTTTCTGATGTTTGATCAGAGATCTTTTATCAGAGTATCTCTTCCCACACTGATCACAGCTATAAGGTTTCTGTCCTGTGTGTGTTCTCTGGTGTATAGTCAGACAGCCAAACGTACTAAAACTCTTTACACATTGATCACAGACATAAGGTTTCTCTCCTGTGTGTGTCCGCTGGTGTACTATCAGGCTGTTTAGCTGAGTAAAACTCTTCCCACATTGATTACAGCTATATGGTTTCTCTCCTGTGTGTGTTCTCTTGTGTATAGTTAGATAGCTAGATGTCGTAAAACTTTTCCCACATTGATTACAGCCATAAGGTTTCTCTCCTGTGTGTGTCCGCTGGTGTACTATCAGGCTGTTTAGCTGAGTAAAACCCTTCCCACATTGATCACAGCCAAAAGGTTTCTCTCCTGTGTGTATCCTCTGGTGTGATTTCAGAGTTTGTAGCCGAATAAAACTCTTCCCACATTGATCACAGCCATAAGATTTCTCTCCAGTGTGAATTCTTTGATGTATTTTAAGGCCTAGTGAAGAGTTGAATCTTTTCCCACAGTCAGAGCAGCAGTGAGATTTCTCTCCTGTGTGAACTCGCTGGTGTTTCTTGAGGAGTTCTGATCTGGAGAGACTCTTCTCTGCCTCGTCAGCATCATGATGTTGTTGAGGATCCCCAGGATCCCAATAGTCCCGTCTCTCTCCTGTGAGAACAAAGTCAGGCAGATGGTTAAAGGTCCACAACAGCAGAAATCCACTGTTTATTTAAGGTAAAAGGTGATGCCCAGAGCGTACCCATGAAGTTGTACAACAATTGACGTCTGTTAAAATATTTGAAAATTAAGACAGTCAACTTAGCAACAATCATATTTTGTCTTGTTTTCACACTAGTAGTAACTAGAAAAGTTTTTAAAGTTGTTGAAACTCTAAGCAGTGTGCCAGATGACTTTTGGTCTCCAATATTGGCCCCTTTCTGTGTTTGCTAAAATTGCGGCACGAGGTCAATGCACATGCAATTTGATTGCAGAAACACCTCCTTGCTAATGAGGAAACCACTAGTTATGGATGTAGTATATCTGCAAATGAGGAAACCGCTAGTTATGGATGTAGTATATCTGGTAATGAGGAAACCACTAGTTATGGATGTAGTATATCTGGTAATGAGGAAACCACTAGTTATGGATGTAGTGTATCTGGTAATGAGGAAACCACTAGTTATGGATGTAGTATATCTGCTAATGAGGAAACCACTAGTTATGGATGTAGTATATTTGGTAATGAGGAAACCACTAGTTATGGATGTAGTATATCTGGTAATGAAGAAACCACTAGTTATGGATGTAGTATATCTGGTAATGAGGAAACCACTAGTTATGGATGTAGTATATCTGGTAATGAGGAAACCACTAGTTATGGATGTAGTATATCTGGTAATGAGGAAACCACTAGTTATGGATGTAGTATATCTGGTAATGAGGAAACCACTAGTTATGGATGTAGTATATCTGGTAATGAGGAAACCACTAGTTATGGATGTAGTATATCTGGTAATGAGGAAACCACTAGTTATGGATGTAGTATATCTGGTAATGAGGAAACCACTAGTTATGGATGTAGTATATCTGGTAATGAGGAAACCACTAGTTATGGATGTAGTATATCTGGTAATGAGGAAACCACTAGTTATGGATGTAGTATATCTGGTAATGAGGAAACCACTAGTTATGGATGTAGTATATCTGGTAATGAGGAAACCACTAGTTATGGATGTAGTATATCTGGTAATGAGGAAACCACTAGTTATGGATGTAGTATATCTGGTAATGAGGAAACCACTAGTTATGGATGTAGTATATCTGGTAATGAGGAAACCACTAGTTATGGATGTAGTATATCTGGTAATGAGGAAACCACTAGTTATGGATGTAGTATATCTGGTAATGAGGAAACCACTAGTTATGGATGTAGTATATCTGCTAATGAGGAAACCACTAGTTATGGATGTAGTATATCTGCTAATGAGGAAACCACTAGTTATGGATGTAGTATATCTGCTAATGAGGAAACCACTAGTTATGGATGTAGTATATCTGGTAATGAGGAAACCACTAGTTATGGATGTAGTATATCTGCTAATGAGGAAACCACTAGTTATGGATGTAGTATATCTGGTAATGAGGAAACCACTAGTTATGGATGTAGTATATCTGGTAATGAGGAAACCACTAGTTATGGATGTAGTATATCTGGTAATGAGGAAACCACTAGTTATGGATGTAGTATATCTGGTAATGAGGAAACCACTAGTTATGGATGTAGTATATTTGGTAATGAGGAAACCACTAGTTATGGATGTAGTATATCTGGTAATGAAGAAACCACTAGTTATGGATGTAGTATATCTGGTAATGAGGAAACCACTAGTTATGGATGTAGTATATCTGGTAATGAGGAAACCACTAGTTATGGATGTAGTATATCTGCTAATGAGGAAACCACTAGTTATGGATGTAGTATATCTGGTAATGAGGAAACCACTAGTTATGGATGTAGTATATCTGGTAATGAGGAAACCACTAGTTATGGATGTAGTATATCTGGTAATGAGGAAACCACTAGTTATGGATGTAGTATATCTGGTAATGAGGAAACCACTAGTTATGGATGTAGTATATCTGGTAATGAAGAAACCACTAGTTATGGATGTAGTATATCTGGTAATGAGGAAACCACTAGTTATGGATGTAGTATATCTGGTAATGAGGAAACCACTAGTTATGGATGTAGTATATCTGCTAATAAGGAAAACGATAGTTATGGATGTAGTATATCTGCTAATGAGGAAACCACTAGTTATGGATGTAGTATATCTGGTGATGAGGAAACCACTAGTTATGGATGTAGTATATCTGGTAATGAGGAAACCACTAGTTATGGATGTAGTATATCTGGTAATGAGGAAACCACTAGTTATGGATGTAGTATATCTGGTAATGAGGAAACCACTAGTTATGGATGTAGTATATCTGGTAATGAGGAAACCACTAGTTATGGATGTAGTATATCTGGTAATGAGGAAACCACTAGTTATGGATGTAGTATATCTGGTAATGAGGAAACCACTAGTTATGGATGTACTATATCTGCTAATGAGGAAACCACTAGTTATGGATGTAGTATATCTGCTAATGAGGAAACCACTAGTTATGGATGTAGTATATCTGCTAATGAGGAAACCACTAGTTATGGATGTAGTATATCTGGTAATGAGGAAACCACTAGTTATGGATGTACTATATCTGGTAATGAGGAAACCACTAGTTATGGATGTACTATATCTGGTAATGAGGAAACAGCTAGTTATGGATGTAGTATATCTGGTAATGAGGAAACCACTAGTTATGGATGTAGTATATCTGGTAATGAGGAAACCACTAGTTATGGATGTAGTATATCTGGTAATGAGGAAACCACTAGTTATGGATGTAGTATATCTGGTAATGAGGAAACCACTAGTTATGGATGTAGTATATCTGGTAATGAGGAAACCACTAGTTATGGATGTAGTATATCTGGTAATGAGGAAACCACTAGTTATGGATGTAGTATATCTGGTAATGAGGAAACCACTAGTTATGGATGTAGTATATCTGGTAATGAGGAAACCACTAGTTATGGACCACCAGTTATGGATGTAGTATATCTGGTAATGAGGAAACCACTAGTTATGGATGTAGTATATCTGGTAATGAGGAAACCACTAGTTATGGATGTAGTATATCTGGTAATGAGGAAACCACTAGTTATGGATGTACTATATCTGGTAATGAGGAAACAGCTAGTTATGGATGTAGTATATCTGGTAATGAGGAAACCACTAGTTATGGATGTAGTATATCTGGTAATGAGGAAACCACTAGTTATGGATGTAGTATATCTGGTAATGAGGAAACCACTAGTTATGGATGTAGTATATCTGGTAATGAGGAAACCACTAGTTATGGATGTAGTATATCTGGTAATGAGGAAACCACTAGTTATGGATGTAGTATATCTGGTAATGAGGAAACCACTAGTTATGGACCACCAGTTATGGATGTAGTATATCTGGTAATGAGGAAACCACTAGTTATGGATGTAGTATATCTGGTAATGAGGAAACCACTAGTTATGGATGTAGTATATCTGGTAATGAGGAAACCACTAGTTATGGATGTAGTATATCTGCCTGGAGCAAAAAATAGTGCGCAAAGATTTTAGTTTTTCACAATGTATTCTGAATATTACAGCGCATATCAGGACAAGATCAGGAGTGCTACTCAAGGAAACTCACATTAAGCTCTGTGTCTACTCACTAATTCACCACCGTGGGGGAAAACTCAGGGGAGTTCTCAGAGGCTGACAGCAAAAATAGCCTCCATTTACAGGTTGCTTATGAGTGCATTTCACATTACTTTTGGATTAGAATTGTAGGGCTCGTTTGAATCTCCTGCTTAATATGTTTGTGTTATTGTCGCAAATCAACTGCTTTATACTTAAAAAACACTTCAACCAGTAAAATGCTCCTTGGCTAGCTTTAACATCAGCCTGACAATGAGGGTTTGAACAGTAAGTGTTTAACAAACAATAACATAGTAGAGGTCGACCGATTATGATTTTTCAACGCCGATACCGATTATTGGATGACCCCCCCAAAAAAAACATACCGATTAAATCGGCCGATTTTAAATATATATTTGTAATAATGACAATTACAACAATACTGAATTAACACATTTATTTGAACTTAATATAATACATCAATAAAATCAATTTAGTCTCAAATAAATAATGAAACATGTTCCAGTTGGTTTAAATAAATAATGAAACATGTTCCATAGTGCAAAAACACTGTTGGAGAAGAAAGTAAAAGTGCAATATGTGCCATGTAAGAAAGCTAACGTTTAAGTTCCTCGCTCAGAACATGGGAACATATGGAAGCTGGTGGTTCCTTTTAACATGAGTCTTCAATATTCCCAGGTAAGAAGTTTTAGGTTGCAGTTATTATAGGAATTATAGGACTATTTCTCTCTATACCATTTGTATTTTATACACCTTTGACTATTGGATGTTCTTATAGGCACTTTAGTATTGCCAGCCTAATCTCAGGAGTTGATAGGCTTGATGTCATAAACAGCGCTGTGCTTCAAGCATTGCTAAGAGCTGCTGGCAAACGCAGGAAAGTGCTGTTTGAATGAATGCTTACGAGCCTGCTGCTGCCTACCATCGCTCAGTCAGACTGCTCTATCAAATATCAAATCATAGACTTAATTATAATATAATAAACACAGAAATACGAGCCTTAGGTCATATTCAATTTAATATCGCTCTTCACCGACCCAGGAAGGGGTGGGGCCAAACAGGTGTTGTACCTCATTTCCCTCCTTCAGGGAACAGTAATTATAGTCATAAAGTTACACTCCCTTTCAGTCGGTCAACTTCGGTACAAAATACTATGGGACAATACAATCATTCCTCAACTGACCCAAACAGATACTAAATGAAACGGCCCCTGGCAGACCACCCAGACCTGACCCCACAAGATGCTTCAGTTGTCAATTTATTAATTGTCTTTTGTTTGAAACACTCCTGTCAATGTTGAGTAAGGACGCACACCTAATTACACATATAGAAGTAGGATTAGTCTAATAGCCTACAGCTGTGTCTGTCCCAAACTCACTGGCGCAGGAAACTCTGTGGGCCCAGAATATTTTATACAATGTTGCAAGCTTGCATTCTTCAGTTTCAGGCTACCCAGTTGATAGTAGATACAATGTTTCAAAATCATTGTAGACAGGCCATGTGCAGCCAATGTGATTTATAAGGTATTTATTTTGATCAGGATATTTTCTAACTGCAGTCTGCAATGTTTTTATTTGTTGGCTATTTTTACATAGTTGGCAATAAAAGTTACTTTTAGATTTGTATAATTTATATTTAGATTTAGATAGAATGTAGATTAATCACAGACAATGATTTTGAGAGACTATTAGGAATTAAAATGAAACTGTTCCACGAAAATGAAAATATGAAAATCATAACTGGCACCAGATCAGTAGAAATGGTCAGATAAATTGGCACCAAATGGAAAAGGTTGCTGACTGCTGGTGTAGTCTATTACCAGAAACTATAGGAGCATAACGACTGCTGGTGTAGCCTATTACCAGAAACTATAGGAGCACAACGACTGCTGGTGTAGCCTATTACCAGAAACTATTGGAGCACAACGACTGCTGGTGTAGCCTATTACCAGAAACTATAGGAGCATAACGACTGCTGGTGTAGCCTATTACCAGAAACTATTGGAGCACAACGACTGCTGGTGTAGCCTATTACCAGAAACTATAGGAGCATAACGACTGCTGGTGTAGTCTATTACCAGAAACTATTGGAGCACAACGACTGCTGGTGTAGCCTATTACCAGAAACTATAGGAGCATAACGACTGCTGGTGTAGTCTATTACCAGAAACTATTGGAGCACAACGACTGCTGGTGTAGCCTATTACCAGAAACTATAGGAGCATAATGACTGCTGGTGTAGCCTATTACCAGAAACTATAGGAGCATAACGACTGCTGGTGTAGCCTATTACGAGAAACTGTAGGAGCATAACGACTGCTGGTGTAGCCTATTACCAGAAACTATAGGAGCATAACGACTGCTGGTGTAGTCTATTACCAGAAACTATAGGAGCATAACAACTGCTGGTGTAGCCTATTACCAGAAACTATAGGAGCATAACAACTGCTGGTGTAGCCTATTACCAGAAACTATAGGAGCATAACGACTGCTGGTGTAGCCTATTACCAGAAACTATAGGAGCATAACAACTGCTGGTGTAGCCTATTACCAGAAACTATAGGAGCTTTGTGGGCTATACTCGGCCTTGTCTTCGGACGGTAAGTTGGTGGTTGTAGACATCCCTCTAGTGGTGTGGCGGCTGTGCTTTGGCAAAGTGGGTGGGGTTATATCCTGCCTGTTTGGCCCTGTCCGGGGGTATCATCGGATGGGGCCACAGTGTCTTCTGATCCCTCCTGTCTCAGCCTCCAGTATTTATGCTGCAGTAGTTTATGTGTCGGGGGGCTAGGGTCAGTCTGTTACATCTGGAGTATTCTCTTGTCTTATCCGGTGTCCTGTGTGAATGTAAATATGCTCTCTCTAATTCTCTCTTTCTTTCTTTCTCTCGGAGGACCTGAGCCCTAGGACCATGCCTCAGAACTACCTGGCATGATGACTCCTTGCTGTCCCCAGTCCACCTGGCCATGCTGCTGCTCCAGTTTCAACTGTTCTGCCTGTGGCTATGGAACCCTGACCTGTTCACCGGACGTGCTTGTTGCACCCTCGGCAACTACTATGATTATTATTATTTGACCATGCTGGTCATTTATGAACATTTTAACATCTTGACCATGTTCTGTTATAATATCCACCCGGCACAGCCAGAAGAGGACTGGCCACCCCTCATAGCCTGGTTCCTCTCTAGGTTTCTTCCTAGGTTTTTGGCCTTTCTAGGGAGTTTTTCCTAGGGAGTTTTTCCTAGCCACCGTGCTTCTTTCACATGCATTGCTTGCTGTTTGGGGTTTTAGGCTGGGTTTCTGTACAGCACTTTGAGATTTCAGCTGATGTACAAAGGGCTATATAAATAAATTTGATTTGATGATAACGACTGCTGGTGTAGCCTATTACCAGAAACTATAGGAGCATAACGACTGCTGGTGTAGCCTATTACCAGAAACTATAGGAGCATAACGACTGCCGGTGTAGACTATTACCAGAAACTATAGGAGCATAACGACTGCTGGTGTAGACTATTACCAGAAACTATAGCTTAACGACTGCTGGTGTAGCCTATTACCAGAAACTATAGGAGCATAACGACTGCTGGTGTAGCCTATTACCAGAAACTATAGGAGCATAACGACTGCTGGTGTAGACTATTACCAGAAACTATAGCTTAACGACTGCTGGTGTAGCCTATTACCAGAAACTATAGGAGCATAACGACTGCTGGTGTAGCCTATTACCAGAAACTTTAGGAGCAGAACATCAGAATGTACGAAGGCAAGCAGCAGCGGGAGGAGTAGGCTAAGGAAGAGGTTTTTCTGATGGTTAGGCTATCTTGTTTCAGAGGGGTGTCATCAATAGCCCATAATGACATAATGACAAAGTTAAAACAGGTAAAAAACAGAAATACCTTATTTACTTAAGTATTCAGACCCTTTGCTATGAGACTCAAAATTGCTTTCAGGTGCATCTTGTTTCCATTAATCATCCTTGAGATGTATCTACAAGTTGTTCGGAGTCCACCTGTGGTAAATTCAATTGATTGGATATGATTTGGAAGGCACACACCTGTCTATATAACGTCCCAGAGTTGACAGTGCATGTCAGAGCAAAAACCAAGCCATGAGGTCGAAGGAACTGTCCGTAGAGCTCCAGGACAAGCTTGTGTCGAGGCACAGATCTGGGGAACGGTACCAAAAACAAATTCTGCAGCATTGAAGGTCCCCAAGAACACAGTGACCTCCATCATTCTTAAATGGAATACTCTTCCTAGAGCTGGTCACCAGGCCAAACTGAGCAATTGGGGGAGAAGGGCCTCGGTCAGGGAGGTGACCACAAACCTGATGGTCACTCTGACAGAGCTCCAGAGTTCCTCTGTGGAGATGGGAGAACCTTCCAGAAGGACAACCATCTCTGCAGCACTCCACCAATCAGACCTTTATGGTAGTGGCCAGACAGAAGCCACTCCTCAGTATAAGGCATATGACAGCCTGCTTGGAGTTTGACAAAAGGCACCTTAAGGACTCTAAGACCATGAGAAACAAGATTCTCTGGCTTAATGAAACCAAGATTGAACTCATTGACCTGAATGCCAAGAGTCAGGTCTGGAGGAAACCTGGCACCATCCCTACGGTGAAGCATGGTGGTGGCAGCATCATGCTGTGGGGATGTTTTTCAGCAGCAGGGACTGGGAGACTAGTCCGGAAAGTATTATGTGAAATTATTTTGATGTGATATTTAAATATTGTGTGAAATTATTCTGAATTGATATGAAAGTATATGTGAAATTATTTTGATGTGATATTTAAGTATTGTGTGAAATTATTTTGATGTGATATGAAACTACAGCAATTTATGTTTCTAGAAACGTATTGCAATTGAGAATCAATTCACATTTAGATGGATTATTTGACTATTTTACCTGAACAGAGCCAGTCTACCTCTGAAAATAACATACAGTCCTTGGACCTTGAGGAGTAACGGGGGCAGCAATCAGCAGTAGAAACAATAACAAAGCGAACTCCCTGCCCGTTTCAGTAAAAAGCTGAGGGATGGGGCTGGAGAAATGTAACCATCCATGATATCAACATTATAGTTTTAACCATGTTTTGAGGATATACAGTGTTTGTTTATATTTACTGACAAACATAGTAAAAAAAGAGTAAAAAAAGCTTATATTTTGGGTTCTGATGGGGTTCGACAGTTGAACTAAGCTCATGAGGCATTTATAAGTGATTTATTCAAGAAACAGATGGGTACATATCATTAATGTATAAGTCCCTAAATGGATGTAACAACTGCTGATTGCCCCTTTAAGAGAACATCTTGGGCTAATCTAATAGGAGATATTGAGGACTACAGTATTTCAGGCATTGTCATTGGATGCATTTGATCAATTGTTAACGTTTTGTTGATGGTCCACTCTTGATGTTCTACACGTTACAGTGTAGCTTCAGCCATTCCTACAGAACAACATTAAAGTGTAGAACCCCTTTACTGCAGAGACGGTTCAACGACTGCAGAGACGGTACTTACTGGTGTTAAACAGATCTCCAACCTCCTCTTCTACCTCCTTCTCCTCTTTCAATGTGACAGTAATCTCCCCCTCCTCCTCTTTCACTCTGAACGCGTCTTCCTCTTCTTTCACTGAAACGTCTTTCTCTTCTTCTTTCACTGTAACAGCCTCACCCTCTACTTGTTTTTGTGGTGTGATATCCTCTTCCTCCTCTTTCACTAGAGCTTCTTTCTCCATCCAGCAGACCTCCGCTTCTTTAGCAGGAGGAGAGTAGCTTAGTGAACTCATGGTCGGGGATGTTAGCTAGCTAGCATTAGCGACTAGCCTAGTTCTAAGCTAACTTAGCAAACCAGCTAGCTGACAAACAACGTAAATATAAAATTAAACGGGCCAACAAGTACATACGACAGAAGTGTGTTTAAAACACTGCGACTAATATACACCAAAACCAGTGTAAAGAGCGTGAATGTTGTAGCTATGTTTGCTAGAATGCTACCGAGGTGTCTGACTAGCTGTTGTTGTTGAAGGAGCGTCCCGTCCACTAGATTATACGTCACACTGGCAGCATCGCCTGAACCTAAAAGACGCACATCGCCATCTGCTGACTGTACTGGGCAACGCAGTTGAGGAACCAAACGTTTATTTTTCATTTATTTCATAAAAGTTGAATATTATATTAAGTCGTTCAAATAGAAGCATGTGTTGATTGATTCGTGTTTAATGAGTGAGAATTTAAAACAAACTTTACACCCACTACATATTTGCGTTGAACCATACTTCTGACATGGATCATTTTGATCCCAGAGGAATATCTTTTATCATAGCCAAAATGTATTTTATTCAATTCTTCCAAATTTTCATGACTTTGTCAATCAACTTGTTCTTAATAAATCTATATCATGGTTTAGTGTTTCTGTATCAATATGGACTTTTAACAAATTAAAATCCTTTGGAGTCATTTTGACTCCAGCCAAAAGCACCTTTGATAAATAGGACGTTTATTTCAAATCAAATCACATTTTATTGGTCACATACACGTGTTTAGCAGATATTATTGCGGGTGTAGCGAAATGCTTGTGTTTCTAGCTGCGACAGTGCAGTAATATCTAACAAGTAATATCTAACAATTTCACAACATAGACCCAATACACACACATCTAAGTATTTGAATCTAGGTTTCTCTGTAGACATGATCCATCCCACCAGAGGGTGGAGGGGCTCCTGTATCAGTGGTTTTGACCAGATAGACACCTGCAGATACACAGTATAGTGCCTCCCATGTACTCTCCTAAGATTGGACTTTTCTATACCACGTATCACATGACTGTGTACAAAACTGCCAATGATAGAAAACTCTGCAGTGGTAGAAAACTCTGCAGTGGTAGAAAATTCTGCCAGTGGTATACAGTGCATTCGTTAAGTATTCAGACCCCTTCACTTTTTCCACATTTTGTTACGTTACAGCCGTATTCTAAAATGTCATAATTTTTCCCCTCATCAATCTACACACAATACCCCATAATGACAAACCAAAAACTGTTTTTTTTACATTTTTGCAAATTTATTTACTGAAGTATTCGTACCTCAGCCAGGATTGTGAAATGTTAGAAAATAATATGTCATAATTTACTCGTACCTCAGCCAGCATTGTGAATGGTTAGGAAATAATATGTCATGTTTTACTCGTACCTCAGCCAGCATTGTGAATGGTTAGGAAATAATATGTCATGTTTTACTCGTACCTCAGCCAGCATTGTGAATGGTTAGGAAATAATATGTCATGTTTTACTCGTACCTCAGCCAGCATTGTGAATGGTTAGGAAATAATATGTCATGTTTTACTCGTACCTCAGCCAGCATTGTGAATGGTTAGGAAATAACATGTCATGTTTTACACGTACCTCAGCCAGCATTGTGAATGGTTAGGAAATAATATGTCATGTTTTACTCGTACCTCAGCCAGCATTGTGAATGGTTAGGACATAATATGTCATGTTTTACTCGTACCTCAGCCAGCATTGTGAATGGTTAGGAAATAATATGTCATGTTTTACTCGTACCTCAGCCAGCATTGTGAATGGTTAGGAAATAATATGTCATGTTTTACTCGTACCTCAGCCAGCATTGTGACTGGTGTCTGATGCGGTGACATACTAGACCATGGCAGTAAATCTAATAGTTAGGTGTTTTTAGTCATGCATGAAAGGTCTGGGGTGGTTCTGTGGTTATAAGTTACTGACCTTGGAATACATTTCTGGCCATGCTGGCAGGGTCTGAATCAAACCCATGTCCACCTGGTACACTGACAGGGTCTGAATCAAACCCAATGTCCACCTGGTACACTGGCAGGGTCTGAATCAAACCCAATGTCCACCTGGTACACTGACAGGGTCTGAATCAAACCCAATGTCCACCTGGTACACTGACAGGGACTGAATCAAACCCAATGTCCACCTGGTACACTGACAGTGTCTGAATCAACCCAATGTCCACCTGGTACACTGACAGGGTCTGAATCAAACCCAATGTCCACCTGGTACACTGACAGGGTCTGAATCAAACCCAATGTCCACCTGGTACACTGACAGGGTCTGAATCTAACCCAATGTCCACCTGGTACACTGGCAGGGTCTGAATCAACCCAATGTCCACCTGGTACACTGACAGGGTCTGAATCAACCCAATGTCCACCTGGTACACTGACAGGGTCTGAATCAACCCAATGTTAAGGGGAGGGAAGATTGGTCAAGAGGGTGATGATTATTGTTGTTCTACTGCCTGATTGTTATGCAACAACACTGTTTACAAAAGCTTTGTTAAATCAGCACAACAGTTTTCAGCTGTGCTAACATAATTGCAAAAGGGTTTTCTAATGATCAATTAGCCTTTTAAAATGATAAACTTGGATTAGCTAACACAACGTGCCATTGGAACACAGGAGTGATGGTTGCTGATAATGGGCCTCTGTACGCCTATGTAGATATTCCATAAACAATCAGCTGTTTCCAGCTACAATAGTCATTTACAACATTAACAATGTCTACACTGTATTTCAGATCAATTTGATGTTATTTTAATGGACAAAAAAAGTGTTTTTCTTTCAAAAACAAGAACATTTCTAAGTGACTCCAACCTTTTGAACGGTAGTGTTAATCATTTTAGAATAAGGCTGTAATGTAACAAAATGTGGAAAAAGTGAAGGGGTCTGAATACTTTCTGAATGCACTGTATTGTTACACCATGTAGGAGCAGTATAGACCTAGTCTGTTCATTATATACATCTACATGATGTATTGTTAGTCCATGTAGGAGCAGTATAGACCTAGTCTGTTCATTATATTCATCTACATGATGTATTGTTACACCATGTAGGAGCAGTATAGACCTAGTCTGTTCATTATATACATCTACATGATGTATTGTTACACCATGTAGGAGCAGTATAGACCTAGTCTGTTCATTATATACATCTACATGATGTATTGTTACACCATGTAGGAGCAGTATAGACCTAGTCTGTTCATTATATACATCTACATGCTGTATTGTTACACCATGTAGGAGCAGTATAGACCTAGTCTGTTCATTATATACATCTACATGATGTATTGTTACACCATGTAGGAGCAGTATAGACCTAGTCTGTTCATTATATACATCTACATGATGTATTGTTACACCATGTAGGAGCAGTATAGACCTACAGTAGCTGGCTTCTTATTTATATGTTCTTTGACTGAATGAAACTGCCTTAAATGTTCTGTGGTAAACATGTTTTATTCTCACTAATCAACCAACACATCCCTGTCTTTGTATGTCTCAATATAATAGTATTATTTAATTAAATCCATGTAAAATAATCTTTGTCTGAAAATAAAATCTGATCCTCAACTGCGTTTCCCTCCAGTCAGCAGACGGCGATGTGCGTCTTTCAGGCGATGCTGCAGCGTGACGTATAATCTAGTGGACGGTTCTTCATAAACAGCTCGTCAACCACCTCGGTAGCTTGCTAGCCAACATAGCCGAAAGAATCAAGCTATTTATACGCTTTCAGTCTATATTAGCTACTGTGTTTTAGACACACTTCTGTCGTATCTACTTGTTAACCTATTTAATTTAATATTACGTTATTTTTTATTAGTCAGCTATAGTAGCTGGCTGGTTAAGTTAGCATTAGCCTAGTCGCTAATGATAGCTAGCTAGCTAACATCCCCGAACATGAGCTCCCTAAACTACTCCCCTCCTGTTAAAGAAGAGGAGGTCTGCTGGACGGAGAAAGAAGCTCTGGGGCTGAACATTGTCGTGAAAGAGGAGGATGTTACAGTAAAACAAGAAGTAGAGGGTGAGGCTGTTACTGTGAAAGAATAAGAGAAAGAAGTTTCAGTGAAAGAAGAGAAAGACGCGTTCAGAGTGAAAGAAGAGGAGGATGTGAAAGAAGATGAGGAAGGGAAAGAGGAGGATGTTACTGTGAAAGAGGAGGAGGTTGCAGTGTTTGGAGTGAAGAAGGAAGGAGAGATTACTGTCACATTGAAAGATGAAGAGGAGGAGATAGGAGATCTGAGTAACACCAGTAAGTACCGCCTTCAATTAGTTTTTAACTTTGGATATTCGGAGTTGGCTCGTCAATACCTCTTCAACGGAGGGCCCTGGGATGATGACTGATATGTCTAGAATCGGACGACGTTCCGTTTCCAAAAAGTGACTTAACATATATATTTGAGGAGGGTCTATCTGCTGACCGCAGACTGGGGGCCACGGCATGTAGTGATTTTAATGTAGTGATGTTTTACTACACACCGTGACCCCCAATAGAGCCATGTGAGAGTTGGGTTGGCTACACCAAAGATTATGGATATACTGACAAGATGTCTCTCCGTCCTGACAAGGGGAGTCGTGGTCCACAAAGCAGCACTGTGGGTTGTCTCGC
This sequence comes from Salmo salar, assembly GCF_965601325.2. NCBI lineage: Eukaryota > Metazoa > Chordata > Actinopteri > Salmoniformes > Salmonidae > Salmo > Salmo salar. Next base: position 826,274 of record NW_027675377.1, read on the forward strand.
GCTCACCTATCCTGTCTTTGGATTGGTGGATACAACTTATTATTGTAATCTATTGTTTATATTCTATGTCGTCAACCGCCTGTATTCAATGGAGAGAGATGCTAAGCTACTAGCATGAATATGCATAGCGATCTGGAGACAACTCCTATAGTGTTTTATCAAAGTTGTCGGTATGTCACGTGTCCACGTAACAACTTAATCATTACGAAACTTCTGTTAGATCAAGTAAACCTCACGTAGCAAATAAGCCATTAATTTTGTTGTTGACCAAATTCAACACTTTCCACATTGGGTTGATAATTGTTTCCACTTGGATACAACCAACTGTAACCTACTGGCATGACCTAGAGAGATACAACCTACTGTAACCTACTGGCATGACCTAGAGAGATACAACCTACTGTAACCTACTGGCATGACCTAGAGAGATACAACCTACTGTAATCTACTGGCATGACCTACAGAGATACAACCTACTGGCATGACCTAGAGAGATACAACCTACTGTAACCTACTGGCATGACCTAGAGAGTTACAACCTACTGTAGCCTACTGGCATGACCTAGAGAGATACAACCTACTGGCATGACCTAGAGAGATACAACCTACTGTAGCCTACTGGCATGACCTAGAGAGTTACAACCTACTGTAACATACTGGCATGTCCTAGAGAGTTACAACCTACTGTTACCTACTGGCATGACCTACAGAGATACAACCTACTGTAACCTACTGGCATGACCTAGAGAGATACAACCTACTGTAGCCTACTGGCATGACCTAGAGAGATACAATCTACTGTAACCTATTGGCATGACCTAGAGATACAACCTACTGTAACCTACTGGCATGACCTAGAGAGATACAACCTACTGTAACCTACTGGCATGACCTAGAGAGTTACAACCTACTGGCATGACCTAGAGAGATACAACCTACTGTAACCTACTGGCATGACCTAGAGAGATACAACCTACTGTAACCTACTGGCATGACCTAGAGAGATACAACCTACTGTAACCTACTGGCATGACCTAGAGAGATACAACCTACTGTAGCCTACTGGCATGACCTAGAGAGATACAACCTACTGTAACCTACTGGCATGACCTAGAGAGGTTCAACCTACTGTAACCTACTGGCATGACCTAGAGAGATACAACCTACTGTAACCTACTGGCATGACCTAGAGATACAACCTACTGTAACCTACTGGCATGACCTAGAGTTACAACCTACTGTAACCTACTGGCATGACCTAGAGAGATACAACCTACTGTAACCTACTGGCATGACCTAGAGAATTACAACCTGCTGTAAGCTACTGGCATGACCTAGAGAGATACAACCTACTGTAGCCTACTGGCATGACCTAGAGAGGTACAACCTACTGTAGCCTACTGGCATGACCTAGAGAGATACAACCTACTGTAACCTACTGGCATGACCTAGAGAGATACAACCTACTGTAGCCTACTGGCATGACCTAGACGAGTACAACCTACTGTAGCCTACTGGCATGACCTAGAGAGATACAACATACTGTTGCCTACTGGCATGACCTAGAGAGATACAACCTACTGTAGCCTACTGGCATGACCTAGAGAGCTACAACCTACTGTAGCCTACTGGCATGACCTAGAGAGATACAACCTACTGTAACCTACTGGCATGACCTAGAGAGATACAACCTACTGTAGCCTACTGGCATGACCTAGAGAGATACAACCTACTTTAGCCTACTGGCATGACCTAGACGAGTACAACCTACTGTAGCCTACTGGCATGACCTAGAGAGATACAACATAATGTTGCCTACTGGCATGACCTAGAGAGATACAACCTACTGTAGCCTACTGGCATGACCTAGAGAGCTACAACCTACTGTAGCCTACTGGCATGACCTAGAGAGATACAATCTACTGTAACCTACTGGCATGACCTAGAGAGATACAACCTACTGTAACCTACTGGCATGACCTAGAGAGATACAACCTACTGTAACCTACTGGCATGACCTAGAGAGTTACAACCTACTGTAGGTTACTGGCATGACCTAGAGAGATACAACCTACTGTAACCTACTGGCATGACCTAGAGAGATACAACCTACTGTAACCTACTGGCATGACCTAGAGAGATACAACCTACTGTAGCCTACTGGCATGACCTAGAGAGATACAACCTACTGTAACCTACTGGCATGACCTAGAGAGATACAACCTACTGTAACCTACTGGCATGACCTAGAGAGTTACAACCTACTGTAACCTACTGGCATGACCTAGAGAGATACAACCTACTGTAACCTACTGGCATGACCTAGAGAGATACAACCTACTGTAGCCTACTGGCATGACCTAGAGAGATACAACCTACTGTAACCTACTGGCATGACCTAGAGAGATACAACCTACTGTAACCTACTGGCATGATCTAGAGAGATACAACCTACTGTAGCCTACTGGCATGACCTAGAGAGATACAACCTACTGTAACCTACTGGCATGACCTAGAGAGATACAACCTACTGTAACCTACTGGCATGACCTAGAGAGTTACAACCTACTGTAGCTTTCTGGCATGACCTAGAGAGATACAACCTACTGTAACCTACTGGCATGACCTAGAGAGATACAACCTACTGTAGCCTACTGGCATGACCTAGAGAGATACAACCTACTGTAACCTACTGGCATGACCTAGAGAGATACAACCTACTGTAACCTACTGGCATGACCTAGAGAGACACAACCTACTGTAACCTACTGGCATGACCTAGAGAGATACAACCTACTGTAGCCTACTGGCATGACCTAGATATATATATACAAGCATTTATAAACTTTTTTTCTCACTTTTCTGGGGTATTGTGATGTCTTTATGAGGTATTGTCTGAAAATTGATAATTGAAAAAAGAAAACATTTTTATAATAACCAAATGTGTAAAAAGGGAAGGGGTCTGATTGCATGTATGTTGTATGTTCTAGGGCAGATTTTAATTTTTTTTTATTTTCTTTCTACCAATTGATTGGTTGAAATGTTATGACGTGTATTTTTCCATATGGACACACCCCATGTGTTTAATAAAATCAACTGTATGTGCAGAACTTGAACTGAACTGATGCTTCAAGCGTTTGATTAAATAATTAAGACACACAAATGACTTGAGGAAGCCAGAGGTCAATATAACCAGAAGAAAATAACCAATTCCCCACCTGCTGCTGGCCTTCGTTAATTCTGACGTTATGCTCCTGAAGTTTTTGGTAAAATAGGCAAACTTTTTCCATTTCCGTTTGAAGTGCCAATTTATCTTACCATTTCTACCGATCTGCGTGCCAGTTATGAACGAGTTACAACACCTGTTTGGCTCCGCCACTTCCTGGGTCGGTGAAGTGAGGTATTAAATTTAAGGATTAAATCATTTAAGGAATATATCCGAGTCTCACGCTCATCACCTGTGGAAGGCGGGGCTCCCAGCGAGGCATGGATTTAATAGTATGTTGTACCTAGTTCCCCTCCTTCAGGGAACAGTAGTTATAGTCATAACGTGTGGATTTAATAGTATGTTGTACCTAGTTTCCCTCCTTCAGGGAACAGTAGTTATAGTCATAACGTTAAGCTTGTCATATGATGAACTTTAACTTAAATACTGGATCTTGCTGTGGGACAGTTTTTTGTATTCAGATCTCTGAAATGCTCTCTAACTACGTAACATTTATTGTCTCCTTATATTACGCTGGGAAAACAGTTTTCATGGGCACAGAAATCCTAAATCATTTCAGTTTACTAAATCCAATGGTTCTAACAGAGAGTCACCTTAACTTTATTGACAACACCCAAATGGATACTGTCATTAATGCGGTTCTTAAATAATTACGCATAATACTTAATACTGTAGCTGTTTAGTTACAGTCACATGTTCAACTATCATCAGCTGATCCAGGAAATAATTTTCTGCATGCCAGTCAAATGTAGTTCTTCATTCATTACACCGGTAAAGACAGTTATGCCGTGCTCCACGTTGGATCCAACATCCCAAACAAATCGATATTTATAATGTGTTATTGTCTACTTGATTTACAGTAGGGTCTCGTTTGGAAACGGAGATACTTAGCTCATAATGTGTAGAGAAATGTTCCTTGATGGATAGGCTATTGTACAACACAGAGAGCTATTTTCCTTTATTCAGGACATTTAGAATGACAACACATTACAGAATAGCCTAGTGGGATTATTCACAAAATTATCTGGTGATCAGGTTATGAATTGTCATGACAAAGACATTTTAGTCTCCTTATTTCACCTAAAATATTAAATGATTTATAGTCCTAGGTCTATGTTGTTGTTAGGTGAAGTTATGGGTCCTACAGTAGGTCTATGTTATTGTTAGGTGAGATTATAGACCATTTTGGCATACACTTAGTGGACAAAACCTCATTGTCAGGCTGATGTCAGGCTGATGGTAAACTGGCCAATGATCATTTTACTGGTTGAAGTCGTTTTTAAATATAAAGTAGTACATTTTCGACAATAACACAAACATTATATTAAATCAGGACATTCAAACGAGCCTTACAATTATAATCCAAAGTAGTGTCAAATAATAATAATAATAATCATAATCAACCTGGAAACGGAGGCTTTATTTGCTGTCAGCCTATGAGAACTCCCCTGAGTTTCCCCCACGGTGGTGAATTAGTGAATAGACACAGAGCTTAATGTGAGTTTCCTTGAGTAGCACTCCTGATCTAGTGCTGTAATATTCAGAATACATTGTGAAAACTAATCTTTGCTCACCATTTTTTAAATATATATATTTTTTTGACCCCTTTTTTCTCCCCAATTGGTACTTACAGTCTTGTCTCATCGCTGCAACTCCCATACGGACTCTGGAGAGGCGAAGGTCGAGAGCCATGCGTCCTCCGAAACACAACCCAACCTAGCCGCGATGCTTCTTGACACAATGCCCATCCAACCCGGAAGCCAGCAGCACCAATGTGTCGGAGGAAACACCGTACACCTGGCGACCTGGTCAGTGTGCACTGCGCCCGGCCCGCCACATGAGTTGCTAGTGCGCGATGAGACAAGGATATCCCTGCCGGGCAAACCCTCCCCTAACCCGGACGACGGTGGGCCAATTGTGCGTCGCCCCATGGGCCTCCCGGTCGCGGCCGGCTGCAACAGAGCTTGGACTCGAACCCAGAATCTCTAATGGCACAGCTTAGGCCACTTGCTCACCATTTTTGCTCCAGGCAGATATACTACATCCATAACTAGCGGTTTCTGCATTAGCAGGGAGGTGTTTCTGCAATCAAATTGTGTGCGCATCGCCCTTGTCGCAATTTTAGGTGTTGGCTTTGGGGGTGACCAGTGAGATATACCTGCTGCTGTGATGTGATGCTGGACGGGCGAGCAGGTGCGGGCAGTGATCGATTGAATAGCATGCATTTAGTTTGGAAGGAGCCATGGAAGGAGAGTTGTATGGCATTGAAGCTCGTTTGGAGGTTAGTTAACACAGTGTCCAAAGAGGGGCCAGAAGTATACAGAATGGTGTCATCTGCGTAGAGGTGGATCAGAGACTCACCAGCAGCAAGAGCGACATCATTGATGTATACAGAGAAGAGAGTCGGCCCGAGAATTGAACCCTGTGGCACCCCCATAGACTGCCAGAGGCCCGTACAACAGGCCCTCCGATTTGACACACTGAACTCTATCAGAGAAGTAGTTGGTAAACCAGGCAAGGCCATTATTTGAGAAACCAAGGCTGTCGATTTTTCCAATAAGAATGTGGTGATTGACAGAGTCGAAAGCCTTGGCCAGGTCGATGAATACGGCTGCACAGTAATGTCTCTTATCGATGGCGGTTATGATGTCGTTGATGTAGTTAGTATGCCAAAAGTTCCCGGATGTCGTACTAAATTCGCCAAAATACGACGTATACACGCAGTACTTTAGGGCCCATAATGCAATTCTTCATGAAATGGACGTAGCTTCACAACATTTTCAGATTTGAAGAAAATGGCGGAAAATATGCAGCCGAAGTCCAACGAGAGCCGAAACAAATTCATTGCTTTAACTAATTATGACAAATGTTAAGAACATGTTAAGCAATGTAATAAAGACATTTCTTTTCAAGTAAGTTACCTTACACAATATTTTGGCTGACAATTTGCTTGCTTGTTATTACAGCAGTATGTACCGGCATGTTAAAACCTCTCTGGGGTAGGTGGGACGCTACCGTCACACCTCGCCAACAGCCATTGAAATAGCAGGGCGCCAAATTCAAAACAACAAAAATCTCATAATTCAAATTTCTCACACATACAAGTATTATACACCATTTTAAAGATACACTTCTCATTAATCCAACCACTGTGTCCGATTTCAAAAACGCTTTACAGCGAAAGCATAGCATTAGATTATGTTAGGACACCACCTAGACAAGAAAAACCACACAGCCATTTTCCAAGCAAGGAGAGGCGTCACAAAAACCAGAAATACAGCTAAAATTAATCACTAACCTTTGATGATCTTCATCAGATGGCACTCATAGGACTTCATGTTACACAATATATGTATGTTTTGCTCGATAAAGTTCATATTTATATCCAAAAACCCCATTTTACATTGGCATGTAATGTTCAGAAATGTTTTGCCTCCAAAACCTCTGGTGAATGAGCATATCAATTTACAGAAATGCTCATCATAAACGTTGATAAAATATACAACTGTTATGCATAGAATTAAAGATATACTTCTCCTTAACCTGTTAGGGCTAGAGGGCAGTATTGACACGGCTGGATAAAAAACATACCCGATTTAATCTGGTTACCACTCCTACCCAGTAACTAGAATATGCATATACTTATTACATATGGATAGAAAACACCCTAAATTTTCTAAAACTGTTTGAATGGTGTCTGTGAGTATAACAGAACTCATTTGGCAGGCAAAACCCCGAGACATTTTCTGACAGGAAGTGGATACCTGATGTGTTGTATTACCTTTAAACCTATCCCATTGAAAAACACAGGGGCTGAGGAATATTTTGGCACTTCCTATTGCTTCCACTAGATGTCACCAGCCTTTAAAAAGTGTTTTGAGTCTTCTGGAGGGAGATCTGACCGAACAAGAGCCATGGAACGATGATGTCCCATTAGACACCTGGCGCGCGAGTTCATGTTGGGTACCCTTGTTCCAATACGTTATAAAAGAGTATGCATTCGTCCACCTTGAATATTATTCATGTTCTGGTTAAAAAAGGCCCTAATGATTTATGCTATACAACGTTTGACATGTTTGAACGAACGTAAATATATTTTTTCCCCTCGTTCATGACGAGAAGTCCGGCTGGCTTAGATCATGTGCTAACAAGACGGAGATTTTTGGACATAAATGATGAGCTTTTTTGAACAAAACTACATTCGTTATGGACCTGTGATACCTGGAAGTGACATCTGATGAAGAGAATCAAAGGTAATGGATTATTTACATAGTATTTTCGATTTTAGATCTCCCCAACATGACGTCTAGTCTGTATAGCAACGCGTATTTTTCTGGGCGCAGTGCTGAGATTATTGCAAAGTGTGATTTCCCAGTAAGGTTATTTTTAAATCTGGCAAGTTGATTGCGTTCAAGAGATGTAAATCTATAATTCTTTAAATGACAATATAATATTTTACCAATGTTTTCTAATTTTAATTATTTAATTTGTGACGCTGACTTGACTGCCGGTTATTGGAGGGAAACGATTTCCTCAACATCAATGCCATAGTAAAACGCTGTTTTTGGATATAAATATGAACTTGATAGAACTAAAAATGCATGCATTGTCTAACATAATGTCCTAGGAGTGTCATCTAATGGAGATTGTAAAAGGTTAGTGCATCATTTTAGCTGGTTTTATGGTTTTGGTGACCCTGTTTTTGAATTGACAAAACATTACACATAACTCTTGTAAATGTACTGTCCTAACATACTCTAAATTTATGCTTTCGCCGTAAAACCTTTTTGAAATCGTAAAACGTGGTTAGATTAAGGAGATGTTTATCTTTCAAAGGGTGTAAAATAGTTGTATGTTTGAAAAATTTGAATTTTGACATTTATTTGGATTCAAATTTGCCGCTCTTGAAATGCACCTGCTGTTGATGGAGTGCACCACGGGTGGCACGCTAGCGTCCCACCTAGCCCATAGAGGTTCAAATCGGACATATTGAGTGCATAGAGGAGGTCTGTATCTATAATTCTTAAAATAATTGTTATGCTTTTTGTGAACGTTTATCGTGAGTAATTTAGTAAAATGTTAGCGAATTCCCCGGAAGTTTGCGGGGGGTATGCTAGTTCTGAACGTCATATGCTAATGTAAAAAGCTGTTTTTTGATATAAATATGAACTTGATTGAACAAAACATGCATGTATTGTATAACATAATGTCCTAGGGTTGTCATCTGATGAAGATCATCAAAGGTGAGTGCTGCATTTAGCTGTCTTCTGGATTTTGGTGACATTATATGCTGGCTTGAAAAATGGGTGTCTGATTATTTCTGGCTTGGTACTCTGCTGACATAATCTAATGTTTTGCTTTCGTTGTAAAGCCTTTTTGAAATCGGACAGTGTGGTTAGATTAACGAGAGTCTTGTCTTTAAATAGCTGTAAAATAGTCATATGTTTGACATAAGCAGAGCTGTGGGAGACCACCTCAAGCCCCTGGTAGAGCCGGGGGTGGTGTTTACCACTCCACCACGCCTTCAGCAGGCTGGAAAAGTGGGATTGATCTGGTTGATCCATTTGTTTGTTTCGGTTTGCAGTAGTTGAATCCTTTGACGTATTGTTGAATTAAACATTTATCTTCAACAAATGCACTGGGTTGGTTGAAAAGTGATACTAAACGTACATACCAGCACTATTTTGACATAGTGGGAGATATACTGAATTTATACTTTTTTCATAATAAGATGGACCAAGATACGTATTGGTTTTACAAGAGTCTGTTGATTGTCAGTCATTGGGTTAATTTCTTTTGCAATATGTTCAAATCAAGCTTTATTTATACAGATTTTTCTATTGTGTTATTGACTGTATGCTTGTTTATTCCATGTGTAACTCTGTGTTGTTTGTGTCGCACTGCTTTGCTTTATCTTGGCCAGGTCGCAGTCGTAAATGAGAACTTGTTCTCAACTGGCCTACCTGGTTAAATAAATAAATAAAATCTGAACTTTATTGACAACACCCAAATGGATACTGTCATTAACGCGGTTCTTCAATAATTACACATAATTCTTAATGCTTTAGCAAACATTTTATTAAACAGGACATTCAAATATCCTTACAATTATAATCCAAAGTAGTGTGAAATGAACTCATCATCAACCTGGAAATGGAGGTTACTCCCCTGAATTTCCCCCATTCACATTCAGAATACATTGTGAAAAACTAAAATCTTTGCTCACCATTTTTGCTCCAGGCGGATATAGTACATCCATAACTATCGGTTTCCTCATTAGCAGGGAGGAGTTTCTGCAATCAAATTGCCCTCGTCCCGCAATTTTAGCAAACACAGAAAGGGGACTATATTGGAGACCAAAAGTAGTCTGGCACACTGCTTAGAGTTTCAACAACATGAATAACGTATTTCTAGCCTACAATCATCTATGTTACTACTCATGTGAAAACAAGACAAAATATGACTATTCTTGCTCATTTTAAGACAATTGTCAAATAATTTTTACATTCATTACAGACGTCAATTGTTGTCCAACATCATGGCTCCGCTGTTGGCATCACCTTTTACAGTGGATTTCTGCTGTTGTGGGCCTTTAATCATCTGTCTGACTTTGTTGTTCACACAGGAGAGATACGGGACTATCGTGGATCCTCTGGGGAGCCTCAACAACCTCATGATGCTGAAGAGGCAGAGAAGAGTCTCTCCAGATCAGAACACCTCAAGAAACACCAGCAGAGACCCACAAGGAAGAAAACTCACTGCTGCTCTGACTGTGGGAAGAGATTCAACTCATCAGGCATTAAAATTCATCGGAGAATACACACAGGAGAGAGACCTTTTAGCTGTAATCAATGTGGGAAGAGTTTTGGTCAATCTGGAAATCTGACTGCACACCAGAGAATCCACACAGGAGAGAAACCTTATAACTGTGGTCAATGTGGGAGGAGTTTTACTCAGCCATGCAGCCTGATATCACACCAGAGAACACACACAGGAGAGAAACCTTATAGATGTGGTCAATGTGGGAAGAGTTTTGCTTCATCTAGCCAACTGACAAAACACCAGAGAACACACAGGAGAGAAACCTTATAGCTGTGATCAGTGTGACAAGAGATTCTCCGGTAAAAGACATCTGATCAAACATCAGAAAATACATGAATGAGTTGTTTCATGATATCAATGATATAATGTCACAATGTAGAATGTTTTAACATTGTAGTAGGAGTATTTTAATGATGTCACAATGTAGAACCCTAAACTTTGTCCCCTGTTCTATTGATTTCAACATGATATGGATATTAGCCTCAGGGGGAAAATCCAGGCTCTGAAATGGAAGAGTACTATTTATGAGATTTAATAAAAAGTGACTAACAAAAAAAGAGTTGTGTTACACTTACCACGTTGGTGACCCACTGGAATCAAAATGCAACACTTCAAAATGTAGCGAGCTGTTTTCTACAAATTGTCCTCTAACCAGGGATGTACACATTATTCCCAGATTCCGTGTGGTTTTTGAGCTGTTAGTTTTAACAGGACGTGCAACCTCATCTCCCTCCTCTCGGCACAATTGATTTCAACATGATATCGATGAGTTATGACAAATAAGTGTTGTGTTCCTTTGTTTAGGGACCCCTAAATTTAAATGCATCACTCCAAAATGTAGCGGACTGTCTTCTACAGGTTGTCCTCTAACCAGTGAGGTAAAATACATCTCCATTTCCATGTGTTTTTTGTTTTGTTGTGTTAGTTTCAAGAGCAGGTTCAACCTGATTTCCCCCCAAATGGATATAAGATTTGTGTTTTGCATTTAGCTAGTGCGTTGCCATGGATCTTTATTTATTTTGACTGCACGTTTTTCTGTATTGGAGATGAGTTTTGTTTGGGCTCGTTCCAAGGAGACGAGAGTTCTAGAAGCTAGTGGGATTTAGAAAGAGGAGAGTTCTAGAATCTAGTGAGTTTTAGGAAGACGAGAGTTCTAGAAGCTAGTGGGATTTAGGAAGAGGAGAGTTCTAGAATCTAGTGAGTTTTAGGAAGAGGAGAGTTCTAGAATCTAGTGAGTTTTAGGAAGATGAGTGTTCTAGAAGCTAGTGAGTTGTAGGAAGACGAGAGTTCTAGAAGCTAGTGGGATTTAGGATTCTATAGAAAGAAAAAGGAGAAACAAATAATCCTATTGTATATTATTATTTAGAAATACGTGTTTTTTTATTGTTTTTAATTGTTGACAGCCAGTAGACACCATGTTTATATTGGTGAAGGTGAAGCATTGTAGTTGATTATAATGTGAAATGGAAGTTGTTTTCTGTTGGTGGTGAGCAAACTTTTCCAACAAAAATATAGGATATATTTGTTGTCTTAAGGTGTTACAGGCTTTGGTTTTTCCATTTATGTTTTGAGGTTGGACTTTAGCACGTATAGCTCGTTAGCAGGTATAGCTCGTTAGCAGGTATAGCTCGTTAGCATTTATAGCTCGTTAGCATTTATAGTTAGTTAGCATTTATAGCTCGTTAGCAGGTATAGCTCGTAGCAGGTATAGCTCGTTAGCATTTATAGCGCGTTAGCATTTATAGTTAGTTAGCATTTATAGCTCGTTAGCACGTCTAGCTCGTAGCAGGTATAGCTCGTTAGCACGTTTAGCTCGTTAGCACGTTTAGCTCGTTAGCACGTCTAGCTCGTTAGCCCGTTAGCCCGTCTAGCTCGTCAGCACGTCTAGCTCGTTAGCCCATCTAGCTCGTTAGCCCGTCTAGCTCGTTAGCACGTCTAGCTCGTTAGCCCGTCTAGCTCGTTAGCACGTAGGACGCACTGATTGGTGTCACCTCGTTAGTCAGTATGTGTTACACCTGTGCTGGCTTGTCCATCTCGTTAGTGGGAAGGTGTTTCACCTGAGCTGGTCCAGGTTCTATTTAAGAGTGTCTGGCCCAGTGCTCCAGTTGTCTTGATACATGTGGAGAGTCAACACCTTTAGTTGCTCCACCTTTTTGGTTTGCTTCCTGTCTTTAAGTTTGGTGTGGGTTTTTCTTTAGTTTGCCTCTTCTTGGGCAGATTTGGTGGGTGTCTTTTATGTCCCAGTTGTTGTTACTAGTCAACTTCCAGTGGACACCCCCATAGTGTCTTTCAGAGCCCCTCCTAAAAACAAGCTTATATTTTGGGTTGGATGTTGCATCCAATTAATATTTTAATCAATGGATTTTCCTTAGAATGCTAATTCGTCTTTCAGTTGTTAATCTTATGTTTGTTGTGGTAAATATTTCTGTTTATTTTCATTGTTTTATTTTTTTCCTGTGAAGCATCCATGTCTGAAATGTGCTGTATAAATAAAGCTTGATTTGAACATATTGCAAAAGAAATTAACCCAATGACTGACAATCAACAGACTCTTGCAAAACCAATATGTATCTTGGTCCATCTTATTATGAAAAAAGTATAATTCAGTATATCTCCCACTATGTCAAAATAGTGCTGGTATGTACGTTTAGTATCACTTTTCAACCAACCCAGTGCATTTGTTGAAGATAAATGTTTAATTCAACAATATGTCAAAGGATTCAACTACTGCAAACCGAAACAAACAAATGGATCAACCAGATCAATCCCACTTTTCCAGCCTGCTGAAGGCGTGGTGGAGTGGTAAACACCACCCCCGGCTCTACCAGGGGCTTGAGGTGGTCTCCCACAGCTCTGCTTATGTCATGTTCTGTGGCCTTGCTGTTCCATTTCTTGACTGCCCCTGCAACACAGAAACACATTTAGTCATATTATATAAAACACTCAAAGTAATGGATATGGAGCATCTATGGCCTCAGTTACACCTGGCACCTAAATGTGACATCTGATCACTCCAAGCTGCATTAGGTTCAGATCTACCAGGATGGGCCTTTGACACAGTCAGGCCACTGAATATGCATCAGCAATGTAAAGAGATGGGGTGAATAAGTGGGGAAAAATACATTTGACACAAATGACCTTCATTATATCAAAGAACAAATGTGTGTGTCTGAGGGGAAACTAACTTTCATACAGCCAAAAGGGGTGAGAAATTACACCAATATCAGTGGACAATTTGCACTAATGTAAATAAACAATGATGGAACATATTACCTTTTGCTGAGGTGATGAACCGCTAAGGGAACATAAATATTTACCATCTAAACCATGTGTGACCTCACACCTCTCTGGCTGTAGAAGTGTTCTTCCTAACCAGTTCCTCAACAGCTCTCTGACTGAGCTCCACCCTCACTGGGTCTTCAGAGGAGAGGAAGGCTGAGGAGGGATGGAAGGATGAATGGATCAGTCAGTCAATAAAGTGTAGAGCTGCTGTCTGACAAAATCACTATTTTAGTAGTTCATTAAAGTAAATAAGGCTTTATGACTGCTGAATACCAACTATCAATCACTTAGATCATGTATTTTCAGGTAGAGATACATCCTTGGGACGTCCATAGCCCATTGAAGTTGACATTTAAAATGGTTAAGGTAGGGGTTAAGGTTAGGGTTTAGGGTAGGGATGTCCCAAGGATCCCAGAAAGCATTGACCATCGTGCATTATTCTGTCTCTTTTACATAGCAGGTGTAAAATAAACACAGACAAGACAAGTAGGCACGCAGTGCATTATGGTCATTGTAGTTTAAAAATAGCATCTAATTATGTAGGGTGACCATACGTCCTCTTTTTCCCGGACATGTCCTCTTTTTGGACCAAAAAAAATGCGTGCCTACTTGTCTTGCTAACGGGTTCCCTCTAGATAACACAACCACACAGTTCATGAAAAGCATGAGGTGTGACTAACGTTTACAAGCTTGAGCTAGATATCAACCTAGTGTGACCTTCCTGGTCCCTCAACTCAGTGAGTCAACACAGGAAGGAGCAATGGATGGATAGTTCATTTATTTCCAAAGCTGAAATGATGGGACACACACAGTATGGATGAATGATCAGTAGTGACGGGATATAAATAGCACTCCCACAGCAATTCTCCATAAATCTGCCCTATAATATACTAACAAAAAACTATCAAGATGTCTGTCAAAGTTATTGTGATCATATAGTGGATTTAACAATTCCTAATAATTCCTAATTTACTATAATAAAATAAATACATAGTTTCCATGTGTAATCTCATATTCACAACATCAGAATAAACTGTCATCCATTTTAGTATCAAAATATATCAAATTAACCTGAAATATTACTCGATGTCCCCCTCTGGTGGTGAAGAAGTATAATCCACCTAAACTAACAGAACCGGGCTGATAAACTGGCTGGTGTTCATGAGTTTATAAAACACATACTTTATACATGTCATAAATTACCTGCATTGATGAGATACACAGTGTGGATGAATGATCAGTAGTGACAGGATATAAATAGCACTCCTAAAGAAGATGCAGTGTGGATGAATGATCAGGATATAAATAGCACTCCTAAAGAAGATGCAGTGTGGATGAATGATCAGGATATAAATAGCACTCCTGAAGAAGATGCATTTTCCAGTTTGCTACCAACTTGATAGAGGGAACTTTAGCATAAAACCCACATGGAAAACTGAGATTCGGCAAATAACATATAAAGAGAGGCCAAACCAACAACAGAAGTTACTAAAACATAAATTGCTAATTTATGATGTAAAAGGTGGATTTTATGATGTAATGTCAACTTTATACATTTCTATCCCAGGACCACCCAATTTTCAAATTCTCCATAAATCTGCTGTGGATTACCCAGAATCCCATACCTTTATCACTGAATGTAATGTAAACACACGAGCAGCAGTCTAAGGTCCTGCATCTCAGTGGTAGAGGCATCACTACAGACCCGGGATCAAAACTACAGACACGGGTCCGTTATTGTAAATAAGAATTTGTCCTTAGCTGGTTTGCCTTGTTAAATAAAGGTTAAATAAATGTTTTAAATGTAACTTCATTACACCGTTACACTGGCATACAAACCCGGTAGCATAGAGTTGATAATACATATGACGTTGGAAAATAGTGCATTGTGGGTAGTTTAGAAGATTTCCCTAAATAAGTTAATACTGTAACGACCCTGGGTTTATAAGCACGGATATTGACTCTGCCGTTCGAGCTTTTGCGGCACAGTCGATAGCGCGCTGGACTTCGGGCTTGAAAGTCGAGGGTTCGAGACCTGCTCCCTGCTGTTTCATTACAATACATTTGTAATAACGCAAAAAA
This sequence comes from Salmo salar, assembly GCF_965601325.2. Taxonomy (NCBI): domain Eukaryota; kingdom Metazoa; phylum Chordata; class Actinopteri; order Salmoniformes; family Salmonidae; genus Salmo; species Salmo salar. Next base: position 841,686 of record NW_027675377.1, read on the forward strand.
CATAACTGTTTGTCCTTATAGGGAACCAGATCGTGACTACAACTAGCTTACTAAGTCTTTAACCACACTGTGTTGTTACACTGGTGAGTAAAAAAATCTTCCTACAATCAAACTTGTCTGAAAATAAAGTATACATTTTACTCAACTGCGTTACCCACTCCAGTCAGCAGATGGCGGTCTGGGAATTTAAGGTAATGCTGTTGGTGTGACGTATAATGTAGTGGACGGAACTCTTCTTTCAACAGCAGCAACAGTTATTCAGCCACCTCGGTAGCTTGCTAGACAAAATAGCCGAACCAATAAAGCTCTTTAGATGCTTTAGTGTATATTAGCCACTGTGTTTTAAACCCACTTCTGTCGTCTAGTTAGTTATCCGTTTTAATTTCATATTTACGGTGTTTTTGTTATTGATCAGCTAGCGGGCTGGTTAAGTTAGCATTAGCCTAGCTAACATCCCCGACCATGTGCTCACTAAGCTACTCTCCTCCTGCTAAAGAAGAGGTCTGCTGGACGGAGAAAGAGGGACTGTGGCTGAACGTTTTCGTGAAAGAGGAGAAGGAAGAGGAGGCTGTTTCAATACAAAAACAAGTAGAGGGTGAGGCTGTAACTGTGAAAGAAGAAGAGAAAGACGTTTCAGTGAAAGAAGAGGAAGTCGCGTTCAGAGTGAAAGAGGAGAAAGACGTTTCAGTGAAAGAAGAGGAAGACCCGTTCAGAGTGAAAGAGGAGGAGGATGCTACTGTAAAAGACGAGGAGGAAGAGAAAGAGGAGGATGCAGTTTATGGGGTGAAAGAGGAGGAGGGGGAGATGACTGTCACATTGGAAGAAGATGAAGAGGAGGAAACTGGACATCTGGGCCCGGTTTCCCAAACGCATCTTAAGGCGTCCAATGGTTCTAACGGTGAACTTAGCCATAAGATGGTTTTGAGAAACCGTTCCCTGATTAACACTAGTAAGTACTGTCTTAAATACAGAGGCACAAACTCTGCAGTTGTTGAACTGATGTTTGGTGTTAAAGGGGAAATATGCAATAGCTACATCCATATTTAGACTTTTTACATGATTTATTTATAGCCATTGATTCTTGAAGAATATAACACATGCCTCATGAGCTTAGTTCAACTGTTGTACCCCATCATAACCCTAAATAAGCTTTTTTTACTCCAATGTTTAGAAACAATGTAAACCAACACTGTATAGCCTCAACATGGTTAAAACTATAATGTTGATATCATGGATGGTCAGTCCTTGCATCCGCAGGTCTGTCTATGAATTTGAGATTAGTTACATTTCTCCAACCCCATCATCATCTTATAACCAAACTAGTGGTGGAATGACAGCTTTGTTATTGTTTCAACTGCAGATTGGTTGATAGATGTGTGGCTATTTTATAGGGATAACCTAGGATTTAAATAGCAAACAATTGTCAGCCCTGAGACTTGGTTTGGTAAACAGCTGAGGGATGGGGGAAGGAGAAATGTAACCACTCTCAAATTCATAGAGAAAGCTATTGTAGCAACCGTAACCCAACACCTAGAGACCTCTTCAAGAAGTTCAGACATCTTGACATAACAGTTATAAGGTGTTGGCTTGACAGTTGCTGGACCCAGGATTGAGTTCAGCTCAGGACTACCCCCTGAATTCACTACACTATAAATACAAGGACTGGCCATCCATCAGGTCAAAATGATAGTTTTAACCAGATTTCACAGCTATACAGTGCTTGTTTACAAACAGTGGCGTTATACAAGCTTATGTTTTGGTTTCTGGTGGGGTAATACAGTTTGAGGCATTTATAATTTATATTCTTCAAGAATCAATGGTTATATAGTAAATGGGTCTTTCTATAACTGCCAGTGAAGATTTCCTGTGGGGGTCAAATTGTTAACCAGGTAGGCTAGTTGAGAACAAGTTCTCATTTGCAACTGCAACTGCGACCTGGCCAAGATAAAGCGTAGCAATTCGACACATACAACAACACATGGAATAAACAAAACATACAGTCAATAATACAGTAGAACAAAAGAAAACAAAAAGTCTATATACAGTGAGTGCAAATGAGGTAAGTTAAGACAATAAATAGACCATGGTGGTCAAATAATTACAATAAAGCAATTAAACACTGGAATGGTAGATGTGCAGAAGACGAATGTGCAAGTAGAGATACTGGGGTGCAAAGGAGCAAGATAAATAAATACAGTATGGGGATGAGGTAGGTAGATAGATGGGCTGTTTACAGATGGGCTATGTACAGGTGCAGTGATCTGTGAGCTGCTCTGACAGCTGGTGCTTAAAGCTAGTGAGGGAGATATGAGTCTCCAGCTTCAGAGATTTTTGCAGTTCGTTCCAGTCATTGGCAGCAGAGAACTGTAAGGAAAGACGACCAAAGGAGGTGTTGGCTTTGGGGGTGACCAGTGAGATATACCTGCTGGAGCGCATGCTACGAGTGGGTGGTGCTATGGTGACCAGTGAGTTGAGATAAGACGGGGCTTTACCTAGCAGAGACTTGTAGATAACCTGTAGCCAGTGGGTTTGGCGACGAGTATGAAACGAGGGCCAACCAACGAGAGCGTACAGGTCGCAATGGTGGGTGGTATATGGGACTTTGGTGACAAAACGGATGGCACTGTGATAGACTGCATCCAGTTTGTTGAGTAGAGATTTGGAGGCTATTTTATAGATGACATCACCGAAGTCGAGGATCGGTAGGATGGTCAGTTTTACGAGGGTATGAAGGATGCTTTGTTGAGATATAGGAAGCCGATTCTAGATTTAATTTTGGATTGAAGATGCTTAATGTGAGTCTGGAAGGAGAGTTTACAGTCTAACCAGACACCCAGGTATTTGTAGTTGTCCACGTATTCTAAGTCAGAGCCGTTCAAAGTAGTGATGCTGGACGGGCGAGCAGGTGCGGGCAGTGATCGATTGAATAGCATGCATTTAGTTTTACCTGCGTTTAAGAGCAGTTGGAGGCCACGGAAGGAGAGTTGTATGGCATTGAAGCTCGTTTGGAGGTTAGTTAACTTCTCTAGGGCCAGTGGGACGATTTCGTCCCACCTACGTAACAGCCAGTGGCGCGTTATTCAAATACCTTAGAAATGCTATTACTTCAATTTCTCAAACATATGACTATTTTACACCATTTTAAAGACAAGACTCTTGTTAATCTAACCACACTGTCCGATTTCAAAAAGGCTTTACAACGAAAGCAAAACATTAGATTATGTCAGCAGAGTACCCAGCCAGAAATAATCAGACACCCATTTTTCAAGCTAGCATATAATGTCACATAAACCCAAAAGACAGCTAAATGCAGCACTAACCTTTGATGATCTTCATCAGATGACAACCCTAGGACATTATGTTATACAATACATGCATGTTTTGTTCAATCAAGTTCATATTTATATCAAAAAACAGCTTTTTACATTAGCATGTGACGTTCAGAACTAGCATACCCCCCGCAAACTTCCGGTGAATTTACAAAAAATGTACTAAATTACTCACGATAAACGTTCACAAAAAGCATAACAATTATTTTAAGAATTATAGATACAGAACTCCTCTATGCACTCGATATGTCCGATTTTAAAATAGCTTTTCGGTGAAAGCACATTTTGCAATATTCTAAGTAGATAGCCCGGCATCACAGGGCTAGCTATTTAGACACCCAGCAAGTTTAGCACTCACCAAACTCAGATTTACTATAAGAAAAATGTTATTACCTTTGCTGTTCTTCGTCAGAATGCACTCCCAGGACTTCTACTTCAATAACAAATGTTGGTTTGGTCCCAAATAATCCATAGTTATATCCAAATAGCGGCGTTTTGTTCGTGCGTTCAAGACACTATCTGAAAGGGTAAATAAGGGTTACGCGCCCGACGCGTTTTGTGACAAAAAAATTCTAAATATTCCATTACCGTACTTCGAAGCATGTCAACCGCTGTTTAAAATCAATTTTTATGCAATTTTTCTCGTAAAAAAGCGATAATATTCCGACAGGGAAAGCGTGTTTACGTTCAAAGAGAGAGAAAGTAAAAGCATGGGATCCCCTCGTGCACGAGCCTCAGTCTGATGGCCCTCTGATCGACTTCCATCCAAACGCGCTAAAGTTTTTCAGCCAGCGGCTGGAATTACATCATTCAGCTTTTTCCCGGGTTCTGAGAGCCTATGGGAGCCGTAGGAAGTGTCACGTTACAGCAAATATCCTAAATTTTCTTTAAACAGAGCCAAGAAGCCCAAGGAATGGTCAGAGAGGGTACTTCCTGTTTGGAATCTTCTCAGGTTTTTGCCTGCCATATGAGTTCTGTTATACTCACAGACACCATTCAAACAGTTTTAGAAACTGTAGGGTGTTTTCTATCCAAAGCCAATAATTATATGCATATTCTAGTTTCTGGGCAGTAGTAATAACCAGATTAAATCGGGTACGTTTTTTATCCGGCCGTGTAAATACTGCCCCCTAGCCCTAACAGGTTAACACAGTGTCCAAAGAGGGGCCAGAAGTATACAGAATGGTGTCATCTGCGTAGAGGTGGATCAGAGACTCACCAGCAGCAAGAGCGACATCATTGATGTATACAGAGAAGAGAGTCGGCCTGAGAATTGAACCCTGTGGCACCCCCATAGACTGCCAGAGGCCCGGACAACAGGCCCTCCGATTTGACACACTGAACTCTATCAGAGAAGTAGTAGGTAAACCAGGCGAGGCAATCATTTGAGAAACCAAGGCTGTCGAGTTTGCCAATAAGAATGTGGTGATTGACAGAGTCGAAAGCCTTGGCCAGGTCGATGAATACGGCTGCACAGTAATGTCTCTTATCGATGGCGGTTATGATGTCGTTGATGTAGTTAGTATGCCAAAAGTTCCCGGATGTCGTACTAAATTCGCCAAAATATGACGTATACACGCAGTACTTTAGGGCCCATAATGCAATTCTTCAGGAAATGGACGTAGCTTCACATCATTTTCAGATTTGAAGAAAATGGCGGAAAATATGCAGCCGAAGTCCAACGAGAGCCGATACAAATTCATTGCTTTAACTAATTATGACAAATGTTAAGAACATGTTAAGCAATGTAATAAAGACATTTCTTTTCAAGTAAGTTACCTTACACGATATTTTGGCTGACAATTTGCTTGCATGTTATTACAGCAGTATGTACCGGCATGTTAAAACCTCTCTGGGGTAGGTGGGACGCTACCGTCACACCTCGCCAACAGCCATTGAAATAGCAGGGCGCCAAATTCAAAACAACAAAAATCTCATAATTCAAATTTCTCACACATACAAGTATTATACACCATTGTAAAGGTACACTTCTCATTAATCCAACCACAGTGTCCGATTTCAAAAACACTTTACGGCGAAAGATTATGTTAGGACACCACCTAGACAAGAAAAACCACACAGCCATTTTCCAAGCAAGGAGAGGCGTCACAAAAACCAGAAATATAGCTAAAATGAATCACTAACCTTTGATGATCTTCATCAGATGGCACTCATAGGACTTCATGTTACACAATATATGTATGTTTTGCTCGATAAAGTTCATATTTATATCCAAAAACCCCATTTTACATTGGTATGTAATGTTCAGAAATGTTTTGCCTCCAAAACCCCCGATGAATGAGCACATCAATTTACAGAAATACTCATCATAAACGTTGATAAAATATACAACTGTTATGCATAGAATTAAAGATATACTTCTCCTTAATGCAACCGCTGTGTCAGATTTCAAAAAAGCTTTACGGCGAAAGCACACTTTGCAATAATCTGAGTACAGCGCTCAGACACCAAAACAAGCCATACAGATACCCGCCATGTTGTGGAGTCAACAGAAGTCAGAAATACCATTATAAATATTCACTTACCTTTGATGATTTTCATCGGAATGCACTCCCAGGAATCCCAGTTCCACAATACATGTACGTTTTGTTCGATAAAGTTCATGTTTATGTCCAAATACCTCCATTTTGTTCGCGCGTTAGGTTCACTATTCCAAATGCAGAAGGCGCGCGCACTAAAGTCCAGACGAAAAGTCAAAAAAGTTATATTACAGTTTGTAGAAACACGTCAAACGATGTGTAGAATCAATCTTTAGGATGTTTTTATCACAAATCTTCAAAAATATTCCAACCGGATAATTCCTTTGTCTTCATAAAGGAAAGAGAACTGAGCTTGTGCTCATGGCTGCGTGCGTAACTAAAATAATGGCTGACGGCCAGACACCTGACTCAATCAGCTCTTATTCTCTCCCCATTCACAGTAGAAGCCTGAAACAACATTCTAAAGACTGTTGACATCTAGTGGAAGCCTTAGGAAGTGCAATATGACCCCATAGACACTGTATATTGGATGTATATTGTGTGTTAGATAGGCAATCACTTGAAAAACTACAAACCTCAGATTTCCACACTTCCTGGTTGGATTTTTCTAAGGTTTTGCCTGACATATGAGTTCTGTTATACTCACAGACATTATTCAAACCGTTTTAGACACTTCAGTGTTTTCTATCCAAATCTACTAATTATATGCATATTCTAGCTTTTGGGCCTGAGTAGCAGGCAGTTTACTCTGGGCATGCTTTTCATCCGGACATGAAAATACTGCCCCCTACCCCGATGAAGTTAAGCATTTCCAATCCAAAATGAAATCTAGAATCAGCTTCATATTTCGCAACAAAGCCTCCTTCACTCACGCTGCCAAACATACCCTCGTTAAACTGACTTTCTTGCCGATCCTTGACTTCGGCGATGTCATTTTCAAAATAGCCTCCAACACTCTACTCAGCAAACTGGATGCAGTCTATCACAGTGCCATCCGTTTTGTCACCAAATCCCCATATACCACCCACCACTGCGACCTGTATGCTCTCGTTGGCTGGCCTTCTCTACATATTCGTCGCCAAACCCACTGGCTCCAGGTCATCTATAGGTCTTTGCTAGGCCACCTTCACTCAGCTCACAGGTCACCATAGCAACACCCACCCATAGCACGCACTCAAAGAGGTATATCTCACTGGTCATCACCAAAGCCAACACCTACTTTGGACACATTTCTTTCCAGTTCTCTGCTGCCAATCACTTGAACGAATTGCAAAAATCGCTGAAGTTGGAGACATATATCTTCCTCACTAACTTTAAGCATCAGCTATCTGAGCAGCTTACCGATCGCTGCAGCTGTACACAGTCCATCTGTAAATAGTCCATCCAACTGCCTACCTCATCCCCATGTTTTTATTTACTTTTTTGCTCTTTTGCACACCAGTATTTCTACTTGCACATCATCATCTGCACATCTATCACTCCAGTGTTCATTTGTTAACCTCTTGGGGCTAGGTGGGACGCTAGCGTGCCACCTGTGGTGCACTCCATCAACAGCAGGTGCATTTCAAGAGCGGCAAATTTGAATCCAAATAAATGTCAAAATTCAAATTTTTCAAAAATACAACTATGTTACACCATTTGAAAGATAAACATCTCCTTAATCTAACCACGTTTTACGATTTCAAAAAGGTTTTACGGCGAAAGCATAAATTTAGAGTATGTTAGGACAGTACATTTACAAGAGTTGTGTGTAATGTTTTGTCAAGTCAAAGACAGGGTCACCAAAACCATAAAACCAGCTAAAATGATACACTAACCTTTTACAATCTCCATCAGATGACACTCCTAGGACATTATGTTAGACAATGCATGCATTTTTAGTTCTATCAAGTTCATATTTATATACAAAAACAGCGTTTTACTATGGCATTGATGTTGAGGAAATCGTTTCCCTCCAATAACCGGCAGTCAAGTCAGCGTCAGAAATTAAATAATTAAAATTAGAAAACATTGGTAAAATATTATATTGTCATTTAAAGAATTATAGATTTACATCTTTTGAACGCAATCAACTTGCCAGATTTAAAAATAACCTTACTGGGAAATCACACTTTGCAATAATCTGAGCACTGTGCCCAGAAAAATACGCGTTGCGATACAGACTAGACGTCATGTTGGGGAGATCTAAAATCGAAAATACTATGTAAATAATCCATTACCTTTGATTCTCTTCATCAGATGTCACTTCCAGGTATCACAGGTCCATAACGAATGTAGTTTTGTTCAAAAAAGCTCATCATTTATGTCCAAAAATCTCCGTCTCGTTAGCACATGATGTAAGCCAGCCGGACTTCTCGTCATGAACGAGGGGAAAAAATATATTTCCGTTCGTTCAAACATGTCAAACGTTGTATAGCATAAATCATTAGGGCCTTTTTTAACCAGAACATGAATAATATTCAAGGTGGACGAATGCATAGCCTTTTATAACGTATTGGAACGAGGGTACCCAACATGAAGTAGCGCGCCAGGTGTCTAATGGGACATCACCGTTCCATGGCTCTTGTTCGGTCAGATCTCCCTCCAGAAGACTCAAAACACTTTGTAAAGGCTGGTGACATCTAGTGGAAGCAATAGGAAGTGCCAAAATATTCCTAAACCCCTGTGTTTTTCAATGGGAGAGGTTTAAAGTCAATACAACACATCAGGTATCCACTTCCTGTCAGAAAATGTCTCAGGGTTTTGCCTGCCAAATGAGTTCTGTTATACTCACAGACACCATTCAAACAGTTTTGGAAACTTTAGAGTGTTTTCTATCCATATATAATAAGTATATGCATATTCTAGTTACTGGGTAGGATTAGTAACCAGATTAAATCGGGTACATTTTTTTTATCCAGACGTGCAAATGCTGCCCCCTAGACCCAACAGGTTAAATTGTAATTACTTCGCTACTATGGCCTATTTATTGCCTTACCTCCGTACTCCATTTGCACACACTGTATATAGATATTTGCACACACTGTATATAGATTTTTCTATTGTGTTATTGACTGTACGTTTGTTTATTCCATGTGTAACTCTGTATTGTTTGTGTCGCACTGCTTTGCTTTATCTTGGCCAGGTCGCAGTTGTAAATGAGAACTTGTTCTCAACTGGCCTACCTGCTTAAATAAAGGTGAAAAACAAAATGTAATTAAAAATACATTTAAAAAATCATAACTTTATTGACAACACCCAAATGGATACGGTCATTAACTCGGTTCTTAATACTGTAGCAAACATTATATTAAGCAGGACATTCAAGCGAGCTTTACAATTATAATCCAAAGTAGCGTGAAATGCACTCATAAGCAACCTGGAAATGGAAGTTACTTCCCTGAGTTTTTCCCCGTTCACATTCAGAATACATTGTGAAAAACGAAAATCTTTGCTCACCATTTTTGCTCCAGGCAGATATACTACATCCATAACTATCGGTTTCCTCATTAGCAGATATACTACATCCATAACTAGTGGTTTCCTCATTAGCAGATACACTACATCCATAACTATCGGTTTCCTCATTAGCAGGGAGGAGTTTCTACAACCAAATTGCATGTGCATCGCCCTCGTGCCGCAATTTTAGCAAACACAGAAAGGGGCCTATATTGGAGACCAAAAGTCGTCTGGCACACTGCTTAGAGTTTCAACAACATGAATAACTTATTTCTAGCCTACAATCTTAGATGTTACTACTAATGTGAAAACAAGACAAAATATGACTGTTCTTGCTCATTTTAAGACAATTGTTAAATCATTTTAACATTCATTACAGACGTCAATTGTTGTATAACATCATGGCTACGCTGTTGGCATCACCTTTTACAGTGGATTTCTGCTGTTGTGGGCCTTTAAATCATCTGTCTGACTTTGTTGTTCACACAGGAGAGATACTTCACTATCGTGGATCCTTTGGGGAGCCTCAACAACCTCGTGATGCTGACGAGGCAGAGAAGAGTCTCTCCAGATCAGAACACCTCAAGAAACACCTGCAGAGATCCACAGGGAAGAGAACTCACTGCTGCTCTGACTGTGGGAAGAGATTCACCTCATCAGGCATTAAAATTCATCAGAGAATCCACACAGGAGAGACATCTTATAGCTGTGGTCAATGTGGGAAGAGTTTTGTTCAATCTGGCCAGCTGACATTACACCAGAGAACACACACAGGAGAGAAATCTTATATCTGTGATCAATGTGGGAAGAGTTTTAGTAAGTCTGGCTCTCTGACTTTACACCAGAGAACACACACAGGAGAGAAACCATATAGCTGTGGTCAATGTGGGAAGAGTTTTGCTGCACCTAGCACTCTCACTCGACACCAGAGAACGCACACAGGAGAGAAACCTTATAGCTGTGATCAGTGTGGGAAGCGTTTTGGTCGATCTGGAGATCTGACAGTGCACCAGAGAACACACACAGGAGAGAAACCTTATAGCTGTGATCAATGTGGGAAGAGTTTTAGTAAGTCTGGCTCTCTGACTTTACACCAGAGAACCCACACAGGAGAGAAATCTTATAGCTGTGGTCAATGTGGGAAGAGGTTTACTCAGTCAACCAGCCTGATATCACACCAGAGAACACACACAGGAGAGAAACCTTATAGCTGTGATCAATGTGGGAAGGGTTTTAGTATGTCTGGCTCTCTGACTTTACACCAGAGAACACACACAGGAGAGAAACCTTATAGCTGTGGTCAATGTGGGAAGAGTTTTGCTGCATCTAGCACGCTGACTCTACACCAGAGAATACACACAGGAGAGAAACCTTATAGCTGTGATCAGTGTGGGAAGAGTTATGGTCGATCTGGAGAGCTGACAGTGCACCAGAGAATACACACAGGAGAGAAACCTTATAGCTGTGATCAATGTGGGAAGAGTTTTAGTAAGTCTGGCTCTCTGACTTTACACCAGAGAACACACACAGGAGAGAAATCTTTTAGCTGTGATCAGTGTGGGAAGAGTTATGGTCGATCTGGAGAGCTGACAGTGCACCAGAGAATACACACAGGAGAGAAACCTTATAGCTGTGATCAATGTGGGAAGAGTTTTAGTAAGTCTGGCTCTCTGACTTTACACCAGAGAACACACACAGGAGAGAAACCTTTTAGCTGTGATCAGTGTGGGAAGAGTTTTGGTCGATCTGGAGAGCTGACAGTGCACCAGAGAATACACACAGGAGAGAAACCTTATAGCTGTGATCAATGTGGGAAGAGTTTTGGTCGATCTGGAGAGCTGACAGTGCACCAGAGAATACACACAGGAGAGAAACCTTTTAGCTGTAATCATTGTGGGAAGAGTTTTGGTCGATCTGGAGAGCTGACAGTACACAAGAGAACACACACAGCCTTATAGCTGTGACCAGAGATAATCTGATAAAAGACCTCTGATCAAATATCAGAAAATACATGAAGGAGTTGTTAAATGATATCAATATATTTTAATGATGTCACAATGTAGAATGTTTTAACATTGTAGTAGGAGTATTTTAATGATGTCACAATGTAGAACCCTAAATGTTTGTCCCCTGTTCTATTGATTTCAACATGATATGGATATTAGCCTCAGGGGGAAAATCCAGGCTCTGAAATGGAAGAGTTACTATTTATGTGATTTAACAAAAAGTGACTAACAAAAAAAGAGCTGTGTTACATTTACAGCATTGGTGACCCACTTGAATCAAAATGTAGCCAGCTGTTTTCTACCAGTTGTCCTCTAACCAGGGATGTACACATTATTCCCAGATTCCGTGTGGTTTTTGAGCTGTTAGTTTTAACAGGACGTGCAACCTCATCTCCCTCCTCTCGCACAATTGATTTCAACATGATATCGATGAGTGATGACAAATAAGTGTTATGTTCCTTTGTTTAGTGACCCCTACATTTAAATGCATCACTCCAAAATGTAGCTGACTGTCTTCTGCAGGTTGTCCTCTAACCAGTGAGGTAAAATATATCTCCATTTCCATGTGTTTTGTTGTGTTAGTTTCAGGAGCAGGTTCAACCTGATTTCCCCCCAAATGGATATAAGATTTGTGTTTTGTGTTTAGGCAGTGCGTTGCCATGGATCAGAATTTATTTTGACTGCACGTTTTTCCGTATTGGAGATGAGTTTTGTTTGGGCTCGTTCCAAGGGGACGAGAGTTCTAGAAGCTAGTGGGTTTTAGGAAGATGAGAGTTCTAGAATCTAGTGAGTTTTAGGAAGAGGAGAGTTCTAGAATCTAGTGAGTTTTAGGAAGATGAGTGTTCTAGAAGCTAGTGAGTTGTAGGAAGACGAGAGTTCTAGAAGCTAGTGGGATTTAGGATTCTATAGAAAGAAAAAGGAGAAACAAATAATCCTATTGTATATTATTATTTAGAAATACGTGTTTTTTTCTTGTTTTTAATTGTTGACAGCCAGTAGACACCATGTTTATATTGGTGAAGGTGAATCATTGTGGTTGATTATATTGGGAAAGTAAGTTGTTTTCTGTTGGTGGTGAGCAAACTTGTCCAAAAGAAATATAGGATATATTTGTTGTCTTAAGGTGTTACAGGCTTTGGTTTTTCCATTTATGTTTTGAGGTTGGACTTTAGCACGTCTAGCTCGTTAGCACGTCTAGCTCGTTAGCACGTCTAGCTCGTTAGCACGTCTAGCTCGTTAGCATGTCTAGCCCGTTAGCCCGTCTAGCTCGTTAGCACGTCTAGCACGTCTAGCCCGTTAGCCCGTCTAGCTCGTTAGCACGTCTAGCACGTCTAGCTCGTTGGGCGCACTGATTGGTGTCACCTCGTTAGTCAGTATGTGTTACACCTGTGCTGGCTTGTCCATCTCGTTAGTGGGAAGGTGTTTCACCTGAGCTGGTCCAGGTTCTATTTAAGAGTGTCTGGCCCAGTGCTCCAGTTGTCTTGATACATGTGGAGAGTCAACACCTTTAGTTGCTCCACCTTTTTGGTTTGCTTCCTGTTTTTAAGTTTGGTGTGGGTTTTTATTTTGTTTTACTCTTCTTGGGCAGATTTAGTGGGTCTCATGGTGGGTGTCTTTTAGGTCCCAGTTGTTGTTACCAGTCAACTTTCAGTGGACACTGAGAGAGCAAAACTGCAACATTGTTATAATACTTTTATTGCATCAAATGGTTGTTTTATGCAACTGAATAGAGGGTTCTTAGAACTATTGTGTCTGTGTGTTCTACTGAGGATGGGCCTCTGGGAGAAAACACTGACAGGAGATTTACAATGTCTTTTGGGTGATAAAACCTAAAGAGACTGCATTCCAGAACATGAGTTAATGTTTCTGTTCTATATGGTACCAGGGAGAGATGACCTCAGGGCCAGACCCTGGTCTCTACATAAAGAGTACTGTTTTTACAGCAGATACTGTCTGCTGAGAATTATAAGTATCTTTCATACAAATCTTAACCTTGTGACCCGTTCTATACATCTGTTGTTGGTCATGTAGGTTGAAAGGGGTGTATCTTGGCTGTAAAAGACCTTTGTACTTTTGTATCGTGGCTCTCAACGAATCATCTGGGGGTGATTCATCTCTCAACGAATCATCTGGGGGTGATTCATCTCTCAACGAATCATCTGGGGGTGATTCATCTCTCAACGAATCATCTGGGGGTGATTTGTCGACCAGCCATCATTTTCGTAGAACACTCAATTGATTCACTTTATATGTGTGTTGTATTGACCTGCTCCCGTATTAATAAGTGAATAAAGATTTAGTTTTAGAATAACGCTGACTTGTGTGATAAGTTTGTTTCCTCAATTGATATTAAAGAAATTAACCTCCACATTTGGCGATGGGGATGTGAATCTTGACCTGACTCCTGACGACCTGGGTCAATGACCTGACTCCTGACGACCTGGGTAAATGACCTGGCTCCTGATGACCTGGGTAAATGACCTGATGACCTGGGTAAATGACCTGGCTCCTGATGACCTGGGTAAATGACCTGGCTCCTGATGACCTGGGTAAATGACCTGACTCCTGACGACCTGGGTAAATGACCTGACTCCTGACGACCTGGGTAAATGACCTGGCTCCTGATGACCTGGGTAAATGACCTGACTCCTGATGACCTGGGTAAATGACCTGACTCCTGACGACCTGGGTAAATGACCTGACTCCTGATGACCTGGGTAAATGACCTGACTCCTGATGACCTGGGTAAATGACCTGACTCCTGATGACCTGGGTAAATGACCTGACTCCTGACGACCTGGGTAAATGACCTGTCTCCTGATGACCTGGGTAAATGACCTGGCTCCTGATGACCTGGGTAAATGACCTGACTCCTGACGACCTGGGTAAATGACCTGACTCCTGATGACCTGGGTAAATGACCTGTCTCCTGACGACCTGGGTAAATGACCTGACTCCTGATGACCTGGGTAAATGACCTGACTCCTGATGACCTGGGTAAATGACCTGGCTCCTGACGACCTGGGTAAATGACCTGGCTCCTGACGACCTGGATAAATTACCTGACTCCTGACGACCTGGGTAAATGGTGCACGAGGGATCCCTCTAACTTGGGATCTCAGGGAGACTTCGGGAACGGAGCAGATGAACCCACCTTTGATCTGAGTGGATACCACAACTCAAACCTAATTTTTAAAAAAGAATGAGGTGAGCGAAACACGCAAAGTGGAGATTTTAGAAAATCCTCGTAGGCTCTGTGTGTATTCCTGTGTGGAGGTGTGAACTGGATGAAAACTAGAATCTGTGTTTACTAGTTAAGACCATTTGTGATATAGTATAAGATGGTACGGTGCACCTGTAATTGTTTTAAACCTGGACCCCATTTTAGAAGTATTGAGAGATGTAAATGTATGACTTACATTATCCTAGGAACTAACCATGAGATAGAAATGTGAAAATATTCCTGCAGGTTAAAATATTGTTGAAAAACAACTAATTGATTAGGTATGTTTGGGAATAGCATTGTGTGACTGTGATATGAGAGTTGTGTGACTGTGATAGAGTTGTGTGACTGGTATGAGAGTTGTGTGACTGTGATATGAGAGTTGTGACTGTGATATGAGAGTTGTGTGACTGTGATATGAGAGTTGTGTGACTGTGATATGAGAGTTGTGTGACTGTGATATGGGAGTTGTGTGACTGTGATATGAGTCTTAATCTGACGTTTGGATAGTAACATAGAAATATGCTTAATCAGATGATTGAAATGTGGATAATAAGCGGGATGATATTTTAGAAAGCAGCGGAAGGTCTATAGTTCCTGGGAGGCTTGATTTTGCCGTGGTCTCTGGGAGGTTAGAGAACCGTTGAGGATCCCATGGTCATTGTTCGGGAAACAAAAGTTAATTTTTTGTTCTGCTGGGAGTATGTTTGGAGAGTCCTTGAAAAAGCAAATGGAATGGTTGTTGTGAGTACCTGAGAATTTCTTACGTTTTATATGGATTCTGTGAATATATGAAAATATGATGAATTGTATGCGTGTATAATGATTACTAGAGATTTGATGAAGTAATACTGGGAATATAATTAGATTCAATTTAAACAATCCATATGTAGACGAACGTAGGTTTTGAGTTGGTATCTTTAATGGATCATTTGATAAAGATGAGTTTTAAGCATTATTAAACTGTCTACAAAGTCTGGGCAGTTGTCTCAGAAACTGATGGGAGTGTGTCCACTTTAGGTTAAGTTACCCTAACGATGTAACTATAAAACGCTAATTGGATTTTCTCCATCCAGGTACTACATTTGAAATAAAACTGCCCTTAAGGCCTGTGGGGGGGGGGGGGGGGGGGTTCTTCCCAGTATGAGAGGAGTTGCTAGATTTATTGAATAAACCTTTTTCCATAAAGTTAGAGTGAACCAAGGTGGCTGACTAGCTGTTGATGCTGAACAAGCGTCCTGTCCACTAGATTATACGTCACAGTGGCAGAATCACCTGAAAGACGCACATCGCCATCTGCTGACTGGAGTTGGTATCGCAGTTGAGAAAATACTTTCAGACAAAAAGCTCAAAAGCGACTGCCACTAAAAACCAACGACTCCCTTTGAAAACGGATGATGTGGCATCATAAACATTTATTATAGTGTAAAAATGTACTACAAGTGTAGACAAATAGAATAACTTTGGTCATACCTACTCAGCACGTGACGTCCAAGGATGTTGAATTATGGTCGATATCAGGTCTGTCTGTTGTGGCCGCTATTTCGCCCTAAAATAATCATCCCAATTTGGGCTGTGTATAACTATGTAAATGTCTCTCGGACAAGGTGACTTTTATCAATATACACTCTAAAAAGTAAAGGTTCCTGGAGTATCCTTTAGGGGTTCTTCAAATTGAAACTGTGGGGGAACCCCTAAAAGTTATTTGAAGAACCTTTTGTGGGAACCTCTAAGTTCTTTGAAGAACCCCTTATCATGGTTCCTCAAATAACCTTTTGGGGTTCATTTTTTAAACTCCCTGTCCACCCTCCCTCCATTATAAAAACATATTTTAATATTAATAATAGCAATATTGACAGTATTGATTTAAATAATTCATTGTTTATTTAGTGGCACCACAAATGTAAATTCATATTAACAAAACAATTTACCAAACAAAACACATTACAAAATTGCAACATTTCTGCAGGCATGTCAGACCATAATACATTTACTTTGTATAGTGCTTTTCATGACATTTTTTTTTACATTTTAGTCATTTAGCAGACGCTCTTATCCAGAGCGACTTACAGTAGTGAATGCATACATTTCATTTCATGAATTTTTGTTGTTGTTGTACTGGCCCCCCGTGGGAATCAAACCCACAACCCTGGCGTTGCAAACACCATCCTCTACCAACTGAGCCACAGTGGAATACATGACATTTAAAAAATACAACTAATGATGTACAATAAAAACAACATTAAAGATGAATCATAGGTAAACTAACAACATTGAAGACTTGATGCTAAATACAGATTTTTTCAGCTTTAGTGTGTATTGTCACGTCCTGACCAGTAAAAGGGGTTATTTGTTATTGTAGTTTGGTCAGGGCGTGGCAGGGGGTGTTTGTTTTGGGTGATGTTCTATGTTATTCTATTTCTATGTTTAATCTAGGTTTTCTATCTTGGAATTATTTGGGGTTGGTCTCTAATAGGAGGCAGCTGAAACCCGTTGCCTCTGATTAGAGACCATATTTAAGTAGGGGTTTTCTCATTGTGTTTTGTGGGTGGTTATTTTCTGTTTAGTGTTTAGTGTACCTGACAGTACTGTTTGGCTGTCGTTTTTCTTGTTTTGTTTAAATGTTCGAATAAAAATTGAAATATGAGCACTCAACCCGCTGCGCCTTGGTCTACTCCCTTCGACGGCCGTTACAGAACCACCCACCACAAGAAGACCAAGCAGCGTGGACTGGAGCACCGGGGAGAAGGATCGACATGGAAGGAGGAACGATGATTCTGGGAGGACAAATTAAGGGAGCTACAGGAGCCTGAGAGGCAGCCCCCCCAAAAAATGGGGGGGGGGGGGGGGGCACACAGGGAGTTGGGGTAAGTCAGGTTGGAGACCTGAGCCAACTCCTCGTGCTTATTATGGGAGCGACGGATCAAGCAGGCACCCTGTTATGCTGAGTTACGCACTGTGTCGCCAGTGCGCAGCTATAGCCCGGTGCGGTCGATACGGGCTCCTCAGCATTGCCGTGCTAGAGTTGGCACTCAGCCAGGGAGAAGTGCGCCGGCACAGCACATCTGGCCACCAGTGCGTCTCCTAGGTCCAGCCTACCCTGCGCCTGCTCTACGCACGGCAGCCATCATTCCCCAGCACAGCCCAGTTCGCCCTGTGCCAGCGCTCTGCCCGTGCCGGGCTATAGTGACCATCCAGCCAGGACGGTGTGTGCCAGCCCTGAGCTCCAGATCTCCGGTACGCCTCCATAGCCCAGTACGTCCTGTTCCTGCTCCTCGCACTAGCCCTGAGGTGCGTGTCACTAGTCTGGCGCCTCCAATGCCAGTCCCACGCATCAGGCCTCCAGTGCGCCTGCTCAGTCCAGTACGTCCTGTTTCTGCTCCTCGCACTAGCCCTGTGGTGCGTGTTACTAGTCTGGCGCCTCCAAAGCCAGCCCCACGCATCAGGCCTCCAGTGCGCATTCCCCGTCCAGAGCTTCCGGCGACAGTTCCCCGTCCAGAGCTTCCGGCGACAGTTCCCCGTCCAGAGCTTCCGGCGATAGTTCCCTGTTCGGAGCTTCCGGCAACAGTTCCCCGCCCGGAGCTTCCGGCGACAGTTTACAGTCCGGAGCCTGCAGAGACGGCCTACAGTCCGGAGCCTGCAGAGACGGCCTACAGTCCGGAGCCTGCAGAGACGGCCTACAGTCCGGAGCCGGCAGAGACGGCCTACAGTCCGGAGCCGGCAGAGACGGCCTACAGTCCGGAGCCGGCAGAGACGGCCTACAGTCCGGAGCCGGCAGAGATGCTCCCCAGCCAGGTGTCTGCAGCGACGCTCCCCAGCCTAGAGTCTACGGAACGGGAGCTACGCCAAGAGCCACATCCGTGGGGGGAGGATTGGGATGGGGGGGTGTAGCACAGGAACCGTCCTTGACGGTGGCCACCCTCCCTTCCCTCCCTTTAAGTTTGGGGTTGTTTTTGTGTTTTTTTTTTGTTTGAGGTGCATTTCGGGGTCTGCACCTTTGGGGGGGAGCAACTTTGGGGGGTGCTGTCACGTCCTGACCAGTAAAAGGGGTTATTTGTTATTGTAGTTTGGTCAGGGCGTGGCAGGGAGTGTTTGTTTTGTGTGTTTTGGGTGATGTTCTATGTTTGTATTGACTGCTATGTAGGTTAAATGTACACTTTAAATGCAGCTGTCCTACAACATATCTGTACCTTCTTCTTGATCCCAATTGCATTGTGTCCATGTTCTGTCCTATAAGAATTTCAAAGGAAGAGAAAATGTGTCAAAGAACAGTCTTACAAGCATTAAAACTTATATATATATTAAATAAATATTGAAAGATAAATGGCATCAACATACAATGTAATGTAAAATAGAAGAACATATTGGAGAAAGCACTAGCCAATACAGTACTGCCATACAGTAACAGTACTGCCATACAGGCCTAATATCACATTTCAAGATATCTTTGTACACAAATTGTTCAATATTTTATCAGGCTGACTTGAAAGATTATACTCAACATTTTGCTGCGTGGCAATACTGTGTTTGGATTCTGAAGGGCATTTATACAAAAGAGGTAGTCTAGACACTGTATTAATACCATTATGCATTTGAATCCCATCTACAGCTACCATCAAGATATTAATTTCCCTCCACAAGGGGACGGACATGTAACGTTTCCAAAATGGGATAGTATTGTACATGTAACGTTTCCAAAATGGGATAGTATTGTACATGTAACGTTTCCAAAATGGGATAGTATTGTACATGTAATGTTTCCAAAATGGGATAGTATTGTACATGTAACGTTCTGCCCCCTTGTGAGTTAATAGTATTGCATGCTATAGCAGGCTATATAAAGAGGAAGACCTCCATTGACGATTCAGTTCGTTGTAACATCTCGTCTGGACAGGTCACCGTCCTTAGTTAGCTTCGTTAACTAACCAACTAACTAACTAACGTTAGCTAGTTCATTATCACAAAAGTGAGAACTGCTCTAGATTGGAAACTTACATTAATGAGTGTAAAGCCATGTTGGCTTTATGGGAACGATATACAATATATGGGAAAGAATATAGTTGAGGAAATAATCCAAACCTAGTTGTGCCTAGTTAGGACATAACGTTAGCTAGCTAGCTAACGGTACTGTACTGTAGCTCATACAACGCCGACGGTCAAACCCGGCTTTCTAATATTTACGTTCATTAACTATAGTAACGTTATGGAAGATATTCACAGAAAACCATCATTGTCTTCGTTATTCATTATTAGTATGTTATATTATTATAATACATTATTTCGAGACATATTCAGAGCCAAACATCAACCCAACTTAACCTTTTTAACTGTTGTCGCATCCAAACTTGTCACCATCGTTTTCAGTTGTAATTGCGAAGTTCCCGGAAGAAGTCCAGCAACAACGGAGGTTCCTCGATGAACCCACCTTCTAACAAGTTCTTTGAAGAACCTTTTGGGGCTGTTTTTCATTGACCAAGAACCCTACGGTTCTTAGGGGATCTGAGAACAACTCCAGTTGAACCCTTCATTTTTAGAGTGTAGTCGGCTCTATTTACTCTCAGATTCAAACATGATGATTAGTATCAACTGTCAAGTCAGCTGCTGCTGCTCCAATACAGTATGAGGTGAGACGGTGAACTGATGTTGAACTGGGCAGTCAGCTGCTGCTGCTCCAATACAGTATGAGGTGAGACGGTGAACTGATGTTGAACTGGGCAGTCAGCTGCTGCTGCTCCAATACAGTATGAGGTGAGACGGTGAACTGATGTTGAACCGGGCAGTCAGCTGCTGCTGCTCCAATACAGTATGAGGTGAGACGGTGAACTGATGTTGAACTGGGCAGTCAGCTGCTGCTGCTCCAATACAGTATGAGGTGAGACGGTGAACTGATGTTGAACTGGGCAGTCAGCTGCTGCTGCTCCAATACAGTATGAGGTGAGACGGTGAACTGATGTTGAACTGGGCAGTCAGCTGCTGCTGCTCCAATACAGTATGAGGTGAGACGGTGAACTGATGTTGAACTGGGCAGTCAGCTGCTGCTGCTCCAACACAGTATGAGGTGAGACGGTGAACTGATGTTGAATCATAATGATTAAGTTAATTAAAATGAATTAGTGAAACTATTAAAAAATAGTATTTGTCATATTAAATATATTACTCTATTGTTATCATATAGAAACATCATGGAATATTGTACATCATATTAAATATATTACTCTATTGTTATCATATAGAAACATCATGGAATATTGTACATCATATTAAATATATTACTCTATTGTTATCATATAGAAACATCATGGAATATTGTACATCATATTAAATATATTACTCTATTGTTATCATATAGAAACATCATGGAATATTGTACATCATATTAGCATCAACATACATTATTGTTTCATTCAATTTCACATAATAAGGATATTTAATATTTTCAAGTTCAGAAGTCAGAACTCATCACCTGCTATGTAAAAGAGACAGAAGAATGCACAATGGTCAATGCTATCTGGGATCCTTGGGACATCCCTACCCTAAACCCTAACCTTATCCCCTACCTTAACCATTTTAAATGTCAACTTCAACGGGCTAGGGACGTCCCAAGGATGTATCTCTACCTGGAAATACATGATCTAAGTGATTGATAGTTGGTATTCAGCAGTCATAAAGCCTTATTTACTTTAACGAACTACTAAAATAGTGATTTTGTCAGACAGCATAGACAGCAGCTCTACACTTTATTGACTGACTGATCCATTCATCCTTCCATCCCTCCTCAGCCTTCCTCTCCTCTGAAGACCCAGTGAGGGTGGAGCTCAGTCAGAGAGCTGTTGAGGGACTGGTTAGGAAGAACACTTCTACAGCCAGAGAGGTGAGAGGTCACACATGGTTTAGATGGTAAATATTTATGTCCCCTTAGCGGTTCATCACGTCAGCAAAAGGGAATATGTTCCATCATCTATGTTTATTTACATTAGTGCAAATTGTCCGCTGATATTGGTGTAATTTCTCACCCCTTTTGGCTGTATGAAAGTTCATTTTCCCTCAGACACACACATTTGTTCTTTGATATTATGAAGGTAATTTGTGTCAAATGTACTTTTCCCGTCATTCACCCCATCTCTTTACATTGCTTATGCATATTCAGTGGCCTGACTGCATCCAGACTATGTCAAATTTTTGTGTTTGCTAAAATTGCAGCACGAGGGCAAAGATTTGTGTGTATTAGGTATTTGTTGTGAAATTGTTAGATATTAATTGTTAGATATTACTGCACTGTGGGAACTAGAAGGACAAGCATTTCACTACACCTGCAATAACATCTGCTGAACACCTGTATGTGACCAACAACATTTGATTTATTATGAAGGTCATTTGTGTCAAATGTACTTTTCCCCTCATTCACCCCACCTCTTTACATTGCTGATGCATAATCAGTGGCCTGACTGTGTCAAAGGCCCATCCTGGTAGATCTGAACCTAATGCAGCTTGGAGTGATCGGATGACAGAAGTCACATTTAGGTGCCAGGTGTAACTGAGGCCATAGATGCTCCATATCCATTACTTGAGTGTTTTGTATAATATGACTAAATGTGTTTTTGTGTTGCAGGGTGTCGTGTCTTTGGGGTACGATTAAACTGAAGACATGTTTATCAATTAACTCCCTGTAATTATTATCACGCGATTAAACTGATTAATCGTTTAATTGTAATTAACTAGGAGATCGGGGCACCAAGGAAAATATTCAGATTACAAAGTTATAATTTTCCTAATATAACTTTCCTATATTATAACATTATATATTATAGTATAGGCCGATTATCTTCTGGTTTAAATGGTGTATTTTACCTCGCGTCCAGTCTCATTCCAAACGTCGTAAATTGTTGTATCTGCACGAACCCAGTCTTTACTAAAATCATCCATACATCAATTGTCTTAAAATCATTTATTTACTAAACTAAGTAATTCACAGAAAGTATACAAACAGTAATTATCATCACAAAGAATTGGTAGAGTAATGTGCTTTAGTGGTCTAAACAGGCCTGTTGAACAAAGGGTCATAAACGGTCAACTGAGGAGACACACAGGGTTCATTAATATTAACAATTGATATGCTAATCCTTTGTACATGAACGCTCACTCATTCGGGAACAACTGCAATCAATATATATTTACGCTCAGTGTGTCGTCGGGATCCTTGTTGAAGAGTCGTTCTGTTGGAGAGTTTTGTCTCTCTCTCGGTTAGAATGGATCTTTCAAAGCGACATTCATTAATGTCGTCATAGAATAGATGTTTCGTCGGTCTTCGCGTTCAATGATATAATTTCTAGCTGCAGACTATTAATTAATATCAAAGACTTGTTCTTATTCTGTTGGTCTCGATAGTCTAAAAGTTAACCACGTGGTATAGTTCACTTTCAGTAGAGTACTTGGATGGTCAAACCTATTGGCCAACTCACAATGGAGTGGAGGCCTGGTCTGGAGAAAAGTAAATCAGGGTGGGTTTTATAGTGACATAGAACAGCTTGTCACATGACGCCTGGTCCTGTCTGTGTCCCTGGGGGGCGTGCCGATGACTGAGTTAAGCTTGGTACAGGAATACAATTCTATCACATTAACATCAGTACATAGCATCTCAATGTATTACAAAAGCTTTATCCTTATTAATACATTCTATACAACCATGTGGATGCAAGTCTCATCGCTGAGGCTATTATATAAACAGTTTTATGGTAATATGGCTATGTTGTCTCTTCTGAGTATCACAAAATTGTACCAAGCGGACCAGTTCGTAGCTGGATTCTTCACCAATCTTCCATACCTTCTCCAGAACACAAATGTCGCTTGGCTCCCCAATTCTGTGAGTTGGAAGAATTTCCTGTGTCTCTCTATGGGCCATGTGGCAAGAGATTCTCCTCAGAGTTTTTACAACCCTTTCACACAGGGCCTGGGTGGGGTAAGGTAGGTTGGGGGATGGTGTAAGGGGGGAGGGGGTCAACTGTCCTCCCTGTACTCAAAGAGGCCAACGTCATGACAAGGGGCAGTCAGAAATGGAACAGCAAGGCCACAGAACATGACATAAGCAGAGCTGTGGGAGACCACCTCAAGCCCCTGGTAGAGCCGGGGGTGGTGTTTACCACTCCACCACGCCTTCAGCAGGCTGGAAAAGTGGGATTGATACTGTTTTTCATACTAAGGTGGACCAAGAGTCTGTTGATTGGTCGGTCATAGGGTTCATTAGTTTTGCAATATGTTGAAATCAAATCAAGCTTTATTTATACAGCACATGTCAGACATGGATGCAACACAATGGCTTCACAGGAAAAAACTATGAAAATAATCCGAAATATTTAGTACACAAATATGAGGATAAAAAACAATAATAACAACTGAAAGACTAATGAGCATTGTAAGGAAATGCCATTGATTAAAATATCAACAATATGATGCAATATCCAACCCAAAATATAACTTGTTTTTTAGGAGGGGATCTGAAAGACACTATGGGGGTGTCCACTGGAAGTTGACTAGTAACAACAACTGGGACCTAAAAGACACCCATCATGAGACCCGACTAAATCTGCCCAAGAAGAGGAAAACAAAAGAAAAACCCACACCAAACTTAAAGACAGGAAGTAAACCAAAAAGGTGTTGACTCTCCACATGTATCAAGACAACTGGAGCACTGGGCCAGACACTCTTAAATAGAACCTGGACCAGCTCAGGTGAAACACCTTCCCACTAACGAGATGGACAAGCCAGCACAGGTGTAACACATACTGACTAACGAGGTGACACCAATCAGTGCGTCCTACGTGCTAACGAGCTAGACGGGCTAACGAGCTAGACGTGCTAACGAGCTAGACGGGCTAACGGGCTAGACGCGCTAACGAGCTAGACGGGCTAACGAGCTAGACGGGCTAACGGGCTAGACGTGCTGACGGAGCTAGACGTGCTAACGAGCTAGACGGGCTAACGAGCTAGACGGGCTAACGGGCTAGACGCGCTAACGAGCTAGACGGGCTAACGAGCTAGACGGGCTAACGGGCTAGACGTGCTGACGGAGCTAGACGTGCTAACGAGCTAGACGGGCTAACGAGCTAGACGGGCTAACGGGCTAGACGCGCTAACGAGCTAGACGGGCTAACGAGCTAGACGGGCTAACGGGCTAGACGTGCTGACGGAGCTAGACGTGCTAACGAGCTAGACGGGCTAACGAGCTAGACGGGCTAACGGGCTAGACGCGCTAACGAGCTAGACGCGCTAACGAGCTAAAGTTCAACCTCAAAACATAAATGGAAAAACCAAAGCCTGTAACACCTTCCCCCTTAAGACAACAAATATATCCTATATTTTTGATGGACAAGTTTGCTTACCAACAACAGAAAACAACTTCCATTTCACATTATAATTAACTACAATGCTTCACCTTCACCAATATAAACATGGTGTCTACTGGCTGTCAACAATTAAAAACACGTATTTAAATAATAATATACAATCGTATTATTTTATTCTCCTTTTTCTTCATATAGAATCCTAAAACTCACTAGCTTCTAGAACTCTCGTCCCCTTGGAAGGAACCCAAAAATAAACTCAAATCAAATTGTATTAGTCACGTGCGCCGAATACAACAGGTGTAGTAGACCTGTAGACCTAACAGTGAAATGCTGACTTACGAGCCCCTAACCAGTTTCAAAAACATACAGAAAATAATAAGAGATAAAACTCATCTCCAAAACGGAAAAACGTGTCAAAATAAATTGTGATCCATGGCAACGCACTGGTTAAACGCAAAATACAAATCTTTTTGACTGCCCACCCTTGAGACAATCAGCAACCAAGTTGTCCTTACCACGGACATGTCTGATTTCAAGAGGAAACTCCTGCAATATCCGTAGTAACTTTCCACCTCACTGCAGAGCTTCTCTCTCTTTTCAGGGTTCACTAGATAGGCATGTTGTTGGATCGGGGCTCAGTCCCCAATGTCATGCTCTAGTACATTTGGGTTGGCACATCTGAGAATGAACCCTGATATTCTAATAGCAGGGCAACAATGTCAATATAATTGTACCCAAAAAATGTAAATTGGTTGCATTAAAAATAATCATTACTAAATGTTACATGAAATGTAAATATGAAATATTTGGTTGCATAGTCTACTTTCAACAGCTTTTCAATGACGTGTTGCTAGGTGGGATATCCCCAATGTCAAAACACAGTTTTAACGTGTCCAAATCAATAACCAATATGCAGAAACAGTTTGGGATATATTGAAAACCTAAACATAACATGTGCCTATTTACACAAACATCTGCCACAATAAACACAACACATGGAAATGGGAGATATCTGTTACCTCACTGGTTAGAGGACAACCTGCAGAAGACAGTCAGCTACATTTTGGAGTGATGCATTTAAATTTAGGGGTCACTAAACAAAGGAACACAACACTTATTTGTCATAACTCATCGATATCATGTGGAATTTTTTTATTTAATTTTTTTTTTACCTTTATTTTACCAGGTAAATTGACTGAGAACACATTCTCATTTACAGCAACAACCTGGGGAATAGTTACAGGGGAGAGGAGGGGGATGAATGAGCCAATTGTAAGCTGGGGATGATTAGATATCCATGATGGTATGAGGGCCAGATTGGGAATTTAGCCAGGACACCAGGGGTTAACACCCCTACTCTTACGATAAGCACCATGGGATCTTTAATGACCTCAGAGAGTCAGGACACCCGTTTAACGTCCCATCTGAAAGACGGCACCCTACACTGGGCACTGTCCCCAATCACTGCCCTGGGGAATTTGGATATTGTTTAGACCAGAGGAAAGAGCGCCTCCTACTGGCCCTCCAACACCACTTCCAGCAGCATCTGGTCTCCCATCCAGGGACTGACCAGGACCAACCCTGCTTAGCTTCAGAAGCAAGCAAGCAGTGGGATGCAGGGTGGTATGCTGCTGGGTTAAAGCAAGCAGTGGGATGCAGGGTGGTATGCTGCTGGCAATCAATTGTGCGAAAGGAGGAAGATGAGATTACACATCCTGTTAAAACTAACAGCTCAAAAACCACACGGAATCTGGGAATAATGTGTACATCACTGGTTAGAGGACAATTTGTAGAAAACAGCTCGCTACCTTTTGAAGTGTTGCATTTTGATTCCAGTGGGTCACCAACGTGGTAAGTGTAACACAGCTCTTTTTTTGTTAGTCACTTTTTGTTAAATCACGTAAATAGTAACTCTTCCATTTCAGAGCCTGGATTTTCCCCCTGAGGCTAATATCCATATCATGTTGAAATCAATAGAACAGGGGACAAACGTTTAGGGTTCTACATTGTGACATCATTAAAATACTCCTACTACAATGTTAAAACATTCTACATTGTGACATTAATTCATTGATATCATGAAACAACTCCTTCATGTATTTTCTGATGTTTAATCAGAGAACGTTTTTGAGAGTATCTCTTCCCACATTGATTGCAGCTATAAGGTTTCTCTCCTGTGTGTGTTCTTTGGTGTCTGGTCCACATGCTAAAGTAAGCAAAACTCTTCCCACATTGAGCACAGCTATAAGATTTCTCTTCTGTGTGTGTTTTCTGGTGTGATATCAGGCTGCTTAGCAGAGTAAAACTCTTCCCACATTGATTACAGCCAAAAGGTTTCTCTCCTGTGTGTGTTCTCTGGTGTGCTGTCAGGCCGCCAGGTGAAGCAAAACTCTTCCCACATTGATTACAGCCAAAAGGTTTCTCTCCTGTGTGTGTTCTCTGGTGTGCTGTCAGGCCGCCAGGTGAAGCAAAACTCTTCCCACATTCATCACAGCTATACGGTTTCTTTCCTGTGTGTGTTCTCTGGTGTGATATCAGAGCGATTAAAATAGGAAAACTCCTCTCACATTGATCACAACTGTAAGTTCTCTCTCTTGTGTGTGTTCTCTGGTGTATAATAACATTCCTAGATTTATAAAAACTCTTCCCACATTGATCACAGCTATAAGGTTTCTCTCCTGTGTGTGTTCTCTGGTGTGATATCAGGCTGGTTGACAGAGGAAAACTCTTCCCACAGTCAGAGCAGAAGTAAGGTTTCTCTTTTGTGTGATTTCTCAGGTGTATTTTGAGTTCTGATGAAGATTTAAAAAATTCCCCACAATCAGAGCAGCAGTGAGAATTATCCCTTGTGTGAATTCTCCGGTGTGATATAATGCCTGATGAGGTGCATCTTTTCCCACAGTCAGAGCAGCAGTGAGTTCTCTTCCCTGTGGATCTCTGCAGGTGTTTATTGAGGTGTTCTGATCTGGAGAGACTCTTCTCTGCCTCGTCAGCATCATGAGGTTGTTGAGGCTCCTCAGAGGATCCACGATAGTCACATCTCTCTCCTGTGTGAACAACAAAGTCATACAGATGGTTAAAGGCCCACAACAGCAGAAATCCACTGTTTATTTGAGGTAAAAGGTGATGCCCAGATCATACCCATGAAGTTGTACAACAGTTGACTTCTGTTAACTGTCTTAATGGTCAAATCATTTAACTAATGAGGAAACCACTAGTTATGGATGTAGTATATCTGGTAATGAGGAAACCACTAGTTATGGATGTAGTATATCTGGTAATGAGGAAACCACTAGTTATGGATGTAGTATATCTGGTAATGAGGAAACCACTAGTTATGGATGTAGTATATCTGGTAATGAGGAAACCACTAGTTATGGATGTAGTATATCTGGTAATGAGGAAACCACTAGTTATGGATGTAGTATATCTGCATGGAGCAAAAATGGTGAGCAAAGATTTACATTTTTCACAATGTATTCTGAATATTACAGCACACTATCAGGAGTGCTACTCAAGGAAACTCACATTAAGCTCTGTGTCTATTCACTAATTCACCACCATGGGGGAAAACTCAGGGGAGTTCTCATAGGCTGACAGCAAAATTAGCCTCCTTTTCCAGGTTGCTTATGAGTGCATTTCACATTACTTTTGGATTATAATTGTAAGGCTCGTTTGAATCTCCTGCTTAATATGTTTGTGTTATTGTCGCAAATCAACTGCTTTATACTTAAAAAACACTTCAACCAGTAAAATGCTCTTTGGCTTTTCCATCAGCCTGACAATGAGGGTTTGTACACCAAGTGTTTAACAAATTGGCTCATAACTTCACCTAACAATAACATAGACCTACTGTAGGACCCATAACTTCACCTAACAACATAGACCTACTGTAGGACCCATAACTTCACCTAACAACAACATAGACCAACTTTAGGACCCATAACTTCACCTAACAACAACACAGACCTACTGTAGGACCCATAACTTCACCTAACAATAACATAGACCTACTGTAGGACCCATAACTTCACCTAACAATAACATAGACCTACTGTAGGACCCATAGCTTCCCCTAACAACAACATAGACCTACTGTAGGACCCATAACTTCACCTAACAACAACATAGACCTACTGTAGGACCCATAACTTCACCTAACAATAACATAGACCTACTGTAGGACCCATAACTTCACCTAACAATAACATAGACCTACTGTAGGACCCATAACTTCACCTCACAATAACATAGACCTACTGTAGGACCCATAACTTCACCTAACAATAACATAGACCTACTGTAGGACCCATAACTTCACCTAACAATAACATAGACCTAGGACTATAAATCATTTAATATTTCAGGTGAAACATGGAAACTAAAATGTCTGTCATGACATTTCATAACCTGATCACCAGATAATTTTGTGAATAATCCCACTAGGCTACTCTGTAATGTGTTGTCATTCTAAATGTCCTGAATATAGGAAAATAGCTCTGTGTGTTGTACAATAGCCTATCCATCAAGGAACAGTTCTCTACACATTATGAGCGAAGTATCTCTGTGTCCAGACAGACTAACGAGACCCTACAGTACATCAACCAGACAATAGCACATTATAAACATCAATTTGTTAGGGATGTTGGATCCAATGTGCAGCACAGCATAACTGTCTTTACCAGAGTAATGAATGAAGAAGCACTTTGGTTGTTGTTGCATGTCGTGATGTTTGTCATGTGACTGTCATTCAGAAAATGATTTCCTGGATCAGCTGATGATAGTTGAACATGTGACTGTAACTAAACAGCTACAGTATTAAGTATTATGTGTAATTATTGAAGAACCGCATTAATGACAGTATCCATTTGGGTGTTGTCAATAAAGTTAAGGTGACTCTCGGTTTTTACCATTGGATTTAGCAAACTCTGAAATTATTTAGTATTTCTGTGCCCATGAAAACTGTTTTCCCAGCGTAACACAAGGAGACACTAAATGTTACGTAGTTAGAGAGCATTTCAGAGATCTGAATACAAAAAACTGTCCTAACAGGACAATAACCTAAACCACAAGGCCAAATCTACACTGGAGGAGCTTACCAAGATGACATTGAATGTTCCTGAGTGGCCTAGTTACAGTTTGGACTTAAATAGTCTTGAAAGTCTATAGCAAGACTTGAAAATGGCTTTCTAGCAATGATCAACAACATACTTGACAGAACAGGAAGGATTTTAAAAAGAATAATGAATATTCACATGAAGATCAGCCTCCTATTGGATGACATCACGACTTCCCATCAAGCCAACTCCTTGAAGGCCTTACTATGACATCACTCACTCCTTCTAGTTTGCAGTTGTTAAAAAAACACTATTTTGCTCAAAACATGTATTTGTTTCCCTTTAGTGTGTTTATACTTTACTGTATTTATATATCACTTTTCAACAGGAAAAGTTTAAAAATCCCTGGAGGACTTCATGAACAATTCATACAGTACAAAAACATATTTGAGTGTAGAATGCCCTTTTAAAAATCACACATTAGTTCAACAACTGCAGAGTTTGTGTCCCTGTTTTATAAGATAGTACTCACTGTATTTACTGGTGTTAATCAGATCAATGTCCCTGTTTTATTAGATAGTACTCACTGTATTTACTGGTGTTAATCAGATCAATGTCCCTGTTTTATTAGATAGTACTCACTGTATTTACTGGTGTTAATCAGATCAATGTCCCTGTTTTATTAGATAGTACTCACTGTATTTACTGGTGTTAATCAGATCAATGTCCCTGTTTTATTAGATAGTACTCACTGTATTTACTGGTGTTAATCAGATCAATGTCCCTGTTTTATTAGATATTACTCACTGTATTTACTGGTGTTAATCAGATCAATGTCCCTGTTTTATTAGATAGTACTCACTGTATTTACTGGTGTTAATCAGATCAATGTCCCTGTTTTATTAGATAGTACTCACTGTATTTACTGGTGTTAATCAGATCAATGTCCCTGTTTTATTAGATAGTACTCACTGTATTTACTGGTGTTAATCAGATCAATGTCCCTGTTTTATTAGATAGTACTCACTGTATTTACTGGTGTTAATCAGATCAATGTCCCTGTTTTATTAGATAGTACTCACTGTATTTACTGGTGTTAATCAGATCAATGTCCCTGTTTTATTAGATAGTACTCACTGTATTTACTGGTGTTAATCAGATCAATGTCCCTGTTTTATTAGATAGTACTCACTGTATTTACTGGTGTTAATCAGATCAATGTCCCTGTTTTATTAGATAGTACTCACTGTATTTACTGGTGTTAATCAGATCAATGTCCCTGTTTTATTAGATAGTACTCACTGTATTTACTGGTGTTAACCAGAACAATGTCCCTGTTTTATAAGATAGTACTCACTGTATTTACTGGTGTTAATCAGATCAATGTCCCTGTTTTATTAGATAGTACTCACTGTATTTACTGGTGTTAATCAGATCAATGTCCCTGTTTTATTAGATAGTACTCACTGTATTTACTGGTGTTAATCAGTTCTCCAGTCTTCTCTTCTTCGTCCTCCTCTAATGTGACAGTCATCTCCCCCTCTTCATCTTTCACTCCAAAAACTGCATCTTCCTCCTCTTCTTTTACTGTAACATCCTCCTCCTCTTTCACTCTGAAGGCGTCTTCCTCTTCTTTCACTGTAACGTCTTTCTCTTCTTCTTTCACTGTAACAGCCTCACCCTCTACTTGTTTTTGTATTGAAACAGCCTCCTCTTCCTCCTCCTCTTTCACGAGAGCTTCTTTCTCCGTCCAACAGCCCTCTTCTTTAGCAGGAGGAGAGTAGCTTAGTGAACTCATGGTCGGGGATGTTAGCTAGCTAGGCTAGTGCTAACTTAACCAGCCAGCTAGTTGACTTACAACGTAAATATTACATTAAATGGGGTAGCTAGTTGTTTCCACATAAGTATGTTTAAATCATAGTGACAAATAAACCACGAAATTGTCTAAAGAACTTGAATGTTCCGACTTTGTCGGCTAGCGAGCTACCGAGGTGGCTGCAGTTGTTGAAGAAGCGTTCCGTCCACTAGATTATACGTCACACTAGAAACATCGCCTGAAAGACACATATCGCCATCTGCTGTCTGGAGGGAGGAAACGCAGTTGAGAAGGGAAAACTATTTTTATTCTTCATTGAATTATAATATTATAAAGCAGTTTAGGGAAACGTTTTTTTTCTCTCCATTAAATATTAATATTATATCAACACGTACAAAGAGCAACAAGTGTTGTTTGATTAGTTCATTTTTTTATGAGAATTTAAAACAAACTCTACATCTACTCCACATCTGTATTTCTGATTCAGTCAAATAACTAGATATCAAAATAAGCACCTAGTTATTGATACCCTTGATAAAGATGAGCTAAAATTACTGTATAAAATAAATAAACTTTACCCTCTACCAGGATATTTTAGCCCAAAACCTGGTTACCTCTCTGCTAGGAGGCTGAAACTTGGCCATAAGTGGATCTTCCAGCAAGACACATCAACATCCACAAAGAAATGGTTAATTGAGCACAAAAATCAACATTTTTAATGGCCATCTCAGTCTTCGGACTTGAACTCCATTGAAAACCTGTGGTTTGAATTGAACAGGGCAGTCCACAAGCGCAGACAAAAGAAATCAAGGACCTGGAGAGATTCTGTATGGAGGAATGGTCTAAGATCCCACCCAATGTGTACTCTAATCTCATAAAACATTTCAGTGTCGTTTTCCTCCCAAGGGGAGGGTGCTGGAGTATTGAAAACATGGGTGGCAGTAATTCAGACCCTTACCTTTTGAGAATAACATGTTCAACTAAATCTCTTTCTCTGAGCTATTGTTTCAGCATACAATAATATAATTCACCCTTTTTTTTACATAGAAGTATTTGAATTCTTTATTTTATAGAGTTGTTTTTGCTCATCTTTATCAAGGGTGTCAACAATTTTGTCCCCCACTGTACCTCCATACTGCTGCTACATGGTGTAACAATACATCATGTAGATGTATATAATGAACAGACTAGGTCTATACTGCTGCTACATGGTGTAACAATACATCATGTAGATGTATATAATGAACAGACTAGGTCTA
Source organism: Salmo salar (assembly GCF_965601325.2). NCBI lineage: Eukaryota > Metazoa > Chordata > Actinopteri > Salmoniformes > Salmonidae > Salmo > Salmo salar. The sequence goes on from NW_027675377.1 coordinate 874,655, forward strand.
TACTGCTCCTACATGGTGTAACAATACATCATGTAGATGTATATAATGAACAGACTAGGTCTATACTGCTCCTACATGGTGTAACAATACATCATGTAGATGTATATAATGAACAGACTAGGTCTATACTGCTCCTACATGGACTAACAATACATCATGTAGATGTATATAATGAACAGACTAGGTCTATACTGCTGCTACATGGTGTAACAATACATCATGTAGATGTATATAATGAACAGACTAGGTCTATACTGCTCCTACATGGTGTAACAATACATCATGTAGATGTATATAATGAACAGACTAGGTCTATACTGCTCCTACATGGTGTAACAATACATCATGTAGATGTATATAATGAACAGACTAGGTCTATACTGCTCCTACATGGTGTAACAATACATCATGTAGATGTATATAATGAACAGACTAGGTCTATACTGCTCCTACATGGTGTAACAATACATCATGTAGATGTATATAATGAACAGACTAGGTCTATACTGCTCCTACATGGTGTAACAATACATCATGTAGATGTATATAATGAACAGCCCAGGTCTATACAAAAAGTTTGGGGTCACTTACAAATGTCCTTGTTTTTGAAAGAAAATCAAAATGTTTCATTTATTTACCTGTTTTTGTTTGTCATTATGGGGTATTGTGATGTCATTATAGGGTATTGTGATGTCATTATGGGGTATTGTGATGTCTTATGGGGTATTGTGTGTAGATTGGGAAAAAAATGATTTAATCCATTTTAGAATAAGGCTGTAACGTAACAAAATGTAGAAAAAGTGAAAGGGTCTGAATACTTTCCGACTGCACTGTATATATTGGGGAAGTACTTAGTGACATCACTTCATTAAACATGAGGTACAAATATATAACATAGGTTCACAATATCAACATTCAATGTATCAAAATATATGACCAATATATTATTGCCTTCCTAAGCCAGGATTCAGACACGGCCAGGACATCACACAGGGCCTAGGTTAACCTCTATATCACCCAAGGAACAGAGGAGTAGGATGAGGGTACGGCTAAAGGCTATCAGAATTGGTCGAATAGTGTGTTGGGAACAGAGAATAAAAGGAGCAGATTTCTGGGCGTGGTAGGATAGATTCAAGGCATAATGTACAGACAGGGGTATGGTAGGGTGCGGGTACACTGGAGGTAAACCTAGGTGTTGAGTGACGATGAGAGAGGTTTCTCCTCTGGAGGCACCAGTTATGCTAGGTGAGGTCACCGCATGTGTGGGAGTTGGGACAAAAGAGCTCTCTGAGCCATGTTGAGTAGGACTAGGGGCTCTGCAGTAAAATAAAACAAGGATAACTACCATAAACAACAGTATACAAGGCATATTGACATTAGAGAGACATAAAGCGAGGCATAAAGCAATCACAGGTGTTGATTGGGAGAGCTAGCTAAGACAACAACGGGTAAGACAACAGTTAATCAGCTAAGATAATAACTGGTAAAATGTCGATGAATGGGCAGAGAGGGTCAGTTAACTACATACGGGGCCTGAGTTCGAGGCTGTGGCCGACAGATAAACAAAACAAACAAAATGGAGTACCGTGATTAATGAACAGTCCAGCAGGCATCAGCTATGTAGCCAAGTGATCATAGGGTTCAGTGAACAGCAATATATGAAACAGGGAAACCATTAGGAAGTCGTTACTACGCTAGCCGGGAGATGCGCCTGGCTTGAGGCTAACTGGTGCTAGCTTCGGGACAAGGGCATTAGCCACTATAGCCACTCCGGTGCAAAGGTCCAGAGCTTCCGGCAGGAATCCGGTGATGTAGTGGCTTCTAGTCGTCTTAGTGAAGAATCTGGGAGGCATCAGCTGTGTAGCTGAGTGATCATAGGGTCCACTGAGCAGGCCGGGAGATGCGCCTGGCTCAAGGCTAGCTTCGGGGCTGGGCCACTCGGTGGCAGCTAGCTAGCTGCGATTATCCGGTGTAATGGTCCAGAGCTTACGGCAGGAATATGGTGATGTAGTGGAGAAAAACAGTCCAATATGCTCAGGGTTGATATTGTGCTGTGCAGACTGGCAGGTATTATCCAGGCTAAAAGCAGCTGGGCTCCCTCTAGTCAGGTTATAGTGATGACTGGCTCGCTCCCTCCGTCTAGTCAGGTTATAGTGATGACTGGCTCGCTCCCTCCCTCTAGTCAGGTTATAGTGATGACTGGCTCCCTCCCTCTAGTCAGGTTATAGTGATGACTGGCTCCCTCCCTCTAGTCAGGTTATAGTGATGACTGGCTCCCTCCCTCTAGTCAGGTTATAGTGATGACTGGCTCCCTCCCTCTAGTCAGGTTATAGTGATGACTGGCTCCCTCCAGTCATTTGTGTTTAAATTATTTAATCAAACAGTGTGCTTAAAGCATCAGACAAGTTCAGTACATATAGTTGATTTTATAAAAACACATGGGGCGATTTGTAGAAAGAACAGATGACTCTTGGTTGACCAAGATGTATTTTAGTTGGGGACAGCACTAGAATATAATTTTGGGGCCCCTGAGTGGCGCAGCGGTCTAAGACACTATCTCAATGCTTGAGGCGTCACTACAGACACCCCGGTTCGAGTCCAGGCTGTGTCACAACCGGCCGTGATTGCGAGTTAAATAAAGGTTACATTTTTAAAAATGAAATAAAACATAGTTCATTCAGAAAGTTCACACCCCTTCCCTTTTTACACATTTTGTTATGTTACAGCATTATTTTAAAATGGACTAAAAAAAATAGAATCCTCATTAATCCACAATAATGAAAAAGTGAAAACAGGTAAAAAACAGAAATACCTTATTTACTTAAGTATTCAGACCCTTTGCTATGAGACTCGAAATTGCTTTCGGGTGCATCCTGTTTCCATTAAATCATCCTTGAGATGCATCAACAACTTGTTCGGAGTCCACCTGTGGTAAATTCAATTGATTGGATATGATTTGGAAGGCACACACCTGTCTATATAAGGTCCCAGAGTTGACAGTGCATGTCAGAGCAAAAACCAAGCAATGAGGACGAAGGAATTGTCCGTAGAGCTCCGAGACAGGATTGTGTTGAGGCACAGATCTGGGGAAGGGTACCAAAAAACACTCTGCAGCATTAAAGGTCCCTAAGAACACAGTGGCCTCCATTCTTAAATGGAATACTCTTCCTAGAGCTGGTCACCTGGCCAAACTGAGCGATTGGAGGAGGAGGGCCTTGGTCAAGGAGGTGACCAAAAACCTGATGGTCACTCTGACAGAGCTCCAGAGTTCCTCTGTGGAGATGGGAGAAACTTCCAGAAGGACAACCATCTCTGCAGCACTCCACCAATCAGACCTTTATGGTAGAGTGGCCAGATGGAAACCACTCCTCAGTAAAAGGCACATGACGGCCTGCTTGGAGTTTGACAAAAGGCACCTTAACCTCTCTAGGCTAGGCGGGACGAATTCGTCCCACCTACGTAACAGCCACTGCTATCCTGTGGCGCGATTTTCAAAACCTTAAAAATCCTATTACTTCAATTTCTCAAACATATGACTATTTTACAGCCATTTAAAGACAAGACTCTCGTTAATCTAACCACACTGTCCGATTTCAAAAAGGCTTTACAACGAAAGCAAAACATTAGATTATGTCAGCAGAGTACCAAGCCAGAAATAATCAGACACCCATTTTTCAAGCCAGCATATAATGTCACCAAAACCCAGAAGACAGCTAAATGCAGCACTCACCTTTGATGATCTTCATCAGATGACAACCCTAGGACATTATGTTATACAATACATGCATGTTTTGTTCAATCAAGTTCATATTTATATCAAAAACCAGCTTTTTACATTAGCATGTGACGTTCAGAACTAGCATACCCCCCGCAAACTTCCGGGGAATTCGCTAACATTTTACTAAATTACTCACGATAAACGTTCACAAAAAGCATAACAATTATTTTAAGAATTATAGATACAGACCTCCTCTATGCACTCGATATGTCCGATTTTAAAATAGCTTTTTGGTGAAAGCACATTTTGCTATATTCTAAGTACATAGCCCAGGCATCACGGGCTCGCTATTTAGACACCCGGCAAGTTTAGCACTCACCATAATCATATTTACTATTATAAAAGTTTCATTACCTTTTGTTGTCTTCGTCAGAATACACACCCAGGACTGCTACTTCAATAACAAATGTTGGTTTGGTCCAAAATAATCCATCGTTATATCCGAATAGCGGCGTTTTGTTCGTGCGTTCCAGACACTATCCGAAATAGTAAAGAAGTGTCACGCGCATGGCGCAATTCGTGACAATAAAATTCTAAGTATTCCATTACCGTACTTCGAAGCATGTCAACCGCTGTTTAAAATCAATTTTTACGACATTTTTCTCGTAGAAAAGCGATAATATTCCGACAGGGAATCTCCTTTTCGGCAAACAGAGGAAAAAATCCCAAAGGCGGGGGCGGTCGGGGTCACGCGCATAAGCCAGTGTCTCTTGATCGGCCACTTGAGAAAGGCGATAATGTGTTTCAGCCTGGGGCTGGAATGACGACATTCTGTTTTTTCCCGGGCTCTGAGTGCCTATGGACGATGTGAGAAGTGTCACGTTAGAGCAGAGATCCTTAGTAAATGATAGTAAATGATAGAGATGGAAAAGAAGTTCAACAAATGGTCAGACAGGCAACTTCCTGTAAAGGAATCTCTCAGGTTTTGACCTGCCATTTGAGTTCTGTTATACTCACAGACACCATTCAAACAGTTTTAGAAAATTTAGGGTGTTTTCTATCCATATGTAATAAGTATATGCATATTCTAGTTACTGGGTAGGAGTGGTAACCAGATTAAATCGGGTATGTTTTTTATCCAGCCGTGTCAATGCTGCCCCTTAGCCCTAACAGGTTAAGACTCTAAGACCATGAGAAACAAGATTCTCTAGCTTGATGAAACCAAGATTGAACGCTTTGGCCTGAATGCCAAGCGTCACGTCTGGAGGAAACCTGGCACCATCCCTACGGTGAAGCATGGTGGTGGCAGCATCATGCTGTGGGTATGTTTTTCAGCAGCAGGGACTGGGAGACTAGTCAGGATCCAGGGAAATATTAACAGAGCAAAGTGCAGAGAGATCCTTGATGAAAGACCTGCTCCAGAGTGCTCAGGACCTCAGACTGGGGCAAAGGTTCACCGTCCAACAGGACAACGACCTTAAGCACACAGCCAAGACAACACAGGAGTGGCTTCGGTAGAGGTCTCTGAATGTCCTTGAGTGGCCCAGCCAGAGCCCGGACTTGAGCCCAATCTAACATCTCGGGAGTGACCTGAAAATAGATGTGCAGTGATGTTCCCCATCCAACCTGACAGAGCTAGAGAGGATCTGCAGAGAAGGATGGGAGAAACTCCCCAAATGCAGGTGTGCCAAATAAATGAGCTAAATGAAAGGGGGGGGGGAGAATTTAATCAATTTTAGAATAAGGCTTTAACGTAACAAAATGTGGAAAAAGTCAAGGGGTCTGAATACTTTCCGAATGCACTGTATACAGCAACACCTCCCCCATAAGCATTCCTGTCTTTTCTGTAGATGTTATATCCCTGTATTGCTACTGCTGTATGAAAGGAATTATCTCAGTGAGTTTCAGATGAACAGTACAGTCCAAATTCAATAGGCAGGCAAGTAAACAAAAGGGTTTTCAAATAAAAACTATTCCAGAAAATGTCAGGGCGTATTTAACACCCATCCAAGAGACTGTCGACCAATCGCGTTCACATTGTCATGCTGTCATGCTAATTCTCACGAAATCCCCTTTTTAAAGTCAGGGTATGAGTCGAGAAACATGCCTATTATCCTTGAAAGTATGTAATGTTACGATTGCAAAGCTATACAATATTACAGAGAACAAGTTAATTATCTCACATCTCTGAAAATATTTGTAATGTTGTACTTCTAGTTCACATAGTGTAATTCATGCCAATGTTCTTTTCTTTAAGCTGTTAATACGAATCGAAAGGAGTTTCCAATATCCTCATATCTTAAAGTATTTCTGGTGATAGCTAGTGATAGTGATACACAAGCTAGGTCTATTTGAAACATTGCCATCCCATGGCAGCATTTACCAGCCACCAGGTTCAGAAGCTTTAAAACCACATAAAAAATATTTTAAACCCAATTCTATTTTTGCCCAAAGTTAAGATATAAATTATTCAAACTGAACATAATTCATGCTGGTTATTATTTTAGACTATTTTAGTTTTGGAGTCAAAGATAGTTTTGGAATAGTTTTCAAACAGGTTTGGTATTTTATTTCAGTTTACTAAATAGTTTCCCCCTAATTACTTTGTCTATTATAAGCATGGAGGTTTCCCCTATCAACCAGTCATAGGTACTGGTGACAAAGCACCTCGTAACCTAGCTGGGAATGGGACAGACTGAAACCACTCCCCTATCAACCAGTCATAGGTACATATGATATATATGGTTTGGTATATTGGTATATAGTCACCAACAGTGCAGTTCAAGAAGAAGAAAATATTTACCAAAAAGACAAAAATAAAAAGTAATAATAAAAAGTAACACAATGAGAATAACAATAACGAGGCTAAATACACCGGTACCGAGTCAGTGTGCAGGGGTACAGGCTAGTTGAGGTAATCTGGTACATGAAGGTGGGGGCGTAGTGGCATAGGTAACAAAAAAACAGCGAGTAGCAGCAGTGCACAAAAGGGAGGGGGGTGGGGTCAATGTAAATTGTCTGGTGATGATTTTATGAATTGTTCAGCAGTCCTAAGGCTTGGGGGGTAGAAGCTGTTGAGGAGGCTTTTGGTCCTAGACTTGCCGTGCGGTAGCAGAGAAAACAGTCTACGACTTGGGTGACTGGAGTCTCTGATAATTTTGTGGGCTTTCCTCTGACACCGCCTATTATATAGGTCCTGGATGGCAGGAAGCTTGGCAACAGTGATGTTCTGGGCCGTTCGCACTACCCTCTGTAGCGCCTTACGGTCAGATGCCAAGCAGTTGCCATACCAGGCGGTGATGCAACCGGTCAGGATGCTCTCGATGGTGCAGCTGTATTACCTTTTGAGGATCTGGGGACCCATGCCAAATCTTTTCAGTCTCCTGAGGGGGAAAAGGTTTTGTTGTGCCCTCTTCATGACTGTCTTGGTATAAACCCACGTGGGTGATTGAAAGATGAACTGAGGTCCACACTCCAGTCCAGTTGATGGTGGTAATACACTTTAAAGTTGGTTGCCAACCGCCATATAGTCCAAAGAAGAAAAAAGAATCCTGAAGGAAGGAGGAGAGATGATGAGAAACTAATTTGGTTTACCGTTTGGGGCGTCGCAACTGGTTACCTATTTTGATGTGATATGAAAGTATGATGTGAAATTATTTTGATGTGATATGAAAGTACAGCGATTTATGTTTCTAGAAACGTATCGCAATTGAGAATCGATTCACATTTAGATGGAATAGTTGACTATTTTAGCTGCCAGAGCCAGTCTACCTCTGAAAATAATATACAGTCCTTGGACCTTGAGGAGTAACGGGGGCAGCAATCAGCAGTAGAAACAATAACAAAGCGTTCTCCCTGCCCGTTTCAGTAAAAAGCTGAGGGATGGGGCTGGAGAAATGCAACCATCCATGATACTGTCACAGGGGTCGTCTAAAGGAGACCAAGGCGCAGCGTGTAGAGTGCTCATATGAATTTATTAATGAAACACTTAATAAAAAAATATTTTAAAAAACGACAGCCAAACAGTTCCGTCAGGACACTATACAAAACGGAAAACAACTACCTGAAAAACAGGCTTCCTATGTATGGTATGGCTTCTAATCAGAGACAATATGATAGACAGCTGCCTCTGATTGGAAACTATACCCGGCCAAAACATAAAAATCTAGAAAAACCCCACATAGAAACAGAAAACCCCAAACCACCCAAAACAACCACCTGTCACGCCCTGACCATAAAGGAAAAATGACCTCTTACCAGGGTCAGGACGTGACAGATATCAACATTCTAGTTTTAACCATGTTTTGAGGATATACAGTGTTTGTTTATATTTACTGACAAACATTGGAGTAAAAAAAGCTTATTTTGGGTTCTGATGGGGTACGACAGTTGAACTAAGCTCATGAGGCATTTATAAGTGAATTCTTCAAGAAACAGATGGGTACATATCATTAATGTATAAGTCCCTAAATGGATGTAACAACTGCTGATTGCCCCTTTAAGAGAACATATTGGGCTAATCTAATAGGAGATATTGAGGACTACAGTATTTCAGGCATTGTCATTGGATGCATTTGATCAATTGTTAACGTTTTGTTGATGGTCCACTCTTGATGTTCTACACGTTACAGTGTAGCTTCAGCCATTCCTACAGAACAACATTAAAGTGTAGAACCCCTTTACTGCATATTGGTTCAACGACTGCAGAGACGGTACTTACTGGTGTTAAACAGATCTCCAACCTCCTCTTCTTCCTCCAATGTGACAGTCATCTCCCCCTCCTCCTCTTTCACTCCAAAAACTGCACCCTCCTCTTTCTCTTCCTCCTCCTCTTTTACTGTAACATCCTCCTCCTCTTTCACTCTAAAAGAGTCGTCCTCTTCTTTCACTGAAACGTCTTTCTCTTCTTCTTTCACGGTAACAGCCTCACCCTCTACTTGTTTTTGTATTGTAACATCTTTCTCTTCCTCCTCCTCTTTCACAAGAGTTTCTTTCTCCGTCCAGCAGACCTCCGCTTCTTTAGCAGGAGGAGAGTAGCTTAGTGAACTCATGGTCGGTATGTTAGCTAGTTAGCATTAGCGACTAGCTTAGTTCTAAGCTAACTTAGCAAACCAGCTAGCTGACAAACAACGTAAATATATAATTAAATGGGCCAACAAGTACATACGACAGAAGTGTGTTTAATACACAGCGACAAATATACACCAAACCAGTGTAAAGAGCGTGAATGTTGTAGCTATGTTTGCTAGAAAGCTACCGAGGTGTCTGACTAGCTGTTGTTGTTGAAGGAGCGTCCCGTCCACTAGATTCTACGTCACACTGGCAGCATCGCCTGAACCTAAAAGACGCACATCGCCATCTGCTGACTGGACTGGGCAACGCAGTTGAGGAACCAAACGTTTATTTTTCATTTATTTCATAAAAGTTTAATATTATATTAAGTCGTTCAAAGAGAAGCATGTGTTGATTGATTCGTTTTTAATGAGTGAGAATTTAAAACCAACTTTAAACCCACTACATATTTGCATTGAACCATACTTCTGACATGGATCATTTTGACCCCAGAGGCATATCTTTTATCATAGCCAAAATGTAGTTTATTCAATTCTTCATGACTTTGTCAATCAACTTGTTCTTAATAAATCTATATCATGGTTTAGTGTTTCTGTATCAATATGGACTTTTAACAAATTCAAATCCTTTGGAGTCATTTTGACTCCAGCCAAAAGCACCTTTGATAAATAGGACGTTTATTTCAAATCAAATCACATTTTATTGGTCACATACACATGTTTAGCAGATGTTATTGCAGGTGTAGCGAAATGCTTGTGTTTCTAGCTGCGACAGTGCAGTAATACTTAAAAAGTAATATCTAACAATTTCACAACATATACCCAATACACACACATCTAAGTATTTGAATCTAGGTTTCTCTGTAGACATGATCCATCCCACCAGAGGGTGGAGGGGCACCTGTATCAGTGATTTTGACCAGATAGACACCTGCAGACACACATTATAGTGCCTCCATGTACTCTGCTAAGATTGGACTTTTCTGTATCACGTGACTGTGTACAAAACTGCCAATGGTAGACAACTCTGCCAGTGGTATACAGTGCATTCGTTAAGTATTCAGACCCCTTCACCTTTTCCAGATTTTGTTACGTTACAGCCTTATTCTAAAATTGAATCATTTCCCCCTCATCAATCTACACACACAATACCCCATAATGACAAACCAAAAACATGTTTTTACTTAAGTATTCAGACCCTTTGTTATGAGACTTGAAATTGAGCTCAGGTACATCCTGTTTCCATTGATCATCCTTGAGATGTTTCTACAACTTGATTGGAGTCCACCTGTGGTAAATTCAATTGATTGGACATGATTTGGAAAGGCACACACCTGTCTATGTAAGGTCCCACAGTTTACAGTGCATGTCAGAGCAAAAACCAAGTCATGAGGTCAAAGGAATTGTCTGTAGAGCTCTGAGACAGGATTGTGTCGGGGCACAGATCTGGGGAAGGGTACCAAAACATTTCTGCAGCATTGAAGGTACCCAAGAACACAGTGGCCTCCATCATTCTTAAATGGAAGAAGTTTGGAACCACCAAGACTCTACCTAGATCTGGCCGCCCGGCCAAACTGAGCAATCAGGGGAGAAGGGCCTTGGTCAGGGAGGTGACCAAGAACCCAATGTTCACTCTGACAGAACTCCAGAGTTCCTCTGTGGAGATGGGAGAACCTTCCAGGACAATCATCTCTGCAGCACTCCACCAATCAGGCCTTTGGCCACTCTACCATAGACGGAAGCCACTCCTCAGTAAAAGGCACATGACAGCCAGCTTGGAGTTTGACAAAAGGCACCTAATTGAAAAACAAGATTCTCTGGTCTGATTAAACCTAGATTGAACTCTTTGGCATGAATGTCATGTGTCACATCTGGAGGAAAATTGGTACCATCCCTACGGTGAAGCATGGTGGTGGCAACATCATGCTGTGGAGATGTTTTTCAGCAGCAGTGAAAATTGTCCACTGATATGGGTATAACTTCTCACCCCTTTTGGCTGTATGAAAGTTAATTTCCCCTCAGACACACACATTTGTTCTTTGATATAATGAAGGTCATTTCTGTAGAATGTACTTTTACCCACTCATTCATCTTTATTTTTTTTTCAAGAGAAAAACTGCTGATGTACTTTTCGAAATTACACTGTCTATTCTTCTATTCTAACTCTCAACAGTAAGTTTAGACCCCGACTGATTTAAAAATATATATATATATTATTATTTATTACAAACAACACAAGGAAGGGGTAACATTAAACTTTTTCCTTTACTTTTTCACTGATATTACGAAGGTCATTTGTGTATAATGTACTTTCCCCAACATCTCTTTACATTGCTTATGCATATTTGGTGGCCTGACTGCATCCAGACTATGTCAAAGGCCCATCCTGGTAGATCTGAACCTAATGCAGCTTGGAGTGATCAGATGACAGAAGTCACATTTAGGTGCCAGGTGTAACTGAGGCTGTAGATGCTCCATATCCATTACTTTGAGTGTTGTATATAATATGACTAAATGTGTTTCTGTGTTACAGGGGCAGTCAAGAAATGGAACAGCAAGGCCACAGAACATGACATAAGCAGAGCTGTGGGAGACCACCTCAAGCCCCTGGTAGAGCCGGGGGTGGTGTTTACACACTCCACCACGCCTTCAGCAGGCTGGAAAAGTGGGATTGATACTGTTTTTCATACTAAGGTGGACCAAGAGTCAGTTGATTGGTCAGTCATTGGGTTCATTTGTTTTACAATATGTTCAAATCAAATCAAGCTTTATTTATACAGCACATGTCAGACATGGATGGAACACAATGGCTTCACAGGAAAAAACTATGAAAATAATCAGAAATATTTAGTAAACAACAAACAGAAGACTAACAACTGAAAGACTAATGAGCATTGTAAGGAAATGCCATTGATTAAAATATCAACAATATGATGCAACATCCAACCCAAAATATAACTTGTTTTTTAGGAGGGGCTCTGAAAGACACTATGGGGGTGTCCACTGGAAGTTGACTAGTAACAACAACTGGGACCTAAAAGACACCCACCATGAGACCCACTAAATCTGCCCAAGAAGAGGCAAACAAAAGACATATCCACATCGAACTTAAAGACAGGAAGCAAACCAAAAAGGTGGAGCAACTAAAGGTGTTGACTCTCCACATGTATCAAGACAACTGAAGCACGGGGCCAGACACTCTTAAATAGAACCTGGACCAGCTCAGGTGAAACACCTTCCCACTAACGAGATGGACAAGCCAGCACAGGTGTAACACATACTGACTAACGAGGTGACACCAATCAGTGCACCCAAGACACATTTCAGTTGAATGTATTCAGTTGTACAATCAATCAATCAAATGTATTTATAAAGCCCTTCTTACATCAGCTGATATCTCAATGTGCTGTACAGAAACCCAGCCTAAAACCCCAAACAGCAAGCAATGCAGGCGTAGAAGCACGGTGGCTAGGAAAAACTCCCTAGAAAGGCCAAAACCAAGGAAGAAACCAGGCTATGAGGGGTGGCCAGTCCTCTTCTGGCTGTGCCGGATGGAGATTATAACTGAACATGGCCAAGATGTTCAAATGTTCATAGATGACCAGCAGGGTCAAATAATAATAATCACAGTGGTTGTCGAGGGTGCAACAGGTCAGCACCTCAGGAGTAAATGTCAGTTGGCTTTTCATAGCCGATCATTCAGAGTATCTCTACAACTTCCATTTCACGTAATCATCTACAAAGCTTCACCTTCTACAATATAAACATGGTGTCTACTGGCTACACGTATTTCTAAATAATAATATACAATCATACTTTTTTATCCTTTCTCTTTCTATAGAATCCTAAAACTCACTAGTCAGATGGCAAGATCGACCAAAACTCTTCCCACATTGATCACAGATATAAGATTTCTCTCCTGTGTGTGTTCTCTGGTGTAGATTCAGAGAGCCAGATGTAGTATAACTCTTCCCACATTGATCACAGCTGTAAGGTTTCTCTCCTGTGTGTGTTCTCTGATGAATTTTAATGCCTGATGAGGTGAATCTCTTCCCACAGTCAGAGCAGCAGTGAGTTTTCTTCCTTGTGGATCTCTGCAGGTGTTTATTGAGGTGTTCTAAAGTGGAGAGACTCTTCTCTGCCTCTTCAGCATCAAGAGGTTGTTGAGGCTCCCCAGAGGATCCACGATAGTCACGTCTCTCTCCTGTGTGAACAACAAAGTCAGACAGATGATTAAAGGCCCACAACAGCGGAAATCCACTGTAAAAGGTGATGCCAACAGCGTAGCCATGATGTTGGACAACAATTGACGTCTGTAATGAATGTTAAAATGATTTGACAATTGTCTTAAAATGAGTAGGAATAGTCATATTTTGTCTTCTTTTCACATTAGTAGTAACATAGATGATTGTAGGCTAGAAATAAGTTATTCATGTTGTTGAAACTCTAAGCAGTGTGCCAGACGACTAATTGGTCTCCAATATAGGCCCCTTTCTGTGTTTGCTAAAATTGCAGCACGAGGGCAATTTGATTGCAGAAACTCCTCCCTGCTAATGAAGAAACCACTAGTTATGGATGTAGTATATCTGCCTGGAGCAAAAATGGTGAGCAAAGATTTTAGTTTTTCACAATGTATTCTGAATGTGAATGGGGGGAAATTCAGGGGAGTAACCTCCATTTCCAGGTTGATGATGAGTTCATTTCACACTACTTTGGATTATAATTGTAAGGCTCATTTGAATGTCCTGTTTAATATAATATTTGCTACAGTATTATGAATTGTGTGTAATTATTGAAGAACCGTGTTAATGACAGTATCCATTTGGGTGTTGTCAATAAAGTTAAGATTTTATTTTTTATTTCACCTTTATTTCACCAGGTAGGCCAGTCGAGAACAAGTTCTCATTTACAACTGCGACCTGGCCAAGATAAAGCAAAGCAGTGCGACAAAAACACAACAGAGTTACACATGGGATAAACAAACGAACAGTCAATAACACAATAGAAAAATCTGGAGTACGGAGGAAAAGCAATAAATAGGCCATAGTAGCGAAGTAATTACAATTTAACACTGAAGTGATGGATGTGCAGATGATGATGTGCAAGTAGAAATACTGGTGTGCAAAAGAGCAGAGAAAGTAAATAAAAACATGGGGATGAGGTAGGCAGTTGGATGGGCTATTTACAGATGGGCTGTGTACAGCTGCAGCGATCGGTAAGCTGCTCAGATAGCTGATGCTTAAAGTTAGTGAGGGAGATATAAGTCTCCAACTTCAGAAATTTTTGCAATTCGTTCCAGTGATTGGCAGCAGAGAACTGGAAAGAAATGTGTCCAAAGTAGGTGTTGGCTTTGGGGATGACCAGTGAGATATACCTGCTGGAGCGCGTGCTATGGGTGGGTGTTGCTATGGTGACCAGTGAGCTGAGTTAAGGAGGCCTAGCAAAGACTTATAGATGACCTGGAGCCAGTGGGTTTGGCGACGAATATGTAGCGAGGGCCAGCCGACGAGAGCATACAGGTCCCAGTGGTGGGTGGTATATGGGGCTTTGGTGACAAAACGGATGGCACTGTGATAGACTGCATCCAGTTTGCTGAGTAGAGTGTTGGAGGCTATTTTGAAAATGACATCGCCAAAGTCAAGGATCGGTAGGATAGTCAGTTTTACGAGGGTATGTTTGGCAGCGTGAGTGAAAGAGGCTTTGTTGCGAAATAGGAAGCCGATTCTAGATTACATTTTGGATTGGAAATGCTTAATATTAGCCTGGAAGGAGAGTTTACAGTCTAGCAAGACACCTAGGTATTTATAGTTGTCCACATATTCTAAGTCAGAAACGTCCAGAGTAGTGATGCTGGATGGGCGGGTGCAGGCAGCGATCGGTTGAAGAGCATACATTTAGTTCTACTAGCGTTTAAGAGCAGTTGGAGGCCATGGAAGGAGTGTTGTATGGCATTGAAGCTCGTTTGGAGGTTTGCAAACACAGTGTAAACAGAATGGGCCAGATGTAAACAGAATGGTGTCTTCTGCGTAGAGGTTGATCAAAGAATCACCCGCAGCAAGAGCAACATCATTGGTATATACAGAGAAAAGAGTCGGTCCGAGAATTGAACCCTGTGGTACTCCCATAGAGACTGCCAGAGGTCCGGACAACAGGCCCTCCGATTTGACACACTGAACTCTGTCTGAGAAGTAGCTGGTGAACCAGGGGAGTCAGTCATTTGAGAAACCAAGGCTATTGAGTCTGCCGATAAGAATACGGTGATTGACAGAGTCGAAAGCCTTGGCCAGGTTGATGAAGACGGCTGCACAGTACTGTCTTTTATCGATGGCGGTTATGATATCATTTAGTACCTTGAGCGTGGCTGAGGTGCACCTGTGACTAGCTCGGAAACTGGATTGCACAGCGGAGAAGGTACGATGGGATTCAAAATGGTCAGTGATCTGTTTGTTAACCTCTTATGGCTAGGGGGCAGTATTTTCACGGCTGGATAAAAAACGTACCCGATTTAATCTGATTATTAGTCCTGCCCAGAAACTAGAATATGCGTATAATTATTAGCTTTGGATAGAAAACACTCCAAAGTTTCTAAAACTGTTTGAATGGTGTCTGTGAGTATAACAGAACTCATTTGGCAGGCCAAAACGTGAGAAGATTCTGTACAGGAAGTACCCTGTCTGACCATTTCTTGAACTTGTTTGCCATCTCTATCCATTACAAATGATCTCTGCTCTAACGTGACACTTCCTACGGCTCACATGGTCTCTCAGAAGGCGGCAAAAAGCTGAATGACGTAATTCAAAGCCCTGGCTGAAACACACGAGCGCTTTTGCTAAGTGGTCTATCAGAGGACAAAGGGCTTAGGCGCGAGCACTGGCCGCCCCCGCCTTTCTGTTTTTCCCTCTGTTTACAGTCACGCAGATTCCCGGTC
Source organism: Salmo salar (assembly GCF_965601325.2). Classification (NCBI taxonomy): domain Eukaryota; kingdom Metazoa; phylum Chordata; class Actinopteri; order Salmoniformes; family Salmonidae; genus Salmo; species Salmo salar. The sequence continues at coordinate 890,373 of NW_027675377.1, forward strand.
GGAATATTATCGCTTTTCTATGAGATAAATTGCATAAAAATTGATTTTAAACAGCGGTTGACATGCTTCGAAGTACGGTAATGGAATATTTAGAATTCTTTTGTCACGAAATGCGCCATGCGCGCGACCCTGATTTACCATTCGGATAGTGTCTAGAACGCACGAACAAAACGCCGCTGTTGGACATAACGATGGATTATTTGGGACCAAACCAACATTTGTTATTGAAGTAGAAGTCCTGGGAGTGCATTCTGACGAAGAACAGGAAAGGTAAGACCATTTTTATTATAGTAAATCTGATTTTGCTGAAGGCTAAACTTGCCGGGTGTCTAAATAGCTAGCCCTGTGATGGCCGGGCTATGTACTTAGAATATTGCAAAATGTGCTTTCACCAAAAAGCTATTTTAAAATCGGACATATCGAGTGCATAGAGGAGTTCTGTATCTATAATTCTTAAAATAATTGTAATGCTTTTTGTGAACGTTTATTGTGAGTAATTTAGTAAATTGTTAGTAAATTCCCCGGAAGTTTGCTAGTTTGCTAGTTCTGAACGTCACATGCTAATGTAAAAAGCTGGTTTTTGATATAAATATGAACTTGATTGAACAAAACATGCATGTATTGTATAACATAATGTCCTAGGTGTGTCATCTGATGAAGATCATCAAAGGTTAGTGCTGCATTTAGCTGTCTTCTGGGTTTTTGTGACATTATATGCTAGCTTGAAAAATGGGTGTCTGATTATTTCTGGCTGGGTACTCTGCTGACATAATCTAATGTTTTGCTTTCGCTGTAAAGCCTTTTTAAAATCGGACAGTGTGGTTAGATTAACGAGAGTCTTGTCTTTAAAAAGGTGTAAAATAGTCATATGTTTGAAAAATTGAAGTTTTCGGATTTTAGAGGAATTTGTATTTCGCGCCACGCCCATCATTGGATATTGGAGCAGGTGTTCCGCTAGCGGAACGTCTAGATGTAAGAGGTTAACTTGACTTTCGAAGACTTTAGAAAGGCAGGGCAGGTTGGATATAGGTCAGTAACAGTTTGGGTCTAGAGTGTCACCCCCTTTGAAGAGGGGGATGACCGCGGAAGCGTTCCAATCTTTAGGAATCTCGGACGATACGAAAGAGAGGTTGAAAAGACTAGTAATAGGGGTTGCCACAATGGCGGCGGATAATTTTAGAAAGAGAGGGTCCAGATTATCAAGCCCAGCTGATTTGTACGGGTCCAAGTTTTGCAACTCTTTCAGAACATCAGCTATCTGAATTTCGGTGAAGGAGAAGCTGGGGAGGCTTGGGGAAGTAGCTGCGGGGGGTGGGGAGCTGTTAGTGCAGTACGCCACAGGATGTTTTTCTGCTGGTCGAGTGGCAGTCAGGTCTGGAGTGAACCAAGGGCTATATCTGTTCTTAGTTCTACATTTTTTGAAAGGGGCATGCTTATTTAAGGTGGTGAGGAAATTATAATTAAAGAACAAGCAGGCATCCTCTACTGACGGGATGAGGTCAATATCCTTCCAGGAGACCAGGGCCAGGTTGATTAGAAACGCCTGCTTGCAGAAGTGCTTTAGGGAGCGTTTGACAGTGATGAGGGGTGGTCGTTTGACCGCGGACCCATAACGGATGCAGGCAATGAGGCATTGATCACTGAGATACTGATTGAAAACAGCAGAGGTGTATTTGGAGGGCAAGTTGGTCAGGATAATATCTATGAGGCTGCCCATGTTTACGGATTTAGGGTTGTACCTGGTAGGTTCTTTGATAATCTGTGTGAGATTGAGGGCATCTAGCTTGGATTGTAGGATGGCCGGGGTGTTAAGGATATCCCAGTTTAGGTCACCTAACAGAACGAACTCTGAAGATAGATGGGGGCCAACCAATTCACATATGGTGTCCAGGGTACAGCTGGGAGCTGAGGGGGGTCTGTTAACAGGCGGCAACAGTGAGACTTATTTCTGGAGAGATTAATTTTTTTAATTAGAAGCTCGAACTGTTTGGGCATAGACCTGGAAAGTATGATAGAACTCCGCAGGCCATCTCTGCAGTAGATTGCAACTCCTCCCCCTTTGGCAGTTCTATCTTCACGGAAAATGTTGTAGCTGGGGATGGAAATTTCAGAATTTTTGGTGGCTTTCCAAAGCCAGGATTCAGACACGGCAAAGACATCAAGGTTGGTGGAGTGTGCTAAAGCAGTGAGTAAAACAAACTTAGGGAGGAGGCTCTGATGTTAACATGCATGAAACCAAGGCTTGTTCGATTACAGAAGTCAACAAATGAGAGCGCCTGGGGACACACAGGGCCTGGGTTAACCTCTACATCACCCGAGGAACAGAGGAGTAGGATGAGGGTACGGCTAAAGGCTATCTGAACTGGTCATCTAATGCGTTGTGAACAGAGAATAAAAGGAGCAGATTTCTGGGCGTGGTAGGATAGATTCAAGGCATAATGTACAGACAGGGGTATGGTAGGGTGCGGGTACAGTGGAGGTAAACCTAGGCGTTGAGTGATGATAAGAGAGGTTGCATCTCTGGAGGCACCAGTTATGCTAGGTGAGGTCACCGCATGTGTGGGAGGTGGGACAAAAGAGTTCTCCGAGGCATGTTGAGTGGGACTAGGGGCTCCGCAGTAAAATAAAACAAAAGTATACAAGGCATATTGACATTAGAGAGACAAAGCGAGGCATAAAGCAATCACAGGTGTTGATTGGGAGAGCTAGCTAAGACAACAACGGGTAAGACAACAGTTAATCAGCTAAGACAACAACAACAGGTAAAATGGCGATGAATGGGCAGAGAGAGTCAGTTAACTACACACAGGGCCTGAGTTCGAGGCTGGGGCCGACAGATAATTAATCACGGAACTCCGTTTTGTTTAACAGTACAGCAGGCATCAGCTATGTAGCCAAGTGATCATAGGGTCCAGTGAACAGCAATATATGAACCAGGGAAGCCGTTAGGTAGTCGTTACTATGCTAGCCGGGAGACGCGCCTGGCTTGATGCTAACTGGTGCTAGCTTCGGGACAAGGGTGTTAGCCACTATAGCCACTCCGGTGCAAAGGTCCAGAGCTTACGGCAGGAATCCGGTGATGTAGTGGCTTCTAGTTGTGTTAGTGAAGAGTCTAGGAGGCATCAGCTGTGTAGCCGAGTGATCATAGAGTCCACTGAGCAGGCCGGGAGATGGGCTGGGCCACTCGGTAGCAGCTAGCTAGCTGCGATTATCCGGTGTAATGGTCCGCTAGCAGTGGCTAACAATGACTAAATAGCTAGTAGCTAATTAGCTGGTTAGCTTCTGATGGCTAGCTGCTGATGGAGTTTCTAGATATAATGTCTAAAAAAATAGCAGATCCGTATCACATTGGGTGAGGCGGGTTGCCAGAAGGAATATTTAATTTAAAAATGGAAAAAGAGATTGAAATATATTGCAATATACATTTGAAGTCGGAAGTTTTCATAAACCTTAGCCAAATACATTTAAACTACATCTTTCACAATTCCTGACATTTAATCCTAGTAAATATTCCCTGTCTTAGCTCAGTTAGGTTCACCACTTTATTTTAAGAATGTGTAATGTCAGAATAATAGTAGAGAATTATTTATTTCAGGTTTTATTTCTTTCATCACATTCCCAGTGGGTGAGAAGTAGGAAATACATTCAATTAGTATTTGGTAGCATTGCCTTTAAATTGTTTAACTTGGGTCAAACGTTTTGGGTAGGCTTCCACAAGTTTCCCACAATAAGTTGGGTGAATTTTGGCCCATTCCTCCTGACAGAGCTGGTGTAACTGAGTCAGAATGTAGGCCTTATAGCTCGCACACACTTTTTCAGTTCTGCCCAAAACATTTCTATAGGGTTGAGGTCAGGACTTTGTGATGGTCACTCCAATACCTTGACTTTGTTGTCCTTAAGCCATTTTGCCTCAACTTTGGAAGTATGCTTGGGGTCATTGTCCATCTGGATGAATCATTTTCGACCAAGATTTAACTTCCTGACTGATGTCTTGAGATGTTGCTTCAATATATCCACATGATTTTCCTCCCTCATGATGCCATCTATTTTGTGAAGTGCACCAGTCCCTCCTGCAGCAAAGCACTACCACAAAATTGTTATACATTTTGTCAACGTTTATGAGTTCTTCTGTAAATTAATGTGCCCATTCACCGATAGTTATGGGGAGAAAACATTTTCTGAACGTCATGCGCCAATGTAAAAATTGGGTTTTTGGATATAAATATGAACTTGATCGAACAAAAAATGCATGTATTGTGTAACATGATGTCCTAGGAGTGTCATCTGATGAAGATTGTCAAAGGTTAGTGCTTAATTTTAGCTGTATATCTGGTTTTGTGATGGCTATCCGTGCTTGGAAAATGCCTTTTTTTTGTTGCTAAGGTGCTATCCTACAATAATCTAATGTTTTGCTTTCACCGTAAAGCCTTTTTGAAATCGGACAATGTGGTTGGATTAACGAGTAGAGTATCTTTAAAATGCCGTATAATACTTGAATTTAAATTTTGAGAAATTTTTTGGGGGAATTTCACGCCGTGCTATCTCACTGGTTGTTGTCCAACCAATCCCGTTAACCTCTCTAGGGTATGTGGGACAAAATCGTCCCACCTACTCAACAGCCAGTGGAATCCCGTGGCGCGTTATTCAAATACCTTAGAAATGCTATTACTTCAATTTCTCAAACATATGACTATTTTACACCAATTTAAAGACAAGACTCTCGTTAATCTAACCACACTGTCCGATTTCAAAAAGGCTTTACAGCGAAAGCAAAACATTAGATTATGTCAGCAGAGTACCCAGCCAGAAATAATTAGACACCCATTTTTCAAGCTAGCATATAATGTCACATGAACCCAAACCACAGCTAAATGCAGCACTAACCTTTGATGATCTTCATCAGGTGACACTCCTAGGACATTATGTTATACAATACATGCATGTTTTGTTCAATCAAGTTCATATTTATATCAAAAAACAGCTTTTTACATTAGCATGTGACGTTCAGAACTAGCATACCCACCGCAAACTTCCGGTGAATTTACTCAATTACTCACAATAAACGTTCACAAAAAACATAACAATTATTTTAAGAATTATAGATACAAAACTCCTTTATGCAATCGCTATGTCCGATTTTAAAATAGCTTTTCGGCAAAAGCACATTTTGCAATATTCTGAGTAGATAGCTCGCCGTCACGGGCTAGCTATTTTGACACCCACCAAGTTTGGCCCTCACCAAACTCAGATTTACAATTAGAAAAATGTGATTACCTTTGCTGTTCTTCGTCAGAATGCACTCCCAGGACTTCTACTTCAATAACAAATGTTGGTTTGGTTCAAAATAATCCATAGTTATATCCAAATAGCGGCGTTTTGTTCGTGCGTTCAAGACACTATCCAAGGGTGATGAAGGGTTACACGGCCGACGCGTTTCGTGACAAAAAAAATCTAAATATTCCATTACCGTACTTCGAAGCATGTCAACCGCTGTTTAAAATCAATTTTTATGCTATTTTTCTCGTAAAAAAGCGATAGTATTCCGACCGGGAGTCGTTGTTTTCGTTCAAAGACGAAATAATAAAAACATGGGGTCGCCTCGTGCACGCGCCTCCAGTCTCTGTTCTCTGATCGACCACTATCAAAATGCGCTAATGTTTTTCAGCCAGGGCCTGCAAAGCCACCATTCAGCTTTTTGCCGCCTTCTGAGTGCCTATGGGAGCCGTAGGAAGTGTCACGTAACAGCAGAGATCCCCTGTTTTGGATAGAGATGATCAAGAAGGCCAAGAAATGATCAGACAGGGTACTTCCTGTACAGAATCTTCTCAGGTTTTGGCCTGCCAAATGAGTTCTGTTATACTCACAGACACCATTCAAACAGTTTTAGAAACTTTAGGGTGTTTTCTATCCAAATCAAACAATTATATGCATATTCTAGTTACTAGGCAGGAGTAGTAACCAGATTAAATCGGGTACGTTTTTTATCCGGCTGTGCAAATACTGCCCCCTATCCCCAACAGGTTAAGCACCAGCTGTTAGAGCAGCTCACAGATCACTGCACCTGTACATAGCCCATCTATAATTTAGCCCAAACAACTACCGCTTCCCCTACTGTATTAATTTATTTATTTTGCTCCTTTGCACCCCATTATTTCTATTTCTACTTTGCACTTTCTTCCACTACAAATCTACCATTCCAGTGTTTTACTTGCTATATTGTATTTACTTCACCACCATGGCATTTTTTGCCTTACCTCCCTTATCTCACCTCATTTGCTCACATTGTATATAGACTTCTTTTTCTACTGTATGTTTGTTTTACTCCATGTGTAACTCTGTGTTGTTGTATGTTGTCGAACTGCTTTGCTTTATCTTGGCCAGGTCGCAATTGTAAATGAGAACTTGTTCTCAACTAGTCTACCTGGTTAAATAAATGACTTGTTCTCAACTAGCCTACCTGGTTAATTAAAGGACTTGTTTTCAACTAGCCTACCTGGCTAATTAAAGGACTTATTCTCAACTAGCCAACCTGGTTAATTAAAGGACTTGTTCTCAACTAGCCTACCTGGTTTAATAAAGGACTTGTTCTCAACTAGCCTACCTGGTTAAATAAAGGTGAAATAAATATAATGTCTCATCAGAGTAGGAGCTCTGACCTAGGAACAGATCCCACCTGTCCATCTAAAACTGATCTGAGACCAGCCTTCCTACTGAGACGCTTGATAAGAGTAGGAGCTCTGACCTAGGAACAGATCCCACCTGTCCATCTAAAACTGATCTGAGACCAGCCTTCCTACTGAGACGGTTGATAAGAGTAGGAGCTCTGACCTAGGAACAGATCCCACCTGTCCATCTAAAACTGATCTGAGACCAGCCTTCCTACTGAGACAGTTGATAAGAGTAGGAGCTCTGACCTAGGAACAGATCCCACCTGTCCATCTAAAACTGATCTGAGACCAGCCTTCCTACTGAGACGGTTGATAAGAGTAGGAGCTCTGACCTAGGAACAGATCCCACCTGTCCATCTAAAACTGATCTGAGACCAGCCTTCCTACTGAGACGGTTGATAAGAGTAGGAGCTCTGACCTAGGAACAGATCTTACCTGTCCATCTAAAACTGATCTGAGACCAGCCTTCCTACTGAGACGGTTGATAAGAGTAGGAGCTCTGACCTAGGAACAGATCCCACCTGTCCATCTAAAACTGATCTGAGACCAGCCTTCCTGAGACGCTTGATAAATACAGCCTTCGGATGGGATTCCTTCTTCTACATGTCAGATGTTCTACAACGATAGATTTATGTCTGGATGAATGGCCGTGTTTGAGAGCATCAAAACTGATGTACCATGGGTAAATTGCGACTGACTGATGTACAAATAATATCGAGCAGTTATACACACGATGCAAGGTGATCAGTCAGTTGACTCAACTTTAAAAAATAAAAAAGTCGGCCGCCATGTCGAACGAACCCAACGTTAATCAACACAGTATGGACCCAACAGACCCATCAGAACAGGGTTTCCTGACCCTCTACTCAGGGACCAGAACCCAACGTTAATCAACACAGTATGGACCCAACAGACCCATCAGAACAGGGTTTCCTGACCCTCTACTCAGGGACCAGAACCCAACGTTAATCAACACAGTATGGACCCAACAGACCCATCAGAACAGGGTTTCCTGACCCTCTACTCAGGGACCAGAACCCAACGTTAATCAACACAGTATGGACCCAACAGACCCATCAGAACAGGGTTTCCTGACCCTCTACTCAGGGACCAGAACCAAACGTTAATCAACACAGTATGGACCCAACAGACTGGTTAAATAAAGGTGAAATAAAAAATAAATAAAATAAAAGATCAATGTCCCTGTTTTATAAGATAGTACTCACTGTATTTACTGGTGTTAATCAGATCAATGTCCCTGTTTTATTAGATAGTACTCACTGTTTTTACTGGTGTCAATCAGATCAATGTCCCTGTTTTATTAGATAGTACTCACTGTATTTACTGGTGTTAATCAGATCAATGTCCCTGTTTTATTAGATAGTACTCACTGTATTTACTGGTGTTAATCAGATCAATGTCCCTGTTTTATAAGATAGTACTCACTGTATTCACGGGTGTTAATCAGATCAATGTCCCTGTTTTATAAGATAGTACTCACTGTATTTACTGGTGTTAAACAGATCAATGTCCCTGTTTTATAAGATAGTACTCACTGTATTTACTGGTGTTAAACAGATCAATGTCCCTGTTTTATAAGATAGTACTCACTGTATTCACGGGTGTTAATCAGATCAATGTCCCTGTTTTATAAGATAGTACTCACTGTATTTACTGGTGTTAATCAGATCAATGTCCCTGTTTTATAAGATAGTACTCACTGTATTTACTGGTGTTAATCAGATCAATGTCCCTGTTTTATTAGATAGTACTCACTGTATTTACTGGTGTTAATCAGATCAATGTCCCTGTTTTATTAGATAGTACTCACTGTATTTACTGGTGTTAATCAGATCAATGTCCCTGTTTTATTAGATAGTACTCACTGTATTTACTGGTGTTAATCAGATCAATGTCCCTGTTTTATTAGATAGTACTCACTGTATTTACTGGTGTTAATCAGTTCTCCAGTCTTCTCTTCTTCGTCCTCCTCTAATGTGACAGTAATCTCCCCCTCTTCATCTTTCATTCCAAAAACGTCTTCATCTTCTTTCACTTCATCCTCTACTCCAAAAACTGCATCTTCCTCCTCTTCTTTCACTGAAACGTCTTTCTCTTCTTCTTCTTTCACTGTAACAGCCTCACCCTCTACTTGTTTTTGTATTGTAACAGCCTCCTCTTCCTCCTCTTTCACCAGAGCTTCTTTCTCCGTCCAGCAGACCTCCGCTTCTTTAACAGGAGGAGAGTAGCTTAGTGAACTCATGGTCGGAGATGTTAGCTAGAGATAATAGCTAGTTAGCATTAGCGACTAGACTAGTGCTAACTTAACCAGCCAGATAGTTGACTTACAACGTAAATATTAAATTAAATGGGGTAGCTAGTTGTTTCCACATAAGTATTTTTAAATCACAGTGGCAATTAAACCACGAAATTGTCCAAACAGCTTGAATGTTCAGACTTTGTTGGCTAGCGAGCTACCGAGGTGGCTGCAGTTGTTGAAGAAGCGTTCCGTCCACTAGATTATACGTCACACTAGAAACATCGCCTGAAAGACACATATCGCCATCTGCTGTCTGGAGGGAGGAAACGCAGTTGAGGAGGGAAAACTATTTTTATTCTTCATTGAATTATAATATTATAAAGCAGTTTAGGGAAACGTTTTTTTCTCTCCATTAAATATTAATATTATATCAACACGTACAAAGAGCAACAAGTGTTGTTTGATTAGTTCAGATTTTTTATGAGAATTTTAAACAAACTCTACATCTACTCCACATCTGTATTTCTGATTCAGTCAAATAACTAGATATCAAAATAAGCACCTAGTTATTGATACCCTTGATAAAGACGAGAAAAAAATGACTGTATAAATGAATAAATAAACTTTACCCACTACCAGGATATTTTAGCCCAAAACCTGGTTACCTCTCTGCTAGGAGGCTGAAACTTGGCCATAAGTGGATCTTCCAGCAAGACACATCAACATCCACAAAGAAATGGTTAATTGGGCACAAAATCCACATTTTCTATGGCCATCTCAGTCTTCGGACTTGAACTCCATTGAAAACCTGTGGTTTGAATTGATCAGGGCAGTCCATAAGCGCAGACTAAATAAATCAAGGACCTGGAGAGATTCTGTATGGAGGAAGGGTCTAAGATCCCACCCAATGTGTTCTCTAATCTCATAAAACATTTCAGTGTCGTTTTCCTCCCAAGGGGAGGGTGCTGGAGTATTGAAAACATGGGTGGCAATAATTCAGACCCCTACCTTTTGAGAATTACATGTTACACTAAATATCTTTCTCTGAGCAATTGTATTAGTATAAAATAATATAATCTCCCTTTTTTTGTTGGTGTACATGGTGTAACAATACATAATGTAGATGTATATAATGAACAGACTAGGTCTATACTGCTCCTACATGGTGTAACAATACATCATGTAGATGTATATAATGAACAGACTAGGTCTATACTGCTCCTACATGGTGTAACAATACATCATATAGATGTATATAATGAACAGACTAGGTCTATACTGCTCCTACATGGTGTAACAATACATCATGTAGATGTATATAATGAACAGACTAGGTCTATACTGCTCCTACATGGTGTAACAATACATCATGTAGATGTATATAATGAACAGACTAGGTCTATACTGCTCCTACATGGTGTAACAATACATCATGTAGATGTATATAATGAACAGCCTAGGTCTATACAAAAAGTTTGGGGTCACTTAGAAATGTCCTTGTTTTTGAAAGAAAATCAAAATGTTTCATTTATTTACCTGTTTTTGCTTTGTCATTATGGGGTATTGTGATGTCATTATAGGGTATTGTGATGTCATTATGGGGCAACGTGATGTCATTATGGGGCAATGTGATGTCTTATGGGGTATTGTGTGTAGATTGATGAGGGAAAAAAATGATTTAATACATTTTAGAATAAGGCTGTAACGTAACAAAATGTAGAAAAGGTGAAGGGGTCTGAATACTTTCCGACTGCACTGTATATATTGGGGAAGTACTTAGTGACATCACTTAATTAAACAGGAGGTACAAATATATAACATAGGTTCACAATATCAACATTCAATGTATCAAAATATATGACCAAGCTGGAAGTGTAAACGCCAGCCCAGCCACAATCCTAGAGGTTCACTGATGATCAACCTCCTCCTTCACATCTGACTCCTGATGATCAACCTCCTTCTTCACATCTGACTCCTGATGATCAACCTCCTCCTTCACATCTGACTCCTGATGATCAACCTCCTCCTTCACATCTGACTCCTGATGATCAACCTCCTCCTTCACATCTGACTCCTGATGATCAACCTCCTCCTTCACATCTGACTCCTGATGATCAATCCAGAGTGTCTTCTTCTTTGGAGAATCCCGATGGACGACGTCATCGAATAGGCCGTCGTCACGACTACCGCCCACTAGTTAATTGTCATTCAGGTTATCAATGGGAAGAGCATTAGCAATATGTCCTGTCTGGTAACTTGTCTTGTTCAATAGATTTACATTGGCAGGTGCACAGGGAGAAACCCCATTAAAACACTTTTGGAAGTCTTTAACTGTATCAAAGTCTGTTGCCTGTGATGTTGGGACAGATGATAGTCCCTTATTATACAAGAGACAAAATCCCCTAATTCTACAGCACAACGGCAGAGTCATGTCTTCAGTGTAAAACTAACAATGACTCAATAATCCTTCTGGGAATGTGATGATGTCATAAAGTTATGGGAGGAGTTAGAAAGTTGTCTGTCAGAAGTACAGGATTATAATGTAAACTTACTTTTAATCCGTCTGTCTGCATATTTCAAGACATGGCATTTGAGGGTGCAGTGAGATACCCCCAGAGTTGGACGATACTTTTCTCGTCAATCATCCTAAATATTATACTTAATTAAAACCTTGAAATCAACCAATCCTCTGTTGTTAATTCAATAGAAAGGTATAATGCTTTATTATCTAAAAGATGAAAGTGACGGAGAGAAATAAAATGGTGCTGATTCGGGCGCTGGAGATGGGGGTGTTCTAGTGGGTCTGGACAGGTGTGATGTAGTTCATGGAGATGGGGGTGTGTTCTAGTGGACAGGTGTGATGTAGTTAATGGAGATGGAGATGTGTTCTAGTGGACAGGTGTGATGTAGTTAATGGAGATGGAGGTGTGTTCTAGTGGGTCTGGGCAGGTGTGATGTAGTTAATGGAGATGGAGGTGTGTTCTAGTGGACAGGTGTGATGTAGTTAATGGAGATGGAGGTGTGTTCTAGTGGGTCTGGGCAGGTGTGATGTAGTTAATGGAGATGGAGGTGTGTTCCTTTCTAGGGAGTTTTTCCTAGCCACCGTGCTTCTACACCTGCATTGCTTGCTGTTTGGGGTTTTAGGCTGGGTTTCTGTACAGCACTTTGAGATATCAGCTGATGTAAGAAGGGCTATATAAATACATTTGATTTGATTCTAGTGGGTCTGGGCAGGTGTGATATAGTTAATGGAGATGGAGGTGTGTTCTAGTGGACAGGTGTGATGTAGTTCATGGAGATGGGGGTGTGTTCTAGTGGGTCTGGGCAGGTGTGATGTAGTTAATGGAGATGGAGATGTGTTTAACGTTTGCAAGCTTGAGCTAGATATCGACCTAGTGTGACCTTCCTGGTCCCTCAAGTCAGTGAGTCAACACAGGAAGGAGCAATGGATGGACAGTTCATTTATTTCCAAAGCTGCAATGATGGGACACACACAGTATGGATGAATGATCAGTAGTGACGGGATATAAATAGCACTCCCACAGCAATTCTCCATAAATCTACCCTATAATATACTAACAAAAAACTATCAAGATGTCTGTCAAAGTTATTATGATCATATAGTGGATTTAACAGTTCCTAATAATTCCTAATTTACTATAATAAAATAAATACATTGTTTCCATGTGAAATCTCATATTCACAACATCAGAATAAACTGTCATCCATTTTAGTATTAAAATATATCAAATTAACCTGAAATATTACTCAACGTCCCCCTCTGGTGGTGAAGAAGTATAATCCACCTAAACTAACAGAACCGGGCTGATAAACTGGCTGGTGTTCATGAGTTTATAAAACACATACTTTATACATGTCATAAATTACCTGCATTGATGAGATACACAGTGTGGATGAATGATCAGGATATAAATAGCACTCCTAAAGAAGATGCAGTGTGGATGAATGATCAGGATATAAATAGCACTCCTAAAGAAGATGCAGTGTGGATGAATGATCAGGATATAAATAGCACTCCTAAAGAAGATGCAGTGTGGATGAATGATCAGTAGTGACAGGATATAAATAGCACTCCTAAAGAAGATGCAGTGAGGATGAATGATCAGTAGTCGACAGGATATAAATAGCACTCCTAAAGAAGATGCAGTGAGGATGAATGATCAGGATATAAATAGCACTCCTAAAGAAGATGCAGTGTGGATGAATGATCAGGATATAAATAGCACTCCTATAGAAGATGCAGTGAGGATGAATGATCAGGATATAAATAGCACTCCTATAGATGATGCAGTATGGATGAATGATCAGGATATAAATAGCACTCCTATAGAAGATGCAGTGAGGATGAATGATCAGGATATAAATAGCACTCCTATAGAAGATGCAGTGAGGATGAATGATCAGGATATAAATAGCACTCCTAAAGAAGATGCAGTGTGGATGAATGATCAGTAGTCGACAGGATATAAATAGCACTCCTAAAGAAGATGCAGTGTGGATGAATGATCAGGATATAAATAGCACTCCTATAGAAGATGCAGTGAGGATGAATGATCAGGATATTAATAGCACTCCTAAAGAAGATGCAGTGTGGATGAATGATCAGGATATAAATAGCACTCCTAAAGATGATGCAGTGTGGATGAATGATCAGGATATAAATAGCACTCCTAAAGAAGATGCAGTGTGGATGAATGATCAGGATATAAATAGCACTCCTAAAGAAGATGCAGTGTGGATGAATGATCAGGATATAAATAGCACTCCTAAAGAAGATGCAGTGTGGATGAATGATCAGGATATAAATAGCACTCCTAAAGAAGATGCAGTGTGGATGAATGATCAGGATATTAATAGCACTCCTAAAGAAGATGCATTTTCCAGTTTGCTACCAACTTGAAAGAGGGAACTTTAGCATAAAACCCACATGGAAAACTGAGATTCGGCAAATAACATATAAAGAGAGGCCAAACCAACAACAGAAGTTACTAAAACATAAATTGCTAATTTATGATGTAAAAGGTGGATTTTATGATGTAATGTCAACTTTATACATTTCTATCCCAGGACCACTCAATTTCCAAATTCTCCAGAAATCTGCTGTGGGTTACCCAGAATCACATTGGGTTACCCAGAATCACATCCTTTATCACTGACTGTAATGTAAACACACGAACAGAGATTTAAGGTACTGCATCTCAGTGCTAGAGGCGTCACCACAGACCCTGGTTCAAAACTAGGCTGTATCATAACAGGCCGGGATAGGGAGTCCCATAGGGCAACGCACAGTAGCCCAGCATCGTCTGGGTTAGGGTTTGGCAGGGGTAGGTCGGTCATTGTAAATAATAATTTGTTCTTAGCTGGCTTGCCTGGTTAAATAATGGTTAAATACATTTTTTAAATGTAACTTCATTACACCGTTACACTGGCATACAAACTCGGTAGCATAGAGTTGATAATACATATTGTCTTGTTTTGTACGCTTTGTACAAAATAATAAAACGCAGAACCACAGGATGTTTCTTAACATAACTCTTTATTAACTAGTTACAACTACATGTTAGCCTATCTCCAACCACGATCAACTGAACATGACCTAACCGTCTGGGTGGTCTTAACCAATCACCGCACAGTATGATACGGCGGTAAAATGCATCCAATTATAATTCAGTATGTATTCACATATGAATATTACATCCCCCTTCTTTTAAACAAAATACAAATGTTTTACATATTCTAAGCTTTTCTTTTGGATACATGCTCTGTAGTTTGAACTCAAGGTAAGTAACCATTTATATTGCATAATACACCAACTGAATCAACATAGACTCTGAAACAATGATCCAACATACTGTTACTTTTCAAACAAGGGATTCTCAGCAACTCAGCTTCGCTGTAGAAATTACATCTTAACATTTGAAACAAATACAATACCAAAGCATGTCAAGTGAACTTTCAATAACAAGTTTACAGTCTGGAACGCTTTTAGGGCAGCGATCCGCCTACACCCTTTGACATTTCACAGGTCGAGGACAGCTCTGGGCTTGACCTCTCTTCCTGACCTTGTGCGATATGATGTTGAGCATGCTTCTGTGTCAGTCAACAGCTCTTGTGGTGTTGCAGGTAAGTGTGGTGTATGTTGTGCTGTGTGTGTGTTTAGTCCATCACGTTCTCTTTCAGGGGAACAGTTCATCTCATCAGTGTGTTGAATGTTGTGAGCTTAGATGACTCTTCTGTGAGCTTGATAGCCCAGTAGCCTGATCTAGCGTCCATGACACTGAAGTAGCGTGCTCCCGCTAGCTTGTGCGTGATACCATCTAGCGTCGGTAAAGGGTAATGGGGCCGTTTGATAGCCTTGTTCAAGTCTCTTGGGTCGAGGCATACTCGGAGCTTGCCTGTGCGTGGTTTCTCCACCACCACTAACACGTTTACCCAGTCAGTCGGTTCTGTAACCTTGGTGACTATGTCAGATTGCTCCATGCTCTCCAACTCTTTCTTCAGACGGGCACGGAGAGCAAGGGGAATCTTTCTCTGGGGGTAGACCACAGGGGTTGCTTCTGGGTCAAGGTGAATGGTACATTCTCCTGGGAAAAATCCTATTCCTGTAAAGACATCAGCAAACTGCTCCAGTACATTTCCTGTCTCTACTGGTGCTGTTACTGATAAAACTAGCTTGATGAGGTCCATGTCTAAACATGCTTTAAGACCTAGCACTGCAGGTGCTCTAGTGTCAACAACGTAAAAGTCCAACATCATGTCACTTTCCTTGTATTTGCATTTGAAAGTGCATGTGCCTTTTACTGGGAGCTGTTCACCACCATAACCAGTCAGTCTGCGCATGGTGGGCTGTAGCTCGCACTCAGATGTCAAGCTGCGGTACTTATTCAGAGGAATAATGTTTACTTGTGCACCAGTGTCTAGTTTGAACTTTAGCTTTGTGCCTTGTGTTCCTATCTCAATGTCAGCAAAGGCTTGCTCTGTCTCTGATATGTGACTTTTCTGTGTCACTGAATCAATAAACAGTTCATCATCATTTGACTCTTTGATTGACATTTCATCTTCACTCACTGTGTGTACTGTTTTTCCACGGTAAGCTCTGCACACTTTTGCAAAGTGATTCCATTTACCACATTTAGTACACTGTTTGCCTTTAGCTGGGCAATTTCCTTGTTCGCCATGCACTTTGTATCCACAATATCCACATGTTTTGAGTCTGTGTCGCTCTGTTTTGGAGTCATGTCTCTCCGTTCTGAAACGCTCTCTCCGGGCACCGGAGGTGTGCTTTGACGTCTGCCTGACTGCGTGCACTGCTTGTTCACGTGATGCGCTCGTGCTGCGGCGCGAAATGCTTTTCATCTGAGCCTGTGCGATGAGATCTGGCTATGTCGATAGCTTTGTCCAGCGTTAGCTCAGACCCAACATTCAAAAGTTTCTCTCTCACTCGCGGTGAGTGTATTCCAAATACAATACGGTCCCTGACCATCTCATCCTTGTTTGCATAATCACAGTCTTTCACAAGCAGACGCAGCTCAGTCACAAACTGTTCAAAAGACTCGCTAGCTCCCTGTACTTTCTCATGGAATTTGTACCTAGCGAAAATTGTATTAGTCTTCGGCACAACATATGCTTCAAAACGATCGTAGTATGTTTTCAGTACCTTTGATTCAGCCTCGGTAAGTGTCCATGTGTTGTAAATATCTAGAGAGGTTAATATAATCTTAAACTTTTCTGAAATAAATGAAAAATAAACGTTTGGTTCCTCAACTGCGTTGCCCAGTCCAGTCAGCAGATGGCGATGTGCGTCTTTTAGGTTCAGGCGATGCTGCCAGTGTGACGTATAATCTAGTGGACGGGACGCTCCTTCAACAACAACAGCTAGTCAGACACCTCGGTAGCTTTCTAGCAAACATAGCTACAACATTCACGCTCTTTACACTGTTTTGATGTATATTAGTCGCTGTGTATTAAACACACTTCTGTCGTATGTACTTGTTGGTCCATTTAATTATACATTTACGTTGTTTGTCAGCTAGCTGGTTTGCTAAGTTAGCTTAGAACTAGGCTAGTCGCTAATGCCAGCTAGCTAACATACTGACCATGAGTTCACGAAGCTACTCTCCTCCTACAGTAAAACAAGAAGTAGAGGATGAGGCTGTTACCGTGAAAGAAGAAGAGAAAGACGTTTCAGTGAAAGAAGAGGAAGACGCGTTCAGAGTGAAAGAGGAGGAGGATGTTACAGTAAAAGAAGAGGAGGAAGAGAAAGAGGAGGCAGTTTTTGGAGTGAAAGAGGAGGAGGGGGAGATGACTGTCACATTGGAGGAAGAAGAGGAGGTTGGAGATCTGTTTAACACCAGTAAGTACCGTCTCTGCAGTCGTTGAACCAATATGCAGTAAAGGGGTTCTACACTTTAATGTTGTTCTGTAGGAATGGCTGAAGCTTCACTGTAACGTGTAGAACATCAAGACTGGACCATCAACAAAACGTTAACAATTGATCAAATGCATCCAATGACAATGCCTGAAATACTGTAGTCCTCAATATCTCCTATTAGATTAGCCCAAGATGTTCTCTTAAAGGGGCAATCAGCAGTTGTTACATCCATTTAGGGACTTATACATTAATGATATGTACCCATCTGTTTCTTGAAGAATTCACTTATAAATGCCTCATGAGCTTAGTTCAACTGTTGAACCCCATCAGAACCCAAAATATAAGCTTCTTTTACTCCAATGTTTGTCAGTAAATATAAACAAACACTGTATATCCTCAAAACATGGTTAAAACTAGAATGTTGATATCATGGATGGTTGCATTTCTCCAGCCCCATCCCTCAGCTTTTTACCGAAACGGGCAGGGAGTACGCTTTATTATTGTTTCTACTGCTGATTGCTGCCCCCGTTACTCCTCAAGGTCCAAGGACTGTATGTTATTTTCAGAGGTAGACTGGCTCTGTTCAGGTAAAATAGCCAAATATTCCATCTAAATGTGAATCGATTCTCAATTGCAATACGTTTCTAGAAACATAAATTGCTGTACTTTCATATCACATCAAAATAATTTCACACAATACTTAAATATCACATCAAAATAATTTCACATAATACTTTCCGGACTAGTCTCCCAGTCCCTGCTGCTGAAAAACATCCCTTAAGGTGCCTTTTGTCAAACTCCAAGAGGGCTGTCATATGCTTTATACTGAGGAGTGGCTTCTGTCTGGCCTCTACCATAAAAGTCTGATTGTTGGAGTGCTGCAGATATGGTTGTCCTTCTGGAAGGTTCTCCCATCTCCACAGAGGAACTCTGGAGCTCTGTCAGAGTGACCATCAGGTTTGTGGTCACCTCCTTGACCAAGGCCCTCCTCCTCCAATCGCTCAGTTTGGCCGGGTGACCAGCTCTAGGAAGAGTATTCCATTTAAGAATGATGGAGGTCACTGTGTTCTTGGGGACCTTCAATGCTGCAGAATTTGTTTTTGGTACCGTTCCCCAGATCTGTGCCTCGACACAAGCTTGTCCTGGAGCTCTACGGACAGTTCCTTCGACCTCATGGCTTGGTTTTTGCTCTGACATGCACTGTCAACTCTGGGACGTTATATAGACAGGTGTGTGCCTTCCAAATCATATCCAATCAATTGAATTTACCACAGGTGGACTCCGAACAACTTGTAGATACATCTCAAGGATGATTAATGGAAACAAGATGCACCTGAAAGCAATTTCGAGTCTCATAGCAAAGGGTCTGAATACTTCAGTAAATAAGGTATTTCTGTTTTTTACCTGTTTTCACTTTGTCATTATGGGCTATTGATGACACCCCTCTGAAACAAGATAGCCTAACCATCAGAAAAACCTCTTCCTTAGCCTACTCCTCCTGCTGCTGCTGGCCTTCGTACATTCTGATGTTCTGCTCCTATAGTTTCTGGTAATAGGCTACACCAGCAGTCGTTATGCTCCTATAGTTTCTGGTAATAGACTACACCAGCAGTCGTTATGCTCCTATAGTTTCTGGTAATAGGCTACACCAGCAGTCGTTATGCTCCTATAGTTTCTGGTAATAGGCTACACCAGCAGTCGTTATGCTCCTATAGTTTCTGGTAATAGACTACACCAGCAGTCGTTATGCTCCTATAGTTTCTGGTAATAGACTACACCAGCAGTCGTTATGCTCCTATAGTTTCTGGTATTAGGCTACACCAGCAGTCAGCAACCTTTTCCATTTGGTGCCAATTTCTGATCATTTCTACTGATCTGGTGCTAGTTATGATTTTCATATTCACATTTTACTGGAACAGTTTCATTTAATTTATAATAGTATTAATAATTATAATTGTCTTTATCTCAACATCATTCTCTGTGGTTAATCTACATTCTATTTAAATGAAAATTATAAATATACATTTTTATTTCCATTGCTAAGTTTAAAATGACCTACATAAAGCCCAAAAATTTAAACACGCCAACTCATTAGTGGTGGTCTGTTAAGACAATCAGAAATACTATCAGACATCCCCAAATGTAACTTTGACTATAATTACTGTTCCCTGAAGGAGGGAAACGAGGTACAACACCTGTTTGGCCCCACCCCTTCCTGGGTCGGTGAAGAGCGGTATTAAATTTAAGGAAGAAATCCGAGCCTCGCGCTCATCACCTGTAGAAGGCGGGGCTTCCAGCGAGGCGTGGATTTAATAGTATGTTGTACCTAGTTTCCCTCCTTCAGGGAACAGTAGTTATAGTCATAACATGTGGATTTAATAGTATGTTGTACCTAGTTTCCCTCCTTCAGGGAACAGTAGTTATAGTCATAACGTGTGGATTTAATAGTATGTTGTACCTAGTTTCCCTCCTTCAGGGAACAGTAGTTATAGTCATAACGTTACGCTTGTCAAATGATGAACTTTAACTTAAATACTGGATCTTGCTGTCGGACAGTTTTTTTGTATTCAGATCTCTGAAATGCTCTCTAATTACGTAACATTTAGTGTCTCCTTATGGTACGCTGGGAAAATAGTTTTCATGGGCACAGAAATCCTAAATCATTTCAGAGTTTGCTAAATCCAATGGTTCTAACCAAGAGTCATCTTTACTTTATTGACAACACCCAAATGGATACTGTCATTAACGCAGTTCTTCAATAATTACACATAATTCTTAATACTGTAGCTGTTTAGTTAGTCACATGTTCAACTATCATCAGCTGATCCAGGAAATCATTTTCTGAATGACAGTCACATGACAAACATCACGACATGCAACAACAACCAAAGTGCTTCTTCATTCATTACTCTGGTAAAGACAGTTATGCCGTGCTCCACGTTGGATCCAACATCCCTAAGAAATTGATGTTTATAATGTGTTATTGTCTGCCTGATTTACAGTAGCGTCTCGTTAGTCTGTTTGCACACAGAGATACTTAGCTCATAATGTGTAGAGAACTGTTCCTTGATGGATAGGCTACTGTACAACACACAGAGCTATTTTCCTTTATTCAGGACATTTAGAATGACAACACATTACAGAATAGCCTAGTGGGATTATTCACAAAATTATCTGGTGATCAGGTTATGAAATGTCATGAAAGACATTTTAGTTTCCATGTTTCACCTGAAGTATGAAATTATTTATAGTCCTAGGTCTATGTTGTTGTTAGGTGAAGTTATGGGTCCTACAGTAGGTCTATGTTGTTAGGTGAAGTTATGGGTCCTGCAGTATGTCTATGTTATTGTTTGTTGAAGTTATGGGCCAATTTGTTAACTTCTTCGGGCTAGGGGGCAGTGTTCGGAAGTTCGGAGAGTCTGGCATGCCCAAAGGAAACTGCCTGTTACTCAGACCCAGAAGCTAGGATATGCATATAATTGGTTGTATTTGATAGAAAACACTTTGCTTGATTTACAGTTTTATTGTTTATTTACATATTAGGGTACCTGAGGATTGATTAGAAACGTTGTTTGACTTGTTTGGATGAAGTTTATTGGTAACTTTTTGGATTATTTTGTCTGCATGTTGAACGGGTGGATTACTGAACAAAACGCGCCAACCAAACTGAGTTTTTGGGATATAAAGAGGGACTTTATCAAACAAAACAACCATTTGTTGTGTAGCTGGGACCCTTGGGATTGCAAACAGAGGAAGATCTTCAAAGGTAAGTGATTTATTTTATCGCTATTTTTGATTTTTGTGACGGCTGTGCTGGTTTGAGAAATATTTCTATGCAGCAAGTATGCGGGGCGCTATCAAATCAAATCAAATGTATTTATATAGCCCTTCGTACATCAGCTGAAATCTTAAAGTGCTGTACAGAAACCCAGCCTAAAACCCCAAACAGTAAGCAATGCATGTGAAAGAAGCACGGTGGCTAGGAAAAACTCCCTAGAAAGGCCAAAAACCTAGGAAGAAACCTAGAGAGGAACCAGGCTATGAGGGGTGGCCAGTCCTCTTCTGGCTGTGCCGGGTGGATATTATAACAGAACATGGTCAAGATGTTAAAATGTTCATAAATGACCAGCATGGTCAAATAATAATAATCATAGTAGTTGTCGAGGGTGCAACAAGCACGTCCGGTGAACAGGTCAGGGCTCCATAGCCGCAGGCAGAACAGTTGAAACTGGAGCAGCAGCACGGCCAGGTGGACTGGGGACAGCAAGGAGTCATCATACCAGGTAGTCCTGAGGCATGGTCCTAGGGCTCAGGTCCTCCGAGAGAAAGAGAGAATTAGAGAGAGCATATTTAAATTCACACAGGACACCGGATAAGACAAGAGAATACTCCAGATGTAACAGACTGACCCTAGCCCCCCGACACATAAACTACTGCAGCATAAATACTGGAGGCTGAGACAGGAGGGATCAGAAGACACTGTGGCCCCATCCGATGACACCCCCAGACAGGGCCAAACAGGCAGGATATAACCCCACCCACTTTGCCAAAGCACAGCCCCCACACCACTAGAGGGATGTCTACAACCACCAACTTACCGTCCGAAGACAAGGCCGAGTAAAGCCCACAAAGATCTCCGCCATGGCACAACCCAAGGGGGGGGCGCCAACCCAGACAGGAAGACCACGTCAGTGACTCAACCCACTCAAGTGACGCACCCCTCCCATGGACGGCATGGAAGAACACCAGTAAGTCAGTGACTCAGCCCCTGTAATAGGGTTAGAGGCAGAGAATCCCAGTGGAAAGAGGGGAACCGGCAAGGCAGAGACAGCAAGGGCGGTTCGTTGCTCCAGCCTTTCCGTTCACCTTCACACTCCTGGGCCAGACTATACTTAATCATAGGACCTACTGAAGAGATAAGTCTTCAGTAAAGACTTAAAGGTTGAGACTGAGTCTGCGTCTCTCACATGGGTAGGCAGACCATTCCATAAAAATGGAGCTCTATAGGAGAAAGCCCTGCCTCCAGCTGTTTGCTTAGAAATTCTAGGGACAATTAGGATGCCTGCGTCTTGTGACCGTAGCGTACGTGTAGGTATGTACGGCAGGACCAAATCGGAAAGATAGGTAGGAGGAAGCCCATGTAATGCTTTGTAGGTTAGCTTTGTCCTCAGATAATAAAATGCTATGCTTTCACCGTAAAGCCTATTGTAAATCGGACAATGCGGTTCGATTACCAAGATTCTAAACTAAAGAATCATGTATGACACTTGTATTTTCATGAATGTTTAATATTACGATTTTTGTATTTTGAATTTCACGCTCTGCAATTTACCGGATGTTGTCTAAGTGGAACGCTAGCAGAACACTGATCCGTAAGAAGTTAAACACTTAGCGTACAAACCCTCATTGTCAGGCTGATGGCAAAGCTAAACTTGCCAAAGAGCATTTTACTGGTTGAAGTGTTTAAGTATAAAGCAGTTGGTTTATATCACAAAGTTAAGTTGGAGATTCAAACGATCCTTACAGTTATAATCTAATAGTAGTGTGAAATGCACTCATAATCAACCTAGAAATGGAGGCTATTTTTGCAGTCAGCCTATGAGAACTCCCCTGAGATTTCCCCCATGGTGGTGAATTAGTGAATAGACACAGAGCTTAATGTGAGTTTCCTTGAGTAGCACTCCTGATCTTGTGCTGTAATATTCAGAATACATCGTGAAAAACTAAAATCTTTGCTCACCATTTTTTTCTCCTGGCAGATATACTACATCCATAACTAGGGGTTTCCTCATTACCAGATATACTACGTCCATAACTAGTGGTTTCCTCATGACCAAATATACTACATCCATAACTAGCGGTTTCCTCATTACCAGATATACTACATCCATAACTAGTGGTTTCCTCATTACCAGATATACTACATCCATAACTAGTGGTTTCCTCATTACCAGATATACTACATCCATAACTAGTGGTTTCCTCGTTACCAAATATACTACATCCATAACTAGTAGTTTCCTCGTTACCAAATATACTACATCCATAACTAGTAGTTTCCTCATTACCAAATATACTACATCCATAACCAGTGGTTTCCTCATTACCAGATATACTACATCCATAACTAGTGGTTTCATCATTACCAGATATACTACATCCATAACTAGTGGTTTCCTCATTACCAAATATACTACATCCATAACTAGTGGTTTCCTCATTACCAGATATACTACATCCATAACTAGTGGTTTCCTCATTACCAGATATACTACATCCATAACTAGTGGTTTCCTCATTACCAGATATACTACATCCATAACTAGTGGTTTCCTCATTACCAGATATACTACATCCATAACTAGTGGTTTCCTCATTAGCAGATATACTACATCCATAACTAGTGGTTTCCTCATTACCAGATATACTACATCCATAACTAGTGGTTTCCTCATTACCAGATATACTACATCCATAACTAGTGGTTTCCTCATTACCAGATATACTACATCCATAACTAGCGGTTTCCTCATTAGCAGATATACTACATCCATAACTAGTGGCTTCCTAATTACCAGATATACTACATCCATAACTAGTGGTTTCCTCATTACCAGATATACTACATCCATAACTAGTGGTTTCCTCATTACCAGATATACTACATCCATAACTAGTGGTTTCCTCATTAGCAGATATACTACATCCATAACTAGTGGTTTCCTCATTACCAGATATACTACATCCATAACTAGTGGTTTCCTCATTACCAGATATACTACATCCATAACTAGTGGTTTCCTCATTACCAGATATACTACATCCATAACTAGCGGTTTCCTCATTAGCAGATATACTACATCCATAACTAGTGGCTTCCTAATTACCAGATATACTACATCCATAACTAGTGGTTTCCTCATTACCAGATATACTACATCCATAACTAGTGGTTTCCTCATTAGCAGATATACTACATCCATAACTAGTGGTTTCCTCATTACCAGATATACTACATCCATAACTAGTGGTTTCCTCATTAGAAGGGAGGAGTTTCTGCAACCAAATTGTGTGTGCTTTGCCCTCGTGCCGCAATTTTAGCAAACACAGAAAGGGGCCTGTATTGGAGACCAAAAGTCGTCTGGCACACTGCTTAGGATTTCAACAACTTTAATAATTGATTTCTAGCCTACAATCATCAGTTTTACTACTAATGTGAAAACAAGACTAAATATGACTATTCTTGCTCATTTTAAGAAATTAAATAATTGTAACATTCATTACAGACGTCAGTTGTTGTACACCATGGCTCCGCTGTTGGCATCACCTTTTACAGTGGATTACCGCTGTTGTGGGCCTTTATATCATCTGTCTGACTTTGTTGTTCACACAGGAGAGATATGGGACTATCGTGGATCCTCTGGGGAGCCTCAACAACCTCATGATGCTGAAGAGGCAGAGAAGAGTCTCTCCACATTAGAACACCTCAAGAAACACCTGCAGAGACCCACAGGGAAGAGAACTCACTGCTGCTCTGACTGTGGGAAGAGATTCACCTCATCAGGCATTAAAATGCATCAGAGAACACACACAGGAGAGAAACCTTATTGCTGTGTTGAATGTGGGAAGAGTTTTGGTCGATCTAGCCATCTGACTCAACACAAGAGAATACACACAGGACAGAAACCTTATAGCTGTGGTCAATGTGGGAAGAGTTTTGGTCAATCTGGCCAGCTGGTATCACACCAGAGAACACACACAGGAGAGAAACCTTATAGCTGTGGTCAATGTGGGACGAGTTTTGCTACATCTAGCGCTCTGACTCTACACCAGAGAATACACACAGGAGAGAAACCTTATAGCTGTGGTCAATGTGGGAAGAGTTTTGGTCGATCTTGCCATCTGGTATCACACCAGAGAACACACACAGGAGAGAAACCTTATAGCTGTGGTCAATGTGGAACAGGTTTTGCTACATCTAAAGCTCTGACTCTACACCAGAGAACACACACAGGAGAGAAACCTTATAGCTGTGGTCAATGTGGGAAGAGGTTTACTGCATCTAGCACTCTGACTCAACACCAGAGAATACACACAGGAGAGAAATCTTATAGCTGTGATCAATGTGGGAAGAGTTTTGGTCGATCTGGAGCGCTGATAGTGCACCAGAGAATACACACAGGAGAAAAATCTTATAGCTGTGGTCAATGTGGGATGAATTTTGCTGCATCTAGAACTCTGACACTACACCAGAGAACACACACAGGAGAGAAACCTTATAGCTGTAATCAATGTGGGAAGAGTTTTACTACATCTGGCTCTCTGACTTCACACCAGAGAATACACACAGGAGAGAAACCTTATATCTGTGGTCAATGTGGGAAGAGTTTTGTTTCATCTAGCGGTCTGACAGTACACAAGAGAACACACACAGGAGAGAAATCTTATAGCTGTGACCAGAGATAATCTGATAAAAGACTTCTGATCAAATATCAGAAAATACATACATGAAGGAGTTGTTTCATGATATCAATGAATTAATGTCACAATGTAGAATGTTTTAACATTGTAGTAGGAGTATTTTAGTGATGTCACAATGTAGAACCCTAAACGTTTGTCCCCTGTTCTATTGATTTCAACATGATATGGATATTAGCCTCAGGGGGAAAATCCAGGCTCTGAAATGGAAGAGTTACTATTTATGTGATTTAACAAAAAGTGATTAACAAAAAAAGAGTTGTGTTACACTTACCATGTTGGTGACCCACTGGAATCAAAATGCAACAGGCTGTTTTCTACAAGTTGTTCTCTAACCAGGGATGTACACATTATTCCCAGATTCCGTGTGGTTTTTGAGCTGTTAGTTTTAACAGGACGTGCAACCTCATCTCCCTCCTCTCGCGCAATTGATTTGAACATGATATCGATGAGTTATGACAAATAAGTGTTGTGTTCCTTTGTTTAGCGACCCCTAAATTTAAATGTATCAGTCCAAAATGTAGCTGACTGTCTTCTGCAGGTTGTCCTCTAACCAGTGAGGTAAAATATATCTCCCATTTCCATGTGTTTTTTTAGTTATGCTAGTTTCAACAGCACGTACAACCTGATTTCCCGCCTAATCGATATCATTGATTTATTGCTACTTGTCAAAACAACAGTGTTTTTGATTGTTGTGTCCATGACGAGGACAATTTGGTTTGTAACTGTCTCAAGGTTGGGTAGTCAAAAAGTTTTGTGTTTTGCGTTTAGCCAGTCCGTTGCCATGGATCTTATTATGACTGCACGTTTTTCCGTATTGGAGATGAGTTTTGTTTGGGCTCGTTCCAAGGGGACGAGAGTTCTAGAAGCTAGTGAGTTTTAGGAAGACGAGAGTTCTAGAAGCTAGTGAGTTTTAGGAAGACGAGAGTTCTAGAAGCTAGTGAGTTTTAGGAAGACGAGAGTTCTAGAAGCTAGTGAGTTTTAGGATTCTATAGAAAGAAAAAGGAGAAAAAAATATTTCAATTGTATATTATTATTTAGAAATAAGTGTGTTTTTCTTGTTTTTAATTGTTGACAGGAGGTGAAGCATTTTAGTTGATTTTAATATGAAATGGAAGTTGTTTTCTGTTGGTGGTAAGCATTCTCTTAAGGTGTTACAGTCTTTGGTTTTTCCATTTATGTTTTGAGGTTTGGATTTTTGCACGTCTAGCTCGTTAGCACGTCTAGCTCGTTAGCACGTCTAGCCTCTTAC
The DNA here is from genome assembly GCF_965601325.2 of Salmo salar. Taxonomy (NCBI): domain Eukaryota; kingdom Metazoa; phylum Chordata; class Actinopteri; order Salmoniformes; family Salmonidae; genus Salmo; species Salmo salar. The sequence continues at coordinate 917,423 of NW_027675377.1, forward strand.
ATCTAGACGTTCCGCTAGCGGAACACCTGCTCCAATATCCAATGATGGGCATGGCGCGAAATACAAAGTCCTCAAAAATCCGAAAACTTCCATTTTTCAAACATATGACTATTTTACAGCATTTTAAAGACAAGACTCTCCTTTATCTAACTACACTGTCAGATTTCAAAAAGGCTTTACAACGAAAGCAAAACATTAGATTATGTCAGCAGAGTACCCAGCCAGAAATAATCAGACACCCATTTTTCAAGCTAGCATATAATGTCACAAAAACCAAAACCACAGCTAAATGCAGCACTAACCTTTGATGATCTTCATCAGATGACACTCCTAGGACATTATGTTATACAATACATGCATGTTTTGTTCAATCAAGTTCATATTTATATCAAAAACCAGCTTTTTACATTAGCATGTGACGTTCAGAACTAGCATTCCCACCGAACACTTCCGGTGAATTTACTAAATTACTCACGATAAACGTTCACAAAAAACATAACAATTATTTTAAGAATTATAGATACAGAACTCCTTTATGCAATCGCGGTGTCCGACTTTAAAATAGCTTTTCGGTGAAAGCACATTTTGCAATATTCTGAGTAGATAGCCCGGCCATCATGGCTAGCTATTTTGACAGCCACCAAGTTTGGTACTAACCAAACTCAGATTTACTATAAGAAAAATTGGATTACCTTTGCTGTTCTTCGTCAGAATGCACTCCCGGGACTTCTACTTCAATAACAAATGTTGGTTTGGTTCCAAATAATCCATAGTTATATCCAAATAGCGGCGTTTTGTTTGTGCGTTCAAGACACTATCCGAAGGGTAAAGAAGGGTGACGCGCCCGGCGTGTTTCGTGACAAAAAAATTCAAAATATTCCATTACCGTACTTCAAAGCATGTCAAACACTGTTTAAAATCAATTTTTATGCGATTTTTTTCTCGTAAAAAAGCGATAATATTCCGACTGGGAAACCCTGTTTTCGTTCAAAGACGAAAAAATAAAAACATGGTGTCGGCTCGTGCACGCGCCCCCAGTCTCATTGTTTTCAGATCGACCACTATCCAAATGCGCTACTGTTTTTCAGCCATGGCCTGCAAAGTCATCATTCAAATTTCTGGCGCCTTCTGAGAGCCTATGGGAGCGTTAGAAAATGTCACGTTATGCCAGAGATCCCCTGTTTTGGATAGAGATGATCAAGAAGGCCAAGAAATAGTCAGAGGGGGCGCTTCCTGTTTGGAATCTTCTCAGGTTTTGGCCTGCCAAATGAGTTCTGTTATACTCACAGACACCATTCAAACAGTTTTAGAAACTTTGGAGTGTTTTCTATCCAAAGCTAATAATTATATGCATATTCTAGTTTCTGGGCAGGAGTAATAATCAGATTAAATCGGGTACGTTTTTTATCCGGCCGTGAAAATACTGCCCCCTATCCATAACAAGCTAGCTCGTTAGCACGTAGGACGCACTGATTGGTGTCACATCGTTAGTCAGTATGTGTTACACCTGTGCTGGCTTGTCCATCTCGTTAGTGGTGTGTGCCTTTCCAAATCATATCCAATCAATTGAATTTACCACAGGTGGACTCCAAACAAGTTGTAGATACATCTCAAGGATGATTAATGGAAACAAGATGCACCTGAAAGCAATTTCGAGTCTCATAGCAAAGGGTCTGAATGCTTCAGTAAATAAGGTATTTCTGTTTTTTACCTGTTTTCACTTTGTCATTATGGGCTATTGATGACACCCCTCTGAAATAAGAGCCTAACCATCAGAAAAACCTCTTCCTTAGCCTACTCCTCCCGCTGCTGCTGGCCTTCGTACATTCTGATGTTCTGCTCCTAAAGTTTCTGGTAATAGGCTACACCAGCAGTTGTTATGCTCCTATAGTTTCTGGTAATAGGCTACACCAGCAGTCGTTATGCTCCTATAGTTTCTGGTAATAGACTACAGTCGTTATGCTCCTATAGTTTCTGGTAATAGACTACACCAGCAGTCGTTATGCTCCTATAGTTTCTGGTAATAGACTACACCAGCAGTCGTTATGCTCCTATAGTTTCTGGTAATAGACTACACCTGCAGTCGTTATGCTCCTATAGTTTCTGGTAATAGACTACAGTCGTTATGCTCCTATAGTTTCTGGTAATAGGCTACACCAGCAGTCGTTATGCTCCTATAGTTTCTGGTAATAGGCTACACCAGCAGTCGTTATGCTCCTATAGTTTCTGGTAATAGACTACACCAGCAGTCGTTATGCTCCTATAGTTTCTGGTAATAGACTACACCAGCAGTCGTTATGCTCCTATAGTTTCTGGTAATAGACTACACCAGCAGTCGTTATGCTCCTATAGTTTCTGGTAATAGACTACACCAGCAGTCGTTATGCTCCTATAGTTTCTGGTAATAGACTACAGTCGTTATGCTCCTATAGTTTCTGGTAATAGGCTACACCAGCAGTCGTTATGCTCCTATAGTTTCTGGTAATAGACTACACCAGCAGTCGTTATGCTCCTATAGTTTCTGGTAATAGACTACACCAGCAGTCGTTATGCTCCTATAGTTTCTGGTATTAGGCTACACCAGCAGTCAGCAACCTTTTCCATTTGGTGCCAATTTCTGATCATTTCTACTGATCTGGTGCTAGTTATGATTTTCATATTCACATTTTACTGGAACAGTTTCATTTAATTTATAATAGTATTAATAATTATAATTGTCTTTATCTCAACATCATTCTCTGTGGTTAATCTACATTCTATTTAAATGAAAATTATAAATATACATTTTTATTTCCATTGCTAAGTTTAAAATGACCTACATAAAGCCCAAAAATTTAAACACGCCAACTCATTAGTGGTGGTGTGTTAAGACAATCAGAAATACTATCAGACATCCCCAAATGTAACTTTGACTATAATTACTGTTCCCTGAAGGAGGGAAACGAGGTACAACACCTGTTTGGCCCCACCCCTTCCTGGGTCGGTGAAGAGCGGTATTAAATTTAAGGAAGAAATCCGAGCCTCGCGCTCATCACCTGTAGAAGGCGGGGCTTCCAGCGAGGCGTGGATTTAATAGTATGTTGTACCTAGTTTCCCTCCTTCAGGGAACAGTAGTTATAGTCATAACGTGTGGATTTAATAGTATGTTGTACCTAGTTTCCCTCCTTCAGGGAACAGTAGTTATAGTCATAACATGTGGATTTAATAGTATGTTGTACCTAGTTTCCCTCCTTCAGGGAACAGTAGTTATAGTCATAACGTTACGCTTGTCAAATGATGAACTTTAACTTAAATACTGGATCTTGCTGTCGGACAGTTTTTTTGTATTCAGATCTCTGAAATGCTCTCTAATTACGTAACATTTAGTGTCTCCTTATGGTACGCTGGGAAAATAGTTTTCATGGGCACAGAAATCCTAAATCATTTCAGAGTTTGCTAAATCCAATGGTTCTAACCAAGAGTCATCTTTACTTTATTGACAACACCCAAATGGATACTGTCATTAACGCAGTTCTTCAATAATTACACATAATTCTTAATACTGTAGCTGTTTAGTTAGTCACATGTTCAACTATCATCAGCTGATCCAGGAAATCATTTTCTGAATGACAGTCACATGACAAACATCACGACATGCAACAACAACCAAAGTGCTTCTTCATTCATTACTCTGGTAAAGACAGTTATGCCGTGCTCCACGTTGGATCCAACATCCCTAAGAAATTGATGTTTATAATGTGTTATTGTCTGCCTGATTTACAGTAGCGTCTCGTTAGTCTGTTTGCACACAGAGATACTTAGCTCATAATGTGTAGAGAACTGTTCCTTGATGGATAGGCTACTGTACAACACACAGAGCTATTTTCCTTTATTCAGGACATTTAGAATGACAACACATTACAGAATAGCCTAGTGGGATTATTCACAAAATTATCTGGTGATCAGGTTATGAAATGTCATGAAAGACATTTTAGTTTCCATGTTTCACCTGAAGTATGAAATTATTTATAGTCCTAGGTCTATGTTGTTTGTTGAAGTTATGGGCCAATTTGTTAACTTCTTCGGGCTAGGGGGCAGTGTTCGGAAGTTCGGAGAGTCTGGCATGCCCAAAGGAAACTGCCTGTTACTCAGACCCAGAAGCTAGGATATGCATATAATTGGTTGTATTTGATAGAAAACACTTTGCTTGATTTACAGTTTTATTGTTTATTTACATATTAGGGTACCTGAGGATTGATTAGAAACGTTGTTTGACTTGTTTGGATGAAGTTTATTGGTAACTTTTTGGATTATTTTGTCTGCATGTTGAACGGGTGGATTACTGAACAAAACGCGCCAACCAAACTGAGTTTTTGGGATATAAAGAGGGACTTTATCAAACAAAACAACCATTTATTGTGTAGCTGGGACCCTTGGGATTGCAAACAGAGGAAGATCTTCAAAGGTAAGTGATTTATTTTATCGCTATTTTTGATTTTTGTGACGGCTGTGCTGGTTTGAGAAATATTTCTATGCAGCAAGTATGCGGGGCGCTATCAAATCAAATCAAATGTATTTATATAGCCCTTCGTACATCAGCTGAAATCTTAAAGTGCTGTACAGAAACCCAGCCTAAAACCCCAAACAGCAAGCAATGCATGTGAAAGAAGCACGGTGGCTAGGAAAAAATGTCCCTAGAAAGGCCAAAAACCTAGGAAGAAACCTAGAGAGGAACCAGGCTATGAGGGGTGGCCAGTCCTCTTCTGGCTGTGCCGGGTGGATATTATAACAGAACATGGTCAAGATGTTAAAATGTTCATAAATGACCAGCATGGTCAAATAATAATAATCATAGTAGTTGTCGAGGGTGCAACAAGCACGTCCGGTGAACAGGTCAGGGTTCCGTAGCCGCAGGCAGAACAGTTGAAACTGGAGTAGCAGCATGGCCAGGTGGACTGGGGACAGCAAGGAGTCATCATGCCAGGTAGTCCTGAGGCATGGTCCTAGGGCTCAGGTCCTCCGAGAGAAAGAAAGAAAGAGAGAAAGAGAGAATTAGAGAGAGCATATTTAAATTCACACAGGACACCGGATAAGACAAGAGAATACTCCAGATGTAACAGACTGACCCTAGCCCCCCGACACATAAACTACTGCAGCATAAATACTGGAGGCTGAGACAGGAGGGATCAGAAGACACTGTGGCCCCATCCGATGACACCCCCAGACAGGGCCAAACAGGCAGGATATAACCCCACCCACTTTGCCAAAGCACAGCCCCCACACCACTAGAGGGATGTCTACAACCACCAACTTACCGTCCGAAGACAAGGCCGAGTAAAGCCCACAAAGATCTCCGCCATGGCACAACCCAAGGGGGGGGCGCCAACCCAGACAGGAAGACCACGTCAGTGACTCAACCCACTCAAGTGACGCACCCCTCCCATGGACGGCATGGAAGAACACCAGTAAGTCAGTGACTCAGCCCCTGTAATAGGGTTAGAGGCAGAGAATCCCAGTGGAAAGAGGGGAACCGGCAAGGCAGAGACAGCAAGGGCGGTTCGTTGCTCCAGCCTTTCCGTTCACCTTCACACTCCTGGGCCAGACTATACTTAACCTGTTAGGGCTAGGGGGCAGCATTTGCACGTCTGGATAAAAAAAATGTACCCGATTTAATCTGGTTACTAATCCTACCCAGTAACTAGAATATGCATATACTTATTATATATGGATAGAAAACACTCTAAAGTTTCTAAAACTGTTTGAATGGTGTCTGTGAGTATAACAGAACTCATTTGGCAGGCAAAACCCTGAGACATTTTCTGACAGGAAGTGGATACCTGATGTGTTGTATTGACTTTAAACCTATCCCATTGAAAAACACAGGGGCTGAGGAATATTTTGGCACTTCCTATTGCTTCCACTAGATGTCACCAGCCTTTACAAAGTGTTTTGAGTCTTCTGGAGGGAGATCTGACCGAACAAGAGCCATGGAACGATGATGTCCCATTAGACACCTGGCGCGCGAGTTCATGTTGGGTACCCTCGTTCCAATACGTTATAAAAGAGTATGCATTCGTCCACCTTGAATATTATTCATGTTCTGGTTAAAAAAGGCCCTAATGATTTATGCTATACAACGTTTGACATGTTTGAACGAACGTAAATATATTTTTTCCCCTCGTTCATGACGAGAAGTCCGGCTGGCTTAGATCATCTGCTAACAAGACGGAGATTTTTGGACATAAATGATGAGCTTTTTTGAACAAAACTACATTCGTTATGGACCTGTGATACCTGGAAGTGACATCTGATGAAGAGAATCAAAGGTAATGGATTATTTACATAGTATTTTCGATTTTAGATCTCTCCAACATGGCGGTTAGTCTGTATCGCAATGCGTATTTTTCTGGGCGCAGTGCTCAGATTATTGCAAAGTGTGATTTCCCAGTAAGGTTATTTTTAAATCTGGCAAGCCGGTTGCGTTCAAGAGATGTAAATCTATAATTCTTTGAATGACAATATAATATTTTACCAATGTTTTCGAATAGTAATTATTTAATTTGTTGTGCTGACTTGACTGCCGGTTATTGGAGGGAAACGATTTCCTGAACATCAACGCCATAGTAAAACGCTGTTTTTGGATATAAATATGAACTTGATAGAACTAAAAATGCATGTATTGTCTAACATAATGTCCTAGGAGTGTCATCTGATGGAGATTGTCAAAGGTTAGTGCATAATTTTAGCAGATTTTCTGGTTTTGGTGATTTTCTGGTTTTGGTCTTTGAATTGACAAAACATTACACACAGCTATTGTCAATGTACTCTCCTAACATAATCTAACTTTATGCTTTCGCCGTAAAGCCTTTTGAAATCAGACAACGTGGTTAGATTAAGGAGATGTTTATCTTTCAAAGGGTGTAAGATAGTTGTATGTTTGAAAAATTTGAATTTTGACATTTAATTGGTTTCAAATTTGCCGCTCTTGATATGCACCTGTTGTTGATAGGGTGCACCACGGGTGGCACGCTTGCGTCCCACATAGCCCCAAGAGGTTAACTAACCTCCAAACGAGCTTCAATGCCATACAACACTCCTTCTGTGGCCTCCAACTGCTCTTAAACGCTAGTAAAACCAAATGCATGCTTTCAACCGTTTGCTGCCAGCAACCGCCCGCCCGACTAGCATCACTACTCTGGACGGTTCTGATCTAGAATACGTGGACAACTACAAATTCCTAGGTGTCTGGCTAGACTGCAAACTCTCCTTCCAGACTCATAGCAAACATCTCCAAAATCAAATCATGAATCGGCTATCTATTTCGCAACAAAGCCTCCTTCAGTCACTCCGCCAAACTTACCCTAGTAAAACTGACTATCCTACCGATCCTAAAATTATGCACTAACCTTTGACAATCTTCATCAGATGACACTCCTAGGACATTATGTTATACAATACATGCATTTTTTGTTCCATCAAGTTCATATTTATAACCAAAAACAGCATTTTACAGTGGCGGTGAAATTCAGATTTTTTTTTCCCTCAAATGCTTCCGGTGAATCAGCGTTACAATTTACAAAATTACTATTCGAAAACATTGGTAAATTATAATATTGTCATTCAAAGAATTATAGATTAACATCTCATAAATGCTACCGCATTGCCAGATTTCAAAATAACTTTACTGGGAAATCACACTTTGCAATAAACGGGGTGCTATGCTAAGAACAATAGGCTAGGATATACAGGTTAGCACCATCTTGGAACCATCTAATATCAATAATACTATTGTAAATAATCCCTTACCTTTGATTATCTTCATCAGAAGGAACTTCCAGGAATCCCAGATCCACAACAAATGTGGTTTCTTTCGACAAAGTTCATAATTTATGTCCAAATAACTCCAAGTTGTTCCATGTTGTTAGCGCGTTCAGTAGGCTCCTCAAAATGTAGGGGGGGGGAGGAGTCACGACGAAAAGTAAAAATCTATTTACGTTCGTTCAAACATGTCAAACGTTGTTTAGCATCAATCTTTAGGGCCATTTTTAACGTGAAACATCAGTAATATTTCAACCCGACCTCTCCTGTGTCTTGAAAAACGTTTTGAAAAATTTCTTGCCTCACATGAACGCCCATGTGCGCACAATAATGAAGTGACGACATCCCAGGGACGTCAACTTCCCTTCCTTGTCATCCAGTCTCTGTTCATCATAGACGCTTCAAACAACTTTATAAAGATCGTTGACATCTAGTGGAAGCCGTAGGAAGTGCAAAATGAATCCTTTGTCACTGTGTGATCTATTAGCAATGACTCGAAAATAGTACAGCCACAAAATTCTCATTTCCTGCTTGTATTCTTCTCAGGTTTTTGCCTGCCATATGAGTTTTGTTATACTTACAGACACCATTCAAACAGTTTTAGAAAATTCAGAGTGTTTTCTATCCAAATATGTTAATAATATGCATATCCTAGCTTCTGAGTTGGTGTAGGAGGCAGTTAAAAATGGGCGCATATTTTTTTCTAAATTCTCAATACTGCCCCCTAGCCCCAACAGAACAAATTCTTATTTACAATGATTGCCTACCAGGGAACAGTGGGTTAACTGCCTTGTTCAGGGGCAGAACAACATATACTGCTTAAAAAAATAAAGGGAACACTAAAATAACACGTCCTAGATCTGAATGAATGAAATAATCTTATCAAATACTTTTTTCTTTACATAGTTGAATGTGCTGACAACAAAATCACACACAAATAGTCAATGGAAATCCAATTTATCAACCCATGGAGGTCTGGATTTGGAGTCACACTCAAAATTAAAGTGGAAAACCACACTACAGGCTGATCCAACTTTGATGTAATGTCCTTAAAACAAGTCAAAATGAGGCTCAGTAGTGTGTGTGGCCTCCACGTGCCTGTATGACCTCCCTACAACGCCTGGGCATGCTCCTGATGAGGTGGCGGATGGTCTCCTGAGGGATCTCCTCCCAGACCTGGACTAAAGCATCCGCCAACTCCTGGACAGTCTGTGGTGCAACGTGGCGTTGGTGGATGGAGCGAGACATGATGTCCCAGATGTGCTCAATTGGATTCAGGTCTGGGGAACGGGCGGGCCAGTGCATAGCATCAATGCCTTCCTCTTGCAGGAACTGCTGACACACTCCAGCCACATGAGGTCTAGCATTGTCTTGCATTAGGAGGAACCCAGGGCCAACCACACTAGCATATGGTCTCACAAGGGGTCTGAGGATCTCATCTCGGTACCTAATGGCAGTTAGGCTACCTCTGGCGAGCACATGGAGTGCTGTGCGGCCCCCCAAAGAAATACCACCCCACACCATGACTGACCCACCGCCAAACCGGTCATGCTGGAGGATGTTGCAGGCAGCAGAACGTTCTCCACGGCGTCTCCAGACTCTGTCACGTCTGTCACGTGCTCAGTGTGAACCTGCTTTCATCTGTGAAGAGCACAGGGTGTCAGTGGCGAATTTGCCAATCATGGTGTTCTCTGGCAAATGCCAAACGTCCTGTACGGTGTTGGGCTGTAAGCACAACCCCAACCTGTGGACGTCGGGCCCTCATACCACCCTCATGGAGTCTGTTTCTGACCGTTTGAGCAGACACATGCACATGTGGCCTGCTGGAGGTCCTTTTGCAGGGCTCAGGCAGTGCTCCTGCTCTTCCTTGCACAAAGGCGGAGGTAGCGGTCTTGCTGCTGGGTTGTTGCCCTCCTACGGCCTCCTCCACGTCTCCTGATGTACTGGCCTGTCTCCTGGTAGCGCCTCCATGCTCTGGACACTACGCTGACAGACACAGCAAACCTTCTTGCCACAGCTCGCATTGATGTGCCATCCTGGATGAGCTGCACTACCTGAGCCACTTGTGTGGGTTGTAGACTCCATCTCATGCTACCACTAGAGTGAAAGCACCGCCAGCATTCAAAAGTCACCAAAACATCAGCCAGGAAGCATAGGAACTGAGAAGTGGTCTGTGGTCCCCACCTGCAGAACCACTCCTTTATTGGGGGTGTCTTGCTAATTGCCTATAATTTCCACCTATTGTCTATTCCATTTGCACAACAGCATGTGAAATGTATTGTCAATCAGTGTTGCTTCCTAAGTGGACTGTTTGATTTCACAGAAGTGTGATTGACTTGGAGTTACATTGTGTTGTTTAAGTGTTCCCTTTATTTTTTTGAGCAGTGTATTTTTACCTTGTCAGCTCTAACCACTAGGCTACCTGCCGCCCTCTTGCATAACCAATGAGCACATATCTTAGTATGATAAACAGTATCAATTCAGTATATCTTCCACTATGTCAAAACAGTATCACTTTTCAACCAACCCAGTGCATTTGTTGAAACTGAAAAGTTTTGAAGTCAACAATACGTCAAGGATTCAACAACTGAAAACTGAAACAAACAATTGGATCAAACAGATCAATCCCACTGGACATTAGGTTTCATTCAGACCCTGCAGGGTTTAGATTAAGCCAGAACTAGTTAAACTAGGATATTTAAGTAGCTTTCGTGATCGTGTCTTAAATTTGGCTTAGTTAGTCGGAGACTGGAGTAAGGTAAGTAAGCCTAAATGAGAACACCTGGGTTAAGCCTGATTAGGTTCAGTATGAACACCTGGGTTAATCCTGATTAGGTTCAGTATGAACACCTGGGTTAATCCTGATTAGGTCCAGTATGAACACCTGGGTTAATCCTGATTAGGTTCAGTATGAACACCTGGGTTAATCCTGATTAGGTTCAGTATGAACACATGCTGTTGGTCTAGTGGTGCTCATTAAAACCCGGAATAGAAAACACCAATACTGGTGTGAATCTGGAGACGAAACAACGGCAGAGGCAAAAATAATTTGTTCAAAAAAACGCTCCAAAACAAATGTTGTCAAACCATCCAGTTATTGAAGGTACATTTAGTCTGCTAAATTTAGTCATTTAGCAGATGCTCTTATCCAGAGCGACTTACAGTAGTGAATGCATACATTTAATTTCATTTTCATGCATTTTTTGTACTGGCCCCCCGTGGGAATCAAACCCACAACCCTGGCGTTGCAAACACCATGCTCTACCAACTGAGCCACGGGGAAGGCCAGTATGTATAACACACCATGCTGGCGTTGTAAACACCATGCTCTACCAACTGAGCCACACTGCTGCTACTGAGCAGTAGAACAAGCGGGTTGGGCTGCAATTTGCTGTGAATTCAATGGAAATGTAACCACAAGAAGAGTACAACAACTTCAGGTGAGATATCTGCATTATTATCAGGATTACAGGAAGAAACAACAACTAGAGGTGAGATATCTGCATTATTATCAGGATTACAAGAAGAAACAACAACTAGAGGTGAGATATCTGCATTATTATCAGGATTACAGGAAGAAACAACAACTAGAGGTGAGATATCTGCATTATTATCAGGATTACAGGAAGAAACAACAACTAGAGGTGAGATATCTGCATTATTATCAGGATTACAGGAAGAAACAACAACTAGAGGTGAGATATCTGCATTATTATCAGGATTACAAGAAGAAACAACAACTAGAGGTGAGATATCTGCATTATTATCAGGATTACAGGAAGAAACAACAACTAGAGGTGAGATATCTACATTATTATCAGGATTACAGGAAGAAACAACAACTAGAGGTGAGATATCTGCATTATTATCAGGATTACAGGAAGAAACAACAACTAGAGGTGAGATATCTGCATTATTATCAGGATTACAGGAAGAAACAACAACTAGAGGTGAGATATCTGCATTATTATCAGGATTACAGGAAGAAACAACAACTAGAGGTGAGATATCTGCATTATTATCAGGATTACAGGAAGAAACAACAACTAGAGGTGAGATATCTGCATTATTATCAGGATTACAGGAAGAAACAACAACTAGAGGTGAGATATCTGCATTATTATCAGGATTACAGGAAGAAACAACAACTAGAGGTGAGATATCTGCATTATTATCAGGATTACAGGAAGAAACAACAACTAGAGGTGAGATATCTGCATTATTATCAGGATTACAAGAAGAAACAACAACTAGAGGTGAGATATCTGCATTATTATCAGGATTACAGGAAGAAACAACAACTAGAGGTGAGATATCTGCATTATTATCAGGATTACAAGAAGAAACAACAACTAGAGGTGAGATATCTGCATTATTATCAGGATTACAGGAAGAAACAACTTCAGGTGAGATATCTGCATTATTATCAGGATTACAAGAAGAAACAACAACTAGAGGTGAGATATCTGCATTATTATCAGGATTACAGGAAGAAACAACAGCTAGAGGTGAGATATCTGCATTATTATCAGGATTACAGGAAGAAACAACAACTAGAGGTGAGATATCTGCATTATTATCAGGATTACTGGAAGAAACAACAACTAGAGGTGAGATATCTGCATTATTATCAGGATTACAGGAAGAAACAACAACTAGAGGTGAGATATCTACATTATTATCAGGATTACAGGAAGAAACAACAACTAGAGGTGAGATATCTGCATTATTATCAGGATTACAAGAAGAAACAACAACTAGAGGTGAGATATCTGCATTATTATCAGGATTACAGGAAGAAACAACAGCTAGAGGTGAGATATCTGCATTATTATCAGGATTACAGGAAGAAACAACAACTAGAGGTGAGATATCTGCATTATTATCAGGATTACAGGAAGAAACAACAACTAGAGGTGAGATATCTGCATTATTATCAGGATTACAAGAAGAAACAACAACTACAGGTGAGATATCTGCATTATTATCAGGATTACAGGAAGAAACAACAACTAGAGGTGAGATATCTGCATTATTATCAGGATTACAAGAAGAAACAACAACTAGAGGTGAGATATCTGCATTATTATCAGGATTACAAGAAGAAACAACAGCTAGAGGTGAGATATCTGCATTATTATCAGGATTACAGGAAGAAACAACAACTAGAGGTGAGATATCTGCATTATTATCAGGATTACAGGAAGAAACAACAACTAGAGGTGAGATATCTGCATTATTATCAGGATTACAAGAAGAAACAACTAGAGGTGAGATATCTGCATTATTATCAGGATTACAAGAAGAAACAACAACTAGAGGTGAGATATCTGCATTATTATCAGGATTACAGGAAGAAACAACAACTAGAGGTGAGATATCTGCATTATTATCAGGATTACAGGAAGAAACAACAACTAGAGGTGAGATATCTGCATTATTATCAGGATTACAAGAAGAAACAACAACTAGAGGTGAGATATCTGCATTATTATCAGGATTACAGGAAGAAACAACAACTAGAGGTGAGATATCTGCATTATTATCAGGATTACAGGAAGAAACAACAACTAGAGGTGAGATATCTGCATTATTATCAGGATTACAGGAAGAAACAACAACTAGAGGTGAGATATCTGCATTATTATCAGGATTACAAGAAGAAACAACAACTAGAGGTGAGATATCTGCATTATTATCAGGATTACAGGAAGAAACAACAACTAGAGGTGAGATATCTGCATTATTATCAGGATTACAAGAAGAAACAACAACTAGAGGTGAGATATCTGCATTATTATCAGGATTACAGGAAGAAACAACAACTAGAGGTGAGATATCTGCATTATTATCAGGATTACAGGAAGAAACAACAACTAGAGGTGAGATATCTGCATTATTATCAGGATTACAAGAAGAAACAACAACTAGAGGTGAGATATCTGCATTATTATCAGGATTACAGGAAGAAACAACAACTTCAGGTGAGATATCTGCATTATTATCAGGATTACAAGAAGAAACAACAACTAGAGGTGAGATATCTGCATTATTATCAGGATTACAGGAAGAAACAACAACTAGAGGTGAGATATCTGCATTATTATCAGGATTACAGGAAGAAACAACAACTAGAGGTGAGATATCTGCATTATTATCAGGATTACAAGAAGAAACAACAACTAGAGGTGAGATATCTGCATTATTATCAGGATTACAAGAAGAAACAACAACTAGAGGTGAGATATCTGCATTATTATCAGGATTACAGGAAGAAACAACAACTAGAGGTGAGATATCTGCATTATTATCAGGATTACAAGAAGAAACAACAACTAGAGGTGAGATATCTGCATTATTATCAGGATTACAGGAAGAAACAACAACTAGAGGTGAGATATCTGCATTATTATCAGGATTACAGGAAGAAACAACAACTAGAGGTGAGATATCTGCATTATTATCAGGATTACAGGAAGAAACAACAACTAGAGGTGAGATATCTGCATTATTATCAGGATTACAAGAAGAAACAACAACTAGAGGTGAGATATCTGCATTATTATCAGGATTACAGGAAGAAACAACAACTAGAGGTGAGATATCTGCATTATTATCAGGATTACAGGAAGAAACAACAACTAGAGGTGAGATATCTGCATTATTATCAGGATTACAGGAAGAAACAACAACTAGAGGTGAGATATCTGCATTATTATCAGGATTACAAGAAGAAACAACAACCAGAGGTGAGATATCTGCATTATTATCAGGATTACAGGAAGAAACAACAACCAGAGGTGAGATATCTGCATTATTATCAGGATTACAAGAAGAAACAACAACTAGAGGTGAGATATCTGCATTATTATCAGGATTACAGGAAGAAACAACAACTAGAGGTGAGATATCTGCATTATTATCAGGATTACAGGAAGAAACAACAACTAGAGGTGAGATATCTGCATTATTATCAGGATTACAGGAAGAAACAACAACTAGAGGTGAGATATCTGCATTATTATCAGGATTACAGGAAGAAACAACAACTAGAGGTGAGATATCTGCATTATTATCAGGATTACAGGAAGAAACAACAACTAGAGGTGAGATATCTGCATTATTATCAGGATTACAGGAAGAAACAACAACTAGAGGTGAGATATCTGCATTATTATCAGGATTACAGGAAGAAACAACAACTAGAGGTGAGATATCTGCATTATTATCAGGATTACAGGAAGAAACAACAACTAGAGGTGAGATATCTGCATTATTATCAGGATTACAAGAAGAGTACAACAACTAGAGGTGAGATATCTGCATTATTATCAGGATTACAAGAAGAAACAACAACTAGAGGTGAGATATCTGCATTATTATCAGGATTACAGGAAGAAACAACAACTAGAGGTGAGATATCTGCATTATTATCAGGATTACAAGAAGAAACAACAACTAGAGGTGAGATATCTGCATTATTATCAGGATTACAGGAAGAAACAACAACTAGAGGTGAGATATCTGCATTATTATCAGGATTACAGGAAGAAACAACAACTAGAGGTGATATATCTGCATTATTATCAGGATTACAAGAAGAAACAACAACTAGAGGTGAGATATCTGCATTATTATCAGGATTACAGGAAGAAACAACAACTAGAGGTGAGATATCTGCATTATTATCAGGATTACAGGAAGAAACAACAACTAGAGGTGAGATATCTGCATTATTATCAGGATTACAGGAAGAAACAACAACTAGAGGTGAGATATCTGCATTATTATCAGGATTACAAGAAGAAACAACAACTAGAGGTGAGATATCTGCATTATTATCAGGATTACAGGAAGAAACAACAACTAGAGGTGAGATATCTGCATTATTATCAGGATTACAAGAAGAAACAACAACTAGAGGTGAGATATCTGCATTATTATCAGGATTACAGGAAGAAACAACAACTAGAGGTGAGATATCTGCATTATTATCAGGATTACAGGAAGAAACAACAACTAGAGGTGAGATATCTGCATTATTATCAGGATTACAAGAAGAAACAACAACTAGAGGTGAGATATCTGCATTATTATCAGGATTACAAGAAGAGTACAACAACTAGAGGTGAGATTTCTGCATTATTATCAGGATTACAGGAAGAAACAACAACTAGAGGTGAGATATCTGCATTATTATCAGGATTACAGGAAGAAACAACAACTAGAGGTGAGATATCTGCATTATTATCAGGATTACAGGAAGAAACAACAACTAGAGGTGAGATATCTGCATTATTATCAGGATTACAGGAAGAAACAACAACTAGAGGTGAGATATCTGCATTATTATCAGGATTACAGGAAGAAACAACAACTAGAGGTGAGATATCTGCATTATTATCAGGATTACAGGAAGAAACAACAACTAGAGGTGAGATATCTGCATTATTATCAGGATTACAGGAAGAAACAACAACTAGAGGTGAGATCTGCATTATTATCAGGATTACAGGAAGAAACAACAACTAGAGGTGAGATCTGCATTATTATCAGGATTACAGGAAGAAACAACAACTAGAGGTGAGATATCTGCATTATTATCAGGATTACAGGAAGAAACAACAACTAGAGGTGAGATATCTGCATTATTATCAGGATTACAGGAAGAAACAACAACTAGAGGTGAGATATCTGCATTATTATCAGGATTACAGGAAGAAACAACAACTAGAGGTGAGATATCTGCATTATTATCTGGATTACAGGAAGAAACAACAACTAGAGGTGAGATATCTGCATTATTATCAGGATTACAGGAAGAAACAACAACTAGAGGTGAGATATCTGCATTATTATCAGGATTACAGGAAGAAACAACAACTAGAGGTGAGATATCTGCATTATTATCAGGATTACAGGAAGAAACAACAACTAGAGGTGAGATATCTGCATTATTATCAGGATTACAGGAAGAAACAACAACTAGAGGTGAGATATCTGCATTATTATCAGGATTACAAGAAGAAACAACAACTAGAGGTGAGATATCTGCATTATTATCAGGATTACAGGAAGAAACAACAACTAGAGGTGAGATATCTGCATTATTATCAGGATTACAGGAAGAAACAACAACTAGAGGTGAGATATCTGCATTATTATCAGGATTACAGGAAGAAACAACAACTAGAGGTGAGATATCTGCATTATTATCAGGATTACAGGAAGAAACAACAACTAGAGGTGAGATATCTGCATTATTATCAGGATTACAGGAAGAAACAACAACTAGAGGTGAGATATCTGCATTATTATCAGGATTACAAGAAGAGTACAACAACTAGAGGTGAGATATCTGCATTATTATCAGGATTACAAGAAGAAACAACAACTAGAGGTGAGATATCTGCATTATTATCAGGATTACAGGAAGAAACAACAACTAGAGGTGAGATATCTGCATTATTATCAGGATTACAAGAAGAAACAACAACTAGAGGTGAGATATCTGCATTATTATCAGGATTACAGGAAGAAACAACAACTAGAGGTGAGATATCTGCATTATTATCAGGATTACAGGAAGAAACAACAACTAGAGGTGATATATCTGCATTATTATCAGGATTACAAGAAGAAACAACAACTAGAGGTGAGATATCTGCATTATTATCAGGATTACAGGAAGAAACAACAACTAGAGGTGAGATATCTGCATTATTATCAGGATTACAGGAAGAAACAACAACTAGAGGTGAGATATCTGCATTATTATCAGGATTACAGGAAGAAACAACAACTAGAGGTGAGATATCTGCATTATTATCAGGATTACAAGAAGAAACAACAACTAGAGGTGAGATATCTGCATTATTATCAGGATTACAGGAAGAAACAACAACTAGAGGTGAGATATCTGCATTATTATCAGGATTACAAGAAGAAACAACAACTAGAGGTGAGATATCTGCATTATTATCAGGATTACAGGAAGAAACAACAACTAGAGGTGAGATATCTGCATTATTATCAGGATTACAGGAAGAAACAACAACTAGAGGTGAGATATCTGCATTATTATCAGGATTACAAGAAGAAACAACAACTAGAGGTGAGATATCTGCATTATTATCAGGATTACAAGAAGAGTACAACAACTAGAGGTGAGATTTCTGCATTATTATCAGGATTACAGGAAGAAACAACAACTAGAGGTGAGATATCTGCATTATTATCAGGATTACAGGAAGAAACAACAACTAGAGGTGAGATATCTGCATTATTATCAGGATTACAGGAAGAAACAACAACTAGAGGTGAGATATCTGCATTATTATCAGGATTACAGGAAGAAACAACAACTAGAGGTGAGATATCTGCATTATTATCAGGATTACAGGAAGAAACAACAACTAGAGGTGAGATATCTGCATTATTATCAGGATTACAGGAAGAAACAACAACTAGAGGTGAGATATCTGCATTATTATCAGGATTACAGGAAGAAACAACAACTAGAGGTGAGATCTGCATTATTATCAGGATTACAGGAAGAAACAACAACTAGAGGTGAGATCTGCATTATTATCAGGATTACAGGAAGAAACAACAACTAGAGGTGAGATATCTGCATTATTATCAGGATTACAGGAAGAAACAACAACTAGAGGTGAGATATCTGCATTATTATCAGGATTACAGGAAGAAACAACAACTAGAGGTGAGATATCTGCATTATTATCTGGATTACAGGAAGAAACAACAACTAGAGGTGAGATATCTGCATTATTATCAGGATTACAGGAAGAAACAACAACTAGAGGTGAGATATCTGCATTATTATCAGGATTACAGGAAGAAACAACAACTAGAGGTGAGATATCTGCATTATTATCAGGATTACAGGAAGAAACAACAACTAGAGGTGAGATATCTGCATTATTATCAGGATTACAGGAAGAAACAACAACTAGAGGTGAGATATCTGCATTATTATCAGGATTACAAGAAGAAACAACAACTAGAGGTGAGATATCTGCATTATTATCAGGATTACAGGAAGAAACAACAACTAGAGGTGAGATATCTGCATTATTATCAGGATTACAGGAAGAAACAACAACTAGAGGTGAGATATCTGCATTATTATCAGGATTACAGGAAGAAACAACAACTAGAGGTGAGATATCTGCATTATTATCAGGATTACAGGAAGAAACAACAGCTAGAGGTGAGATATCTGCATTATTATCAGGATTACAAGAAGAAACAACAACTAGAGGTGAGATATCTGCATTATTATCAGGATTACAGGAAGAAACAACAACTAGAGGTGAGATATCTGCATTATTATCAGGATTACAGGAAGAAACAACAACTAGAGGTGAGATATCTGCATTATTATCAGGATTACAGGAAGAAACAACAACTAGAGGTGAGATATCTGCATTATTATCAGGATTACAAGAAGAAACAACAGCTAGAGGTGAGATATCTGCATTATTATCAGGATTACAGGAAGAAACAACAACTAGAGGTGAGATATCTGCATTATTATCAGGATTACAGGAAGAAACAACAACTAGAGGTGAGATATCTGCATTATTATCAGGATTACAGGAAGAAACAACAACTAGAGGTGAGATATCTGCATTATTATCAGGATTACACATTTCTCATATTCATATTTTTGTGACATCACTTTTATTATTAAATGATGTCTGCCTTTTATAGACTGTGGAAGAACCTTAAACTGACTTTAAAAAGAGAGAAAGCAGATTGGAAGAGAGAGATTTACTACTGGTGGTGGACCACCAAAACAAGACAACACTGATGAATTGAGTGACTTCCTGTCAGGAAAAATAGAGCAGCAGCAACCTCTGGATGGTATACCAGATGATGACCAACCTCTGGATGGTATACCAGATGATGACCAACCTCTGGATGGTATACTAGACGATGACCAACCTCTGGATGGTATACCAGACGATGACCAACCTCTGGATGGTATACCAGACGATGACCAACCTCTGGATGGTATACCAGACGATGACCAACCTCTGGATGGTATACCAGACGATGACCAACCTCTGGATGGTATACCAGACGATGACCAACCTCTGGATGGTATACCAGACGATGACCAACCTCTGGATGGTATACCAGACGATGACCAACCTCTGGATGGTATACCAGACGATGACCAACCTCTGGATGCTATACCAGACGATGACCAACCTCTGGATGGTATACCAGATGTTGACCAACCTCTGGATGGTATACCAGATGATGACCAACCTCTGGATGGTATACCAGATGATGACCAACCTCTGGATGGTATACCAGACGATGACCAACCTCTGGATGGTATACCAGATGATGACCAACCTCTGGATGGTATACCAGACGATGACCAACCTCTGGATGCTATACCAGACGATGACCAACCTCTGGATGGTATACCAGATGTTGACCAACCTCTGGATGGTATACCAGATGATGACCAACCTCTGGATGGTATACCAGACGATGACCAACCTCTGGATGGTATACCGGATGATGACCAACCTCTAGATGGTATACCAGATGATGACCAACAGGTTGGAAGAGCCAGTACACAGTGAGGGTGTAATGTGAACAGGTTGGAAGAGCCAGTACACAGTGAGGGTGTAATGTGAACAGGTTGGAAGAGCCAGTACACAGTGAGGGTGGAATGTGAACAGGTTGGAAGAGCCAGTACACAGTGAGGGTGTAATGTGAACAGGTTGGAAGAGCCAGTACACAGTGAGTGTGTTCCCTCCACATCTGCTATAACATCCCTGAGAGAAGATGCTGCCACCACCTTTCAGCAGAGAACAAAGTAGATGACCAGGCATGAAACGTTAACCAAAGAATTCCATGAGCATAAAATGAAATATCTGAAGGAAGAACATGAGATGAGAATTGTCCAGGTTGAATTGGATATGAAGTTGGAAGAGAGAGGTATGATCCAACAAAGAGACAGTAATGAGACAATAGTGATGACCAGCCATGGTGAACAATATGATATGTAAAACAATACATGTTTTGTCATTTGGATATTCATGAGAGTATTTTAAACACCACAAACTACATTTTAAACCAGCCTTGGTTTAGTCACTCATTTCATTTTGCTCCACACTATTTGAATTGTGTACAGAACAAACATTATCAAAGCAAAAATAATCCATAATGAATACATTCCATATTTAAATGCATCTCATCTAGTTGAAGTGCTGCAATGTGAAGCATCTCCCTGTGCAACTGTGCAAGTCCTCGTTGGTCATTGCCTGCCTCAGTCATGGACACATCTGCCTCAATCACATCTGCCTCAGTCATGGGAACATCTGCTTGATGCTGATCATGGGAGGATCAGGACAGTCATGGGAACATCTGCTTGATGCTGATCATGGGAGGATCAGGACAGTCATGGGTACATCTGCTTGATGCTGATCATGGGAGGATCAGGACAGTCATGGGTACATCTGCTTGATGCTGATCATGGGAGGATCAGGACAGTCATGGGAACATCTGCTTGATGCTGATCATGGGAAGATCAGGACAGTCATGGGTACATCTGCTTGATGCTGATCATGGGAGGATCAGGACAGCCATGCTGCTTCAGGTAGTTGTGCAGCACAGCTGTAGCAATGATCACCTTGCAGCAACTTCTTGGCTTGAAACCAAGTGTATTGCGAAAACACTGGAATCTATTTTTCCATACGCCAAACACACGCTGGACCATCCCTCTCGTGTGGATATGAGGTCTGTTGTATCTTTGCTGCTCAGCTGTTGTGGGATTTATGTCTGGAGTGAATAAAAAGTTACTCTAGTAGTCCACTATGTTGTCCTCTCTGAAACTGAGACCAATGAAGAGTTGAGGGAAATCCTTCAATGGTGAGTTGCACCTTTCCAACAGGCAACAATGTTTGAGAACTCTAAATGAGGATTAGCATCCACCCTGAACATTGATGGTTGACCAGTTGTTATGGTTACGGTACTCCTCAGCATCAGGAGTTGATGGAGAACCAGTTGTTATGGTTACGGTACTCCTCCGCATCAGGAGTTGATGGTAAACCAGTTGTTATGGTTACGGTACTCCTCAGCATCAGGAGTTGATGTAAAACCAGTTGTTATGGTTACGGTACTCCGCAGCATCAGGAGTTGATGGAAAACCAGTTGTTATGGTTACGGTACTCCTCAGCATCAGGAGTTGATGGTAAACCAGTTGTTATGGTTACGGTACCCCTCAGCATCAGGAGTTGATGGTAAACCAGTTGTTATGGTTACGGTACCCCTCAGCATCAGGAGTTGATGGAAAACCAGTTGTTATGGTTACGGTACCCCGCAGCATCAGGAGTTGATGGACACTTGATGGGAACATGACATCCATCTAACCAGCCAATCACTCCTGGGAGCTGCCCACATTCAGATATTCATATTGCACTTTATAGTTGGCTTGGCCAGCAGCATCAGGAAACTAGATGTAAAGACTCCTCCTGCAGACTTTATAGTTGGCTTGACCAGCAGCATCAGGAAACTAGATGTAAAGACTCCTCCTGCAGACTTTATAGTTGGCTTGACCAGCAGCATCAGGAAACTAGATGTAAAGACTCCTCCTGCAGACTTTATAGTTGGCTTGACCAGCAGCATCAGGAAACTAGATGTAAAGACTCCTCCTGCAGACTTTATAGTTGGCTTGGCCAGCAGCATCAGGAAACTAGATGTAAAGACTCCTCCTGCAGACTTTATAGTTGGCTTGACCAGCAGCATCAGGAAACTAGATGTAAAGACTCCTCCTGCAGACTTTATAGTTGGCTTGGCCAGCAGCATCAGGAAACTAGATGTAAAGACTCCTCCTGCAGACTTTATAGTTGGCTTGGCCAGCAGCATCAGGAAACTAGATGTAAAGACTCCTCCTGCAGACTTTATAGTTGGCTTGACCAGCAGCATCAGGAAACTAGATGTAAAGACTCCTCCTGCAGACTTTATAGTTGGCTTGGCCAGCAGCATCAGGAAACTAGATGTAAAGACTCCTCCTGCAGACTTTATAGTTGGCTTGACCAGCAGCATCAGGAAACTAGATGTAAAGACTCCTCCTGCAGACTTTATAGTTGGCTTGACCAGCAGCATCAGGAAACTAGATGTAAAGACTCCTCCTGCAGACTTTATAGTTGGCTTGGCCAGCAGCATCAGGAAACTAGATGTAAAGACTCCTCCTGCAGACTTTATAGTTGGCTTGGCCAGCAGCATCAGGAAACTAGATGTAAAGACTCCTCCTGCAGACTTTGTGAACTATTAAACACACAGTTGCTTCACTGGCACCGACACAAATCACCAGTTTCACAATGAAAGATTCCAGATGCCAAAAATCTCACAGTGATCAGAACTTGGAGAGAATTGGGTGAAGGCCTTCCTCTTTGAGACAGAGAGGAAAGTCTAGGCTCAAGCAGAGATATAATCTCCAATGCATTTTCTTTGTACATAAGAAAGCGGTCTCAAGGTAATGTAATGGATTCCTCCTATCCACAAGTACTGGTCTGGCCTCTGTAGTGCATGCTGGTCTTCCTTTAGACATTCCACATCATCCAGGCTCCCTCACAAACAGCACTAAGTAGAAGTTAAACCTGCCTCTTTGAAAGATTCATTTAATCTTCCATTTAGTCCTGGAGTAGCTCTAATCCTCCCTCTTGCAATCGCCTTTGATTTGTCCAGAACAGTCTAAATCTACGACTATTTTAAGATAAGTCTGTGCAAGTCGCTTTGAGTTAAGACAGCTCAAACAAGCATTTTAGTCTGGGACTAAGCTTAAGCCTTCTATGTGAAACCGGCTCTGTGTTTTATATAATATGACTAAATGTGTTTCTGTGTTGCAGGGGCAGTCAAGAAATGGAACAGCAAGGCCACAGAACATGACATAAGCAGAGCTGTGGGAGACCACCTCAAGCCCCTGGTAGAGCCGGGGGTGGTGTTTACCACTCCACCACGCCTTCAGCAGGCTGGAAAAGTGGGATTGATACTGTTTTTCATACTAAGGTGGACCAATAGTTTGTTGATTGGTCAGTCATTGGGTTAATTTGTTTTACAATTTGTTGACATCAAATCAAGCTTTATTTATAAAGCACATTTCAGACATGGATGCAACACAATGGCTTCACAGGAAAAAACTATGAAAATAATCAGAAATATTTAGTACACAAATATGAGGATAAAAAACAATAATAACAACTGAAAGACTAATGAGCATTGTAAGGAAATGCCATTGATTAAAATATCAACAATATGATGCAATATCCAACCCAAAATATAACTTGTTTTTTAGGAGGGTCTCTGAAAGACACTATGGGGGTGTCCACTGGAAGTTGACTAGTAACAACAACTGGGACCTAAAAGACACCCACCATGAGACCCACTAAATCTGCCCAAGAAGAGGAAAACAAAAGAAAAACCCACACCAAACTTAAAGACAGGAAGCAAACCAAAAAGGTGGAGCAACTAAAGGTGTTGACTCTCCACATGTATCAAGACAACTGGAGCACTGGGCCAGACACTCTTAAATAGAACCTGGACCAGCTCAGGTGAAACACCTTCCCACTAACGAGATGGACAAGCCAGCACAGGTGTAACACATACTGACTAACGAGGTGACACCAATCAGTGCGTCCTACGTGCTAACGAGCTAGACGGGCTAACGAGCTAGACGTGCTAACGAGCTAGACGTGCTAACGAGCTAGACGTGCTAACGGGCTAACGAGCTAAACGGGCTAACGAGCTAGACGGGCTAACGAGCTAAACGTGCTAACGAGCTAGACGTGCTAACGGGCTAACGAGCTAGACGGGCTAACGAGCTAGCCGGGCTAGACGTGCTAACGAGCTAGACGTGCTAACGAGCTAGACGTGCTAACGAGCTAGACGTGCTAACGAGCTGACGAGCTAGACGTGCTAACGAGCTAAAGTTCAACCTCAAAACATAAATGGAAAAACCAAAGCCTGTAACACCTTACCCCTTAAGACAACAAATATATCCTATATTTTTGTTGGACAAGTTTGCTCACCACCAACAGAAAACAACTTCCATTTCACATTATAATCAACTACAATGCTTCACCTTCTAGAATATAAATATGGTGTCTACTGGCTGTCAACAATTAAAAACATGCATTTCTAAATAATAATATACAATCATATTCTTTTTTTTGCCTTTTTCTTTCTATAGAATCCTAAAACTCACTAGCTTCTAGAACTCTCTTCTTCCTAAAACTCACTAGCTTCTAGAACTTTCATCTTCCTAAAACTCACTGGCTTCTAGAACTCTCGTCTTCCTAAAACTCACTAGCTTCTAGAACTCTCGTCTTCCTAAAACTCACTAGCTTCTAGAACTCTCGTCTTCCTAAAACTCACTAGCTTCTAGAACACTTGTCTTCCTAAAACTCACTGGCTTCTAGAACTCTCGTCTTCCTAAAACTAACTAGCTTCTAGAACTCTCGTCTTCCTAAAACTCACTAGCTTCTAGAACTAGCTCCTTAATATCCATAGTAACTTTCCACCTCACTGCGGAGCTTCTCTCTCTTCTCAGGGTTCACTAGATAGGCATGTTGTTGGATCGGGGCCCAGTCCCCAATGTCATGCTCTAGTACATTTGGGTTGGCACATCTGAGAAGGAACCCTGATATTCTAAAAGCAGGGCAGCAATGTCAATGTAATTGTACCAAAAATTGTCAGTTGGTTGCATAAATAATTATGATTACTAAATCTTACATGAATATTAAACATGAAATATAAAAACCAAATGTACACCCCTTTGTTAATATGTATTAGCAATAATTCCCTTAATGGTGAGGCATAAAATGTATCTTTTGTCAGGCTGAATGTTTGAGTCCTGCTTCTTCAGTAGTGGAATAAAGACAATTAGTACTTGAATGTTGTAAATAAATACTGGAGTGATGTAGGATTGTTCATATAATTGATTATTGTACTGCGACTATGTGTATAGGCTGCAAGTAAGTTGAAATTAAATTGTTTTCTTTTCAACTTTCAATAACCAATATGCAGAAACAGTTTGTGATAAATTGAAAACCTAAACATAAAATGTAATACATACACAAACATCTGCCACAATAATCATATTACTTGTATTATTTAAAACAAGCACCTTATAAAACTGTACAAGCACCAGAAACGCTGTTGTTTTGACAAGTAGGAATAAATCACTGATATCGATTAGGGGGGAAATCAGGTTGTACGTGCTGTTGAAACTAACATAACTAAAAAATAAACATATGGAAATGGGAGATGTATTTTACCTCACTAGAGGACAACCTGAAGAAGACAGTCAGCTACATTTTGGACTGATGCATTTAAATGTAGGGGTCACTAAACAAAGGAACACAACACTTATTTGTCATCACTCATTAATATCATGTTGAAATCAATTGTGCGAGAGGAGGGAGATGAGGTTGCACGTCCTGTTAAAACTAACAGCTCAAAAACCACACGGAATCTGGGAATAATGTGTACATCCCTGGTTAGAGGACAATTCATAGAAAACAGCCAGATACATTTTGAAGTGTTGCATTTTGATTCCAGTGGGTCACCAACATGGTAAGTGTAACAACTCTTTTTATTAGTCACTTTTTGTTAAATCACATAAATAGTAACTCTTCCATTTCAGAGCCTGGATTTTCCCCCTGAGGCTAATATCCATATCATGTTGAAATCAATAGAACAGGGGACACACGTTTAGGGTTCTACATTGTGACATCATTAAAATACTCTTACTACAATGTTTAAACATTCTACATTTTATTTCACTGATATCATGAAACAACTCCTTCATGAATTTTCTGATGTTTAATCAGAGATGAGGTTTCTCTCCTGTGTGTGTTCTCTGGTGTGCTGTCAGCTCTCCAGATCACGCAAAACTCTTCCAACATTGATCACAGTTATACGATTTCTCTCCTGTGTGTGTTGTCTGGTGTTGAGTCAGATGGCAAAATTGACCAAAACTCTTCCCACATTGACCACAGCTATAAGATTTCTCTCATGTGTGTATTCTCTGGTGTAGAGTTAGAGAGCCAGATTGACCAAAACTCTTCCCACATTGACCACAGCTATAAGATTTCTCTCCTGTGTGTATTCTCTGGTGTAGAGTCAGAATGCTTGATGTAGTGAAACTCTTCCCACATTGATCACAGCTAAAAGATTTCTCTCCAGTGTGTATTCTCTGGTGTACTCTCAGTTTTCCAGATTGACCAAAACTCTTCCCACATTGATCACAGCTATAAGGTTTCTCTCCTGTGTGTGTTCTCTGGTGTAAAGTCAGATGATCAGATGTAGTAAAACTATTCCCACATTGATCACAGCTACAAGGTTTCTCTGCTGTGTGTATTCTCTGATGAATTTTAATGCCTGATGAGGTGAGTCTCTTCCCACAGTCAGAGCAGCAGTGAGTTCTCTTCCCTGTGGATCTCTGCAGGTGTTTATTGAGGTGTTCTGATCTGGAGAGACTCTTCTCTGCCTCTTCAGCATCAAGAGGTTGTTGAGGCTCCCCAGAGGATCCACGATAGTCCCGTCTCTCTCCTGTGTGAACAACAAAGTCAGACAGATGATTAAAGGCCCACAACAGCGGTAATCCACTGTAAAAGGTGATGCCAACAGCGGAGCCATGATGTTGGACAACAATTGACATCTGTAATGAATGTTAAAATTATTTGACATTTGTCTTAAAATGAGCAAGAATAGTCATATTTTGTCTTGTTTTCACATTAGTAGTAACATTAAGATTGTAGGCTAGAAATAAGTTATTCATGTTGTTGAAACTCTAAGCAGTGTGCCAGACGACTTTTGGTCTCCAATATAGGCCCCTTTCTGTGTTTGCTAAAATTGCGGCACGAGGGCGATGCACACGCAATTTGGTTGTAGAAACTCCTCCCTGCTAATGAGGAAACCGCTAGTTATGTATGTACTATATCTGGTAATGAGGAAACGACTAGTTATGGATGTAGTATATCTGGTAATGAGGAAACCACTAGTTATGGATGTAGTATATCTGGTAATGAGGAAACCACTAGTTATGGATGTAGTATATCTGGTAATGAGGAAACCACTAGTTATGGATGTAGTATATCTGGTAATGAGGAAACCACTAGTTATGGATGTAGTATATCTGGTAATGAGGAAACCACTAGTTATGGATGTAGTATATCTGGTAATGAGGAAACCACTAGTTATGGATGTAGTATATCTGGTAATGAGGAAACCACTAGTTATGGATGTAGTATATCTGCTAATAAGGAAACCACTAGTTATGGATGTAGTATATCTGGTAATGAGGAAACCACTAGTTATGGATGTAGTATATCTGCTAATGAGGAAACCACTAGTTATGGATGTAGTATATCTGGTAATGAGGAAACCACTAGTTATGGATGTAGTATATCTGGTAATGAGGAAACCACTAGTTATGGATGTAGTATATCTGGTAATGAGGAAACCACTAGTTATGGATGTAGTATATCTGGTAATGAGGAAACCACTAGTTATGGATGTAGTATATCTGGTAATGAGGAAACCACTAGTTATGGATGTAGTATATCTGGTAATGAGGAAACCACTAGTTATGGATGTAGAATATCTGGTAATGAGGAAACCACTAGTTATGGATGTAGTATATCTGGTAATGAGGAAACCACTAGTTATGGATGTAGTATATCTGGTAATGAGGAAACCACTAGTTATGGATGTAGTATATCTGGTAATGAGGAAACCACTAGTTATGGATGTAGTATATCTGGTAATGAGGAAACCACTAGTTATGGATGTAGTATATCTGCTAATAAGGAAACCACTAGTTATGGATGTAGTATATCTGGTAATGAGGAAACCACTAGTTATGGATGTAGTATATCTGGTAATGAGGAAACCACTAGTTATGGATGTAGTATATCTGCTAATGAGGAAACCACTAGTTATGGATGTAGTATATCTGGTAATGAGGAAACCACTAGTTATGGATGTAGTATATCTGGTAATGAGGAAACCACTAGTTATGGATGTAGTATATCTGGTAATGAGGAAACCACTAGTTATGGATGTAGTATATCTGGTAATGAGGAAACCACTAGTTATGGATGTAGTATATCTGGTAATGAGGAAACCACTAGTTATGGATGTAGTATATCTGGTAATGAGGAAACCACTAGTTATGGATGTAGTATATCTGGTAATGAGGAACCCACTAGTTATGGATGTAGTATATCTGGTAATGAGGAAACCGCTAGTTATGGATGTAGTATATCTGGTAATGAGGAAACCACTAGTTATGGATGTAGTATATCTGGTAAACCAAAAATGGTGAGCGAAGATTTAAGTTTTCCACAACGTTTTCTGAATATTACAGCTCAATGTCAGGACAAGATCAGGAGTGCTACTCAAGGAAACTCACATTAAGCTCTGTGTCTATTCACTAATTCACCACCGTGGGGGAAAACTCAGGGGAGTTCTCATAGGTTGACAGCAAATATAGCCTCCATTTCCAGGTTGCTTATGAATGCATTTCACACTACTTTGGATTATAACTGTAGGACCCATAACTTCACCTAACAATAACATAGACCTACTGTAGGACCCATAACTTCACCTAACAACAACATAGACCTACTGTAGGACCCATAACTTCACCTAACAATAACATAGACCTACTGTAGGACCCATTACTTCACCTAACAACAACATAGACCTACTGTAGGACCCATAACTTCTAACAACAACATAGACCTACTGTAGGACCCATAACTTCACACAACAATAACATAGACCTACTGTAGGACCCATAACTTCTAACAACAACATAGACCTACTTCACCTAACAACAACATAGACCTACTGTAGGACCCATAACTTCACGTAACAATAACATAGATAAAGTTATGGGTCCTACAGTAGGTCTAACAACAACATAGACGTAGGACTATAAATCATTCAATATTTCAGGTGAAACATGGAAACTAAAATGTCTTTGTCATGACATTTCATAACCTGATCACCAGATAGTTTTGTGAATAATCCCACTAGGCTACTCTGTGATGTGTTGTCATTCTAAATGTCCTGAATATAGGAAAATAGCTCTGTGTGTTGTACAGTAGCCTATCCATCAAGGAACAGTTCTCTACACATTATGAGCTAAGTATCTCTGTGTCCAGACAGACTAACGAGACCCTACAGTACATCGACCAGACAATAGCACATTATAAACATGAATTTGTTAGGGATGTTGGATCCAACGTGGAGAACGGCATAACTGTCTTTACCAGAGTAATGAATGAAGAAGCACTTTGGTTGTTGTTGCATGTCGTGATGTTTGTCATGTGACTGTCATTCAGAAAATGATTTCCTGGATCAGCTGATGATAGTTGAACATGTAACTGTAACTAAACAGCTACAGTATTATGTGTAATTATTGAAGAACCGCGTTAATGACAGTATCCATTTGGGTGTCAATAAAGTTAAGGTGACACTCGGTTAGAACCATTGGATTTGCAAACTCTGAAATGATTTAGGATTTCTGTGCCCATGAAAACTGTTTTCCCAGCTTAACATAAGGAGACACTAAATGTTACGTAGTTAGAGAGCATTTCAGAGATCTGAATACAAAAAACTGTCCTAACAGGACAATAACCCAAACCACAAGGCCAAATCTACACTGGAGGAGCTTACCAAGATGACATTGAATGTTCCTGAGTGGCCTAGTTACAGTTTGGACTTAAATCGTCTTGAAAGTCTATGGCAAGACTTGAAAACGGCTTTCTAGCAATGATCAACAACCAACTTGACAGAACATGAAGGATTTTAAAAAGAATAATGAATATTCACATGAAGATCAGTCTCCTATTGGATGACATCACGACTTCCCATCAAGCCAACTCCTTGGAGACCTTACTATGACATCACTCACTCCTTCTAGTTTGCAGTTGTTAAAAAAGCACTATTTTGCTCAAAACATTTATTTGTTTCCCATTAGTGTGTTTATACTTTACTGTATTTATATCACTTTTCAACAGGAAAAGTGAACAATTCATACAGTACAAAAACATATGAGTATAGAATGCAACTGCAGAGTTTGTGTCCCTGTTTTATAAGATAGTACTCACTGTATTTACTGGTGTTAACCAGAACAATGTCCCTGTTTTATAAGATAGTACTCACAGTATTTACTGGTGTTAATCAGATCAATGTCCCTGTTTTATAAGATAGTACTCACTGTATTTACTGGTGTTAACCAGATCAATGTCCCTGTTTTATTAGATAGTACTCACTGTATTTACTGGTGTTAATCAGATCAATGTCCCTGTTTGATAAGATAGTACTCACTGTATTTACTGGTGTTAATCAGATCAATGTCCCTGTTTTATTAGATAGTACTCACTGTATTTACTGGTGTTAATCAGATCAATGTCCCTGTTTTATTAGATAGTACTCACTGTATTTACTGGTGTTAACCAGATCAATGTCCCTGTTTTATTAGATAGTACTCACTGTATTTACTGGTAATAATCAGATCAATGTCCCTGTTTTATTAGATAGTACTCACTGTATTTACTGGTGTTAACCAGAACAATGTCCCTGTTTTATTAGATAGTACTCACTGTATTTACTGGTGTTAATCAGTTCTCCAGTCTTCTCTTCTTCGTCCTCCTCTAATGTGAGTAATCTCCCCCTCTTCATCCTTCATTCCAAAAACGTCTTCATCTTCTTTCACTTCATCCTCCACTCCAAAAACTGCATCTTCCTCCTCTTCTTTCACAGTAACATCCTCATCCTCTTTCACTCTGAACGCGTCTTCCTCTTCTTTAACTGAAACGTCTTTCTCTTCTTCTTTCACGGTAACAGCCTCACCCTCTACTTGTTTTTGTATTGAAACAGCCTCCTCTTCCACGAGAGTGTCTTTTTCCGTCCAGCAGACCTCTTCTTTAACAGGAGAGTAGCTTAGTGAACTCATGGTCGGGGATAATAGCTAGTTAGCATTAGCGACTAGACTAGTGCTAACTTAACCAGCCAGCTAGTTGACTTACAACGTAAATATTACATAAAATGGAGTACTATGTTTAAATCACAGTGGCAATTAAACCACGAAATTGTCTTAAGAACTTGAATGTTCAGACTTTGTCGGCTAGCGAGCTACCGAGGTGGCTGCAGTTGTTGAAGAGTTCCGTCCACTAGATTATACGTCACACTAGAAACATCGCCTGAAAGACACATATCGCCATCTGCTGTCTGGAGGGAGGAAACGCAGTTGAGGAGGGAAAACTATTTTTATTCTTCATTGAATTATAATATTATAAAGCAGTTTAGGGAAACGTTTTTTTCTCTCCATTAAATATGAATATTATATCAACACGTACAAAGAGCAACAAGTGTTGTTTGATTAGTTCAGATTTTTATGAGAATTTAAAACAAACTCTACATCTACTCCACATCTGTATTTCTGATTCAGTCAAATAACTAGATATCAAAATAAGCACCTAGTTATTGATACCCTTGATAAAGACGAGCAAAAATTACTGTATAAAATAAATAAATAAACTTTACCCACTACCAGGATATTTTAGCCCAAAACCTGGTTACCTCTCTGCTAGGAGGCTGAAACTTGGCCATAAGTGGATCTTCCAGCAAGACACATCAACATCCATGAAGAAATGGTTAATTGGGCACAAAATCAACATTTTCAATGGCCATCTCAGTCTTCGGACTTGAACTCCATTGAAAACCTGTGGTTTGAATTGAACAGGGCAGTCCACAAGACAGACTAAATAAATCAAAGACCTGGAGAGATTCTGTTTGGAGGAATGGTCTAAGATCCCACCCAATGTGTTCTCTAATCTCATTAAACATTTCAGTGTCATTATCCTCCCAAGGGGAGGGTGCTGGAGTATTGAAAACATGGGTGGCAATAATTCAGACCCCAACCTTTTGAGAATTACATTTTAAACTAAATCTCTTTCTCTGAGCAATTGTATTAGTATAAAATAATATAATTTCCTTTTTTTGTGTTGGTGTAACAATACATCATGTAGATGTATATAATGAACAGACTAGGTCTATACTGCTCCTACATGGTGTAACAATACATCATGTAGATGTATATAATGAACAGACTAGGTCTATACTGCTCCTACATGGTGTAACAATACATCATGTAGAAGTATATAATGAACAGACTAGGTTCTATCCTATTCTACTGTATCTGTCTATGTATTACTCATCACATATGTATATACTGTATTCTATCCTATTCTACTGTATCTCTCTATGCATTACTCATCTCATATGTATATACTGTATTCTATCCTATTCTACTGTATCTGTCTATGTATTACTCATCTCATATGTATATACTGTATTCTATCCTATTCTACTGTATCTCTCTATGCATTACTCATCTCATATGTATATACTGTATTCTATCCTATTCTACTGTATCTGTCTATGTATTACTCATCTCATATGTATATACTGTATTCTATCCTATTCTACTGTATCTTAGTCTATGTATTACTCATCTCATATGTATATACTGTATTCTATCCTATTCTACTGTATCTGTCTATGTATTACTCATCTCATATGTATATACTGTATTCTATACTATTCTACTGTATTTTAGTCTATGCCACTCTGACATTGCTCATCCAAATATTTATATATTCTTAATTCCATTCCTTTACTTTAGATGTGTGTATTTGTTGTGAAGTTGTTACATATTATTGCACTGTTGTCCTTGAGTGGTCCAGCCAGAGCCCGGACTTGAACCCGATCAAACATCTCTGGAGAGACCTGAAAATAGTTGTGCAGCGATGCTCCCCATCCAACCTGACAGAGCTTGAGAGGATCTGCAGAGAAGAATGGAAGAAACTACCCAAATACAGATGTGCCAAGCTTCTAGTGTCATACCCAAGAAGACTCAAGGCTGTAATCGCTGCCAAAGGTGTTTCAACAAAGTACTGAGTTAAGGGTCTGAACACTTATGTAAATGTAGGATTGGGCCGTTGTCATCAAACTTCCATGATTAGTAAGAATTAGGGTAGATTTATAGGACTATTGTTTTTATGATTCATACATACTTTCCTAACCCTAAAATGTACCTAAATAATCTATAAGATCAGAGTATTTTTAAATCTACCAGTTGGTGTTGAAACAGAGACGAATGATGACTTTCTTGAATTGATCCCTAGTTTCTGACTCCGTGTATTCTATTGAGTCCGTCAACAAAATTAGAATGAAAAGGTATTTAAAGGCACAACATTCTAATTAAAGGTATTACCGTATTTAAAAGAATGGCTTAAGATGAAATGTACTCTAAACCCTATTGAATGAAAACTCCATGACAAAATCTGTTGGCCAACAACTGTGAGGGTTTTCAGCCAGGTATCAACACATGCAGAGTGTGAGTAAGCAAGACATACATTCCTAAATGGGGATCGGCCCCAGTCTCCTGGTAAAACACCAGAACCCTCCCCCTACAGCATTTATGTTCATTTTGAGAAAGTAGCACTACAGTCTCCGGGTAAAAAACTACTTTTGGGTAAAAAAGACGCGACACCTGTCTATGAATTTGAGAGGTTACATTGATGCTCCAGATACTCAACTAGTCTAAAGCAGACCAGTTTTATTGCTTCTTTAATCATAACAACAGTTTTCAGCTGTGCTGACATAATTGCAAAAGGGTTTTCTAATGATCAATTAGCCTTTTAAAATGATAAACTTGGATTAACTAACACAACGTGCCATAGGAACACAGGAGAGATGGTTGCTGATAATGGGCCTCTGTACGCCTATGTAGATATTCCATTAATAATCATCTGTTTCCAGCTACAATAGTCATTTACAACATTAACAATGTCTACACTGTATTTCAGATCAATTTGATGTTATTTTAATGGACAAAAAATTGCTTTCTTTTAAAAACAAGGTTATTTCTAAGTGACCCCAAACTGTTGAACGGTAGTGTACATCTACATCCTCCCATGTTGCTGAACCACTGATCAATAACTCCCTATTACAGGAAAAAACACTATTTCCATTGGTTGTTAGTACTGTACTGACCTCTCGTCCTCTGTCTCTCTCGTACTCTGCCTTGTGTATTTATCTTCAAAATATTCTTATAGTCCCAACATAGAACCAAATAGACTTCCCAAAAATAATATGGCATTTACTTTATTTCACATTTATTTAATCAGATATGTCAATTGAGAACCAATACGCATTTACAATGACAATCTGAATGAAGAAATACTAATATCAATATATTTAATAATTAACATGTTTGAAATATCCCAATGATATAGTGAACAACATTTAGGGGTTTACACCTGCATTCAATCAATCTTAAGTTCATAATCAAAACATTTTTTTTTACTCTTTTAGTCCGATTTTTTCGACATGATCATGTCTTGAGCTGGGAAAAACATGTAGACCTATTTTTCAGTATGATTTCATTCATACAATATTATTTAATGTAGAATGAACAAAAACACAATTTCTCAATCAAAAACATAAGTCAGAACACAGCCTCTCTATTCTCTCATGTGATTTCAGGTCCTCTGACTGGGAAAATGTCTTTTCACAATGAGAGCAGTGGTATGTCTTCTCCTCCTGTGTATTAGTATGTTGGAAAGGCTTTTCTCCTGTGTGTGTTCTCTCATGCTTTTTCAGGCTCCCTAACCGGGTAAAACTCTTTTCACATCGGGAACATTTGTAAGGCTTTTCTCCTGAGTGTATTCTCTCATGCGCTTTCAGGCTCCCTCGATGGGTAAAACTATTTTCACTATTGGAACAGTGGTAAGGCTTTTCTCCTGTGTGTATTCTCTCATGCTCCTTCAGGCTCGCATACCACCTAAAATTCCTTCCACAGTGGGAACAGTGATAAGGCTTCTCTCCAGTGTGTCCCCTCTCATGTGGTTTCAGGCTCCCTAACTGAGTAAAACTCTTTACACCGTGGGAACAGTGGTACGGCTTCTCTCCAGAGTGTCTTCTCATATGTATTTTCAGGTTCCCTAACCCAGTAAATATCTTTCCACACTGAGAGCAGTGGTAGGTCTTCCTATCTTCTGTGTGTATTTCTTCATGTTGTTTCAGGTACCGTAACTGGGTAAACCTCTTTCCACACTGGGAACATTGGAAACTCTTTTCTCTTGTGTGTGTCCTCTCATGCTCTTTTAGGTTCCCTAACTTGGTAAAACTCTTTCCACAGTGGGAGCATTCGTAAGGGTTTTCTCCTGTATGCGTTCTCTCATGTACTTTCAGGTTCCTTAACCACTTAAAACTCTTTTCACACTGGGAACAGTGGTGTTGTCTCGCTGGTTTGGGCGTCTCTGGGTCTGGTTCCCCTGAAGGAGTCTCCCCGCTGTCAGAGTGAGAGTCTGGTCCCTCTCCTACCAAAGACAGAGTATTTAGTTCAATATTAAACAGAGAACTGAATTAAACCTCCATAAAATAAAACTGTCTTCCTGTGAGGCTAGATTCCTCAAAAACCTGAAGTCAGTTTTCAGAACATTACATAATTTAATAAAAACTTGGTGGCTGCCCTAATAATAATAATAATGTAGAACATAAAATCTAATCTTTCTCACATGTTTATAGGCTGAGCAGAGCTCTACAATAGGGAAAGGGGGATACCTAGTCAACTGAATGGATTCAACTGAAATGTGTTTCCCGTATTTAACCCAACCCCTCTGAATCAGAGAGGTGCGGGGGGCTGCCTTAATAGACATCCACGTCATCGGCAGCCAGGGAACAGTGGGTTAACTTCCTTGCTCAGGGGCAGAATGACAGCGTTTTTACCTTGTCAGCTCGGGGATTTGATCCAGCAACCTTTCGGTTACTGGCTCCTACCTGCCAGGCTACATAATGTCGTATTTTAGGCTGAGCAGAGCTCTATAATAATAGATAATGTCATGTTTATAGGCTGAGCAGAGCTGTATAATAATAGATCATGTTTATAGGCTGAGCAGAGCTGTATAATAATAGATAATGTCATGTCTATAGGCTGAGCAGAGCTCTATAATAATAAATAATGTCATGTTTACAGGCTGATCACAGCTCTATAATAATAGATAATGTCATGTTTACAGGCTGATCAGAGCTCTATAATAATAGATAATGTTTATAGGCTGAGCAGAGCTCTATAATAATAGATCATGTTTATAGGCTGAACAGAGCTCTACAATAATAGATAATGCCATGTTTATAGGCTGATCAGAGCTCTATAATAATAGATAACGTCATGTTTATAGGCTGATCAGAGCTCTATAATAATAGATCATGTCATGTTTATAGGCTGAGCAGAGCTCTATAATAATAGATAATGTCATGTCTTCAGGCTGATCAGAGCTCTATAATAATAGATAATGTCATGTTTATAGGCTGAGCAGAGCTCTATAATAATAGATAATGTCATGTTTACAGGCTAATCAGAGCTCTATAATAATAGATAATGTCATGTTTACAGGCTGATCAGAGCTCTATAATAATAGATAATGTCATGTTTCCAGGCTGATCAGAGCTCTATAATAATAGATAATGTCATGTTTACAGGCTGATCAGAGCTCTATAATAATAGATAATGTCATGTCTTCAGGCTGAACAGAGCTCTATAATAATAGATAATGTCATGTTTATAGGCTGAGCAGAGCTCTATAATAATAGATAATGTCATGTTTATAGGCTGAACAGAGCTCTATAATAATAGATAATGTCATGTTTATAGGCTGAGCAGAGCTCTATAATAATAGATCATGTCATGTTTACAGGCTGATCAGAGCTCTATAATAATAAATAATGTCATGTTTATAGGCTGAACAGAGCTCTATAATAATAGATCATGTTTATAGGCTGAGCAGAGCTCTATAATAATAGATCATGTTTATAGGCTGATCAGAGCTCTATAATAATAGATAATGTCATGTTTATAGGCTGAACAGAGCTCTATAATAATAGATAATGTCATGTTTATAGGCTGAGCAGAGCTCTATAATAATAGATCATGTCATGTTTACAGGCTGATCAGAGCTCTATAATAATAAATAATGTCATGTTTATAGGCTGAACAGAGCTCTATAATAATAGATCATGTTTATAGGCTGAGCAGAGCTCTATAATAATAGATCATGTTTATAGGCTGATCAGAGCTCTATAATAATAGATAATGTCATGTTTATAAGCTGAGCAGAGCTCTATAATAATAGATCATGTTTATAGGCTGATCAGAGCTCTATAATAATAGATCATGTTTATAGGCTGAGCAGAGCTCTATAATAATAGATAATGTCATGTTTATAGGCTGAGCAGAGCTCTACAATAATAGATAATGTCATGTTTACAGGCTGAGCAGAGCTCTACAATAATAGATAATGTCATGTTTACAGGCTGATCAGAGCTCTATAATAATAGATAATGTCATGTTTATAGGCTGATCAGAGCTCTATAATAATAGATAATGTCATGTTTATAGGCTGAACAGAGCTCTTTAATAATAGATAATGTCATGTTTATAGGCTGAACAGAGCTCTACAATAATAGATAATGTCATGTTTACAGGCTGATCAGAGCTCTATAATAATAGATAATGTCATGTTTATAGGCTGAGCAGAGCTCTATAATAATAGATCATGTTTATAGGCTGAACAGAGCTCTATAATAATAGATAATGTCATGTTTATAGGCTGATCAGAGCTCTATAATAATAGATAATGTCATGTTTATAGGCTGATCAGAGCTCTATAATAATAGATAATGTCATGTTTATAGGCTGATCAGAGCTCTATAATAATAGATAATGTCATGTTTATAGGCTGATTAGAGCTCTATAATAATAGATCATGTTTATAGGCTGATCAGAGCTCTATAATAATAGATAATGTCATGTTTATAGGCTGATCAGAGCTCTATAATAATAGATAATGTCATGTTTATAGGCTGATCAGAGCTCTATAATAATAGATAATGTCATGTTTATAGGCTGATTAGAGCTCTATAATAATAGATCATGTTTATAGGCTGATCAGAGCTCTATAATAATAGATAATGTCATGTTTATAGGCTGATCAGAGCTCTATAATAATAGATAATGTCATGTTTATAGGCTGATCAGAGCTCTATAATAATAGATAATGTCATGTTTATAGGCTGATCAGAGCTCTATAATAATAGATAATGTCATGTTATAGGCTGATCAGAGCTCTATAATAATAGATAATGTCATGTTATAGGCTGATCAGAGCTCTATAATAATAGATCATGTTATAGGCTGATCAGAGCTCTATAATAATAGATAATGTCATGTTATAGGCTGATCAGAGCTCTATAATAATAGATAATGTCATGTTTATAGGCTGATCAGAGCTCTATAATAATAGATAATGTCATGTTTATAGGCTGAACAGAGCTCTATAATAATAGATAATGTCATGTTATAGGCTGATCAGAGCTCTATAATAATAGATAATGTCATGTTATAGGCTGATCAGAGCTCTATAATAATAGATAATGTCATGTTTACAGGCTGATCAGAGCTCTATAATAATAGATAATGTCATGTTATAGGCTGATCAGAGCTCTATAATAATAGATCATGTTTATAGGCTGATCAGAGCTCTATAATAATAGATAATGTCATGTTTATAGGCTGATCAGAGCTCTATAATAATAGATAATGTCATGTTTATAGGCTGATCAGAGCTCTATAATAATAGATAATGTCATGTTATAGGCTGATCAGAGCTCTATAATAATAGATAATGTCATGTTATAGGCTGATCAGAGCTCTATAATAATAGATAATGTCATGTTTATAGGCTGATCAGAGCTCTATAATAATAGATAATGTCATGTTATAGGCTGATCAGAGCTCTATAATAATAGATAATTTCATGTTATAGGCTGATCAGAGCTCTATAATAATAGATAATGTCATGTTTATAGGCTGATCAGAGCTCTATAATAATAGATAATGTCATGTTATAGGCTGAGCAGAGCTCTATAATAATAGATCATGTTTATAGGCTGAACAGAGCTCTATAATAATAGATAATGTCATGTTTATAGGCTGATCAGAGCTCTATAATAATAGATAATGTCATGTTTACAGGCTGAACAGAGCTCTATAATAATAGATAATGTCATGTTATAGGCTGATCAGAGCTCTATAATAATAGATAATGTCATGTTATAGGCTGATTAGAGCTCTATAATAATAGATAATGTCATGTTTATAGGCTGATCAGAGCTCTATAATAATAGATAATGTCATGTTATAGGCTGATCAGAGCTCTATAATAATAGATAATGTCATGTTTATAGGCTGATCAGAGCTCTATAATAATAGATAATGTCATGTTATAGGCTGAGCAGAGCTCTATAATAATAGATAATGTCATGTTTATAGGCTGAGCAGAGCTCTACAATAATAGATAATGTCATGTTTACAGGCTGAGCAGAGCTCTACAATAATAGATAATGTCATGTTTACAGGCTGATCAGAGCTCTATAATAATAGATAATGTCATGTTTATAGGCTGATCAGAGCTCTATAATAATAGATAATGTCATGTTTATAGGCTGAACAGAGCTCTTTAATAATAGATAATGTCATGTTTATAGGCTGAACAGAGCTCTACAATAATAGATAATGTCATGTTTACAGGCTGATCAGAGCTCTATAATAATAGATAATGTCATGTTTATAGGCTGAGCAGAGCTCTATAATAATAGATCATGTTTATAGGCTGAACAGAGCTCTATAATAATAGATAATGTCATGTTTATAGGCTGATCAGAGCTCTATAATAATAGATAATGTCATGTTTATAGGCTGATCAGAGCTCTATAATAATAGATAATGTCATGTTTATAGGCTGATCAGAGCTCTATAATAATAGATAATGTCATGTTTATAGGCTGATTAGAGCTCTATAATAATAGATCATGTTTATAGGCTGATCAGAGCTCTATAATAATAGATAATGTCATGTTTATAGGCTGATCAGAGCTCTATAATAATAGATAATGTCATGTTTATAGGCTGATCAGAGCTCTATAATAATAGATAATGTCATGTTTATAGGCTGATTAGAGCTCTATAATAATAGATCATGTTTATAGGCTGATCAGAGCTCTATAATAATAGATAATGTCATGTTTATAGGCTGATCAGAGCTCTATAATAATAGATAATGTCATGTTTATAGGCTGATCAGAGCTCTATAATAATAGATAATGTCATGTTTATAGGCTGATCAGAGCTCTATAATAATAGATAATGTCATGTTATAGGCTGATCAGAGCTCTATAATAATAGATAATGTCATGTTATAGGCTGATCAGAGCTCTATAATAATAGATAATGTCATGTCTTCAGGCTGAACAGAGCTCTATAATAATAGATAATGTCATGTTTATAGGCTGAGCAGAGCTCTATAATAATAGATAATGTCATGTTTATAGGCTGAACAGAGCTCTATAATAATAGATAATGTCATGTTTATAGGCTGAGCAGAGCTCTATAATAATAGATCATGTCATGTTTACAGGCTGATCAGAGCTCTATAATAATAAATAATGTCATGTTTATAGGCTGAACAGAGCTCTATAATAATAGATCATGTTTATAGGCTGAGCAGAGCTCTATAATAATAGATCATGTTTATAGGCTGATCAGAGCTCTATAATAATAGATAATGTCATGTTTATAGGCTGAACAGAGCTCTATAATAATAGATAATGTCATGTTTATAGGCTGAGCAGAGCTCTATAATAATAGATCATGTCATGTTTACAGGCTGATCAGAGCTCTATAATAATAAATAATGTCATGTTTATAGGCTGAACAGAGCTCTATAATAATAGATCATGTTTATAGGCTGAGCAGAGCTCTATAATAATAGATCATGTTTATAGGCTGATCAGAGCTCTATAATAATAGATAATGTCATGTTTATAAGCTGAGCAGAGCTCTATAATAATAGATAATGTTTATAGGCTGATCAGAGCTCTATAATAATAGATCATGTTTATAGGCTGAGCAGAGCTCTATAATAATAGATAATGTCATGTTTATAGGCTGAGCAGAGCTCTACAATAATAGATAATGTCATGTTTACAGGCTGAGCAGAGCTCTACAATAATAGATAATGTCATGTTTACAGGCTGATCAGAGCTCTATAATAATAGATAATGTCATGTTTATAGGCTGATCAGAGCTCTATAATAATAGATAATGTCATGTTTATAGGCTGAACAGAGCTCTTTAATAATAGATAATGTCATGTTTATAGGCTGAACAGAGCTCTACAATAATAGATAATGTCATGTTTACAGGCTGATCAGAGCTCTATAATAATAGATAATGTCATGTTTATAGGCTGAGCAGAGCTCTATAATAATAGATCATGTTTATAGGCTGAACAGAGCTCTATAATAATAGATAATGTCATGTTTATAGGCTGATCAGAGCTCTATAATAATAGATAATGTCATGTTTATAGGCTGATCAGAGCTCTATAATAATAGATAATGTCATGTTTATAGGCTGATCAGAGCTCTATAATAATAGATAATGTCATGTTTATAGGCTGATTAGAGCTCTATAATAATAGATCATGTTTATAGGCTGATCAGAGCTCTATAATAATAGATAATGTCATGTTTATAGGCTGATCAGAGCTCTATAATAATAGATAATGTCATGTTTATAGGCTGATCAGAGCTCTATAATAATAGATAATGTCATGTTTATAGGCTGATTAGAGCTCTATAATAATAGATCATGTTTATAGGCTGATCAGAGCTCTATAATAATAGATAATGTCATGTTTATAGGCTGATCAGAGCTCTATAATAATAGATAATGTCATGTTTATAGGCTGATCAGAGCTCTATAATAATAGATAATGTCATGTTTATAGGCTGATCAGAGCTCTATAATAATAGATAATGTCATGTTATAGGCTGATCAGAGCTCTATAATAATAGATAATGTCATGTTATAGGCTGATCAGAGCTCTATAATAATAGATCATGTTATAGGCTGATCAGAGCTCTATAATAATAGATAATGTCATGTTATAGGCTGATCAGAGCTCTATAATAATAGATAATGTCATGTTTATAGGCTGATCAGAGCTCTATAATAATAGATAATGTCATGTTTATAGGCTGAACAGAGCTCTATAATAATAGATAATGTCATGTTATAGGCTGATCAGAGCTCTATAATAATAGATAATGTCATGTTATAGGCTGATCAGAGCTCTATAATAATAGATAATGTCATGTTTACAGGCTGATCAGAGCTCTATAATAATAGATAATGTCATGTTATAGGCTGATCAGAGCTCTATAATAATAGATCATGTTTATAGGCTGATCAGAGCTCTATAATAATAGATAATGTCATGTTTATAGGCTGATCAGAGCTCTATAATAATAGATAATGTCATGTTTATAGGCTGATCAGAGCTCTATAATAATAGATAATGTCATGTTATAGGCTGATCAGAGCTCTATAATAATAGATAATGTCATGTTATAGGCTGATCAGAGCTCTATAATAATAGATAATGTCATGTTTATAGGCTGATCAGAGCTCTATAATAATAGATAATGTCATGTTATAGGCTGATCAGAGCTCTATAATAATAGATAATGTCATGTTATAGGCTGATCAGAGCTCTATAATAATAGATAATGTCATGTTTATAGGCTGATCAGAGCTCTATAATAATAGATAATGTCATGTTATAGGCTGAGCAGAGCTCTATAATAATAGATCATGTTTATAGGCTGAACAGAGCTCTATAATAATAGATAATGTCATGTTTATAGGCTGATCAGAGCTCTATAATAATAGATAATGTCATGTTTACAGGCTGAACAGAGCTCTATAATAATAGATAATGTCATGTTATAGGCTGATCAGAGCTCTATAATAATAGATAATGTCATGTTATAGGCTGATTAGAGCTCTATAATAATAGATAATGTCATGTTTATAGGCTGATCAGAGCTCTATAATAATAGATAATGTCATGTTATAGGCTGATCAGAGCTCTATAATAATAGATAATGTCATGTTTATAGGCTGATCAGAGCTCTATAATAATAGATAATGTCATGTTATAGGCTGAGCAGAGCTCTATAATAATAGATAATGTCATGTTTATAGGCTGAGCAGAGCTCTACAATAATAGATAATGTCATGTTTACAGGCTGAGCAGAGCTCTACAATAATAGATAATGTCATGTTTACAGGCTGATCAGAGCTCTATAATAATAGATAATGTCATGTTTATAGGCTGATCAGAGCTCTATAATAATAGATAATGTCATGTTTATAGGCTGAACAGAGCTCTTTAATAATAGATAATGTCATGTTTATAGGCTGAACAGAGCTCTACAATAATAGATAATGTCATGTTTACAGGCTGATCAGAGCTCTATAATAATAGATAATGTCATGTTTATAGGCTGAGCAGAGCTCTATAATAATAGATCATGTTTATAGGCTGAACAGAGCTCTATAATAATAGATAATGTCATGTTTATAGGCTGATCAGAGCTCTATAATAATAGATAATGTCATGTTTATAGGCTGATCAGAGCTCTATAATAATAGATAATGTCATGTTTATAGGCTGATCAGAGCTCTATAATAATAGATAATGTCATGTTTATAGGCTGATTAGAGCTCTATAATAATAGATCATGTTTATAGGCTGATCAGAGCTCTATAATAATAGATAATGTCATGTTTATAGGCTGATCAGAGCTCTATAATAATAGATAATGTCATGTTTATAGGCTGATCAGAGCTCTATAATAATAGATAATGTCATGTTTATAGGCTGATTAGAGCTCTATAATAATAGATCATGTTTATAGGCTGATCAGAGCTCTATAATAATAGATAATGTCATGTTTATAGGCTGATCAGAGCTCTATAATAATAGATAATGTCATGTTTATAGGCTGATCAGAGCTCTATAATAATAGATAATGTCATGTTTATAGGCTGATCAGAGCT
Organism: Salmo salar; assembly: GCF_965601325.2. Taxonomy (NCBI): domain Eukaryota; kingdom Metazoa; phylum Chordata; class Actinopteri; order Salmoniformes; family Salmonidae; genus Salmo; species Salmo salar. The sequence goes on from NW_027675377.1 coordinate 962,313, forward strand.
CTATAATAATAGATAATGTCATGTTATAGGCTGATCAGAGCTCTATAATAATAGATAATGTCATGTTATAGGCTGATCAGAGCTCTATAATAATAGATCATGTTATAGGCTGATCAGAGCTCTATAATAATAGATAATGTCATGTTATAGGCTGATCAGAGCTCTATAATAATAGATAATGTCATGTTTATAGGCTGATCAGAGCTCTATAATAATAGATAATGTCATGTTTATAGGCTGAACAGAGCTCTATAATAATAGATAATGTCATGTTATAGGCTGATCAGAGCTCTATAATAATAGATAATGTCATGTTATAGGCTGATCAGAGCTCTATAATAATAGATAATGTCATGTTTACAGGCTGATCAGAGCTCTATAATAATAGATAATGTCATGTTATAGGCTGATCAGAGCTCTATAATAATAGATCATGTTTATAGGCTGATCAGAGCTCTATAATAATAGATAATGTCATGTTTATAGGCTGATCAGAGCTCTATAATAATAGATAATGTCATGTTTATAGGCTGATCAGAGCTCTATAATAATAGATAATGTCATGTTATAGGCTGATCAGAGCTCTATAATAATAGATAATGTCATGTTATAGGCTGATCAGAGCTCTATAATAATAGATAATGTCATGTTTATAGGCTGATCAGAGCTCTATAATAATAGATAATGTCATGTTATAGGCTGATCAGAGCTCTATAATAATAGATAATGTCATGTTATAGGCTGATCAGAGCTCTATAATAATAGATAATGTCATGTTTATAGGCTGATCAGAGCTCTATAATAATAGATAATGTCATGTTATAGGCTGAGCAGAGCTCTATAATAATAGATCATGTTTATAGGCTGAACAGAGCTCTATAATAATAGATAATGTCATGTTTATAGGCTGATCAGAGCTCTATAATAATAGATAATGTCATGTTTACAGGCTGAACAGAGCTCTATAATAATAGATAATGTCATGTTATAGGCTGATCAGAGCTCTATAATAATAGATAATGTCATGTTATAGGCTGATTAGAGCTCTATAATAATAGATAATGTCATGTTTATAGGCTGATCAGAGCTCTATAATAATAGATAATGTCATGTTATAGGCTGATCAGAGCTCTATAATAATAGATAATGTCATGTTTATAGGCTGATCAGAGCTCTATAATAATAGATAATGTCATGTTATAGGCTGATCAGAGCTCTATAATAATAGATAATGTCATGTTATAGGCTGATCAGAGCTCTATAATAATAGATAATGTCATGTTTACAGGCTGATCAGAGCTCTATAATAATAGATCATGTTTATAGGCTGAACAGAGCTCTATAATAATAGATAATGTCATGTTATAGGCTGATCAGAGCTCTATAATAATAGATAATGTCATGTTATAGGCTGATCAGAGCTCTATAATAATAGATAATGTCATGTTATAGGCTGATCAGAGCTCTATAATAATAGATAATGTCATGTTATAGGCTGATCAGAGCTCTATAATAATAGATAATGTCATGTTATAGGCTGAGCAGAGCTCTATAATAATAGATAATGTCATGTTTATAGGCTGAGCAGAGCTCTATAATAATAGATAATGTCATGTTATAGGCTGATCAGAGCTCTATAATAATAGATAATGTCATGTTATAGGCTGAGCAGAGCTCTATAATAATAGATCATGTTTATAGGCTGATCAGAGCTCTATAATAATAGATAATGTCATGTTATAGGCTGATCAGAGCTCTATAATAATAGATAATGTCATGTTATAGGCTGATCAGAGCTCTATAATAATAGATAATGTCATGTTATAGGCTGTATTTGATCCAATGTAAATAACATTTTGTTGGTGTCCCACTTCATCTCTAAAGTAATAATTACCATACTTTCTAAATGATAATTCTTTAGTTCAGCCTTTCCTTGAAATGGCTATTTTATTTTATGTTTTTTTGTAGACTTACAAACGTTTGCTAATATGTTCAGTCTCCCCAAAACGCTTGTCCTTTTGCTAATATGTTCAGTCTCCCCATAACACATGTCCATTTCATGTCAATAATGCATCTTATTTTATGTATTTCTCCAACATTATTTAGAAATCTGCTTTTTGTTGGTATACACACTCCACACAAGGCCTACAATAGACACACATCAAAAGTTTCATTTATAACTTGTTTGCCATTCTGTGAGACAATTAAGTTGTGATTTTGTGGTGGGAGGGACTCTGATGGTATACACATGTTACAGTTAAGCAATAAGACCAGAGGAAGTGTGGTATATGGCCAATATAGCACGGTTAAAGACTGTCCTTATGCACGACGCAACACAGAGTACCTGGATACAGCCCTTAGCCGTGGTATATTGGCCATCTATCACTGAGGTGTCTTATTGCTATTATAAACTGGTTACCAACGTAATCAGAACAGTAAAAATACATGTTGTCATACCCATGGTATACGGCCTGATATACCACGGCTGTCAGCCAATCAGCATTCAGGGATTTAAAATGTAGCTTCAACATTATATTATAACATAAATTCCTATAGTACAGAACAACATTTTCAAGTATAGAATTTCAGTAGCATGCTGCTTTAAAACAACACATTCGTTCAAAACCTTTGCAGTTAGAGCCCGTTTTTAAGACAGTACTTACTGGTGGTAATCAGATCTCCTGACTCCTCTGTCAATATGACAGTTCTCTCTCCCTGTTTCCCCTCCTTCACTTCAAAAACTACATCCTCCTCTTTCACCTCTTCCTCTTCTTTTACTGTAACATCCTCCTCCTCTTTCACTCTGAACGCATCTTCTTCTTTCACTGAAACGTCTTTCTCTTCTTCTTTCACGGTAACAGCCTCACCCTCTACTTCTTGTTTTACTGTGACATCCTCCTCTTCCTTCTCCTCTTTCACGACAATGTTCAGCCCCAGAGCTTCTTTCTCCGTCCAGCAGACCTCCTCTTCTTTAACAGGAGGGGAGTAGTTTAGGGAGCTCATGTTCGGGGATGTTAGCTAGCTAGCTAGTTAGCATGAGCGACTAGTTTAGTGCTAGGCTAATTTATCAAGCCAGCTAGTTGACTAACAATGTACCTATAACATTTAAATGGGGGAAATTAACTAGATGTCAGAAGTATATTTAAAAAACAGAGGCAAATATGCACAGAAACAGTCTAAATGTTTCGGCTGTTGGCTACCGAGGTGGCTGACTAGATGTTGTTGAAGAAGTGTTCCGTCCACTAGATTATACGTCACGCTGCAGCATCGCCTGAAAGACGCACATCGCCGTCTGCTGACTGGAGGGAAACGCAGTTGTTGTTGCACACAAATGTATTTTTCATTCCTTTCATTAAATAATAATATTATATTGAGACGTTCAAAAAGAGCAGTGCATATTTTGAGTGAGAATTTAAAACATACTGTCCTTCACATCTGTATTTAAGGCAGTTTCATATTCATTCATTTAAAGAAACCCACTGGTCACACTGGTTGAATTATCTGTCAAAATAGGAACTCTGCAGCCTAGTTGAACAGTGATCTATGTTCTATTAACGCTGCTGGGAGCAAACTGGAGAGTAGCTAGAGGAAAACAAACCTAACTGCATGTCCAGGCCCTGGTATATCACCAGACTGTACAAACCTAACGGCATCCCCAGTCCCTGGTATATCATCAGACTGTACAAACCTAACTACATCCCCAGTCCCTGGTATATCATCAGACTGTACAAACCTAACTGCATCCCCAGTCCCTGGTATATCATCAGACTGTATACAAACCTAACTGCATCCCCAGTCCCTGGTATATCACCAGACTACATACAAACCTAACTACATCCCCAGTCCCTGGTATATCACCAGACTGTACAAACCTAACTGCATCCCAGTCCCTGGTATATCACCAGACTGTACAAACCTAAGTGCATCCCCAGTCCCTGGTATATCACCAGACTGTACAAACCTAACTGCATCCCCAGTCCCTGGTATATCATCAGACTGTACAAACCTAACTACATCCCCAGTCCCTGGTATATCACCAGACTGTACAAACCTAACTGCATCCCAGTCCCTGGTATATCACCAGACTGTACAAACCTAACTGCATCCCCAGTCCCTGGTATATCACCAGACTGTACAAACCTAACTGCATCCCCAGTCCCTGGTATATCATCAGACTGCATACAAACCTAACTGCATCCCCAGTCCCTGGTATATCATCAGACTGCATACAAACCTAACTGCATCCCCAGTCCCTGGTATATCACCAGACTGTACAAACCTAACTGCATCCCCAGTCCCTGGTATATCATCAGACTGTACAAACCTAACTACATCCCCAGTCCCTGGTATATCACCAGACTGTACAAACCTAACTGCATCCCCAGTCCCTGGTATATCATCAGACTGCATACAAACCTAACTGCATCCCCAGTCCCTGGTATATCACCAGACTGTACAAACCTAACTACATCCCCAGTCCCTGGTATATCATCAGACTGCATACAAACCTAACTGCATCCCCAGTCCCTGGTATATCATCAGACTGTATACAAACCTAACTGCATCCCCAGTCCCTGGTATATCACCAGACTGTACAAACCTAACTGCATCCCCAGTCCCTGGTATATCACCAGACTGTACAAACCTAACTGCATCCCCAGTCCCTGGTATATCATCAGACTGTACAAACCTAACTGCATCCCCAGTCCCTGGTATATCACCAGACTGTACAAACCTAACTGCATCCCCAGTCCCTGGTATATCACCAGACTGTACAAACCTAACTGCATCCCCAGTCCCTGGTATATCACCAGACTGCATACAAACCTAACTGCATCCCCAGTCCCTGGTATATCATCAGACTGCATACAAACCTAACTGCATCCCCAGTCCCTGGTATATCACCAGACTGTACAAACCTAACTGCATCCCCAGTCCCTGGTATATCATCAGACTGTACAAACCTAACTACATCCCCAGTCCCTGGTATATCATCAGACTGTATACAAACCTAACTGCATCCCCAGTCCCTGGTATATCATCAGACTGCATACAAACCTAACTGCATCCCCAGTCCCTGGTATATCATCAGACTGTACAAACCTAACTGCATCCCCAGTCCCTGGTATATCATCAGACTGTACAAACCTAACTACATCCCCAGTCCCTGGTATATCACCAGACTGTACAAACCTAACTGCATCCCCAGTCCCTGGTATATCATCAGACTGTACAAACCTAACTGCATCCCCAGTCCCTGGTATATCATCAGACTGTACAAACCTAACTGCATCCCCAGTCCCTGGTATATCATCAGACTGCATACAAACCTAACTGCATCCCCAGTCCCTGGTATATCATCAGACTGTATACAAACCTAACTACATCCCCAGTCCCTGGTATATCATCAGACTGTATACAAACCTAACTGCATCCCCAGTCCCTGGTATATCACCAGACTGTACAAACCTAACTGCATCCCCAGTCCCTGGTATATCATCAGACTGTATACAAACCTAACTACATCCCCAGTCCCTGGTATATCATCAGACTGTATACAAACCTAACTGCATCCCCAGTCCCTGGTATATCACCAGACTGTATACAAACCTAACTGCATCCCCAGTCCCTGGTATATCACCAGACTGCATACAAACCTAACTGCATCCCCAGTCCCTGGTATATCACCAGACTGCATACAAACCTAACTGCATCCCCAGTCCCTGGTATATCACCAGACTGTACAAACCTAACTGCATCCCCAGTCCCTGGTATATCATCAGACTGTATACAAACCTAACTGCATCCCCAGTCCCTGGTATATCACCAGACTGTACAAACCTAACTGCATCCCCAGTCCCTGGTATATCATCAGACTGTACAAACCTAACTACATCCCCAGTCCCTGGTATATCACCAGACTGTACAAACCTAACTGCATCCCCAGTCCCTGGTATATCACCAGACTGTACAAACCTAACTACATCCCCAGTCCCTGGTATATCATCAGACTGTACAAACCTAACTACATCCCCAGTCCCTGGTATATCACCAGACTGTACAAACCTAACTGCATCCCCAGTCCCTGGTATATCACCAGACTGTACAAACCTAACTGCATCCCAGTCCCTGGTATATCACCAGACTGTACAAACCTAAGTGCATCCCCAGTCCCTGGTATATCACCAGACTGTACAAACCTAACTACATCCCCAGTCCCTGGTATATCATCAGACTGTATACAAACCTAACTGCATCCCCAGTCCCTGGTATATCACCAGACTGTACAAACCTAACTACATCCCCAGTCCCTGGTATATCACCAGACTGTACAAACCTAACTACATCCCCAGTCCCTGGTATATCACCAGACTGCTGTGACCCTCCCACTCTGTCTGCTGAATTCTTTCTCTTTGCTCTTCCTTAATAGGATGTCGGTGGGCGGAGCCGGGAGGGTCGTCAGTGAAATGGGACACACCTGGGCTGGGGGGGGCGCTGGAAGATGGCGGCGAGTGTAGACGAGATTTCAGCTTGCTCCGAGTAACCTTAACTTTTATCCCTCTCAAACTTAAATGTAACGGAACTTGGCTTATAGTAAACACAATAGAGAACAACGCTTAGTTGACCGATAATTTGATTCATAACTTCGAGAAATGGAAGGAAAAAATGTGCGAAAGAGCAAAGGGAGGAGAAGGCAGTTGCTAGCTGAGCACTCATACGTTGGAGAAAAACCGCCACCTGACTCCTCAGGAGAAGAAATGGAGGATTCTGGACATTCGGTTGATTCTGAAAATGCAGTCAATAGTCCTGCACCCAAAAAGACACATAAAGAATTATCTTTGCGCGAATTACAGGTCAACATAATCGATGCTGTCTCTGCAAAGAGAAACGAAAGAGCCGATGGTCTGGAGAAAATGATACGCGAAAACACATCAAAAATAGTTGACCTCGAGACCTCTGCATTCTGACTGTACACCAGAGAAGACACACAGGAGAGAAACCTTATATATGTGGTCAATGTGGGAAGAGTTTTGGTAAATCTGGAGAACTGACTTTACACCAGAGAACACACACTGGAGAGAAACCTTTTAGCTGTGATCAATGTGGGAAGAGTTTTACTACATCTGATCATCTGACAGTACACCAGAGAATACACACAGGAGAGAAATCTTATAGCTGTGATCAATGTGGGAAGAGTTTCACTACATCAAGCATTCTGACTGTACACCAGAGAAGACACACAGGAGAGAAATCTTATAGCTGTGGTCAATGTGGGAAGAGTTTTGGTCAATCTGGACATCTGACAGTGCACCAGAGAACACACACAGGAGAGAAACCTTATAGCTGTGGTAAATGTGGAAAGAGTTTTGGTCAATCTGGAGATCTGACTCAACACAAGAGAACACACACAGGAGAGAAACCTTATAGCTGTGGTCAATGTGACAAGAGATACTCTGATAAAAGATCTCTGATCAAACATCAGAAAATACATGGAGTTGTTTCATGATATCAATGAAATAATGTCACAATGTAGAATGTTTAAACATTGTAGTAGGAGTATTTTAATGATGTCACAATGTAGAATGTTTTAACATTGTAGAAGGAGTATTTTAATGATGTCACAATGTAGAACCCTAAACGTTTGTCCCCTGTTCTATTGATTTCAACATGATATGGATATTAGCCTCAGGGGGAAAATCCAGGCTCTGAATTGAAAGAGTACTATTTATGTGATTTAACAAAAAGTACTAACAAAAAAAGAGTTGTGTTACACTTACCACGTTGGTGACCCACTTGAATCAAAATGCATCACTTCAAAATGTAGCTAGCTGTTTTCTACAAGTTGTCCTCTAACCAGGGATGTACACATTATTCCCAGATTCCGTGTGGTTTTTGAGCTGTTAGTTTTAACAGGATGTGCAACCTCATCTCCCTCCTCTCGGCACAATTGATTTTAGCATGATATTGATTAGTTATGACAAATAAGTGTTACTTATTTTAGGGACCCCTACATTTAAATGCATCACTCCAAAATGTAGCTGACTGTCTTCTGCAGGTTGTCCTCTAACCAGTGAGGTAAAATATGTCTCCATTTCCATGTGTTTTTTTAGTTGTGTTAGTTTCAACAGCACGTACAACCTGATTTCCCCCCTAATCGATATCAGTGATTTATTGCTACTTGTCAAAACAACAGCGTTTTTTGTGCTTGTGCAGTTTATAAGCGGCTTGTTTCAAAAAATACAAGTAATATGATTATTGTGGCAGATGTTTGTGTATATTGCACATGTTATGTTTAGGTTTTCAATTTATCCCAAACTGTTTCTGCATATTGGTTATTGATTTAGACACGTTAAAACTGTTTTAACGTGTCTTAATCAATTGAGGATATCCCAAGTGTGGTCTCCCTGAGATCCCAAGTTAGAGGGATCCCTCGTGCACCATTTACCCAGGTCATCAGGAGCGGTCACCAAGTCAAGATTCACATCCCCAAATTTGGTGGTTAATTTCTTTAAAATCAATTGAGGAGACAAACTTATCACACAAGTCAGAGTTATTCTTAAACTAAATCTTTATTCACTTAATAATGGAGCAGGGCAATACAACGTACACATACAAAATTAATCAAACGAGTGCTCTACGATAATGATGGCTGGTCAACAACTCCCCCCCAGATGATTCGTTGAGAGCCACAATACAAAAGTACAAAGGTATTTTACAGCCAAGATACACCCCTTTCAACCTACATGACTGGGACCTAAAAAGACACCCACCATGAGACCCACTAAATCTGCCCAAGAAGAGGCAAACAAAAGAAAATCCCACACCAAACTTAAAGACAGGAAGTAAACCAAAAAGGTGGAGCAACTAAAGGTGTTGACTCTCCACATGTATCAAGACAACTGGAGCACTGGGCCAGACACTCTTAAATAGAACCTGGACCAGCTCAGGTGAAACACCTTCCCACTAACGAGATGGACAAGCCAGCACAGGTGTAACACATACTGACTAACGAGGTGACACCAATCAGTGCGTCCTACGTGCTAACGAGCTAGACGTGCTAACGGAACTAGACGTGCTAACGGAGCTAGACGTGCTAACGGAGCTAGACGTGCTAACGAGCTAGACGGGCTAACGAGCTAGACGGGCTGACGAGCTAGACGTGCTGACGGGCTAGACGGGCTAACGAGCTAGACGGGCTAACGAGTTAGACATGCTAAAGTCCAACCTCAAAACATAAATGGAAAAACCAAAGCCTGTAACACCTTCCCCCTTAAGACAACAAATATATCCTATATTTCTTTTGGAAAAGTTTGCTCACCACCAACAGAAAACAACTTCCATTTCACATTATAATCAACTAAAATGATTCCCTTCTACAATATAAACATGGTGTCTACTGGCTGTCAACAATTAAAAACAAGAAAAAAAATGTCTAAATAATATACAGTATCTTTTCTCCTTCATCTTTCGTTCTATACAATCCTTCCTTAGCTTCTAGAACTCTCGTCCTCTTGGAACGAGCCCAAACAAAACTCATCTCCAATAGGACACAGACATGTCTGATTTCAAGAGGAAACTCCTGCAATATCCATAGTAACTTTCCACCTCACTACAGAGCTTCTCTCTCTATTCAGGGTTCACTAGATAGGCATGTTGTTGGAACGGGGCCCAGTCCCCAATGTCATGTTCTAGTACATTTGGTTTGGCACATCTGGGAATGAACCCTGATATTCTAAAAGCAGGGCAACAATGTCAATATAATTGTACAAAACAATTGTCAGTTGGTTACATTAATAATAATCATTACTAAATGTTCCATGAAATGTAAATGTGAAATATTTGGTTGCATGTCTTATTTTCAAAGTCTTTTCAATTACATGTTGCTAGGTGGGATATCCCCAATGTCAAAACACAGTTTTAACGTGTCCTAATCAATAACCAATATGCAAAAACAGTTTGTGATAAATTGAAAACCTAAACATAAAATGTGCTATATACACAAACATCTGCCACAATAATCATATTACTTGTATTTTTTTTAAACAAGCACCTTGTTTTGACAAGTAGCAATAAATCACTGATATTAGGGGGGAAATCAGGTTGTTCGTGCTGTTGAAACTAACACAACTAAAAAAAACACATGGAAATGGGAGATATATTTTACCTCACTGGTTAGAGGACAACCTGCAGAAGACAGTCAGCTACATTTTGGAGTGATACATTTCAATTTAGGGGTCGCTAAACAAAGGAACACAACATTTATTTGTCATAACTCATCGATATCATGTTGAAATCAATTGTGCGAGAGGAGGGAGATGAGGTTGCAAGTCCTGTTAAAACTAACAGCTCAAAAACCACACGGAATCTGGGAATAATGTGTATATCCCTGGTTAGAGGACAATTTGTAGAAAACAGCTAGCTACATTTTGATTCAAGTGGGTCACCAACGTGGTAAGTGGAACACAACTCTTTTTTTGTTAGTCACTTTTTGTTAAATCTCATAAATAGTAACTCTTCCATTTCAGAGCCTGGATTTTCCCCCTGAGGCTAATATCCATATCATGCTGAAATCAATAGAACAGGGGACAAACGTTTAGGGTTCTACATTGTGACATCATTAATATACTCCTACTACAATGTTTAAACATTCTACATTGTGACATTAATTCATTGATATCATGAAACAACTCCTTCATGTATGTATTTTCTGATATTTGATCAGAAGTCTTTTATCAGATTATCTCTGGTCACAGCTATAACATTTCTCTCCTGTGTGTGTTCTCTTGTGTACTGTAAGACCGCTAGATGAAACAAAACTCTTCCCACATTGATTACAGCTATAAGGTTTCTCTCCTGTGTGTGTTCGTCGGTGTATTGTCAGATAGCTAGATTGACTAAAACTCTTCCCACATTGACCACAGCTATAAGGTTTCTCTCCTGTGTGAATTCTCTTGTGTTGAGTCAGATGGCAAGATTGACCAAAACTCTTCCCACATTGACCACAGCTATAAGATTTCTCTCCTGTGTGTGTTCTCTGATGAATTTTAATGCCTGATGAGGAAGTAAATCTCTTCCCACAGTCAGAGCAGCAGTGAGTTCTCTTCCCTGTGGGTCTCTGCAGGTGTTTCTTGAGGTGTTCTGATGTGGAGAGACTCTTCTCTGCCTCTTCAGCATCATGATGTTGTTGAGGCTCCCCAGAGGATCCACAATAGTAAAGTTTCTCTCCTGTGTGAACAACAAAGTCAGACAGATGATTAAAGGCCCACAACAGCGGTAATCCACTGTAAAAGGTGATGCCAACAGCGGCGCCATGATGTTGGACAACAATTGATGTCTGTAATGAATGTTAAAATTATTTGACATTTGTCTTAAAATGAGCAAGAAAAGTAATATTTTGTCTTGTTTTCACATTAGTAGTAACATCGATGATTGTAGGCTAGAAATAAGTTATTAAAGTTGATGAAACTCTAAGCAGTGTGCCAGACGACTTTTGGTCTCCAATATTGGCCCCTTTCTGTGTTTGCTAATATTGCGCTTTGCCATCAGCCTGACAATGAGTGTTTGTCCACTAAGTGTTTAACATAACTTCTCCTAACAACAACATAGACCTACTGTAGGACCCATAACTATAACATAGACCTATTGTAGGACCCATAACTTCTCCTAACAACAACATAGACCTACTGTAGAACCCATAACTTCACATAACAACAACATAGACCTACTGTAGGACCCATAACTATAACATAGACCTACTGTAGGACCCATAACTTCACCTAACAATAACATACCTACTGTAGGACCCATAACTTCACCTAACAACAACATAGACCTACTGTATGACTCATAACTTCACCTAACAACAACATAGACCTACCGTAGGACCCATAACTTCACCTAACAACAACATAGACCTACTGTAGGACCCATAACTTCACCTAACAACAACATAGACCTACTGTAGGACCCATAACTTCACCTAACAACAACATAGACCTACTGTAGGACCCATAACTTCACCTAACAACAACATAGACCTAGGACTATAAATAATTTCATACTTCAGGTGAAACATGGAAACTAAAATGTCTTTCATGACATTTCATAACCTGATCACCAGATAATTTTGTGAATAATCCCACTAGGCTACTCTGTAATGTGTTGTCATTCTAAATGTCCTGAATAAAGGAAAATAGCTCTGTGTGTTGTAAAATAGCCTATCCATCAAGGAACAGTTCTCTACACATTATGAGCTAAGTATCTCTGTGTCCAAACAGACTAATGAGACCCTACTGTAAATCAAGCAGTCAATAACACATTATAAACATCAATTTGTTAGGGATGTTGGATCCAACGTGGAGAACAACTGTCTTTACCAGAGTAATGAATGAAGAAGCACTTTGGTTGTTGTTGCATGTCGTGATGTTTGTCATGTGACTGTCATTCAGAAAATGATTTCCTGGATCAGCTGATGATAGTTGAACATGTGACTGTAACTAAACAGCTACAGTATTAAGAATTATGTGTAATTATTGAAGAACGACGTTAATGACAGTATCCATTTGGGTGTTGTCAATAAAGTTAAGGTGACTCGGTTAGAACCATTGGATTTAGCAAACTCTGAAATGATTTAGGATTTCTGTGCCCATGAAAACTGTTTTCCCAGCGTAACATAAGGAGACACTAAATGTTACGTAGGTAGAGAGCATTTCAGAGATCTGAATACAAAAAACTGTCCTAACAGGACAATAACCTAAACCACAAGGCCAAATCTACACTGGAGGAGCTTACCAAGATGACATTGAATGTTCCTGAGTGGCCTAGTTACAGTTTGGACTAAAATCATCTTGAAAGTCAATGGCAAGACTTGAAAATGGCTTTCAAGCAATGATCAACAACCAACTTGACAGAACAGGAAGGATTTTAAAAAGAATAATGAATATTCACATGAAGATCAGTCGCCTATTGGATGACATCACGACTTCCCATCAAGCCAACTCCTTGAAGGCCTTACTATGACATCACTCACTCCTTCTAGTTTGCAGTTGTTAAAAAAACACTATTTTGCTCAAAACATTTATTTGTTTCCCTTTAGTGTGTTTATACTTTACTGTATTTATATATCACTTTTCAACAGGAAAAGTTAAAAAATCCCTGGAGGACGTCATGAACAATTCATACAGTACAAAAACATATTCAAGTGTAGAATGCCCTTTTAAAATCACACATTAGTTCAACAACTGCAGAGTTTGTGTCCCTGTTTTATAAGATAGTACTCACTGTATTTACTGGTGTTAACCAGAACAATGTCCCTGTTTTATTAGATAGTACTCACTGTATTTACTGGTGTTAACCAGATCAATGTCCCTGTTTTATTAGATAGTACTCACTGTATTTACTGGTGTTAATCAGATCAATGTCCCTGTTTTATTAGATAGTACTCACTGTATTTACTGGTGTTAATCAGATCAATGTCCCTGTTTTATTAGATAGTACTCACTGTATTTACTGGTGTTAACCAGATCAATGTCCCTGTTTTATTAGATAGTACTCACTGTTTTTACTGGTGTTAATCAGATCAATGTTCCTGTTTTATTAGATAGTACTCACTGTATTTACTGGTGTTAATCAGATCAATGTCCCTGTTTTATTAGATAGTACTCACTGTATTTACTGGTGTTAATCAGATCAATGTCCCTGTTTTATAAGATAGTACTCACTGTATTTACTGGTGTTAACCAGATCAATGTCCCTGTTTTATAAGATAGTACTCACTGTATTTACTGGTGTTAATCAGATCAATGTCCCTGTTTTATTAGATAGTACTCACTGTATTTACTGGTAATAATCAGTTCTCCAGTCTTCTCTTCTTCGTCCTCCTCTAATGTGACAGTAATCTCCCCCTCTTCATCCTTTATTCCAAAAACGTCTTCATCTTTCACTTCATCCTCCACTCCAAAAACTGCATCTTCCTCCTCTTTCACTCTGAACGCGTCTTCCTCTTCTTTAACTGTAACGTCTTTCTCTTCTTCTTTCACTGTAACAGCCTCACCTTCTACTTGTCTTTGTAATGTGACATCCTCCTCTTCCTTCTCCTCTTTCACGACAACGTTCTGCCACACTCCCTCTTTCTCCGTCCAGCAGACCTCTTCTTTAGCAGGAGGAGAGTAGCTTAGTGAGCGCATGGTCGGAGATGTTAGCTAGCTAGGCTAATGCTAATTTAACCAGCCAGATAGTTGACTTACAACGTAAATATTAAATGAAATGGGGTAGCTAGTTGTTTCCACATAAGTATGTTTAAATCATAGTGGCAATTAAACCACGAAATTGTCTAAAGAACTTGAATGTTCAGACTTTGTCGGCTAGCGAGCTACCGAGGTGGCTGCAGTTGTTGAAGAAGCGTTCCGTCCACTAGATTATACGTCACACAAGAAAAATCGCCTGAAAGACACATATCGCCATCTGCTGTCTGGAGGGAGGAAACGCAGTTGAGGAGGGAAAACTTTTTTTATTCTTCATTGAATTATAATACACTGCTCAAAAAAATAAAGGGAACACTTAAACAACACAATGCAAGTCAATCACACTTCTGTGAAATCAAACTGTCCACTTAGGAAGCAACACTGATTGATAATAAATTTCACATGCTGTTGTGCAAATGGAATAGACAACAGGTGGAAATTATAGGCAATTAGCAAGACACCCCCAATAAAGAAGTGGTTCTGCAGGTGGGAACAACAGACCACTTCTCAGTTCCTATGCTTCCTGGCTGATGTTTTGGTCACTTCTGAATGCTGGCGGTGCTTTCACTCTAGTGGTAGCATGAGACGGAGTCTACAACCCACACAAGTGGCTCAGGTAGTGCAGCTCATCCAGGATGGCACCTCAATGCGAGCTGTGGCAAGAAGGTTTGCTGTTTCTGTCAGCGTAGTGTCCAGAGCATGGAGACGCTACCAGGAGACAGGCCAGTACATCAGGAGACGTGGAGGAGGCCGTAGGAGGGCAACAACCCAACCATTTGCCAGAGAACACCAAGATTGGCAAATTCGCCACTGGTGCCTTGTGCTCTTCACAGATGAAAGCAGGTTCACACTGAGCACGTGACAGACGTGACAGAGTCTGGAGACGCCGTGGAGAACGTTCTGCTGCCTGCAACATCCTCCAGCATGACCGGTTTGGCGGTGGGTCAGTCATGGTGTGGGGTGGTATTTCTTTGGGGGGCCGCACAGCCCTCCATGTGCTCGCCAGAGGTAGCCTGACTGCCATTAGGTACCGAGATGAGATCCTCAGACCCCTTGTGAGACCATATGCTGGTGCGGTTGGCCCTGGGTTCCTCCTAATGCAAGACAATGCTAGACCTCATGTGGCTGGAGTGTGTCAGCAGTTCCTGCAAGAGGAAGGCATTGATGCTATGGACTGGCCCGCCCGTTCCCCAGACCTGAATCCAATTGAGCACATCTGGGACATCATGTATCGCTCCATCCACCAACGCCACATTGCACCACAGACTGTCCAGGAGTTGGCGGATGCTTTAGTCCAGGTCTGGGAGGAGATCCCTCAGGAGACCATCCGCCACCTCATCAAGAGCATGCCCAGGCGTTGTAGGGAGGTCATACAGGCACGTGGAGGCCACACACACTACTGAGCCTCATTTTGACTTGTTTTAAGGACATTACATCAAAGTTGGATCAGCCTGTAGTGTGGTTTTCCACTTTAATTTTGAGTGTGACTCCAAATCCAGACCTCCATGTGTTGATAAATTGGATTTCCATTGATTATTTTTGTGTGATTTTGTTGTCAGCACATTCAACTATGTAAAGAAAAAAAGTATTTAATAAGATTATTTCTTTCATTCAGATCTAGGATGTGTTGTTTAAGTGTTCCCTTTATTTTTTTGAGCAGTATATATCAAATTAACCTGAAATATTACTCAACATCCCCCGCTGGTGGTGAAGAAGTATAATCCACCTAAACTAACAGTACGGGGCTGATAAACTGGCTGGTGTTCATGAGTTTATAAAACACATACTTTATACATGTCATAAATTACCTGCATTGATGAGACACACAGTGTGGATGAATGATCAGTAGGCGACAGGATATAAATAGTACTCCTAAAGAAGATGCAGTGTGGATGAATGATCAGGATATAAATAGCACTCCTATAGAAGATGCAGTGTGGATGAATGATCAGGATATAAATAGCACTCCTATAGAAGATGCAGTGTGGATGAATGATCAGGATATAAATAGCACTCCTATAGAAGATGCAGTGTGGATGAATGATCAGGATATAAATAGTACTCCTAAAGAAGATGCAGTGTGGATGAATGATCAGGATATAAATAGCACTCCTAAAGAAGATGCAGTGAGGATGAATGATCAGGATATAAATAGCACTCCTAAAGAAGATGCAGTGTGGATGAATGATCAGGATATAAATAGCACTCCTAAAGAAGATGCAGTGAGGATGAATGATCAGTAGTGACAGGATATAAATAGCACTCCTATAGAAGATGCAGTGTGGATGAATGATCAGGATATAAATAGCACTCCTATAGAAGATGCAGTGTGGATGAATGATCAGGATATAAATAGCACTCCTAAAGAAGATGCAGTGTGGATGAATGATCAGGATATAAATAGCACTCCTAAAGAAGATGCAGTGTGGATGAATGATCAGAATATAAATAGCACTCCTAAAGAAGATGCAGTGTGGATGAATGATCAGTAGTCGACAGGATATAAATAGCTCTCCTAAAGAAGATGCCGTGTGGATGAATGATCAGGATATAAATAGCACTCCTAAAGAAGATGCAGTGTGGATGAATGATCAGGATATAAATAGCACTCCTAAGATGAGGCATTTTCCAGTTTGCTACCAACTTGAAAGAGGGAACTTTAGCATAAAACCCACATGGAAAACTGAGATTCATCAAATTACATATAAAGAGAGGCCAACAGAAGTTACTAAAACATAAATTGCTAATTTATGATGTAAAAGTTGGATTTTATGATGTAATGTCAACTTCATACATTTCTATCCCAGGACCACTCAATTTCCAATTTCTCCAAAAAATCTGCTGTGGGTTACCCAGAATCACATTGGGTTACCCAGAATCACATCCTTTATCACTGACTGTAATGTAAACACACGAGCAGCGATCTAAGGTACTGCATCTCAGTGCTAGAGGTGTCACTACAGACCCTGGTTCAAAAATAGGCTGTATCATAACAGGCCGGATTGGGAGTCCCATAGGGCAACGCACAGTGGCCCAGCATCGTCTGGGTTAGGGTTTGGCAGGTGTTTGGCCGTCATTGTAAATAAGAATGTGTCCTTAGCTGGCTTGCCTGTTTAAATGAAGGTTAAATAAAATAAAAAAAATGTAACTTCATTACACCGTTACACTGGCATACAAACTCGGTAGTATAGAGTTGATAATACATATGACGTTGGGAAATAGTGAATTGTGGGTAGTTTAGAAGATTTACCAAAATAAGTTAATACATTTGTAATAATGCAAAAACATAACTGTTTGTACTTATAGGTAACCATATTGTGACTACAACTAGCTTACTAAGTCTTTAACCATACTGTGTTGTTACGCTGGTGAGTAAAAACTCATGCTTCCTACACTTTAACTTGTCTGACATCAGTCAGGAGGTTAAAGCTTGGTCGCAAATGGGTCTTCCAAATGGACAATGACCCCAAGCATAGTTCCAAAGTTGTGGCAAATTGGCTTAAGGACAACAAAGTCAAAGTCTTGGAGTGGCCATCACAAAGCCCTGACCTCAATCCCATAGAAAATGTGTGGGCAGAACTGAAAAGCGTGTGTTAGCAAGGAGGCCTGCAAAACTGTCTCCCTTACACCAGCTCTGTCAGGAGGAATGGGCCAAAATTCACCCAACTTATTGTGGGAAGCTTGTGGAAGGCTACCAGAAACGTTTGACCCAAGTTAAACAATTTAAAGGCAATGTTACCAAATACTAATTGAGTGTATGTAAACTTCTGACCCACTGGGAATGTGATGAAAGAAATAAAAGCTGAAATAAATCATTCTCTCTACTATTATTCTGACATTTCACATTCTTAAAATAAAGTGGTGATCCTAACTGACCTAAGACATGGCATTTTTACTAGGATTAAATGTCAGGAATTGTGAAAAACTGAGCTTAAATGTATTTGGCTAAAGTGTATGTTAACTTCCGACTTCAACTGTAGCTACCTAACGTTAGTTGGCTACTTATACATCAAACTTACCAGTATATTAACTATATTCTAACTAACTACCCAACGTTTATTGACTTGATTATTCACATCATTCTTAGCCAAGGGGTTGTGTGCTTTCTCAGTGGACATTGTTAATTCGGGTGCGTTCCTAAATTCGCTCTGGCTCTCTACTCCGATTTCAGAGCACTCTCGTCTGAGTGTACCGGAGCTTAGAATAACTGAACAATTTACTAGCGCTCAACACCCGTTGAATATGTCCAGGTGTCAGTAAACGTTAAAAAAAGCTCAAATTAAATTGTTGCGAGCAGCACAGTTAGTCACCAACGCTCTGGATAACATGAAAACAGCCTAACCAGCTCTGCTAGGGCAAGTAAAATGGTAAGAGTGAGGTTTTTTCTCATTTGTGTCTAGCAAGCTATCCAACGGTAGCCAGTTCGCTTAGTCTTTGCTTTACTGTCTTTGTGAGGTCAGAACGCTTAGATCGACCCTACTCCTCAGCCATATAGTATTGGTTTACAAACAGTGGCCTTATACGAGCTCATGTTTTGGTTTCTGATGGGGTAATACAGTTGAATCATTTGAGGCATTTATAAGTTATATTCTTCAAGAATCAATGGCTAGATGGTAAATGGGTCTTTCTGTAACTGCCAGTGAAGATTTCCTGTGGGGGTCAAATTGTTAGAGCTGTTGATAAGTCATTGTATAATATTCTGGCAATTATTTTCATGCCATTACATTGAAGGCGAACATTTGTCTTTTCTTAGCAAGGTGTTGCTAAAATAATGTTAGCTGCTAATCGCTAGCTAGCTTGCTAAATGTATTAAGAGTCAAACGTAGCTGGCTAATACTGCCTGGTGCCAGTGCTGGTGTAGGCATAGATAAGCATGTTTGTGCAGCGGTATCTTATCAGAGAGGAATAAGAAGTTTGAATATGTTGGCTAGCTAGCCGGCTACATGAAGTAAGAAAACATGTAATGTAACATCTAATTAGGGTCATCTGGAAACACTGACCAACACTTTGGTTCTTACCATGTCTTCTTCTTCGCTGAGGTTTATTGTCAGTCTACACTCATCAGGTGTATTTCTGCCACCTACTGTATGGGGTTGTATCATTCTAATTAAAATGATAGAATACAAAATAAACAGTTTGACTAGTGCAATTTCTCACTTGCGCTATAAACACAACTCAGTCCACCTTCTACACTATTAGTGTGTTGGGATCCTTCTCCTGCATGGCTTCACTGCAGACTGTGGGACATCCACTACCTTCTCTCTACTCACTCCTTCAGCTATTTTCACTGCCTGCACATAGGACACCTGCTGGATGGGCCTGATCCTAGCTACTGTGACATCCTTCATCCGTACAGGGCACTCCAGGATCTTGGGAACGTGATTCCCATCACAATTACAACAACATGCTTCATCTGACTCTTCAACTACGACATATTTATTCCTTGGACAAACACTTGCCGCGTGTCCAAACTTTTACGATTGTAACACCGCAGCGGCTTCTGTACATAGGGTCTCACCGCATATCTCACATACCCAGGTTTTACATAAGATGGGAGAATCAGTTCACCAAACGACAGTAAAACCTTCCTGCTATCATTCATTTTATTGACGTGCGTATACCTGGAATGTTTTCCCTAAACCACCCAGCCTCTATGTCCAACGCAACACCAGAGATGACACTTTTAACCGGTGCCCTACTCTGAAAGTCATAGCCTTCCACATCGTACGTCCACATCTTGTTGAGTCACAGAGCTTCTTCTTTTGTGCTGTTGACACACAATCAGCATCATACCGCTCCTGGTCACTCGAACCGATTCCACTTTACCCAATTCATCCTTCACCATCTTTGAGACCGCTAACAGGTCACCCTAAAAAACATCCTTGCTGATGATTCCCACTCCAACCATAAACTGCTGTTCATTACCAACTTTAACCCCTTTCACTCCACTGTTCTTCACCATCGTCCACTCAGTCTCAACAACTGTACAGAGTCACTGTTCTTCACCATCGTCCACTCAGTCTCACCAACTGTACAGAGTCACTGTTCTTCACCATTGTCCACTCAGTCTCACCAACTGTACAGAGTCACTGTTCTTCACCATCATCCACTCAGTCTCACCAACTGTACAGAGTCACTGTTCTTCACCATCATCCACTCAGTCTCACCAACTGTACAGAGTCACTGTTCTTCACCATCGTCCACTCAGTCTGCACAACTGTACAGAGTCACTGTTCTTCACCATCATCCACTCAGTCTCACCAACTGTACAGAGTCACTGTTCTTCACCATCATCCACTCAGTCTCACCAACTGTACAGAGTCACTGTTCTTCACCATCGTCCACTCAGTCTCACCAACTGTACTCACACCAAGAGAATCCCACAATGCTTCCTCCATTGCTCCTCCAGTGATCCCCTGGACTCCCTGCTCTTTGCTGTGAAAGATGAGAGTTTGTGTTCTCGAAGTAGCATCTATATTGTTCTCATTCCAGTACAGTTGCTGCTTCACCAACTTTTTGAATAAAAAAAAATAGTGAAAATGTTGTCCATATCGCCCAGCCCTACCTAGCCTAGCTAGACTAAAGAGCCTCCTGACTAACGTTGGCTAGCATGCATAACTTCTGGTGAATGAAGCTTACTTGTGTTCCCCCGGGCTTTTAAAAGAGATTTTGTGACAATTAGCTTAGGAACTGTGTGTCACAGCATCACAATGTGAAATGCGATTGGTCGACAGTCTCTTGGACGGGCATTATACGTTTTGACATTTTCTGGAAAAGTTTTTCTTTGGAAACTTTTGTTTACTAGCCTGCCTATTGAATTTGGAATGCGCTGTAGTGCTCATCTCTGAAACTCACTTAGATAATTCCTTTGATACAGCAGTAGCAATACAGGAATATAACAACTACAGAAAAGACAGGAATGCCTATGGGGGAGGTGTTGCTGTATACAGTGCATTCGGAAAGTATTCAGACCCCTCTGTCAGGTTGGATGGGGAACGTCACTGCACAGCTATTTTCAGGTTTCTCCAGAGATGTTAGATCAGGTTCCAGTCCGGGCTCTGGCTGGGCCACTCAAGGACATAGAGACTTATCCCGAAGCCACTCCTGCGTTGTCTTGGCTGTGTGCTTAAGGTCGTTGTCCTGTTGGATGGTGAACCTTCACCCCAGTCTGAGGTCCTGAGCACTCTGGAGCAGGTCTTTCATCAAGGATCTCTCTGCACTTTGCTCTGTTAATATTTCCCTCGATCTGACTAGTCTCCCAGTCCCTGCTGCTGAAAAACATCCCCACAGCATGATGCTGCCACCACCATGCTTCACCGTAGGGATGGTGCCAGGTTTCCTCCAGACATGACTCTTGGCAGTCAGACCAAAGAGTTCAATCTTTGTTTCATCAAGACAGAGAATCTTGTTTCTCATGGTCTTAGAGTCTTAAGGTGCCTTTTGTCAAACTCCAAGCAGGCTGTCATATGCTTTATACTGAGGAGTGGCTTCTGTCTGGCCACTACCATAAAGGTCTGATTGGTGGAGTGCTGCAGAGATGGTTGTCCTTCTGGAAGGTTCTCCCATCTCCTCAGAGGAACAAAGCCTCCTTCACTCACGCCGCCAAACATACCCTCCTAAAACTGACTATCCTACTGATCCTCGACTTCGGCGATGTCATTTACAAAATAGCTTCCAACACTACTCAGCAAACTGGATGCAGTCTATCACAGTGCCATCCGTTTTGTCACCAAAGCCCCATATACCACCCACCACTGCGACCTGTATGCTCTTGTCGGCTGACCCTCGCTACATATTCGTCGCGAGACCCATTTGCTCCAGGTCATCTATATGTCTTTGCTAGTAAAAGCTCCACCTTATCTCAGCTCACTGGTCACCATAGCAACACCCACCCATAGCACGCGCTCCAGCAGGTATATCTCACTGGTCATCCCCAAAGCCAACACCTCCTTTGGCCGCCTTTCCTTCCAGTTCTCTGCTGCCAGTGACTGGAACGAATTGCAAAAATTGCCGAAGCTGGAGACCTCCTTACTCCATTTGAAAACACACTGTATATAGACTTTTCTATTGTTATTGACTACTTTTGTTTATCCCATGTGTTGTTGTTTTTTTGTCGCACTGCCTTGCTTTATCTTGGCCAGGTCGCAGTTGTAAATGAGAACTTGTTCTCAACTAGCCTACCTGGTTAAATGAAGGTGAAATAAAAAAATTTACCAAAGTGCTTCTTCATTCATTACTCTGGTAAAGACAGTTATTCCGTGCTCCATGTTGGATCCAACATCCCTAACAAATTGATGTTTATAATGTGTTATTGTCTGGTTGATTTACTGTAGGGTCTCGTTAGTCTGTTTGGACACAGAGATACTTAGCTCATAATGTGTAGAGAACTGTTCCTTGGTGGATAGGCTATTGTACAACACACAGAGCTATTTTCCTTTATTCAGGACATTTAGAATGACAACACATTACAGAGTAGCCTAGTGGGATTATTCACAAAATTATCTGGTGATCAGGTTATGAAATGTCACAACAAAGACATTTTAGTGTCCATGTTTCACCTGAAATATTAAATGATTTATAGTCCTAGGTCTATGTTGTTGTTGTTGTTAGGTGAAGTTATGGGTCCTACAGTAGGTCTATGTTATTGTTAGGTGAAGTTATGGGTCCTACAGTAGGTCTATGTTGTTGTTAGGTGAAGTTATGGGTCCTACAGTAGGTCTATGTTATTGTTAGGTGAAGTTATGGGTCCTACAGTAGGTCTATGTTGTTGTTAGGTGAAGTTATGGGTCCTACAGTAGGTCTATGTTGTTGCTAGGTGAAGTTATGGGCCAATTTGTTAAACACTTAATGTACAAACCCTCAGTTTCAGGCTGATGAGTGAAAGTTTCTCTAGGCTGAGGAGGTATATCCAAGCGAGCCAGAAATGTGGAGCAAGAAGAAGAAATAGTGTGTGTGTGTGTGTGTGTGTGTGTGTGAGCTATTTCGGGACATAGGAGGAACTGTGAGGCGCTGTAACAGCCGCTTGATATATGATATAGGAGGGAGAGTGGGGTTAAACTCTCGTTGGGGAAAAGGCGACAAAACCAATAGATAACGGATAAGGAAAGCTATATGTAAAAATAGAACATTGATATAATAAAGTATGTTAAACTGATAAAACTGGGAAATACATAGGATACAATAAAAAGCAGTAAACGCATACACATAGTGTGTAGGCAGGAAAAACATACGAATAAAATATAAACTACAGAGTTAAATAAAGCCAAGTTATTTTATTCTAGCTAAAACACCCAACCGCGATATAAAGTTATAGCATAGCGCAGTAGAAACACTAGTAAAGAATAAAATATAAACTACAGAGTTAAATAAAGCCAAGTTATTTTATTCTAGCTAAAACACCCAACCGCGATATAAAGTTATAGCATAGCGCAGTAGAAACACTAGTAAAGAATAAAATATAAACTACAGAGTTAAATAAAGCCAAGTTATTTTATTCTAGCTAAGATAAAACACCCAACCGCGATATAAAGTTATAGCATAGCGCAGTAGAAACACTAGTAAAGAATAAAATATAAACTACAGAGTTAAATAAAGCCAAGTTATTTTATTGTAGCTAAAACACCCAACCGCGATATAAAGTTATAGCATAGCGCAGTAGAAACACTAGTAAAGAATAAAATATAAACTACAGAGTTAAATAAAGCCAAGTTATTTTATTCTAGCTAAGATAAAACACCCAACCGCGATATAAAGTTATAGCATAGCGCAGTAGAAACACTAGTAAAGAATAAAATATAAACTACAGAGAGTAGTTAAATAAAGCCAAGTTATTTTATTCTAGCTAAAACACCCAACCGCGATATAAAGTTATAGCATAGCGCAGTAGAAACACTAGTAAAGAATAAAATATAAACTACAGAGTTAAATAAAGCCAAGTTATTTTATTGTAGCTAAAACACCCAACCGCGATATAAAGTTATAGCATAGCGCAGTAGAAACACTAGTAAAGAATAAAATATAAACTACAGAGTTAAATAAAGCCAAGTTATTTTATTCTAGCTAAGATAAAACACCCAACCGCGATATAAAGTTATAGCATAGCGCAGTAGAAACACTAGTAAAGAATAAAATATAAACTACAGAGACTAGTTAAATAAAGCCAAGTTATTTTATTCTAGCATAAAACACCGAACCGCGATATAAAGTTATAGCATAGCGCAGTAGAAACACTAGTAAAGAATAAAATACCATAGAGCTGCTGGTTCCCTAGGGGGCCGCAGCCTAGGGGAAAAAGGATCAGATTACGATAACTAGGAGAGACAGAGAGGGGCTGGAAAAACCCTGAAAAATAGGAACCAGGACTAAGATAGACAGAATAAAATAAACAGACAGAATAATAAAATAGACAGAATAAAATAGGAACGAAGCAATAAGAAGCAATCGGACAAACTAGCGAGCAAATAAATATAAAAAGAAAAGAATAGACATTATAAGAAAACAAAAAACAAAAGGATTGAATAAAGTAAAGCTGAGGTATAGATAACCCTCAAAATGAATAGGACAGATTCCCCCACCTTACTCCCATGGACAGATTCCCCCACCTTACTCCCATGGACAGATTCCCCCACCTTACTCCCATGGACAGATTCCCCCACCTTACTCCCATGGACAGATTCCCCCACCTCACTCCCATGGACAGATTCCCCCACCTTACTCCCATGGACAGATTCCCCCACCTCACTCCCATGGACAGATTCCCCCACCTTACTCCCATGGACAGATTCCCCCACCTTACTCCCATGGACAGATTCCCCCACCTCACTCCCATGGACAGATTCCCCCACCTTACTCCCATGGACAGATTCCCCCACCTCACTCCCATGGACAGATTCCCCCACCTTACTCCCATGGACAGATTCCCCCACCTCACTCCCATGGACAGATTCCCCCACCTTACTCCCATGGACAGATTCCCCCACCTTACTCCCATGGACAGATTCCCCCACCTTACTCCCATGGACAGATTCCCCCACCTCACTCCCATGGACAGATTCCCCCACCTCACTCCCATGGACAGATTCCCCCACCTTACTCCCATGGACAGATTCCCCCACCTCACTCCCATGGACAGATTCCCCCACCTCACTCCCATGGACAGATTCCCCCACCTCACTCCCATGGACAGATTCCCCCACCTCACTCCCATGGACAGATTCCCATGAGGAAGAGGGAGAACGAACCCCCACCTTACTCCCATGGACAGATTCCCCCACCTCACTCCCATGGACAGATTCCCATGAGGAAAAGGGAGAACGAACCCCCACCTTACTCCCATGGACAGATTCCCATGAGGAAGAGGGAGAACGAACCCCCACCTTACTCCCATGGACAGATTCCCATGAGGAAGAGGGAGAACGAACCCCCACCTTACTCCCATGGACAGATTCCCATGAGGAAGAGGGAGAACGAACCCCCACCTTACTCCCATGGACAGATTCCCATGAGGAAGAGGGAGAACGAACCCCCACCTTACTCCCATGGACAGATTCCCATGAGGAAGAGGGAGAACGAACCCCCACCTTACTCCCATGGACAGATTCCCATGAGGAAAAGGGAGAACGAACCCCCACCTTACTCCCATGGACAGATTCCCATGAGGAAGAGGGAGAACGAACCCCCACCTTACTCCCATGGACAGATTCCCATGAGGAAAAGGGAGAACGAACCCCCACCTTACTCCCATGGACAGATTCCCATGAGGAAGAGGGAGAACGAACCCCCACCTTACTCCCATGGACAGATTCCCATGAGGAAGAGGGAGAACGAACCCCCACCTTACTCCCATGGACAGATTCCCATGAGGAAAAGGGAGAACGAACCCCCACCTTACTCCCATGGACAGATTCCCATGAGGAAGAGGGAGAACGAACCCCCACCTTAC
This sequence comes from Salmo salar, assembly GCF_965601325.2. Taxonomy (NCBI): domain Eukaryota; kingdom Metazoa; phylum Chordata; class Actinopteri; order Salmoniformes; family Salmonidae; genus Salmo; species Salmo salar. The sequence goes on from NW_027675377.1 coordinate 988,497, forward strand.
TCCCATGGACAGATTCCCATGAGGAAGAGGGAGAACGAACCCCCACCTTACTCCCATGGACAGATTCCCCCACCTTACTCCCATGGACAGATTCCCCCACTTTACTCCCATGGACAGATTCCCCCACCTTACTCCCATGGACAGATTCCCCCACCTTACTCCCATGGACAGATTCCCATGAGGAAGAGGGAGAACGAACCCCACCTTACTCCCATGGACAGATTCCCATGAGGAAGAGGGAGAACAAACCCCCACCTTACTCCCATGGACAGATTCCCATGAGGAAAAGGGAGAACGAACCCCCACCTTACTCCCATGGACAGATTCCCATGAGGAAGAGGGAGAACGAACCCCCACCTTACTCCCATGGACAGATTCCCATGAGGAAGAGGGAGAACGAACCCCCACCTTACTCCCATGGACAGATTCCCCCACCTTACTCCCATGGACAGATTCCCCCACTTTACTCCCATGGACAGATTCCCCCACCTTACTCCCATGGACAGATTCCCCCACCTTACTCCCATGGACAGATTCCCATGAGGAAGAGGGAGAACGAACCCCCACCTTACTCCCATGGACAGATTCCCCCACCTTACTCCCATGGACAGATTCCCCCACCTTACTCCCATGGACAGATTCCCATGAGGAAAAGGGAGAACGAACCCCCACCTTACTCCCATGGACAGATTCCCATGAGGAAAAGGGAGAACGAACCCCCACCTTACTCCCATGGACAGATTCCCCCACCTTACTGCCATGGACAGATTCCCCCACCTTACTCCCATGGACAGATTCCCCCACCTTACTCCCATGGACAGATTCCCCCACCTTAGTCCCATGGACAGATTCCCCCACCTTACTCCCATGGACATATTCCCCCACCTTACTCCCATGGACAGATTCCCCCACCTTACTCCCATGGACAGATTCCCCCACCTTACTCCCATGGACAGATTCCCCCACCTTACTCCCATGGACAGATTCCCCCACCTTACTCCCATGGACAGATTCCCCCACCTTACTCCCATGGACAGATTCCCCCACCTTACTCCCATGGACAGATTCCCCCACCTTACTCCCATGGACAGATTCCCCCACCTTACTCCCATGGACAGATTCCCCCACCTTACTCCCATGGACAGATTCCCCCACCTTACTCCCATGGACAGATTCCCCCACCTTACTCCCATGGACAGATTCCCATGAGGAAGAGGGAGAACGAACCCCCACCTTACTCCCATGGACAGATTCCCATGAGGAAGAGGGAGAACGAACCCCCACCTTACTCCCATGGACAGATTCCCATGAGGAAAAGGGAGAACGAACCCCCACCTTACTCCCATGGACAGATTCCCATGAGGAAAAGGGAGAACAAACCCCCACCTTACTCCCATGGACAGATTCCCCCACCTTACTCCCATGGACAGATTCCCATGAGGAAGAGGGAGAAACGAACCCCCACCTTACTCCCATGGACAGATTCCCATGAGGAAAAGGGAGAACGAACCCCCACCTTACTCCCATGGACAGATTCCCATGAGGAAAAGGGAGAACGAACCCCCACCTTACTCCCATGGACAGATTCCCATGAGGAAAAGGGAGAACGAACCCCCACCTTACTCCCATGGACAGATTCCCATGAGGAAGAGGGAGAACGAACCCCCACCTTACTCCCATGGACAGATTCCCATGAGGAAGAGGGAGAACGAACCCCCACCTTACTCCCATGGACAGATTCCCCCACCTTACTCCCATGGACAGATTCCCCCACCTTACTCCCATGGACAGATTCCCCCACCTTACTCCCATGGACCGATTCCCCCACCTTACTCCCATGGACAGATTCCCATGAGGAAAAGGGAGAACGAACCCCCACCTTACTCCCATGGACAGATTCCCCCACCTTACTCCCATGGACAGATTCCCCCACCTTACTCCCATGGACAGATTCCCCCACCTTACTCCCATGGACAGATTCCCCCACCTTACTCCCATGGACAGATTCCCCCACCTTACTCCCATGGACAGATTCCCCCACCTTACTCCCATGGACAGATCCCCCCACCTTACTCCCATGGACAGATTCCCCCACCTTACTCCCATGGACAGATTCCCCCACCTCACTCCCATGGACAGATTCCCCCACCTCACTCCCATGGACAGATTCCCATGAGGAAGAGGGAGAACGAACCCCCACCTTACTCCCATGGACAGATTCCCCCACCTCACTCCCATGGACAGATTCCCATGAGGAAAAGGGAGAACGAACCCCCACCTTACTCCCATGGACAGATTCCCATGAGGAAGAGGGAGAACGAACCCCCACCTTACTCCCATGGACAGATTCCCATGAGGAAGAGGGAGAACGAACCCCCACCTTACTCCCATGGACAGATTCCCATGAGGAAGAGGGAGAACGAACCCCCACCTTACTCCCATGGACAGATTCCCATGAGGAAGAGGGAGAACGAACCCCCACCTTACTCCCATGGACAGATTCCCATGAGGAAGAGGGAGAACGAACCCCCACCTTACTCCCATGGACAGATTCCCATGAGGAAAAGGGAGAACGAACCCCCACCTTACTCCCATGGACAGATTCCCATGAGGAAGAGGGAGAACGAACCCCCACCTTACTCCCATGGACAGATTCCCATGAGGAAAAGGGAGAACGAACCCCCACCTTACTCCCATGGACAGATTCCCATGAGGAAGAGGGAGAACGAACCCCCACCTTACTCCCATGGACAGATTCCCATGAGGAAGAGGGAGAACGAACCCCCACCTTACTCCCATGGACAGATTCCCATGAGGAAAAGGGAGAACGAACCCCCACCTTACTCCCATGGACAGATTCCCCCACCTTACTCCCATGGACAGATTCCCCCACTTTACTCCCATGGACAGATTCCCCCACCTTACTCCCATGGACAGATTCCCCCACCTTACTCCCATGGACAGATTCCCATGAGGAAGAGGGAGAACGAACCCCACCTTACTCCCATGGACAGATTCCCATGAGGAAGAGGGAGAACAAACCCCCACCTTACTCCCATGGACAGATTCCCATGAGGAAAAGGGAGAACGAACCCCCACCTTACTCCCATGGACAGATTCCCATGAGGAAGAGGGAGAACGAACCCCCACCTTACTCCCATGGACAGATTCCCATGAGGAAGAGGGAGAACGAACCCCCACCTTACTCCCATGGACAGATTCCCCCACCTTACTCCCATGGACAGATTCCCCCACTTTACTCCCATGGACAGATTCCCCCACCTTACTCCCATGGACAGATTCCCCCACCTTACTCCCATGGACAGATTCCCATGAGGAAGAGGGAGAACGAACCCCCACCTTACTCCCATGGACAGATTCCCCCACCTTACTCCCATGGACAGATTCCCCCACCTTACTCCCATGGACAGATTCCCATGAGGAAAAGGGAGAACGAACCCCCACCTTACTCCCATGGACAGATTCCCATGAGGAAAAGGGAGAACGAACCCCCACCTTACTCCCATGGACAGATTCCCCCACCTTACTGCCATGGACAGATTCCCCCACCTTACTCCCATGGACAGATTCCCCCACCTTACTCCCATGGACAGATTCCCCCACCTTAGTCCCATGGACAGATTCCCCCACCTTACTCCCATGGACAGATTCCCCCACCTTACTCCCATGGACATATTCCCCCACCTTACTCCCATGGACAGATTCCCCCACCTTACTCCCATGGACAGATTCCCCCACCTTACTCCCATGGACAGATTCCCCCACCTTACTACCATGGACAGATTCCCCCACCTTACTCCCATGGACAGATTCCCCCACCTTACTCCCATGGACAGATTCCCCCACCTTACTCCCATGGACAGATTCCCCCACCTTACTCCCATGGACAGATTCCCCCACCTTACTCCCATGGACAGATTCCCCCACCTTACTCCCATGGACAGATTCCCCCACCTTACTCCCATGGACAGATTCCCCCACCTTACTCCCATGGACAGATTCCCATGAGGAAGAGGGAGAACGAACCCCCACCTTACTCCCATGGACAGATTCCCATGAGGAAGAGGGAGAACGAACCCCCACCTTACTCCCATGGACAGATTCCCATGAGGAAAAGGGAGAACGAACCCCCACCTTACTCCCATGGACAGATTCCCATGAGGAAAAGGGAGAACAAACCCCCACCTTACTCCCATGGACAGATTCCCCCACCTTACTCCCATGGACAGATTCCCATGAGGAAGAGGGAGAAACGAACCCCCACCTTACTCCCATGGACAGATTCCCATGAGGAAAAGGGAGAACGAACCCCCACCTTACTCCCATGGACAGATTCCCATGAGGAAAAGGGAGAACGAACCCCCACCTTACTCCCATGGACAGATTCCCATGAGGAAAAGGGAGAACGAACCCCCACCTTACTCCCATGGACAGATTCCCATGAGGAAGAGGGAGAACGAACCCCCACCTTACTCCCATGGACAGATTCCCATGAGGAAGAGGGAGAACGAACCCCCACCTTACTCCCATGGACAGATTCCCCCACCTTACTCCCATGGACAGATTCCCCCACCTTACTCCCATGGACAGATTCCCCCACCTTACTCCCATGGACCGATTCCCCCACCTTACTCCCATGGACAGATTCCCATGAGGAAAAGGGAGAACGAACCCCCACCTTACTCCCATGGACAGATTCCCCCACCTTACTCCCATGGACAGATTCCCCCACCTTACTCCCATGGACAGATTCCCCCACCTTACTCCCATGGACAGATTCCCCCACCTTACTCCCATGGACAGATTCCCCCACCTTACTCCCATGGACAGATTCCCCCACCTTACTCCCATGGACAGATCCCCCCACCTTACTCCCATGGACAGATTCCCCCACCTTACTCCCATGGACAGATTCCCCCACCTTACTCCCATGGACAGATTCCCCCACCTTACTCCCATGGACAGATTCCCCCACCTTACTCCCATGGACAGATTCCCCCACCTTACTCCCATGGACAGATTCCCCCACCTTACTCCCATGGACAGATTCCCCCACCTTACTCCCATGGACAGATTCCCATGAGGAAGAGGGAGAACGAACCCCCACCTTACTCCCATGGACAGATTCCCATGAGGAAGAGGGAGAACGAACCCCCACCTTACTCCCATGGAGAGATTCCCATGAGGAAAAGGGAGAACAAACCCCCACCTTACTCCCATGGACAGATTCCCATGAGGAAGAGGGAGAACGAACCCCCACCTTACTCCCATGGACAGATTCCCATGAGGAAGAGGGAGAACGAACCCCCACCTTACTCCCATGGACAGATTCCCATGAGGAAGAGGGAGAACGAACCCCCACCTTACTCCCATGGACAGATTCCCCCACCTAACTCCGATGGACAGATTTCCATGAGGAAGAGGGAGAACGAACCCCCACCTTACTCCCATGGACAGATTCCCCCACCTTACTCCCATGGACAGATTCCCCCACCTTACTCCCATGGACAGATTCCCCCACCTTACTCCCATGGACAGATTCCCCCACCTTACTCCCATGGACAGATTCCCCCACCTTACTCCCATGGACAGATTCCCCCACCTTACTCCCATGGACAGATTCCCCCACCTTACTCCCATGGACAGATTCCCCCACCTTACTCCCATGGACATATTCCCCCACCTTACTCCCATGGACAGATTCCCCCACCTTACTCCCATGGACAGATTCCCCCACCTTACTCCCATGGACAGATTCCCCCACCTTACTCCCATGGACAGATTCCCCCACCTTACTCCCATGGACAGATTCCCCCACCTTACTCCCATGGACAGATTCCCCCACCTTACTCCCATGGACAGATTCCCCCACCTTACTCCCATGGACAGATTCCCCCACCTTACTCCCATGGACAGATTCCCCCACTTTACTTCCATGGACAGATTCCCCCACCTTACTCCCATGGACAAATTCCCCCACCTTACTCCCATGGACAGATTCCCATGAGGAAGAGGGAGAACGAACCCCCACCTTACTCCCATGGACAGATTCCCATGAGGAAGAGGGAGAACGAACCCCCACCTTACTCCCATGGACAGATTCCCATGAGGAAAAGGGAGAACGAACCCCCACCTTACTCCCATGGACAGATTCCCATGAGGAAAAGGGAGAACAAACCCCCACCTTACTCCCATGGACAGATTCCCCCACCTTACTCCCATGGACAGATTCCCATGAGGAAGAGGGAGAAACGAACCCCCACCTTACTCCCATGGACAGATTCCCATGAGGAAAAGGGAGAACGAACCCCCACCTTACTCCCATGGACAGATTCCCATGAGGAAAAGGGAGAACGAACCCCCACCTTACTCCCATGGACAGATTCCCATGAGGAAAAGGGAGAACGAACCCCCACCTTACTCCCATGGACAGATTCCCATGAGGAAGACGGAGAATGAAACCCCACCTTACTCCCATGGACAGATTCCCATGAGGAAGAGGGAGAACAAACCCCCACCTTACTCCCATGGACAGATTCCCATGAGGAAAAGGGAGAACGAACCCCCAGCTTACTCCCATGGACAGATTCCCATGAGGAAGAGGGAGAACGAACCCCCACCTTACTCCCATGGACAGATTCCCATGAGGAAGAGGGAGAACGAACCCCCACCTTACTCCCATGGACAGATTCCCCCACCTTACTCCCATGGACAGATTCCCCCACCTTACTCCCATGGACCGATTCCCCCACCTTACTCCCATATACCGATTCCCCCACCTTACTCCCATGGACATATTCCCATGAGGAAGAGGGAGAACGAACCCCCACCTTACTCCCATGGACAGATTCCCCCACCTTAATCCCATGGACAGATTCCCCCACCTTACTCCCATGGACAGATTCCCATGAGGAAAAGGGAGAACGAACCCCCACCTTACTCCCATGGACAGATTCCCCCACCTTACTCCCATGGACAGATTCCCCCACCTTACTCCCATGGACAGATTCCCCCACCTTACTCCCATGGACAGATTCCCCCACCTTACTCCCATGGACAGATCCCCCCACCTTACTCCAATGGACAGATTCCCCCACCTTACTCCCATGGACAGATTCCCCCACCTTACTCCCATGGACAGATTCCCCCACCTTACTCCCATGGACAGATTCCCCCACCTTACTCCCATGGACAGATTCCCCCACCTTACTCCCATGGACAGATTCCCCCACCTTACTCCCATGGACAGATTCCCCCACCTTACTCCCATGGACAGATTCCCGCAAATTACTCCCATGGACAGATTCCCATGAGGAAGAGGGAGAACGAACCCCCACCTTACTCCCATGGACAGATTCCCATGAGGAAAAGGGAGAACAAACCCCCACCTTACTCCCATGGACAGATTCCCATGAGGAAAAGGGAGAACGAACCCCCACCTTACTCCCATGGACAGATTCCCATGAGGAAAAGGGAGAACAAACCCCCACCTTACTCCCATGGACAGATTCCCCCACCTTACTCCCATGGACAGATTCCCATGAGGAAGAGGGAGAAACGAACCCCCACCTTACTCCCATGGACAGATTCCCATGAGGAAAAGGGAGAACGAACCCCCACCTTACTCCCATGGACAGATTCCCATGAGGAAAAGGGAGAACGAACCCCCACCTTACTCCCATGGACAGATTCCCATGAGGAAAAGGGAGAACGAACCCCCACCTTACTCCCATGGACAGATTCCCATGAGGAAGAGGGAGAACGAACCCCCACCTTACTCCCATGGACAGATTCCCATGAGGAAGAGGGAGAACGAACCCCCACCTTACTCCCATGGACAGATTCCCCCACCTTACTCCCATGGACAGATTCCCCCACCTTACTCCCATGGACAGATTCCCCCACCTTACTCCCATGGACCGATTCCCCCACCTTACTCCCATGGACAGATTCCCATGAGGAAAAGGGAGAACGAACCCCCACCTTACTCCCATGGACAGATTCCCCCACCTTACTCCCATGGACAGATTCCCCCACCTTACTCCCATGGACAGATTCCCCCACCTTACTCCCATGGACAGATTCCCCCACCTTACTCCCATGGACAGATTCCCCCACCTTACTCCCATGGACAGATTCCCCCACCTTACTCCCATGGACAGATCCCCCCACCTTACTCCCATGGACAGATTCCCCCACCTTACTCCCATGGACAGATTCCCCCACCTTACTCCCATGGACAGATTCCCCCACCTTACTCCCATGGACAGATTCCCCCACCTTACTCCCATGGACAGATTCCCCCACCTTACTCCCATGGACAGATTCCCCCACCTTACTCCCATGGACAGATTCCCCCACCTTACTCCCATGGACAGATTCCCATGAGGAAGAGGGAGAACGAACCCCCACCTTACTCCCATGGACAGATTCCCATGAGGAAGAGGGAGAACGAACCCCCACCTTACTCCCATGGAGAGATTCCCATGAGGAAAAGGGAGAACAAACCCCCACCTTACTCCCATGGACAGATTCCCATGAGGAAGAGGGAGAACGAACCCCCACCTTACTCCCATGGACAGATTCCCATGAGGAAGAGGGAGAACGAACCCCCACCTTACTCCCATGGACAGATTCCCATGAGGAAGAGGGAGAACGAACCCCCACCTTACTCCCATGGACAGATTCCCCCACCTAACTCCGATGGACAGATTTCCATGAGGAAGAGGGAGAACGAACCCCCACCTTACTCCCATGGACAGATTCCCCCACCTTACTCCCATGGACAGATTCCCCCACCTTACTCCCATGGACAGATTCCCCCACCTTACTCCCATGGACAGATTCCCCCACCTTACTCCCATGGACAGATTCCCCCACCTTACTCCCATGGACAGATTCCCCCACCTTACTCCCATGGACAGATTCCCCCACCTTACTCCCATGGACAGATTCCCCCACCTTACTCCCATGGACATATTCCCCCACCTTACTCCCATGGACAGATTCCCCCACCTTACTCCCATGGACAGATTCCCCCACCTTACTCCCATGGACAGATTCCCCCACCTTACTCCCATGGACAGATTCCCCCACCTTACTCCCATGGACAGATTCCCCCACCTTACTCCCATGGACAGATTCCCCCACCTTACTCCCATGGACAGATTCCCCCACCTTACTCCCATGGACAGATTCCCCCACCTTACTCCCATGGACAGATTCCCCCACTTTACTTCCATGGACAGATTCCCCCACCTTACTCCCATGGACAGATTCCCCCACCTTACTCCCATGGACAGATTCCCATGAGGAAGAGGGAGAACGAACCCCCACCTTACTCCCATGGACAGATTCCCATGAGGAAGAGGGAGAACGAACCCCCACCTTACTCCCATGGACAGATTCCCATGAGGAAAAGGGAGAACGAACCCCCACCTTACTCCCATGGACAGATTCCCATGAGGAAAAGGGAGAACAAACCCCCACCTTACTCCCATGGACAGATTCCCCCACCTTACTCCCATGGACAGATTCCCATGAGGAAGAGGGAGAAACGAACCCCCACCTTACTCCCATGGACAGATTCCCATGAGGAAAAGGGAGAACGAACCCCCACCTTACTCCCATGGACAGATTCCCATGAGGAAAAGGGAGAACGAACCCCCACCTTACTCCCATGGACAGATTCCCATGAGGAAAAGGGAGAACGAACCCCCACCTTACTCCCATGGACAGATTCCCATGAGGAAGACGGAGAATGAAACCCCACCTTACTCCCATGGACAGATTCCCATGAGGAAGAGGGAGAACAAACCCCCACCTTACTCCCATGGACAGATTCCCATGAGGAAAAGGGAGAACGAACCCCCAGCTTACTCCCATGGACAGATTCCCATGAGGAAGAGGGAGAACGAACCCCCACCTTACTCCCATGGACAGATTCCCATGAGGAAGAGGGAGAACGAACCCCCACCTTACTCCCATGGACAGATTCCCCCACCTTACTCCCATGGACAGATTCCCCCACCTTACTCCCATGGACCGATTCCCCCACCTTACTCCCATATACCGATTCCCCCACCTTACTCCCATGGACATATTCCCATGAGGAAGAGGGAGAACGAACCCCCACCTTACTCCCATGGACAGATTCCCCCACCTTAATCCCATGGACAGATTCCCCCACCTTACTCCCATGGACAGATTCCCATGAGGAAAAGGGAGAACGAACCCCCACCTTACTCCCATGGACAGATTCCCCCACCTTACTCCCATGGACAGATTCCCCCACCTTACTCCCATGGACAGATTCCCCCACCTTACTCCCATGGACAGATTCCCCCACCTTACTCCCATGGACAGATCCCCCCACCTTACTCCAATGGACAGATTCCCCCACCTTACTCCCATGGACAGATTCCCCCACCTTACTCCCATGGACAGATTCCCCCACCTTACTCCCATGGACAGATTCCCCCACCTTACTCCCATGGACAGATTCCCCCACCTTACTCCCATGGACAGATTCCCCCACCTTACTCCCATGGACAGATTCCCCCACCTTACTCCCATGGACAGATTCCCGCAAATTACTCCCATGGACAGATTCCCATGAGGAAGAGGGAGAACGAACCCCCACCTTACTCCCATGGACAGATTCCCATGAGGAAAAGGGAGAACAAACCCCCACCTTACTCCCATGGACAGATTCCCATGAGGAAGAGGGAGAACGAACCCCCACCTTACTCCCATGGACAGATTCCCATGAGGAAGAGGGAGAACGAACCCCCACCTTACTCCCATGGACAGATTCCCATGAGGAAGAGGGAGAACGAACCCCCACCTTACTCCCATGGACAGATTCCCCCACCTAACTCCCATGGACAGATTTCCATGAGGAAGAGGGAGAACGAACCCCCACCTTACTCCCATGGACAGATTCCCATGAGGAAAAGGGAGAACGAACCCCCACCTTACTCCCATGGACAGATTCCCATGAGGAAGAGGGAGAACGAACCCCCACCTTACTCCCATGGACAGATTCCCATGAGGAAAAGGGAGAACGAACCCCCACCTTACTCCCATGGACAGATTCCCATGAGGAAGAGGGAGAACGAACCCCCACCTTACTCCCATGGACAGATTCCCATGAGGAAGAGGGAGAACGAACCCCCACCTTACTCCCATGGACAGATTCCCATGAGGAAAAGGGAGAACGAACCCCAACCTTACTCCCATGGACAGATTCCCATGAGGAAGAGGGAGAACGAACCCCCACCTTACTCCCATGGACAGATTCCCATGAGGAAAAGGGAGAACGAACCCCCACCTTACTCCCATGGACAGATTCCCATGAGGAAGAGGGAGAACGAACCCCCACCTTACTCCCATGGACAGATTCCCATGAGGAAAAGGGAGAACGAACCCCCACCTTACTCCCATGGACAGATTCCCATGAGGAAAAGGGAGAACGAACCCCCACCTTACTCCCATGGACAGATTCCCATGAGGAAGAGGGAGAACGAACCCCCACCTTACTCCCATGGACAGATTCCCATGAGGAAAAGGGAGAACGAACCCCCACTTACTCCCATGGACAGATTCCCATGAGGAAGAGGGAGAACGAACCCCCACCTTACTCCCATGGACAGATTCCCATGAGGAAGAGGGAGAACAAACCCCCACCTTACTCCCATGGACAGATTCCCATGAGGAAAAGGGAGAACGAACCCCCACCTTACTCCCATGGACAGATTCCCATGAGGAAGAGGGAGAACGAACCCCCACCTTACTCCCATGGACAGATTCCCATGAGGAAGAGGGAGAACGAACCCCCACCTTACTCCCATGGACAGATTCCCCCACCTTACTCCCATGGACAGATTCCCCCACTTTACTCCCATGGACAGATTCCCCCACCTTACTCCCATGGACAGATTCCCCCACCTTACTCCCATGGACAGATTCCCATGAGGAAGAGGGAGAACGAACCCCCACCTTACTCCCATGGACAGATTCCCATGAGGAAGAGGGAGAATGAACCCCCACCTTACTCCCATGGACAGATTCCCATGAGGAAAAGGGAGAACGAACCCCCACCTTACTCCCATGGACAGATTCCCATGAGGAAAAGGGAGAACAAACCCCCACCTTACTCCCATAGACAGATTCCCCCACCTTACTCCCATGGACAGATTCCCATGAGGAAGAGGGAGAAACGAACCCCCACCTTACTCCCATGGACAGATTCCCATGAGGAAAAGGGAGAACGAACCCCCACCTTACTCCCATGGACAGATTCCCATGAGGAAAAGGGAGAACGAACCCCCACCTTACTCCCATGGACAGATTCCCATGAGGAAAAGGGAGAACGAACCCCCACCTTACTCCCATGGACAGATTCCCATGAGGAAGAGGGAGAATGAACCCCCACCTTACTCCCATGGACAGATTCCCATGAGGAAGAGGGAGAACAAACCCCCACCTTACTCCCATGGACAGATTCCCATGAGGAAAAGGGAGAACGAACCCCCAGCTTACTCCCATGGACAGATTCCCATGAGGAAGAGGGAGAACGAACCCCCACCTTACTCCCATGGACAGATTCCCATGAGGAAGAGGGAGAACGAACCCCCACCTTACTCCCATGGACAGATTCCCCCACCTTACTCCCATGGACAGATTCCCCCACCTTACTCCCATGGACCGATTCCCCCACCTTACTCCCATATACCGATTCCCCCACCTTACTCCCATGGACATATTCCCATGAGGAAGAGGGAGAACGAACCCCCACCTTACTCCCATGGACAGATTCCCCCACCTTAATCCCATGGACAGATTCCCCCACCTTACTCCCATGGACAGATTCCCATGAGGAAAAGGGAGAACGAACCCCCACCTTACTCCCATGGACAGATTCCCCCACCTTACTCCCATGGACAGATTCCCCCACCTTACTCCCATGGACAGATTCCCCCACCTTACTCCCATGGACAGATTCCCCCACCTTACTCCCATGGACAGATTCCCCCACCTTACTCCCATGGACAGATTCCCCCACCTTACTCCCATGGACAGATCCCCCCACCTTACTCCCATGGACAGATTCCCCCACCTTACTCCCATGGACAGATTCCCCCACCTTACTCCCATGGACAGATTCCCCCACCTTACTCCCATGGACAGATTCCCCCACCTTACTCCCATGGACAGATTCCCCCACCTTACTCCCATGGACAGATTCCCCCACATTACTCCCATGGACAGATTCCCATGAGGAAAAGGGAGAACGAACCCCCACCTTACTCCCATGGACAGATTCCCATGAGGAAGAGGGAGAACGAACCCCCACCTTACTCCCATGGACAGATTCCCATGAGGAAAAGGGAGAACGAACCCCCACTTACTCCCATGGACAGATTCCCATGAGGAAGAGGGAGAACGAACCCCCACCTTACTCCCATGGACTGATTCCCATGAGGAAGAGGGAGAACAAACCCCCACCTTACTCCCATGGACAGATTCCCATGAGGAAAAGGGAGAACGAACTCCCACCTTACTCCCATGGACAGATTCCCATGAGGAAGAGGGAGAACGAACCCCCACCTTACTCCCATGGACAGATTCCCATGAGGAAGAGGGAGAACGAACCCCCACCTTACTCCCATGGACAGATTCCCCCACCTTACTCCCATGGACAGATTCCCCCACTTTACTCCCATGGACAGATTCCCCCACCTTACTCCCATGGACAGATTCCCCCACCTTACTCCCATGGACAGATTCCCATGAGGAAGAGGGAGAACGAACCCCCACCTTACTCCCATGGACAGATTCCCCCACCTTACTCCCATGGACAGATTCCCCCACCTTACTCCCATGGACAGATTCCCATGAGGAAAAGGGAGAACGAACCCCCACCTTACTCCCATGGACAGATTCCCATGAGGAAAAGGGAGAACGAACCCCCACCTTACTCCCATGGACAGATTCCCCCACCTTACTCCCATGGACAGATTCCCCCACCTTACTCCCATGGACAGATTCCCCCACCTTACTCCCATGGACAGATTCCCCCACCTTACTCCCATGGACAGATTCCCCCACCTTACTCCCATGGACAGATTCCCCCACCTTACTCCCATGGACAGATTCCCCCACCTTACTCCCATGGACAGATTCCCCCACCTTACTCCCATGGACAGATTCCCCCACCTTACTCCCATGGACAGATTCCCCCACCTTACTCCCATGGACAGATTCCCCCACCTTACTCCCATGGACAGATTCCCCCACCTTACTCCCATGGACAGATTCCCCCACCTTACTCCCATGGACAGATTTCCCCACCTTACTCCCATGGACAGATTCCCCCACCTTACTCCCATGGACAGATTCCCATGAGGAAGAGGGAGAACGAACCCCCACCTTACTCCCATGGACAGATTCCCATGAGGAAGAGGGAGAACGAACCCCCACCTTACTCCCATGGACAGATTCCCCCACCTTACTCCCATGGACAGATTCCCCCACCTTACTCCCATGGACAGATTCCCATGAGGAAGAGGGAGAAACGAACCCCCACCTTACTCCCATGGACAGATTCCCATGAGGAAAAGGGAGAACGAACCGCCACCTTACTCCCATGGACAGATTCCCATGAGGAAAAGGGAGAACGAACCCCCACCTTACTCCCATGGACAGATTCCCATGAGGAAAAGGGAGAACGAACCCCCACCTTACTCCCATGGACAGATTCCAATGAGGAAGAGGGAGAACGAACCCCCACCTTACTCCCATGCACAGATTCCCATGAGGAAGAGGGAGAACAAACCCCCACCTTACTCCCATGGACAGATTCCCATGAGGAAAAGGGAGAACGAACCCCCACCTTACTCCCATGGACAGATTCCCATGAGGAAGAGGGAGAACGAACCCCCACCTTACTCCCATGGACAGATTCCCATGAGGAAGAGGGAGAACGAACCCCCACCTTACTCCCATGGACAGATTCCCCCACCTTACTCCCATGGACAGATTCCCCCACCTTACTCCCATGGACAGATTCCCCCACCTTACTCCCATGGACAGATTCCCCCACCTTACTCCCATGGACATATTCCCATGAGGAAGAGGGAGAACGAACCCCCACCTTACTCCCATGGACAGATTCCCCTACCTTAATCCCATGGACAGATTCCCCCACCTTACTCCCATGGACAGATTCCCATGAGGAAAAGGGAGAACGAACCCCCACCTTACTCCCATGGACAGATTCCCCCACCTTACTCCCATGGACAGATTCCCCCACCTTACTCCCATGGACAGATTCCCCCACCTTACTCCCATGGACAGATTCCCCCACCTTACTCCCATGGACAGATTCCCCCACCTTACTCCCATGGACAGATTCCCCCACCTTACTCCCATGGACAGATCCCCCCCACCTTACTCCCATGGACAGATCCCCCCACCTTACTCCCATGGACAGATTCCCCCACCTTACTCCCATGGACAGATTCCCCCACCTTACTCCCATGGACAGATTCCCCCACCTTACTCCCATGGACAGATTCCCCCACCTTACTCCCATGGACAGATTCCCCCACCTTACTCCCATGGACAGATTCCCCCACCTTACTCCCATGGACAGATTCCCCCACCTTACTCGCATGGACAGATTCCCATGAGGAAGAGGGAGAACGAACCCCCACCTTACTCCCATGGACAGATTCCCATGAGGAAGAGGGAGAACGAACCCCCACCTTACTCCCATGGACAGATTCCCATGAGGAAGAGGGAGAACGAACCCCCACCTTACTCCCATGGACAGATTCCCATGAGGAAAAGGGAGAACAAACCCCCACCTTACTCCCATGGACAGATTCCCATGAGGAAAAGGGAGAACGAACCCCCACCTTACTCCCATGGACAGATTCCCATGAGGAAGAGGGAGAACGAACCCCCACCTTACTCCCATGGACAGATTCCCATGAGGAAGAGGGAGAACGAACCCCCACCTTACTCCCATGGACAGATTCCCATGAGGAAGAGGGAGAACGAACCCCCACCTTACTCCCATGGACAGATTCCCCCACCTAACTCCCATGGACAGATTTCCATGAGGAAGAGGGAGAACGAACCCCCACCTTACTCCCATGGACAGATTCCCATGAGGAAAAGGGAGAACGAACCCCCACCTTACTCCCATGGACAGATTCCCATGAGGAAGAGGGAGAACGAACCCCCACCTTACTCCCATGGACAGATTCCCATGAGGAAAAGGGAGAACGAACCCCCACCTTACTCCCATGGACAGATTCCCATGAGGAAGAGGGAGAACGAACCCCCACCTTACCCCCATGGACAGATTCCCATGAGGAAGAGGGAGAACGAACCCCCACCTTACTCCCATGGACAGATTCCCATGAGGAAAAGGGAGAACGAACCCCCACCTTACTCCCATGGACAGATTCCCATGAGGAAGAGGGAGAACGAACCCCCACCTTACTCCCATGGACAGATTCCCATGAGGAAAATCGAGAACGAACCCCCACCTTACTCCCATGGACAGATTCCCATGAGGAAGAGGGAGAACGAACCCCCACCTTACTCCCATGGACAGATTCCCATGAGGAAAAGGGAGAACGAACCTCCACCTTACTCCCATGGACAGATTCCCATGAGGAAAAGGGAGAACGAACCCCCACCTTACTCCCATGGACAGATTCCCATGAGGAAGAGGGAGAACGAACCCCCACCTTACTCCCATGGACAGATTCCCATGAGGAAAAGGGAGAACGAACCCCCACCTTACTCCCATGGACAGATTCCCATGAGGAAGAGGGAGAACGAACCCCCACCTTACTCCCATGGACAGATTCCCATGAGGAAGAGGGAGAACAAACCCCCACCTTACTCCCAAAGACAGATTCCCATGAGGAAAAGGGAGAACGAACCCCCACCTTACTCCCATGGACAGATTCCCATGAGGAAGAGGGAGAACGAACCCCCACCTTACTCCCATGGACAGATTCCCATGAGGAAGAGGGAGAACGAACCCCCACCTTACTCCCATGGACAGATTCCCCCACCTTACTCCCATGGACAGATTCCCCCACTTTACTCCCATGGACAGATTCCCCCACCTTACTCCCATGGACAGATTCCCCCACCTTACTCCCATGGACAGATTCCCATGAGGAAGAGGGAGAACGAACCCCCACCTTACTCCCATGGACAGATTCCCCCACCTTACTCCCATGGACAGATTCCCCCACCTTACTCCCATGGACAGATTCCCATGAGGAAAAGGGAGAACGAACCCCCACCTTACTCCCATGGACAGATTCCCATGAGGAAAAGGGAGAACGAACCCCCACCTTACTCCCATGGACAGATTCCCCCACCTTACTCCCATGGTCAGATTCCCCCACCTTACTCCCATGGACAGATTCCCCCACCTTACTCCCATGGACAGATTCCCCCACCTTACTCCCATGGACAGATTCCCCCACCTTACTCCCATGGACAGATTCCCCCACCTTACTCCCATGGACAGATTCCCCCACCTTACTCCCATGGACAGATTCCCCCACCTTACTCCCATGGACATATTCCCCCACCTTACTCCCATGGACAGATTCCCCCACCTTACTCCCATGGACAGATTCCCCCACCTTACTCCCATGGACAGATTCCCCCACCTTACTCCCATGGACAGATTCCCCCACCTTACTCCCATGGACAGATTCCCCCACCTTACTCCCATGGACAGATTCCCCCACCTTACTCCCATGGACAGATTCCCCCACCTTACTCCCATGGACAGATTCCCCCACCTTACTCCCATGGACAGATTCCCCCACCTTACTCCCATGGACAGATTCCCATGAGGAAGAGGGAGAACGAACCCCCACCTTACTCCCATGGACAGATTCCCATGAGGAAGAGGGAGAACGAACCCCCACCTTACTCCCATGGACAGATTCCCATGAGGAAAAGGGAGAACGAACCCCCACCTTACTCCCATGGACAGATTCCCATGAGGAAGAGGGAGAACGAACCCCCACCTTACTCCCATGGACAGATTCCCATGAGGAAGAGGGAGAACGAACCCCCACCTTACTCCCATGGACAGATTCCCATGAGGAAGAGGGAGAACAAACCCCCACCTTACTCCCATGGACAGATTCCCATGAGGAAAAGGGAGAACGAACCCCCACCTTACTCCCATGGACAGATTCCCATGAGGAAGAGGGAGAACGAACCCCCACCTTACTCCCATGGACAGATTCCCATGAGGAAGAGGGAGAACGAACCCCCACCTTACTCCCATGGACAGATTCCCATGAGGAAGAGGGAGAACGAACCCCCACCTTACTCCCATGGACAGATTCCCCCACCTAACTCCCATGGACAGATTTCCATGAGGAAGAGGGAGAACGAACCCCCACCTTACTCCCATGGACAGATTCCCATGAGGAAAAGGGAGAACGAACCCCCACCTTACTCCCATGGACAGATTCCCATGAGGAAGAGGGAGAACGAACCCCCACCTTACTCCCATGGACAGATTCCCATGAGGAAAAGGGAGAACGAACCCCCACCTTACTCCCATGGACAGATTCCCATGAGGAAGAGGGAGAACGAACCCCCACCTTACCCCCATGGACAGATTCCCATGAGGAAGAGGGAGAACGAACCCCCACCTTACTCCCATGGACAGATTCCCATGAGGAAAAGGGAGAACGAGCCCCCACCTTACTCCCATGGACAGATTCCCATGAGGAAGAGGGAGAACGAACCCCCACCTTACTCCCATGGACAGATTCCCATGAGGATAATCGAGAACGAACCCCCACCTTACTCCCATGGACAGATTCCCATGAGGAAGAGGGAGAACGAACCCCCACCTTACTCCCATGGACAGATTCCCATGAGGAAGAGGGAGAACGAACCCCCACCTTACTCCCATGGACAGATTCCCATGAGGAAGAGGGAGAACAAACCCCCACCTTACTCCCATGGACAGATTCCCATGAGGAAAAGGGAGAACGAACCCCCACCTTACTCCCATGGACAGATTCCCATGAGGAAGAGGGAGAACGAACCCCCACCTTACTCCCATGGACAGATTCCCATGAGGAAGAGGGAGAACGAACCCCCACCTTACTCCCATGGACAGATTCCCCCACCTTACTCCCATGGACAGATTCCCCCACTTTACTCCCATGGACAGATTCCCCCACCTTACTCCCATGGACAGATTCCCCCACCTTACTACCATGGACAGATTCCCATGAGGAAGAGGGAGAACGAACCCCCACCTTACTCCCATGGACAGATTCCCCCACCTTACTCCCATGGACAGATTCCCCCACCTTACTCCCATGGACAGATTCCCATGAGGAAAAGGGAGAACGAACCCCCACCTTACTCCCATGGACAGATTCCCATGAGGAAAAGGGAGAACGAACCCCCACCTTACTCCCATGGACAGATTCCCCCACCTTACTCCCATGGTCAGATTCCCCCACCTTACTCCCATGGACAGATTCCCCCACCTTACTCCCATGGACAGATTCCCCCACCTTACTCCCATGGACAGATTCCCCCACCTTACTCCCATGGACAGATTCCCCCACCTTACTCCCATGGACAGATTCCCCCACCTTACTCCCATGGACAGATTCCCCCACCTTACTCCCATGGACATATTCCCCCACCTTACTCCCATGGACAGATTCCCCCACCTTACTCCCATGGACAGATTCCCCCACCTTACTCCCATGGACAGATTCCCCCACCTTACTCCCATGGACAGATTCCCCCACCTTACTCCCATGGACAGATTCCCCCACCTTACTCCCATGGACAGATTCCCCCACCTTACTCCCATGGCCAGATTCCCCCACCTTACTCCCATGGACAGATTCCCCCACCTTACTCCCATGGACAGATTCCCCCACCTTACTCCCATGGAAGGATTCCCATGAGGAAGAGGGAGAACGAACCCCCACCTTACTCCCATGGACAGATTCCCATGAGGAAGAGGGAGAACGAACCCCCACCTTACTCCCATGGACAGATTCCCATGAGGAAAAGGGAGAACGAACCCCCACCTTACTCCCATGGACAGATTCCCATGAGGAAGAGGGAGAACGAACCCCCACCTTACTCCCATGGACAGATTCCCATGAGGAAGAGGGAGAACGAACCCCCACCTTACTCCCATGGACAGATTCCCATGAGGAAGAGGGAGAACAAACCCCCACCTTACTCCCATGGACAGATTCCCATGAGGAAAAGGGAGAACGAACCCCCACCTTACTCCCATGGACAGATTCCCATGAGGAAGAGGGAGAACGAACCCCCACCTTACTCCCATGGACAGATTCCCATGAGGAAGAGGGAGAACGAACCCCCACCTTACTCCCATGGACAGATTCCCCCACCTTACTCCCATGGACAGATTCCCCCACCTTACTCCCATGGACAGATTCCCCCACCTTACTCCCATGGACAGATTCCCCCACCTTACTCCCATGGACAGATTCCCCCACCTTACTCCCATGGACAGATTCCCCCACCTTACTCCCATGGACAGATTCCCCCACCTTACTCCCATGGACAGATTCCCCCACCTTACTCCCATGGACAGATTCCCCCACCTTACTCCCATGGACAGATTCCCATGAGGAAGAGGGAGAACGAACCCCCACCTTACTCCCATGGACAGATTCCCATGAGGAAGAGGGAGAACGAACCCCCACCTTACTCCCATGGACAGATTCCCATGAGGAAAAGGGAGAACGAACCCCCACCTTACTCCCATGGACAGATTCCCATGAGGAAGAGGGAGAACGAACCCCCACCTTACTCCCATGGACAGATTCCCATGAGGAAGAGGGAGAACGAACCCCCACCTTACTCCCATGGACAGATTCCCATGAGGAAGAGGGAGAACAAACCCCCACCTTACTCCCATGGACAGATTCCCATGAGGAAAAGGGAGAACGAACCCCCACCTTACTCCCATGGACAGATTCCCATGAGGAAGAGGGAGAACGAACCCCCACCTTACTCCCATGGACAGATTCCCATGAGGAAGAGGGAGAACGAACCCCCACCTTACTCCCATGGACAGATTCCCATGAGGAAGAGGGAGAACGAACCCCCACCTTACTCCCATGGACAGATTCCCCCACCTAACTCCCATGGACAGATTTCCATGAGGAAGAGGGAGAACGAACCCCCACCTTACTCCCATGGACAGATTCCCATGAGGAAAAGGGAGAACGAACCCCCACCTTACTCCCATGGACAGATTCCCATGAGGAAGAGGGAGAACGAACCCCCACCTTACTCCCATGGACAGATTCCCATGAGGAAAAGGGAGAACGAACCCCCACCTTACTCCCATGGACAGATTCCCATGAGGAAGAGGGAGAACGAACCCCCACCTTACCCCCATGGACAGATTCCCATGAGGAAGAGGGAGAACGAACCCCCACCTTACTCCCATGGACAGATTCCCATGAGGAAAAGGGAGAACGAGCCCCCACCTTACTCCCATGGACAGATTCCCATGAGGAAGAGGGAGAACGAACCCCCACCTTACTCCCATGGACAGATTCCCATGAGGATAATCGAGAACGAACCCCCACCTTACTCCCATGGACAGATTCCCATGAGGAAGAGGGAGAACGAACCCCCACCTTACTCCCATGGACAGATTCCCATGAGGAAGAGGGAGAACGAACCCCCACCTTACTCCCATGGACAGATTCCCATGAGGAAGAGGGAGAACAAACCCCCACCTTACTCCCATGGACAGATTCCCATGAGGAAAAGGGAGAACGAACCCCCACCTTACTCCCATGGACAGATTCCCATGAGGAAGAGGGAGAACGAACCCCCACCTTACTCCCATGGACAGATTCCCATGAGGAAGAGGGAGAACGAACCCCCACCTTACTCCCATGGACAGATTCCCCCACCTTACTCCCATGGACAGATTCCCCCACTTTACTCCCATGGACAGATTCCCCCACCTTACTCCCATGGACAGATTCCCCCACCTTACTACCATGGACAGATTCCCATGAGGAAGAGGGAGAACGAACCCCCACCTTACTCCCATGGACAGATTCCCCCACCTTACTCCCATGGACAGATTCCCCCACCTTACTCCCATGGACAGATTCCCATGAGGAAAAGGGAGAACGAACCCCCACCTTACTCCCATGGACAGATTCCCATGAGGAAAAGGGAGAACGAACCCCCACCTTACTCCCATGGACAGATTCCCCCACCTTACTCCCATGGTCAGATTCCCCCACCTTACTCCCATGGACAGATTCCCCCACCTTACTCCCATGGACAGATTCCCCCACCTTACTCCCATGGACAGATTCCCCCACCTTACTCCCATGGACAGATTCCCCCACCTTACTCCCATGGACAGATTCCCCCACCTTACTCCCATGGACAGATTCCCCCACCTTACTCCCATGGACATATTCCCCCACCTTACTCCCATGGACAGATTCCCCCACCTTACTCCCATGGACAGATTCCCCCACCTTACTCCCATGGACAGATTCCCCCACCTTACTCCCATGGACAGATTCCCCCACCTTACTCCCATGGACAGATTCCCCCACCTTACTCCCATGGACAGATTCCCCCACCTTACTCCCATGGACAGATTCCCCCACCTTACTCCCATGGACAGATTCCCCCACCTTACTCCCATGGACAGATTCCCCCACCTTACTCCCATGGAAGGATTCCCATGAGGAAGAGGGAGAACGAACCCCCACCTTACTCCCATGGACAGATTCCCATGAGGAAGAGGGAGAACGAACCCCCACCTTACTCCCATGGACAGATTCCCATGAGGAAAAGGGAGAACGAACCCCCACCTTACTCCCATGGACAGATTCCCATGAGGAAGAGGGAGAACGAACCCCCACCTTACTCCCATGGACAGATTCCCATGAGGAAGAGGGAGAACGAACCCCCACCTTACTCCCATGGACAGATTCCCATGAGGAAGAGGGAGAACAAACCCCCACCTTACTCCCATGGACAGATTCCCATGAGGAAAAGGGAGAACGAACCCCCACCTTACTCCCATGGACAGATTCCCATGAGGAAGAGGGAGAACGAACCCCCACCTTACTCCCATGGACAGATTCCCATGAGGAAGAGGGAGAACGAACCCCCACCTTACTCCCATGGACAGATTCCCATGAGGAAGAGGGAGAACGAACCCCCACCTTACTCCCATGGACAGATTCCCCCACCTAACTCCCATGGACAGATTTCCATGAGGAAGAGGGAGAACGAACCCCCACCTTACTCCCATGGACAGATTCCCATGAGGAAAAGGGAGAACGAACCCCCACCTTACTCCCATGGACAGATTCCCATGAGGAAGAGGGAGAACGAACCCCCACCTTACTCCCATGGACAGATTCCCATGAGGAAAAGGGAGAACGAACCCCCACCTTACTCCCATGGACAGATTCCCATGAGGAAGAGGGAGAACGAACCCCCACCTTACCCCCATGGACAGATTCCCATGAGGAAGAGGGAGAACGAACCCCCACCTTACTCCCATGGACAGATTCCCATGAGGAAAAGGGAGAACGAGCCCCCACCTTACTCCCATGGACAGATTCCCATGAGGAAGAGGGAGAACGAACCCCCACCTTACTCCCATGGACAGATTCCCATGAGGATAATCGAGAACGAACCCCCACCTTACTCCCATGGACAGATTCCCATGAGGAAGAGGGAGAACGAACCCCCACCTTACTCCCATGGACAGATTCCCATGAGGAAAAGGGAGAACGAACCCCCACCTTACTCCCATGGACAGATTCCCATGAGGAAAAGGGAGAACGAACCCCCACCTTACTCCCATGGACAGATTCCCATGAGGAAGAGGGAGAACGAACCCCCACCTTACTCCCATGGACAGATTCCCATGAGGAAAAGGGAGAACGAACCCCCACCTTACTCCCATGGACAGATTCCCATGAGGAAGAGGGAGAACGAACCCCCACCTTACTCCCATGGACAGATTCCCATGAGGAAGAGGGAGAACAAACCCCCACCTTACTCCCATGGACAGATTCCCATGAGGAAAAGGGAGAACGAACCCCCACCTTACTCCCATGGACAGATTCCCATGAGGAAGAGGGAGAACGAACCCCCACCTTACTCCCATGGACAGATTCCCATGAGGAAGAGGGAGAACGAACCCCCACCTTACTCCCATGGACAGATTCCCCCACCTTACTCCCATGGACAGATTCCCCCACTTTACTCCCATGGACAGATTCCCCCACCTTACTCCCATGGACAGATTCCCCCACCTTACTCCCATGGACAGATTCCCATGAGGAAGAGGGAGAACGAACCCCCACCTTACTCCCATGGACAGATTCCCCCACCTTACTCCCATGGACAGATTCCCCCACCTTACTCCCATGGACAGATTCCCATGAGGAAAAGGGAGAACGAACCCCCACCTTACTCCCATGGACAGATTCCCATGAGGAAAAGGGAGAACGAACCCCCACCTTACTCCCATGGACAGATTCCCCCACCTTACTCCCATGGTCAGATTCCCCCACCTTACTCCCATGGACAGATTCCCCCACCTTACTCCCATGGACAGATTCCCCCACCTTACTCCCATGGACAGATTCCCCCACCTTACTCCCATGGACAGATTCCCCCACCTTACTCCCATGGACAGATTCCCCCACCTTACTCCCATGGACAGATTCCCCCACCTTACTCCCATGGACATATTCCCCCACCTTACTCCCATGGACAGATTCCCCCACCTTACTCCCATGGACAGATTCCCCCACCTTACTCCCATGGACAGATTCCCCCACCTTACTCCCATGGACAGATTCCCCCACCTTACTCCCATGGACAGATTCCCCCACCTTACTCCCATGGACAGATTCCCCCACCTTACTCCCATGGACAGATTCCCCCACCTTACTCCCATGGACAGATTCCCCCACCTTACTCCCATGGACAGATTCCCCCACCTTACTCCCATGGACAGATTCCCCCACCTTACTCCCATGGACAGATTCCCCCACCTTACTCCCATGGACAGATTCCCCCACCTTACTCCCATGGACAGATTCCCATGAGGAAGAGGGAGAACGAACCCCCACCTTACTCCCATGGACAGATTCCCATGAGGAAGAGGGAGAACGAACCCCCACCTTACTCCCATGGACAGATTCCCATGAGGAAGAGGGAGAACGAACCCCCACCTTACCCCCATGGACAGATTCCCATGAGGAAGAGGGAGAACGAACCCCCACCTTACTCCCATGGACAGATTCCCATGAGGAAAAGGGAGAACGAGCCCCCACCTTACTCCCATGGACAGATTCCCATGAGGAAGAGGGAGAACGAACCCCCACCTTACTCCCATGGACAGATTCCCATGAGGATAATCGAGAACGAACCCCCACCTTACTCCCATGGACAGATTCCCATGAGGAAGAGGGAGAACGAACCCCCACCTTACTCCCATGGACAGATTCCCATGAGGAAAAGGGAGAACGAACCCCCACCTTACTCCCATGGACAGATTCCCATGAGGAAAAGGGAGAACGAACCCCCACCTTACTCCCATGGACAGATTCCCATGAGGAAGAGGGAGAACGAACCCCCACCTTACTCCCATGGACAGATTCCCATGAGGAAAAGGGAGAACGAACCCCCACCTTACTCCCATGGACAGATTCCCATGAGGAAGAGGGAGAACGAACCCCCACCTTACTCCCATGGACAGATTCCCATGAGGAAGAGGGAGAACAAACCCCCACCTTACTCCCATGGACAGATTCCCATGAGGAAAAGGGAGAACGAACCCCCACCTTACTCCCATGGACAGATTCCCATGAGGAAGAGGGAGAACGAACCCCCACCTTACTCCCATGGACAGATTCCCATGAGGAAGAGGGAGAACGAACCCCCACCTTACTCCCATGGACAGATTCCCCCACCTTACTCCCATGGACAGATTCCCCCACTTTACTCCCATGGACAGATTCCCCCACCTTACTCCCATGGACAGATTCCCCCACCTTACTCCCATGGACAGATTCCCATGAGGAAGAGGGAGAACGAACCCCCACCTTACTCCCATGGACAGATTCCCCCACCTTACTCCCATGGACAGATTCCCCCACCTTACTCCCATGGACAGATTCCCATGAGGAAAAGGGAGAACGAACCCCCACCTTACTCCCATGGACAGATTCCCATGAGGAAAAGGGAGAACGAACCCCCACCTTACTCCCATGGACAGATTCCCCCACCTTACTCCCATGGTCAGATTCCCCCACCTTACTCCCATGGACAGATTCCCCCACCTTACTCCCATGGACAGATTCCCCCACCTTACTCCCATGGACAGATTCCCCCACCTTACTCCCATGGACAGATTCCCCCACCTTACTCCCATGGACAGATTCCCCCACCTTACTCCCATGGACAGATTCCCCCACCTTACTCCCATGGACATATTCCCCCACCTTACTCCCATGGACAGATTCCCCCACCTTACTCCCATGGACAGATTCCCCCACCTTACTCCCATGGACAGATTCCCCCACCTTACTCCCATGGACAGATTCCCCCACCTTACTCCCATGGACAGATTCCCCCACCTTACTCCCATGGACAGATTCCCCCACCTTACTCCCATGGACAGATTCCCCCACCTTACTCCCATGGACAGATTCCCCCACCTTACTCCCATGGACAGATTCCCCCACCTTACTCCCATGGACAGATTCCCATGAGGAAGAGGGAGAACGAACCCCCACCTTACTCCCATGGACAGATTCCCATGAGGAAGAGGGAGAACGAACCCCCACCTTACTCCCATGGACAGATTCCCATGAGGAAAAGGGAGAACGAACCCCCACCTTACTCCCATGGACAGATTCCCATGAGGAAGAGGGAGAACGAACCCCCACCTTACTCCCATGGACAGATTCCCATGAGGAAGAGGGAGAACGAACCCCCACCTTACTCCCATGGACAGATTCCCATGAGGAAGAGGGAGAACAAACCCCCACCTTACTCCCATGGACAGATTCCCATGAGGAAAAGGGAGAACGAACCCCCACCTTACTCCCATGGACAGATTCCCATGAGGAAGAGGGAGAACGAACCCCCACCTTACTCCCATGGACAGATTCCCATGAGGAAGAGGGAGAACGAACCCCCACCTTACTCCCATGGACAGATTCCCCCACCTTACTCCCATGGACAGATTCCCCCACCTTACTCCCATGGACAGATTCCCCCACCTTACTCCCATGGACAGATTCCCCCACCTTACTCCCATGGACATATTCCCATGAGGAAGAGGGAGAACGAACCCCCACCTTACTCCCATGGACAGATTCCCCCACCTTAATCCCATGGACAGATTCCCCCACCTTACTCCCATGGACAGATTCCCATGAGGAAAAGGGAGAACGAACCCCCACCTTACTCCCATGGACAGATTCCCCCACCTTACTCCCATGGACAGATTCCCCCACCTTACTCCCATGGACAGATTCCCCCACCTTACTCCCATGGACAGATTCCCCCACCTTACTCCCATGGACAGATTCCCCCACCTTACTCCCATGGACAGATTCCCCCACCTTACTCCCATGGACAGATTCCCCCACCTTACTCCCATGGACAGATTCCCCCACCTTACTCCCATGGACAGATTCCCCCACCTTACTCCCATGGACAGATTCCCCCACCTTACTCCCATGGACAGATTCCCATGAGGAAGAGGGAGAACGAACCCCCACCTTACTCCCATGGACAGATTCCCATGAGGAAGAGGGAGAACGAACCCCCACCTTACTCCCATGGACAGATTCCCATGAGGAAGAGGGAGAACGAACCCCCACCTTACTCCCATGGACAGATTCCCCCACCTAACACCAATGGACAGATTTCCATGAGGAAGAGGGAGAACGAACCCCCACCTTACTCCCATGGACAGATTCCCCCACCTTACTCCCATGGACAGATTCCCATGAGGAAGAGGGAGAACGAACCCCCACCTTACTCCCATGGACAGATTCCCATGAGGAAGAGGGAGAACTAACCCCCACCTTACTCCCATGGACAGATTCCCATGAGGAAGAGGGAGAACGAACCCCCACCTTACTCCCATGGACAGATTCCCATGAGGAAAAGGGAGAACGAACCCCCACCTTACTCCCATGGACAGATTCCCCCACCTTACTCCCATGGACAGATTCCCATGAGGAAGAGGGAGAACGAACCCCCACCTTACTCTCATGGACAGATTCCCATGAGGAAGAGGGAGAAACGAACCCCCACCTTACTCCCATGGACAGATTCCCATGAGGAAAAGGGAGAACGAACCCCCACCTAACTCCCATGGACAGATTCCCATGAGGAAGAGGGAGAACGAACCCCCACCTTACTCCCATGGACAGATTCCCATGAGGAAGAGGGAGAACGAACCCCCACCTTACTCCCATGGACAGATTCCCATGAGGAAAAGGGAGAACGAACCCCCACCTTGCTCCCATGGACAGATTCCCCTGAGGAAGAGGGAGAACGAACCCCCACCTTACTCCCATGGACAGATTCCCATGAGGAAAAGGGAGAACGAACCCCCACCTTACTCCCATGGACAGATTCCCATGAGGAAACGGGAGAACGAACCCCCACCTTACTCCCATGGACAGATTCCCATGAGGAAGAGGGAGAACGAACCCCCACCTTACTCCCATGGACAGATTCCCATGAGGAAAAGGGAGAACGAACCCCCACCTTGCTCCCATGGACAGATTCCCATGAGGAAAAGGGAGAACGAACCCCCACCTTGCTCCCATGGACAGATTCCCATGAGGAAGAGGGAGAACGAACCCCCACCTTACTCCCATGGACAGATTCCCATGAGGAAAAGGGAGAACGAACCCCCACCTTACTCCCATGGACAGATTCCCATGAGGAAGAGGGAGAACGAACCCCCACCTTACTCCCATGGACAGATTCCCATGAGGAAAAGGGAGAACGAACCCCCACCTTACTCCCATGGACAGATTCCCATGAGGAAGAGGGAGAACGAACCCCCACCTTACTCCCATGGACAGATTCCCATGAGGAAAAGGGAGAACGAACCCCCACCTTACTCCCATGGGCAGATTCCCATGAGGAAGAGGGAGAACGAACCCCCACCTTGCTCCCATGGACAGATTCCCATGAGGAAAAGGGAGAACGAACCCCCACCTTACTCCCATGGACAGATTCCCATGAGGAAGAGGGAGAACGAACCCCCACCTTACTCCCATGGACAGATTCCCCCACCTTACTCCCATGGACAGATTCCCCCACTTTACTCCCATGGACAGATTCCCCCACCTTACTCCCATGGACAGATTCCCCCACCTTACTCCCATGGACAGATTCCCATGAGGAAGAGGGAGAACGAACCCCCACCTTACTCCCATGGACAGATTCCCCCACCTTACTCCCATGGACAGATTCCCCCACCTTACTCCCATGGACAGATTCCCATGAGGAAAAGGGAGAACGAACCCCCACCTTACTCCCATGGACAGATTCCCATGAGGAAAAGGGAGAACGAACCCCCACCTTACTCCCATGGACAGATTCCCCCACCTTACTCCCATGGACAGATTCCCCCACCTTACTCCCATGGACAGATTCCCCCACCTTACTCCCTTGGACAGATTCCCCCACCTTACTCCCATGGACAGATTCCCCCACCTTACTCCCATGGACAGATTCCCCCACCTTACTCCCATGGACATATTCCCCCACCTTACTCCCATGGACAGATTCCCCCACCTTACTCCCATGGACAGATTCCCCCACCTTACTCCCATGGACAGATTCCCCCACCTTACTCCCATGGACAGATTCCCCCACCTTACTCCCATGGACAGATTCCCCCACCTTACTCCCATGGACAGATTCCCCCACCTTACTCCCATGGACAGATTCCCCCACCTTACTCCCATGGACAGATTCCCCCACCTTACTCCCATGGACAGATTCCCATGAGGAAGAGGGAGAACGAACCCCCACCTTACTCCCATGGACAGATTCCCATGAGGAAGAGGGAGAACGAACCCCCACCTTACTCCCATGGACAGATTCCCATGAGGAAAAGGGAGAACGAACCCCCACCTTACTCCCATGGACAGATTCCCATGAGGAAGAGGGAGAACGAACCCCCACCTTACTCCCATGGACAGATTCCCATGAGGAAGAGGGAGAACGAACCCCCACCTTACTCCCATGGACAGATTCCCATGAGGAAGAGGGAGAACAAACCCCCACCTTACTCCCATGGACAGATTCCCATGAGGAAAAGGGAGAACGAACCCCCACCTTACTCCCATGGACAGATTCCCATGAGGAAGAGGGAGAACGAACCCCCACCTTACTCCCATGGACAGATTCCCATGAGGAAGAGGGAGAACGAACCCCCACCATACTCCCATGGACAGATTCCCCCACCTTACTCCCATGGACAGATTCCCCCACCTTACTCCCATGGACAGATTCCCCCACCTTACTCCCATGGACAGATTCCCCCACCTTACTCCCATGGACATATTCCCATGAGGAAGAGGGAGAACGAACCCCCACCTTACTCCCATGGACAGATTCCCCCACCTTAATCCCATGGACAGATTCCCCCACCTTACTCCCATGGACAGATTCCCATGAGGAAAAGGGAGAACGAACCCCCACCTTACTCCCATGGACAGATTCCCCCACCTTACTCCCATGGACAGATTCCCCCACCTTACTCCCATGGACAGATTCCCCCACCTTACTCCCATGGACAGATTCCCCCACCTTACTCCCATGGACAGATTCCCCCACCTTACTCCCATGGACAGATTCCCCCACCTTACTCCCATGGACAGATTCCCCCACCTTACTCCCATGGACAGATTCCCCCACCTTACTCCCATGGACAGATTCTCATGAGGAAGAGGGAGAACGAACCCCCCACCTTACTCCCATGGACAGATTCCCATGAGGAAGAGGGAGAACGAACCCCCACCTTACTCCCATGGACAGATTCCCATGAGGAAGAGGGAGAACGAACCCCCACCTTACTCCCATGGACAGATTCCCCCACCTAACTCCCATGGACAGATTTCCATGAGGAAGAGGGAGAACGAACCCCCACCTTACTCCCATGGACAGATTCCCCCACCTTACTCCCATGGACAGATTCCCATGAGGAAAAGGGAGAACAAACCCCCACCTTACTCCCATGGACAGATTCCCATGAGGAAGAGGGAGAACTAACCCCCACCTTACTCCCATGGACAGATTCCCATGAGGAAGAGGGAGAACGAACCCCCACCTTACTCCCATGGACAGATTCCCATGAGGAAAAGGGAGAACGAACCCCCACCTTACTCCCATGGACAGATTCCCCCACCTTACTCCCATGGACAGATTCCCATGAGGAAGAGGGAGAACGTCCCATGGACAGATTCCCATGAGGAAAAGGGAGAACGAACCCCCACCTTGCTCCCATGGACAGATTCCCATGAGGAAAAGGGAGAACGAACCCCCACCTTGCTCCCATGGACAGATTCCCATGAGGAAGAGGGAGAACGAACCCCCACCTTACTCCCATGGACAGATTCCCATGAGGAAAAGGGAGAACGAACCCCCACCTTACTCCCATGGACAGATTCCCATGAGGAAGAGGGAGAACGAACCCCCACCTTACTCCCATGGACAGATTCCCATGAGGAAAAGGGAGAACGAACCCCCACCTTACTCCCATGGACAGATTCCCATGAGGAAGAGGGAGAACAAACCCCCACCTTACTCCCATGGACAGATTCCCATGAGGAAAAGGGAGAACGAACCCCCACCTTACTCCCATGGGCAGATTCCCATGAGGAAGAGGGAGAACGAACCCCCACCTTGCTCCCATGGACAGATTCCCATGAGGAAAAGGGAGAACGAACCCCCACCTTACTCCCATGGACAGATTCCCATGAGGAAGAGGGAGAACGAACCCCCACCTTACTCCCATGGACAGATTCCCATGAGGAAAAGGGAGAACGAACCCCCACCTTACTCCCATGGACAGATTCCCATGAGGAAAAGGGAGAACCCCCACCTTACTCCCATGGACAGATTCCCATGAGGAAGAGGGAGAACGAACCCCCACCTTACTCCCATGGACAGATTCCCATGAGGAAGAGGGAGAACGAACCCCCACCTTACTCCCATGGACAGATTCCCATGATAACCGGACACATGGAAATAAGAGGAACGGTAGAAGTAACGGAGGAAGAGGGGGCCTGCACACCTGGAGCAGAATGCGCACCCTCTCACTCAACAGGAAGAGGCCCAACAAAAACAAAGAGACACACAAGAATTGAAGAAGAAGGTTTCAATTGCTATGGTGGATTGATGGAAGCCCTAAAAGCAATGGAAACAGAAATAGGGAAAAAGGAAACATTGAAACACAAAAGAAGGAAGAAAAGAAAAGGACCAGAAGAAAGAGCAACCAAGGAAGCCCTTTTAAACACCAGAGGAATCCCAAATAGGGAACAGTCTTGGTGAAGAATCTGAAGAAGAGGAAGAAAGTGGTAGACTTGGTATAAATCAACTAGAAAGAAGAAGTAAACTATTAACACAACAGATACAAGAGGAGTATGAACGAGCACAGGAAGAATATGTACAAGAGCAAGAAAGACAAGATGAGGCGATAGCTCGCAACCTACAGGAGAGCCTGAGATATGAGCCCACAGAAACAGATCGCAGAGTACTCAGAGAAGGGGCAAAGAAGAAAGCAGGACACTATAGTCCCGAATAAACAAAGTCCAATCCTGATTAAAGGAAATCAAGGACACTACATACCATGGGCTACGCAGGACCTGGAAGGGTTGGTTGCCCGGTTGCCGGACCTCCATGAGGGAGCTGGAAAGTGGATCAGGACCTTTGAAGAATTTACAATGGGGAAATTGCTGGCGGTAGGCGACATAAGGGCATTGTTGGCAAGGGTAACGAACGTGCAGAGAATGGGAGAAATCATGCAGGAGGGAGGAATCAACGGCACAGAGTGGGAAGTGTCAAGGGATGGACTGATGTTTGACAGGTATAGGCCTGCCGTCTGGAGGGCCCTAAGGGCAGCATACCCAACAAAAGTGGACCCCAAGGCACTAAGGGGAGAGGCCATTGGAGATACAGAAAACCCGGCTGCATACCTGCATGGACAATTGAAAAGATGGAGAATGGAAACAGAGCAGGACCCGGAGGAAAATGAACTGATGACAACAATATTCCGGACCTCAGTGGTGGAAGCTATGCCCCAGCCAGTAAGGAACCAACTGGAGGACGTAGTGGGACTTACTTCAAAACCTTACAAAGAATTTCTGTGACTATGTAATTCACGCTGTGGAGAAACATAGAAAGGAAGAGCAGAAACAAGCTGAACAAGGAAAGGAATTCCAGAGAAGGTTGGCCCAGTTGCAGCTGGAAGAACTGACCAAGGGAAAGAAGAAAGTCCAGGCCTCAGTAACCACCCCTGTGCCCGAGATTGGAACAATGGCTGCTGTTTCCCCAGGAGGGCCGCAACCGTTAACCCCCGGCCGGACCCAAGTGCCTGCCCCATTGCCAGTAGCAAATGTGTATGCACAGCCCCCGAATTGGAATGGTGGGAATATACAACAGAAAAACATACAGGTGGATCAAGGGAGAGGGCCCAGGACCCCGCGGGGGCCGCCTGGTGTGTGTTGGGGTTGCTACCAACCAGGACACACCAGACGTGAATGTCCCGCAAACCCGTGGCAGGATCGGACTGGGGATAACACCTACAATAGGCGTCCACCAACAAACAACAGCTCCGGTGGCTGGCGGCCACCTGCTGGTGGAAACCAGAATGGCTGGGGCCCTACTGGGGGATGGCAGGGCAGCCAAAACCCACCCCCGGGCCCTGTGAACCCATGGTCAGGAACCAATCAGACGTACTAGGGGTGCCCAGAGAATCCTAAAGGGGAGGGTCAGTTCCCAATTCTAACCACAAGAGCTGACCAAGAACCTGTGTTGCAGGTTCAAATAGAGAATAAAGACATACCCATGATGATAGATACTGGAGCCACTTACACATGTGTGAGTTCAAATTATGCCTCTCATCTCCCCATGTCTGGTAAATATGCCAAAACAATAGGATTCTCGGGAAATACGCAGCTAATTCCAATGACCGCTCCAGTTCATCTTACTGCCAATGGTAAATCAGCCACAATCCCAATACTGGTATCAGATCAAACACCAGTTAATCTTTTAGGAAGAGATGCCCTATGCAAAATGGGTATACAAATTAAATGTTCCCCCGACGGGGTGATAATAGAAAAAATAGGACTACAATTACCAGTGGTAAGCACAGGAGTCATGGCCAACGTATATTGGTTAGGAGGAATTGAGACAGATGTAGACAGAACAGCGAGGAGATGGGGTAAATTTATTCAGGCCCAAATACCTAAAGCCGTTAGAGCAAAAGCTGAATATCACTGCACAATGCAATTTGACCCACATCAGGACCCATTATTAGAACAGCTCTGGGTTATGGGGGCAAATGGTAGGAAAGCACCAATTATGTCCCAATATATAATCATTGGAGAACAGGGAGCAGCCATGGATGTGATGGACGAAGATGGATCTGAATTTGTACAAAAATGGTTCAATGTTTCTGACTCTATCCCTCACATCACATTGCTGGTGAATCAAGGTTTCACATCAAAAGATCTAGGACCCATGATGAGGAAAGCTAAAAAGACAATATGGGACAAAACAGACAATCCATTGATCTTCCATTCCGAAGATAAAGCATTTATCAAGATAGTAACCACTACAATGATGATTGGCGATTCTAGGGAGATAGAGGTCAGTGCAGGCCAACAAGTAGTGTTAGGTGAAGGGATAGGGCTACTTAGTGAGCTTAGAGAAGAAATGGAAAAAAACCATACCATCAGAAGTATGGTCACAACATGACACCGACGTGGGGCTTGTCAAATCAGCAAGTCCGATCAACATAAAAGTAAAACCAGACGCCAAACTCCCCTGGAAAGCCCAGTATCCTATGAAGCCTGAAGCTGAAGAAGGAATAAATTCAACAATTGAAGGATTGATCAAGACAGGAGTATTGATTGAGATGCCAAGTGTTTGCAATACACCTTTGCTACCTGTGCTTAAAGCCGATGGTAAAAAAATGGAGATTGGTACATGACTTAAGGGCTATTAATGATATAGCACAAGATTGTCCAGCGGAAGTTCCCAATCCTCACACGCTGTTGACTAACGTTCCCCCAGATGCCAAATACTTCACCGTGATTGATCTATGTGGAGCATTTTTTTGTGTCCCCCTGGCGGAGGAATGTAGGTACTTGTTTGCATTTAGGTACAGAGGAAAAACTCTGTCTTACTCTCGTCTCCCCCAAGGATTTAAAAATAGCCCGCACTTGTTCAATCAAATATTGAGAGCAGATCTAGAAGAATTAATGCTTGACGGCACTCTGATCCAATATGTAGATGACCTGTTAATCTGTGCCTCCACAGTAGAACAGTGCCACTCAGACTCAC
The DNA here is from genome assembly GCF_965601325.2 of Salmo salar. Classification (NCBI taxonomy): domain Eukaryota; kingdom Metazoa; phylum Chordata; class Actinopteri; order Salmoniformes; family Salmonidae; genus Salmo; species Salmo salar. The sequence continues at coordinate 1,024,218 of NW_027675377.1, forward strand.
TAAAAGTACTGCAGCGGTTAGCAGACGGAGGACACAAGGTCTCTAAAACAAAATTACAATACTGTCAACCCCAGGTACTTAGGCAGAACAATAGCCAATGGAACCAAAGCCATAGCTCCAGGACAGCTAGAGGGTATTAGCAAAGCACCATTACCACAAACGGTAGCGCAAATGATGACCTTTTTAGGAATGACAGGACTTAACCTGACTGGACAAAGGAGTATGTAGTCAAGACAGCTCCTCTGAGAGAAATAATGAAGGAAGCAGGACAGCTTAATCTAAGAGCACCGCTGGAGTGGAACGCGGATGCTGTAGTTGCGTTTGAAACACTTAAAAAAGAGATGCAGACAGCACCGGCCCTAGCGGCCCCCGACTACACTAAACCATTTTTGTTATACGTAGCAAATAGGTGTGACAACTATGCGGCTGCTATTCTCATGCAGGAAACATGTAGTGGTAGGAAGAAACAGCCTATTGCGTGCTACAGTACTAAATTAGATCCAGTAGCCCAAGGCTACCCACCCTGTTATCAGGGATTGGCAGCCTTGCATTAAAGATTTGCCTATTCACAGGGCTTCACATGGCTAGGGGGCAGTATTTTCACGGCTGGATAAAAAACGTACCCGATTTAATCTGGTTACTACTCCTGCCCAGTAACTAGAATATGCATATAATTATTGGCTTTGGATAGAAAACACTCCAAAGTTTCTAAAACTGTTTGAATGATGTCTATGAGTATAACAGAACTCAAATGGCAGGTCAAAACCTGAGAGATTCCTTTACAGGAAGTGGCCTGTCTGACCATTTCTTGAACTTCTTTGCCATCTCTATCTTTTACAAAGGATCTCTGCTCTAACGTGACACTTCCTACGTCTTCCATGGGCGCTCAGAGCCCGGGAAAAACAGAATGTCGTCATCCCAGCCCCAGGCTGAAACACATTATCGCCTTTCTCAAGTGGCCGATCAAGGGACTGTGGGCTTAGGCGCGTGCCCTGGCCGCCCCCGTCTTTGTGATTTTTCCTCTGTTTGCCGAAAAGGAGATTCCCGGTCGGAATATTATCGCTTTTTTTACGAGATAAATTGCATAAAAATTCATTTTAAACAGCGGTTGACATGCTTCGAAGTACGGTAATGGAATATTTAGACATTTTTTGTCACGAATTGCGCCATGCGCACGACCCTGATTTACCATTTCGGATAGTGTCTGGGACGCACGAACAAAACGCCGCTATTCGGATATAACGATGGATTATTTTGGACCAAACCAACATTTGTTATTGAAGTAGCAGTCCTGGGAGTGCATTCTGACGAAGACAACAAAAGGTAATCAAACTTTTATAATAGTAAATCTGATTTTGGTGAAGGCTAAACTTGCCGGGTGTCTAAATAGCTAGCCCGTGATGGCTGGGCTATGTACTTAGAATATTGCAAAATGTGCTTTCACCAAAAAGCTATTTTAAAATCGGACATATCGAGTGCATAGAGTTCTGTATCTATAATTCTTAAAATAATTGTTATGCTTTTTGTGAACGTTTATCGTGAGTAATTTAGTAAATTGTTAGCAAATTCCCCGGAAGTTTGCGGGGGGTATGCTAGTTCTGAACATCACATGCTAATGTAAAAAGCTGTTTTTTGATATAAATATGAACTTGATTGAACAAAACATGCATGTATTGTATAACATAATGTCCTAGGTGTGTCATCTGATGAAGATCATCAAAGGTTAGTGCTGCATTTAGCTGTGGTTTTGTTTTTTGTGACATTATATGCTAGCTTGAAAAATGGGTGTCTGATTATTTCTGGCTTGGTACTCTGCTGACATAATCTAATGTTTTGCTTTCGCTGTAAAGCCTTTTTGAAATCGGACAGTGTGGTTAGATAAAGGAGAGTCTTGTCTTTAAAATGCTGTGAAATAGTCATATGTTTGAAAAATTGAAGTTTTTGTATTTTTGAGGAATTTGTAATTCGCGCCATGCTTATCATTGGATATTGGAGCAGGTGTTCCGCTAGCGGAACGTCTAGATGTAAGAGGTTAACTGGGTAGATGCTTTGCCGCTTGCACTAATGAGCAGTCGCATGGAAACTAACAGAAACACGCACTTGTCACCGCATGAAATGCTTACGGGTCGACCCATGCCTGTGCCATCACTAGGGGGACTGTACAAAGGTCCCTCTTTAGACATACTAGAAACAGAACTAAAATCATATGTAAAGCACCTAACCAAGATACATGAAGTTATATATTCACAGGAGAAAAAGAAGGAACCGGAGTAGAGACCAGAGGGGCCACGCCAGGTGATACCAGGGGATCTGGTCTACATTCGGGTGTTCCGGAGAAAGTGGGATCAACCAAGGAGAGAAGGAGGTGGCCGAAGCAACATCAACAGCCGTCCAGGTGAAAGGAAGCAAGACGTGGTATCATCTCAACCACTGCACCAGAGTCCCAACAGAAAGGAAGAAACAACCGGATAGAAAAGAGGATGCTGATACACCAAACGGGGGCGCGACAGGAGAAGAAGCAGCGGAAGAAATTGTGGCTCCAAAAGGAAGCCAGGAAGCTAACAGGCCAAGTGGAAGCCAAGAAACAACTGATACACCACCAACTGCTCTCAGAAGAAGTAAACGAAGAAACAGGGCGGGAGAAGAAACCTGCCAACCAACAATATTCAAACCTGTGGGACCAGAGACTCCAAGGGGGGGGAAACGATATGCCTGATACTCCTGGTGATATGCCTGCTGTGGCAGATATCTATGGCGAAAGCCCAATACAATGGGACCCAGAAGTACACCCCAGAGAATGGGAACAATTATTCCCTGGAATTAATGACTACCCAGATGGGGAGGGGAGGAGGGAGATCCACAAGCTAAAGAAGGAAATACCCCTACAGGAGCCACTGAAGAAGGAAATATCCCAACAGAAGCTACTGAAGGAGAGACTACTCAAACAGCAGGAGGAGAAACTTCCCAATGGAGAAAAGAGGGAGACGTTCCAAGGGCCGAAGGGCAAGGGACTTTTCCCACAATTGACTTCTCGACACTCACCCGGTCCCCTTGATGAACAATTGAATAGGAAAAAAAGAGAGGAACCTGCCGAACAACCGGGTAGGACAAACAAGGTTAGCATTCCAGTCCCACCTCAGATCATAACGGAAACAGGAGAACAAAGATCGGTCACGATATACAGGGTAAAACCCCTACCTGATGTCGCGTACTGTGGATGGACTCATCATCAGACGAAGGGAGAAGTGATTTGGGATCCGAAAGGATGTGACTTAACAATAACCAAAGGAGAAAATGAATGGGTGCTCAGCATAAATAACATTGAACCCGTTGAAGGAGAAGAATTTATAGTTGAACTGGCACGTACAGGACTGACTGAAGGGAGCAGTTCAACCACCATGAAAATCGAATTCACACCGGCACCCAATCTAGAGGTGCTTACAACGACTAGAACCACGACGACTGTGACAGCTGCTGTACACACCACAGTGGTCACCACCAGAGTACCAACTACTACTCTGGGTGAAAAATCCACTATACCTACAACAAAACCAAAAGCATCAGAAACAGCAGGGTTCTTTACTGACATTTGGAACTTGTTGACAAAACCCAACAGTCCACCTCAAGAGAACGACGCGGATGAAACAGCAAATATGTTAGAACCAGAACCGCTCAAGGACAAAACATTGGAAGAAGCGGTAAAGAATGATTGGTATAAATGGGCTAGGTATACGGAGGACAGACATTGAATGGACGATTGTATCTTGTGCAGCAAATCACCCTTGTCTGAAGTGTTAATAGTACCTGAACCTGCATCATTTGACAGTTGTGCTAATTGGAAAAATGCTAATTGTAAACCGGGAAAGTACCATATTCCTTTGTGACATTGAATGCAGAATGGCCTTGGGTAGTACTAGGGGTAAAACTATGTTAAATTAGACTGTACTGGCTAATAAGGAATGTGCTGCATACAACATTAAAACTGATTTAACTAGACCTCAGATAGAAAAAAGTACTGTGGTTAAGGGAAAATATGAATGTTTCTATAACTATGGTATTGGTGGGATTAACGTAGGAAACACAACTGTTAAATGTGACACTATCTGGGTGTTAGAGATTGCGGGGATTCGCAAATTTGATGAGAAAGGATTAACTACCAATAGGAGGGGTTCGTGTGGCCACATCACTCAGGTTGCACCGTCTCTTACTATGTTAAAAACCCAAGATAGAGGTATTGCTGATAGCTTTTGGATGTGTGGGAAAAACAAACTTCTGAATGTTCTTCCTGAAGAATGGACTGGATTATGTGCTTTAGTCAGAGCAGTCCAACAGGTTACCGTCATCAAAACACCACAGGAGGAGCATGTTAACACTAGAACTAGGAGGGAGTATGAATCAGATCCTAGAGTGTACCTTGATTCAATTGGACAACCCAGAGGTGTGCCCAACGAGTTTAAGGCCAGAGATGAGATTAAATCTGGATTTGAATCTATATTTTTGTGGGTAACACCCAATAAGAATTTAGAGTGGATTAATTATATATACTATAACCAACAAAGATGTATTAATTATACTGACTCTGCCTTGACAGCCTTAGGAGAACAGGTAAAGGCCACAAGCCAGATGACATGGCAGAATAGGGAAGCTCTCAACTGGCTTTTGGCAGAGAAAGGGGGGAGTTTGTGTAATGTATGGAGATGCTTGTTGTACTTTTATTCCCAACAACACTGCACCTAATGGAACATTTTCCCTAGCTATGAATAAACTTAAAGGGTTAAGAGCAGAAGTAAAGGTGAATGCGGGGTTTGATTCTCATGTCTGGGATTGGTTGGACCTGGCTTTGGGAAAATGGGGTGCTATGTTTACTAGGCTGGCCATTATGATGGGTGGAGGTCTAGTAGCATTGGGCATTGTATTTTGCTGTGTGGTGCCTTTGGTTAAATCACTTGTGGTCAAAACCACTGTTAAAAACAGATGGCAGTACATGGAGCAGACCCTAGACATAAGAGGGGGTCAAGAAAGAAGTTTAAGGAACATATACTGGATCCACCTCTCATAATCAATCCTGTCCCTGGTAACCCTGGACATTATACGGACAAGTATGGAAAACCTTGCAATGCTGTTGGAGGACCCCTTGATTGCCCTTTTGGTAATCCTAACTGTCGTCATGGGGTAATTCTTGGGGGAGGTTATGAGTGCCATGATTGGCGTCCTGGTGGGTTTCCTGTGTATGCCAAAGACCCTGATTCGGATGAGATAGTGCTTGTCCATGTACACAAAAAATGTCTGCAACCCAGGCGTTGCAAGTGGTGCTCCCAAGAGGACAATGATGGACATTACCATCATCCTGAACCCTTATTCTGTGCAATGTGTCAAAGAGAGGATTGCCCTATATGTGGAAATAAGGAATGTGCCCCTATGATGTAAATTCTGGTATGACTTTGAACAAACCTTAAGTGTATGTCGTATTTTATGTTTGTTTTATGGTTTTCATACATATATAAATGTATGCATTTTCTTTTAAATTTAAGCTAGTTTTGCCTTCCTAAAATGAGGATCATTTATTACACGCTAGGTAACAGAAGGTATTCCGGTTACAAGTGTCTACGGACCATGCCCTTAATCTTCTAGCAGTAATGAGTGATGTATGCTTAATTTCTGTTAGAAAGGGGTCCGCGAGGAAGAATCGTGTCTCAATTTGGAATGTTGTCTGTAACTTTTATTTTTGCTCACTCAGGCCTTGTTCAGATTCATAGTAAGAATATTAACTTTAATTAGGTCTATTATGTTTATTATTCTTTTAAATTCTTGTTATATTCTATACTCTACATAACTGAGATAACCTCAGGCAAGGCTATGTACTACGTGCTCATGCTTCTTCATAGTATACTAATTTGTTATGTGTATCCTCATTTACTATTTTAAGCCTGACTGGATCTTTTACTTCTACCCATGTTATTGGATTGGAGATGTTTGGTCCAGTATATGATTATGTTTTATCTGTTCACATTTCGTTCAACACACTTACTATTCTATGTATCTATTATTTTGCTTCCATCCTTATTGTCTCTAGTTTAATCAGGTTTGATGTGGGACTAATTAGTCCCAGAGGAGGGATTTATGTGGGAGACTGCTGAGGGAAAGAAATATAAATACATTAGCTAGCGAAAGAGGAGACTGGCAGCTGGCCCTGAGTGGAGATAACAGGTGGCCATACATCCCCAAGTAGGAACCACGCAACGGCCAGGCAAGCTGAATGTATGGCCATGACTAAATATATGCCAAGCGTAAGCATGCAAAGCATGCCTTATTTTCATATCCATATGAGGAGAATCTAGCCACCAAAATGTTAGAGCTAAAAGCAGATGAGGGCGTTATCCAGCCACTACTATGTTAGAGCTAAAAGCAGATGAGGGCGTTATCCATTGGGTTGAAAGAAAATGGTGGCAGAACGCATGGTTTTACTTCATTTACATAAAGGGTGGACCTATGTATTGTATGTGCATAAAAGCAGAGCCGGGGCCTAAGGAAGGGAGTCGTTGTTCCGCGGACCGGCTCGGCTTTACTACTCTGTATTAAAGACTATATTAAATTTACAAGTTCTTGTAAGAAGTGTTATTCTTAAGACAATTTTCCACCACACTAGCAGGCTGGTTAAGTTAGCATTAGCCTAGCTAACATCTCCGACCATGCGTTCACTGAGCTACTCTCCTGCTAAAGAAGAGGACATCACAGTAAAACAAGAAGTAGAGGGTGAGGCCGTTACTGTGAAAGAAGAAAAAGACGCGTTCAGAGTGAAAGAGGAGGAGGATGTCACAGTAAAAGAAGAGGAGGATGCAGTTTATGGAGTGAAAGAGGAAGAGGGGGAGATGACTGTTACATCGATAGAGGAGGAAACTGGACATCTGGGCCCGGTTTCCCAAACGCAACTTAAGGCATCCAATGGTTCTAACGGTGAACTTAGCCATAAGATGGTTTTGAGAAACCGTTCCCCGATTAACACTAGTAAGTACTGTCTTAACAGAGGCACAAACTCTGCAGTTGTTGAACTGATGTTTGGTGTTAAAGGGGAAATATAAAATTTCTACATCCATATTTGGACTTTTAAATGATTTATATATAGCCATTGATTCTTGAAGAATATAACACATGCCTCATGAGCTTAGTTTACCCCATCAGATCCCCAAATAAGCTTTTTTTTACTCCAACATCTAGAAACAATGTAAATCAACACTGTACAGCCTCAACATGGTTAAAACTGTAATGTTGATATCATGGATGGTCAGTCATTGCATCCATAGGTCTGTCTATGCATTTGAAAGTAGTTACATTTCTCCAAACCCATCATCTTATTACCAAAACAGTGTTTGAACCGCAGATTGGTTGAGTGATTGCTGTGTGAGTTTTTTTAAACAGCAACAAAATGGCTGCCTAGAGACTTGGTTTGGTAAACAGCTGAGGGATGGGGGAAGGAGAAATGTAATCACTCTCAAATTGAAAGAGAAAGCTATTGTAGCAACCTTCAGGCTATCCCCTGAATTCACTACACTATGAATACAAAGACTGGCTGTTCATGATGTCATAATGATAGTTTAACCAGGTTTCTAGGCTAAATAGTATATTCTAGAATTCATCCATGATGTCATAATGATAGTTTAACCAGGTTTCTAGGCTTTATAGTATATTCTAGAATTCATCCATGATGTCATAATGATAGTTTAACCAGGTTTCTAGACTATATAGTATATTCTAGAATTACCAGTGTAGATTTCCTGTGGGGGTCAAATTATTACAGCTGTTGATAAGTCATTGTATAATATTCAGACAATTTTTTCATGCCATTACATAAAAGGCGAAACATTCCTAGATTCAATAACATTCATGAATTGGTTTGAAACCTTTGTTTTAAACCCTTCTCAAAGTTGGTGCCTTGACGGATTTGTGAAAGACGGTTTGTCAAAAAACACTTATTTAAATGTTACCTTTATTTAACCTGTCTGGGCAACGTGGGACATTTGCGTCCCACCCTAGTCAACAGCCAGTGGAATCATGTCGCGCAAAATACAAATACCTCATAAATGCTATCACTTCAATTTCTCAAATATATGACTATTTTACACCATTTTATAGATACACCTCTCCTGAATCGAACCACGTTGTCCAATTTCAAAAAGGCTTTACAGCAAAAGCAAAACAGATTATGTTAGGAGAGTACCCTGCCAAAAATAATCACACTGCCATTTTCAAAGCAACTAGCATGCATCACAAATACCCCAAAACACAGCTAAATGCAGCGCTAACCTTTGACAATCTTCATCAGATGACACTCCTAGGACATCATGTTACACAATATATGCATTTTTTGTTCGATAAAGTTCATATTTATATATAAAAACAGCATTTTACATCGGCGCGTGACGTTCAGAAAATATTTTCCCTCAAATGCTTCCGGTGAATCAAATATAATATTGTCATTCAAAGAATTATAGATTAACATCTCGTGAATGCAACCGCATTGCCAGATTTAAAAGTAACTTTACTGGGAAATCACACTTTGCAATAAACGAGGTGCTATGCTCAGAAAAATAGGCTAGGCGATACAGGTTAGCGCCATCTTGGAACCATCTAAAATCAAATATACTATTGTAAATATTCACTTACCTTTGATTATCTTCATCAGAAGGCACTTCCAGGAATCCCAGGTCCACAACAAATGTAGTTTTGTTCGAAAAAGTTGTTAATTTATGTCCCAATAGCTCCTTCTTGTTAGCGCGTTCCGAAGGCTACTCATAATTTACGAAGCGCGCGCGGACTTGTCCTCACGAATGTGCAAAAAAAAATGTATTTACGTTCGTTCAAACATGTCAAACGTTGTATAACATAAATCTTTAGGGCCTTTTTCAATCAGAACTTCAAAAATATTCAAGGCGGACGATTGCATTGTCTTACTAAACGTTTCGGAGCGAGAGAGTACCCACGGGCACGCGCATCATAGTAGTAATGGCCCTCCCTCTATGACAAACTTTCCAGGCCTCTCGTTCGGTCAGTTTTTACCGGAGAAGACTCAAACCACTTTGTAAAGACTGTTGACATCTAGTGGAAGCCTTAGGAAGTGCTAAATGAATCCTAACTCACGGTGTGTTTCATAGGCAAAGGGTTGAAAGTGATTCCACAAATCAGATTTCCACTTCCTGTTAGGGTTTGTCTCAGGGTTTTGACTGCCATATGAGTTCTGTTATACTCACAGACACCATTCAAACAGTTTTAGAAACTTCGGTGTTTTCTATCCAAATCTACTAATTATCTGCATATTCTTGTTTGTGGGTAAGAGTAGTAACCAGTTTAAATCGGGTACGTTTTTTATCCGGCCGTGAAAATACTGCCCCCTATCCCCAACAAGTTAACTGGGCAAGTCAGTTAAGAACAAATTCTTATTTCCAATGATGGCCTACCCCGGACAACGCTGGGCCAATTGTGCACCACCCTATGGGACTCCCAATCACGGCCGGTTGTGATACAGCCTGTAGTGACGCCTCAAGCACTGAGATGCAGTGTCTTAGACCGCTGTGCCACTCGGGAGCCCCAAAATCATGTTCTAGTGCTGTCCCCAACTAAAATACATCTTGGTCAACCAAGAGTCATCTGTTCTTTCTACAAATCGCCCCATGTGTTTTTATAAAATCAACTATATGTACGTAACTTGTCTGATGCTGTAAGCATGCTGTTTGATTAAATAATTACAGATACACAAGTTACTCAGGGAGCCAGTCACCAATTTAACCAAGAAAAACTCTTCCCTCCTCCTCCCCCCGCTGCTGCTGGACTTCGTAAATTCTGCCGTTTTGCTCCTGAAGTTTTTTTCAGTAATTGACTACACCAGAGGTCGTAAAACTTTTCCATTTAGAGTGACAATGTATCTTACCATTTCTACCGATTTGCGTGCCAGTTAGGATTTTCATATGCATATTTTACTGGAACAGTTTAATTTAATTCATAATAGTATCTCAAAATCATTGTCTGTGATTAATCTACATTCTATCTAAATCTAAATGAAAATTATACAAATCTAAAAGTAACTTTTATTGCCATTGCCAACTATGTAAAAATAAACTTGAAACATTGTATCAACTATCAATTGGGTCCTCCGAAACTTGTGATAGCAAGCTTGCAACATTGTATAAAATATTCTCGGCCCTCAGTTTCCCGGCGCCAGTGAGTTCAGGACAGACACAGCTGTCGGCTATTTGTGCAAAGGAAAAGAAGTAATCAGGTATTTTATGACATTTCCACTGGATCAGAGCATAACATTTTTCCCTTTCATGCCGAGTGGAAATATTTTACGAAAATACTTAGAGGAACTATTGTCGTACGCAATTGATTTTGATTAGACTTTGTTTACTTGCTGTTTGAGGTGAAGGAAAAATTACTTTGAGAAGCTCCACAAGTCATTAGTGGTTGTGCATTAAGACAATCAGAAATACTATCAGACATTCCCAAATTGACACATTTATAGACCTACATTTGCACACAGGCCAGGTAGACTAGTCCTACTTCTATATGCGTAATTAGGTGTGCGTCCTTACTCAACATTGACAGGAGTGTTTCAAGCAAAGACAATTAATAAATTGCGAGGTCGGATCTGGGTGGTCTGCCAGGGGCCGTTTCATTTAGTGTCCGTTTGGGTCGGCATGGGAATTGATTGTCTATAGTATGTTGTACCGAAGTTGACCGAATGAAAGGGAACAGTAGTTATAGTCATAACGTTACGCTTGTCATATGATGAACTTCAACTTAAATACTGGATCTTGCTGTCGGACAGTTTTTTTTAAATTCTGAAATGCACTCGAATTACGTATCATTTAGTGGCTCCTTATGTTATGCTGGGAAAACAGTTTTCGTGGGCACAGAAATACTGAATAATTTCAGAGTTTGCTAAATCCAATGGTTTTTAACTGAGATTCATCTTGTAATCCAATGGCGTGTTGTAAATGTTATGTTTTTTTCGTCTTTTTTAAAATATATTGCAATATATTTCAATCTTTTTTTTCCATTTTTAAATTAAATACACCTTCCGGCAACCCGCCTCACCCATTATAATACGGATCTGCTATTTTTTAGGCCTTATAGCTAGAACCTCCATCAGCAGCTAACCAGCTAATTAGCTGGCAGCTATTTAGTCATTGTTAACCACTGCTAGATGTCTTTACCTTTTTAGCTCAGATACCAGCCGCTTTTAGCCTGGATAATACCTGCCAGTCTGCACAGCGCGATATCAACCCTGAGCATATCGAACTGTTTTTCTCCACTACATCACCGTATTCCTGCCGTAAGCTCTGGACCATTACACCGGATAATCGCAGCTAGCTAGCTGCTACCGAGTGACCTAGCCTCAAGCTAGCCTTGAGCCAGGCCCATCTCCCGGCCTGCTCAGTGGACCCTAGGATCACTCAGCTACACAGCTGATGCCTCCCGGACTCTTCACTAAGACGACTAGAAGCCACTACATCACCGGATTCCTGCCGTAAGCTCTGGACCTTTGCACCGGAGTGGCTATAGTGGCTAACGCCCTTGTCCCGAAGCTAGCACCAGTTAGCCTCGAGCCGGGTGTATCTCCCGGCTAGCAAACAAAATTACTCCAGCTACAATACCTCTTTTGCCAATTGGCCTGGACCCTTTGTCGACACGGAGCCCCAACGATCCATCACGACTGGTCTGTCGACGCATTTCCGTCTGATGTGCCTTCAACTGGCCTTTGCCAGATGTCGGTGATGCCCTTGTCCCGAAGCTAGCACCAGTTAGCCTCGAGCCAGGCGCATCTCCCGGCTAGCGTAGTAATGACTACCTAACGGCTTCCCTGGTTCATATATTCCTGTTCACTGGACCCTATGATCACTTGGCTACATAGCTGATGCCTGCTGGACTGTTCATTAATCACGGTACTCTGTTTTGTTTATCTGTTGGCCCCAGCCTCGAACTCAGGCCCTGTGTGTAGTTAACTGACCCTCTGCCCATTCATCACCACTTTACCTGTTGTTGTTGTCTTACCCGTTGTTGTCTTAGCTAGCTCTCCCAATCAACACCTGTGATTGCTTTTTGCCTCGCTTTATGTCTCTCTAATGTCAATATGCCTTGTATACTGTTGTTTAGGGTAGTTATCATTGTTTTATTTTACTGCGGAGCCCCTAGTCCCACTGAACATGCCTCAGAGAACTCTTTTGTCCCACCTCCCACACATGCGGTGACCTCACCTAGCATAACTGGTGCCTCCAGAGATGCAACCTCTCTTATCGTCACTCAACGCCTAGGTTTACCTCCACTGTACCCGCACCCTACCATACCCCTGTCTGTACATTAGGCCTTGAATCTATACTACCCAGCATTCTGCTCCTTTTATTTTCTGTTCACAACGCACTAGATGAGCAGTTCTGATAGCCTTTAGCCGTACCCTCATCCTACTCCTCTGTTCCTCGGGTGATGTAGAGGTTAACCCAGGCCCTGTGTGTCCCCAGGCGCTCTCATTTGTTGACTTCTGTAACCGTAAAAGCCTTGGTTTCATGCATGTTAACATCAGAAGCCTCCTCCCTAAGTTTGTTTGACTCACTGCTTTAGCACACTCCGCCAACCTTGATGTCCTTGCCGTGTCTGAATCCTGCCTTTGGAAGGCCACCAAAATTCTGAAATTTCCATCCCCAACTACAACATTTTCCGTCAAGATAGAACTGCCAAAGGGGGAGGAGTTGCAATCTACTGCAGAGATGGCTTGCAAAGTTCTGTCATACTTTCCAGGTCTATGCCCAAACAGTTCGAGCTTCTAATTTTAAAAATGAATCTCTCCAGAAACAAGTCTCTCACTGTTGCCAGCTGTTATAGACCCACCTCAGCTCCCAGCTGTGCCCTGGACACCATATGTGAATCGATTGCCCCCCATCTATCTTCAGAGTTTGTTCTGTTAGGTGACCTAAACTGGGATATGCTTAACACCCCGGCCGTCCTACAATCCAAGCTAGATGGGCACCCTCATAGATATTATCCTGACCAACTTGCCCTCCAAATACACCTCTGCTGTTTTCAATCAGGATCTCAGCGATCACTGCCTCATTGCCTGCATCTGTTATGTGTTCGTGGTCAAACGACCACCCCTCATCACTGTTAAACACTCCTGCGAGCAGGCCTTTCTAATCGACCTTGCCCGGGTATCCTGGAAGGACATTGACCTCATCCCATCAGTATAGGATGCCTGGTTGTTCTTTAAAAGAAATTTCCTAAATAAGGATTTTCTTAAATTAGCATGCCCCTTTAAAAAATGTATAACTAAGAACAGATATAGCCCTTGGTTCACTCCAGACCTGACTGCCCTCGACCATTACAAAAACATCCTCTGGCGTACTGCACTAGCATCGAATAGTCTCCGCGATATGCAACTTTTCAGAGAAGTCCGGAACCAATACACACAGTCAGTTAGGAAAGCAAAGGCTTTTTCAAACAGAAATGTGCATCCCGTAGCTCTAACTCCAAAAAATTTTGGGACACTGTAAAGTCCATGGAGACTAAGAGCACCTCCTCCCAGCTGCCAATCTGCACTGAGGCTAGGAAACACTGTCACCACCGATAAATCCACAATAATGGAGAATTTCAATAAGCTTTTCTCTACGGCTGGAGATGCTTTCCTCCTGGCTACCCCAACCCCGGTCAACAGCTCCGCACCCCCCGAAGCTACTTGCCCAAGCCTCCCCAGCTTCTCCTTCATCAAAATCCAGATAGGTGATGTTCTGAAAGAGCTGTAAAACCTGGACCCGTACAAATCAGCTGGGCTAGACAAGCTGGATCCTCTTTCTAAAATTATCTGCCGCCATTGTTGCAACCCCTATTACTAGACTGTTCAACCTTTCTTTCGTATAGTTCGAGATTCCTAAAAATCAGAAAGCTTCCGTGGTCAACCCCCTCTTCAAAGGGGGTGACACTCTAGACCCAAACTGTTACAGACCTATATCCATCCTGTCCTGCCTTTCTAAAGTCTTCGAAAGCCAAGTTAATAAACAGATCACTGATTATTTCGAATCCCACCGTACCTTCTCCGCTGTGCAATCCGGTTTCCGAACTGATCATTGTTGCACCTCATCCACGCTCAAGGTACTAAACGATATCATAACCGCGATCGTTAAAAGACAGTACTGTGCAGCCGTCTTCATTGACCTGGCCTGTTGTCCGAACCTCTGGCAGTCTCTATGGGGGTACCACAGGATTCAAATCTCGGGCCGACTCTTTTCTCTGCATATATCAGCGATGTCGCTCTTGCTGCGGGTGATTCCTTGATTCACCTCTCCGCAGACGACACCATTCTGTATACATCTGGCCCTTCTTTGGAGACTGTGTTAACCTCTTGCTTCGAGATAGGATCCCGTTAACGGGATTGTTTGACAAAATAGCATGGCATGAAATTTTAAAACAACTAAATTCTAATAATTTCAATTTTTTAAAACATACAACTATTTTACACCATTTTAAAGATACACTTCTCGTTAATGCAACCACATTGTTCGATTTCAAAAAGGCTTTACAGCGAAAGCAATACATTACATTATGATAGGACACCACCAAAACAAGAAAAGCCACACAGCCATTTTCCTAGCAAGGAGATGCGTCACAAAAACCCGAAATACAGCTAAAATTAAGCACTAACCTTTGACGATCTTCATCAGATGACACTCATAGTACATCATGTTACAAAATACATGTATGTTTTGTTCGATCAAGTTCATATTTATATCCAAAAACAGCATTTTACATTGGCCCGTGATGTTCAGAAAATGTTCACACACAATGTGCACACATATTACAGAAATACTCGTCATAAACGTTGACAAATTACATAACAATTATTTAAAGAATTATAGATATACTACTTTCAATGCAACCGCTGTGTCAGATTTCAAAACAACTTTACGGGGAAAGCACATTGTTCAATATTCTGAGTACAGAGCTCAGCCATCAAAGCAAGCTATACAGTTACCCGCCAAGTCATGGCGTCTGCAAAACTCCAAAATAGTGTTATAAATCTTTCCTTACCTTTGCTGATCTTCGGCAGAATGCACTTGAAGGATTCCCACTTCCACAACAAATGTTCATTTGTTCGATAAAGTCCATAATTTATGTCCAAATACCTCCGTTTTGTTGGCGCGTCCAGAACACTATTCCAAAGGCACGAGACGGGGGCGCAAATAAATAGACGAAAAGCTCAAAAGTTCCATTACAGTTTGTAGAAACATGTCAAACGATGTTTACAATCAATCTTTGGGGTATTTTTAATGTAAAAATGCGATAATTTTCCAACCGGACAATAGCGTATTCATTCCAGAAGGAAAAGAAGGAAAGGCGCGCATCACCAAGTCCCATGTCCTCAGACAGGCCACTCATTGACTGAGCTCCTGTTTTCTGCCTAGTAACAGGAGAAGGATGAAACCCCTCTGCAGGCCCCCCTGTGGCTCAGTTGGTAGAGCATGGTGTTTGCAATGCCAGCATGGTGTGTTATACATACTGGCCTTCCCCGTGGCTCAGTTGGTAGAGCATGGTGTTTGCAATGCCAGCATGGTGTGTGCAACGCCAGGGTTGTGGGTTCGATTCCCACGGGGGGCCAGTACAAAACAAATGTATGTATTCACTACTGTAAGTCGCTCTGGATAAGAGCGTCTGCTAAATGACTAAAATGTAAATGTAAATTTAAACCAGTTTCTAAAGACTGTTGACAGCCAATGGAAGCCTTAGGAAGTGCAACATGACCCCTTAGACACTGTAGTTTTGATAGGAATTCAAAAGAAAAACTACAATTCTCAGATTTCCCACCTCCTGTTTGAATTTTTCTCAGGATTTAGTAGATACAGTATGTAGATACAGTACGAGTTCTGTTATACTCACAGACATCATTCAAACAGTTTTAGAAACTTCAGAGTGTTTTCTATCCAAATCTACTAATAGTATGCATATCCTACCTTCTGAGTCTGAGTAGGAGGCAGTTTAATTTGGGTACGTTTTTCATCCGAACGTGAAAATACTGCCCCCTATCCCTAAGAGGTTTTAACAAACCTCCAAACGAGCTTCAATGCAATACAGCACTCTTTCGGTGGCCTCCAACTGCTATTAAATGCTAGTAAAACAAAATGCATGCTCTTCAACCGATCGCTGCCCGTACCAACCCGCCCGACTAGCATCACTACTCTGGACGGTTCTGACCTAGAATATGTGGACAACTACAAATACCTAGGTGTCTGGTTAGACTGTAAACTCTCCTTCCAGACTCATATTAAGCATCTCCAATCCAAAATTAAATCTAGAATCGGCTTCCTATTTCACAACAAACCCTCCTTCACTCACACTGCCAAACATACCCTCGTAAAACTGACTATCCTACCCATCCTTGACTTCGGTGATGTCAGTTTCAAAATAGCCTCCAACACTCCAATCAGCAAACTGGATGCAGTCTATCACAGTGCCAACCGTTTTGTCACCAAAGCCCCATATAGCACCCACCACTGCGACCTGTATGCTCTCGTCGGCTGGCCCTCGCTACATATTCGTCGCCAAACCCACTGGCTCCAGGTCATCTACAAGTCTTTGCTAAGGTCGCCTTAACTCAGCTCACTGGTCACCATAGCAACACCCATCCATAGCACGCACTCCAGGAGGTATATCTCACTGGTCATCCCCAAAGCCAACACTTATTTTGGCTGACTTTCCTTCCAGTTCTCTGCTGCCAATCACTGGAACGAATTGCAAAAATTGCTGACTTTGGAGACTTATATCTCCCTCACTAACTTTAAGCATCAGCTATCTGAGCAGCTTACCGATCGCTGCAGCTGTACACAGCCCATCTGTAAATAGCCCATCCAACTGCCTACCTCATCCCCATGTTTTTATATACTTCTTTTGCTCTTTTCCACCCCAGTATCTCTACTTGCACATCATCATCTGCACATCCATCACTCCAGTGTTAATTTGCTACATTGTAATTACTCTGCTACTATGGCCTATTTATTGCCTTACCTCCTTACTCCATTTGCACACACTGTATATAGATTTTTCTGTTGTGTTATTGACTGTACATTTGTTTATCCCACGTGTAACTCTGTGTTTGTGTCGAACTGCTTTGCTTTATCTTGGCCAGGTCACAGTTGTAAATGAGAACTTGTTCTCAACTGGCCTACCTGGTTAAGTAAATAACTAAAATCTTAACTTTATTGACAACACCCAAATGGATACTGTCATTAACGCGGTTCTTCAATAATTACACATAATTCTTAATGCTTTAGCAAACATATTAAACAGGACATTCAAATATCCTTACAATTATAATCCAAGGTAGTGTGAAATGAACTCATAAGCAACCTGGAAATGGATGTTACTCCCCTGAATTTTCCCCATTCACATTCAGAATACATTGTGAAAAACTAAAATCTTTGCTCACCATTTTTGCTCCAGGCAGATATAGTACATCCATAACTATCGCTTTCCTCATTAGCAGGGAGGAGTTTCTGCAATCAAATTGCCCTCGTGCTGCAATTTTAGCAAATACAGAAAGGGGCCTATATTGGAGACCAAAAGTTGTCTGGCACACTGCTTAGAGTTTCAACAACATTAATATCTTATTTCTAGCCTACAATCATCGATGTTACTACTAATGTGAAAACAAGACAAAATATGACTGTTCTTGCTCATTTTAAGGCAAATGTCAAATTTTTACATTCATTACAGATGTCAGTTGTTGTACAACATCATGGCTACGCTGTTGGCATCACCTTTTACAGTGGATTACCGCTGTTGTGGGCCTTTAACCATCTGTATGACTTTGTTGTTCACACAGGAGAGATATGGGACTACCGTGGATCCTCTGGGGAGCCTCAACAACCTCATGATGCTGACGAGGCAGAGAAGAGTCTCTCCAGATCAGAACACCTCAAGAAACACCTGCAGAGATCCACAGGGAAGAGAACTCACTGCTGCTCTGACTGTGGGAAGAGGTTTGTTTCTCCAGGACATTTAAAATCACACGAGAGAATACACACGGGGGAGAAACCTTATAGCTGTGCTCAATGTGGGAAGAGATGCACCCAGTCATCAGACCTTAAAAAACATGAGAGAATACATACAGGAGAGAAACCTTATAGGTGTGATCATTGTGGGAAGAGTTTTGTTCATTCTGGGAAGCTGACTGTACACAGGAGAATACACACAGAGAAGCCTTATACCTGTGATCAGTGTGGGAAGACATTTGTTCAATCTCACCAGCTGACATTACACCAGAGAATACACACAGGAGAGAAACCCTATTGCTGTGATCAATGTGGGAAGAGTTTTACAAGATCTTGCGAACTGACATTACACCAGAGAATACACACAGGAGAGAAATCGTATAGCTGTGATCAATGTGGGAAGAGTTTTGCTGCATCTAGCAATCTGACTGTACACCAGAGAACACACACAGGAGAGAAACCTTATAGCTGTGGTCAATGTGGGAAGACATTTGTTCAATCTCACCAGCTGACATTACACCAGAGAACACACACAGGAGAGAAACCTTTTAGCTGTGATCAATGTGGGAAACGTTTTGCTTCATCTAGCAATCTGACTCTACACCAGAGAATACACACAGGAGAGAAACCCTTTAGCTGTGATCAATGTGGAAAGCGTTTTGCTGCATCTAGCAATCTGACTCTACACCAGAGAATACACACAGGAGAGAAACCCTATTGCTGTGATCAATGTGGGAAGAGTTTTACAAGATCTAGCAAACTGACATTACACCAGAGAATACACACAGGAGAGAAACCTTTTAGCTGTGATCAATGTGGGAAGAGTTTTGCTGCATCTAGCAATCTGACTCTTCACCAGAGAATACACACAGGAGAGAAATCTTATAGCTGTGATCAATGTGGGAAGAGTTTTGGTCGATTTGGGCAGCTGACTGTACACCAGCGAACACACACAGGAGAGAAACCTTATAGCTGTGATCAATGTGGGAAGACATTTGTTCAATCTCGCCAGCTGACATTACACCAGAGAACACACACAGGAGAGAAACCTTTTATCTGTGATCAATGTGGGAAGAGTTTTGCTGCATCTAACAATCTGACTCTACACCAGAGAATACACACAGGAGAGAAACCCTATAGCTGTGATCAATGTGGGAAGAGTTTTGGTCAATTTGGGCAGCTGACTGTACACCAGAGAATACACACAGGAGAGAAGCCTTATAGCTGTGATCAATGTGGGAAGAGTTTTGCTGCATCTAGCAATCTTACTCTACACCAGAGAATACACACAGGAGAGAAACCTTATAGCTGTGATCAATGTGGGAAGAGTTTTACAGAATCTGGCAGTCTGACAAGACACCAGAGAATACACACAGGAGAGAAGCCTTATAGCTGTGATCAATGTGGGAAGAGTTTTTCTGCATCTAGCAATCTGACTCAACACCAGAGAATACACACAGGAGAGAAACCCTATAGCTGTGATCAATGTGGGAAGAGTTTTGGTCAATTTGGGCAGCTGACTGTACACCAGAGAATACACACAGGAGAGAAGCCTTATAGCTGTGATCAATGTGGGAAGAGTTTTGCTGTATCTAGCAATCTGACTCTACACCAGAGAATACACACAGGAGAGAAACCTTATAGCTGTGATCAATGTGGGAAGAGTTTTACAGAATCTGGCAATCTGACAAGACACCAGAGAATACACACAGGAGAGAAACCCTATTGCTGTGATCAATGTGGGAAGAGTTTTATAAGATCTAGCAAACTGACATTACACCAGAGAATACACACAGGGGAGAAGCCTTATACATGTGATCAGTGTGGGAAGAGTTTTGCTGCATCTAACAATCTGACTCTACACCAGAGAATACACACAGGAGAGAAACCTTATAGCTGTGATCAATGTGGGAAGAGTTTTATTCATTCTGGGAATCTGACTGTACACAAGAGAACACATAGAGGAGAGAAACCTCTTAGCTCTGCCCAGAGATAATCTGATAAAAGATCTCTGATCAAATATCAGAAAATACATGGAGTTGTTTCATGATATCAATAAATAAACTTCACAATGTAGAATGTTAACACATTGTAGTAGGACAATGTAGACACCTAAACGTTTGCCCCTTCAACAATTGATTTCAACATGATATGGATATTAGCCTTGGGGAAAATCCAGGCTCTGAAAGGGTTGTTACACTTACCACGTTGGTGACCCACTTGAATCAAAATGCAACACTTCAAAATGTAGATAGCTGTTTTCTACAAATTGTCCTCTAACCAGGGATGTACACATTATTCCCAGATTCCGTGTGGTTTTTGAGCTGTTAGTTTTAACAGGACGTGCAACTTCATCTCCCTCCTGTCACACAAATGATTTTAGCATGATATCGATGAATAAGTGTTGTGTTCCTTTGTTTTGGGACCCCTACATTTAAATGCGTCACTCCAAAATGTAGCTGACTGTCTTCTGCAGGTTGTCCTCTAATCAGTGAGGTAAAATATATCTCCCATTTCCATGTGTTTTTTTAGTTGTGTTAGTTTCAACAGCACGTACAACCTGATTTCCCCCCTAATCGATATCAGTGATTTATTGCTACTTGTCAAAACAACAGTGTTTCTGGTGCTTGTACAGTTTATAAGGTGCTTGTTTAAAAAATACAAGTAATATGATTATTGTGGCAGATGTTTGTGTATATAGCACATGTTATGTTTAGGTTTTCAATTTATCACAAACTGTTTCTGCATATTGGTTATTGATTTAGACAGCCCACCAGACATTATTTCCTAAAGGACTTAATGATGAAATGCCTATGTATTTTATGTTGTGATTCTGAACTTGAATTGTTTTCCTATTTAAGATAATTCTGATGCTTTTCGTACGATGTACCCAATGATTAATGAAAACTTGTCCTCATTGTGGTTTTATTTAATGCGTCTTATTTATACACTGTAGTGTTTGTGAAATGCTTGTTATGTTTGGTAGCACTTATTTATTTGTCCTTTGCCTCCAACCCCTTTCCATGCATGGAAAATATCCCACCCAGCAAAATGTAATTGAAAAGATGTTGAAAATAAGACTATGCCCAACATCCAATACACATTCAGTTTTAGTTGAAAGTGAAAGTTGAGAAGATGTAGTTTTTTTCATTGACTTGAAAACAACTTAAATTCAACGTCCTTGCAGCCTATACACATTTTTTTATTATTCCATGCCTCACCATTAAGTTAATTATTGCCAATACATATTAACAAAGGGGTGTACATTTGGTTTGATATTTCATATTTACAATTAATGTAACATTTAGTAATCAATGATTTATGCAACCAACTGACAATTTTTGGGTACAATTATATTGACGTAATATCAGGGATAATTTTATAATGTAATTTTATAATATCAGGGTTCATTCTCAGATGTGCCAACCCAAATGTACCAGAGCATGACATTGGGGACTGGGCCCCGTTCCAACAACATGCCTATCTAGTGAACCCTGAAAAGAGAGAGAAGCTCCGCAGTGAGGTGTGGAAAGTTACTATGGATATTGCAGGAGTTTCCTCTTGAAATCAGACATGTCCGTGGTAAGGACAACTTGGTTGCTGATTGTCTCTGGGGTTGGCAGTTAAAAAGATTTGTGTTTTGCGTTTAACCAGTGTGTTACCATGGATCACATATTATTTTGACACGTTTTTCCGTGTTGGAGATGAGTTTTATCTCTTATTCTTTTCTGTATGTTTTTGAAACTGCACTGTTGGTTAGGGGCTCGTAAGTCAGCATTTCACTGTTAGGTCTGTTGTATTCGGCGCAGTACAATTTGATTTGAGTTTTGTTATACTGCACGTTTTTCCGTATTTGAGATGATTTTTGTTTGGGCTCGTTCCAAGGGGACGAGAGTTCTAGAAGCTAGTGAGTTTTAGGAAGACGAGAGTTCTAGAAGCTAGTGAGTTTTAGGAAGACGAGAGTTCTAGAAGCTAGTGAGTTTTAGGAAGACGAGTGTTCTAGAAGCTACTGAGTTTTAGGAAGACGAGAGTTCTAGAAGCTAGTGAGTTTTAGGAAGACGAGAGTTCTAGAAGCTAGTGAGTTTTAGGAAGACGAGAGTTCTAGAAGCTAGTGGGATTTAGGATTCTATAGAAAGAAAAAGGAGAAATAAATAATACTATTGTATATTATTATTTAGAAATACGTGTTTTTTCTTGTTTTTAATTGTTGACAGCCAGTAGACACCATGATTATATTGGTGAAGGTGAAGCATTGTAGTTGATTATAATGTGAAATGGAAGTTGTTTTCTGTTGATGGTGAGCAAACTTGTCCAACAAAATATAGGATATATTTGTTGTCTTAAGGGGGAAGGTGTTACAGGCTTTGGTTTTTCCATTAATGTTTTGAGGTTGGACTTTAGCAGGTATAGCTCGTTAGCACGTATAGCCCGTCAGCACGTCTAGCTCGTTAGCCCGTCTAGCTCGTTAGCCCGTCTAGCTCCGTTAGCCCGTCTAGCTCGTTAGCGCGTCTAGCTCGTCAGCACGTCTAGCTCGTTAGCACGTCTCGCTCGTTAGCACGTAGGACGCACTGATTGGTGTCACCTCGTTAGTCAGTATGTGTTACACCTGTGCTGGCTTGTCCATCTCGTTAGTGGGAAGGTGTTTCACCTGAGCTGGTCCAGGTTCTATTTAAGAGTGTCTGGCCCAGTGCTCCAGTGTTCTTGATACATGTGGAGAGTCAACACCTTTAGTTGCTCCACCTTTTTGGTTTGCTTCCTGTCTTTAAGTTTGGTGTGGGTTTTTCTTTTGTTTTCCTCTTCTTGGGCAGATTTAGTGGGTCTCATGGTGGGTGTCTTTTAGGTCCCAGTTGTTGTTACTAGTCAACTTCCAGTGGACACCCCCATAGTGTCTTTCAGAGCCCCTCCTAAAAAACAAGTTATATTTTGGGTTGGATATAGCATCATATTGTTGATATTTTAATCAATGGCATTTCCTTACAATGCTCATTAGTCTTTCAGTTGTTAGTCTTCTGTTTTTATCCTCATATTTGTGTACTAAATGTTTATTTTCATAGTTTTTTCCTGTGAAGCCATTGTGTTGCATCCATGTCTGACATGTGCTGTATAAATAAAGCTTGATTTGATTTGAACACATTGTAAAACAAATTTACCCAATGACTGACCAATCAACAAACTATTGGTCCACCTTAGTATGAAAAACCGTATCAATCACTCTTTTCCAGCCTGCTGAAGGCGTAGTGGAGTGGTAAACACCACCCCCGGCTCTACCAGGGGCTTGAGGTGGTCTCCCACAGCTCTGCTTATGTCATGTTCTGTGGCCTTGCTGTTCCATTTATTGACTGCTCCTGCAACACAGAAATAAACACATTTAGTCATATTATATAAAACACTCAAAGTAATGGATATGGAGCATCTAGGGCCTCAGTTACACCTGGCACCTAAATGTGACTTCTGATCACTCCAAGCTGCATTAGGTTCAGATCTACCAGGATGGGCCTTTGACATAGTCTGGATGCAGTCCGGCCATTGAATATGCATAAGCAATGTAAAGATATGCTGGGAAAAGTACATTTTACACAAATGACCTTCATAAATCAAATGTTGTTGGTCACATACAGGTGTTCAGCAGATGTTATTGCGGGTGTAGCGAAATGCTTGTCCACAACAAATACCTAATACACACAAATCTAAGTAAAGGAATGGAATTAGGAATATATAAATATATGGATAAACAATGTCAGAGCAGCATAGACTGAGATACAGTTTATACATAGAGATGAGAAATGGAAGATATGTAAACATTATTAAAGGGACATAATTAAAGTGACTAGTGTTCCATTTATTAAAGTGGCCAATGTTGTCAAGTCTATATGTAGGCTGCAGCCTCTCTGTGCTATTTAACAGTCTGATGGCCTTGAGATAGAAGCTGTTTTTCAGTCTTTCGGTCCCAGCTTTGATGCACCTGTACTGATATCGCCTTCTGAATGATAGCGGGTGAACAGGCAGTGGCTCAGGTGGCTCGGGTAATAACAAGAAACATGTATGTATGCCTAAGGGGAAATTCACTTTCATACAGCTTAAAGGGGTGAGAAATTACACCGATATCAGTGGACAATTTGCACTAATGTAAATAAATATAGATGATGGAACATATTCCCTTTTGCTGACGTGATGAACCGCTAAGGGGACATAAATATTTACCATCTAAACCATGTGTGACCTCTCACCTCTCTGGCTGTAGAAGTGTTCTTCCTAACCAGTCCCTCAACAGCTCTCTGACTGAGCTCCACCCTCACTGGGTCTTCAGAGGAGAGCAAGGCTGAGGAGGGATGGAAGGATGAATGGATCAGTCACTCAATAAAGTGTAGAGCTGCTGTCTGACAAAATCACTATTTTAGTAGTTCATTAAAGTAAATAAGGCTTTATGACTGCTGAATACCAACTATCAATCACTTAGATCATGTATTTTCAGGTAGAGATGCATCCTTGGGACGTCCCTAGCCCATTGAAGTTGACATTTAAAATGGTTAAGGTAGGGGGTTAAGGTTAGGGTTTAGGGTAGGGATGTCCCAAGGATCCCAGATAGCATTGACCATTGTGCATTCTTCTATCTCTTTTACAAAGCAGGTGTAAAAGAAACACAGACAAGACAAGTAGGCACGCAGTGCATTATGGTCATTGTAGTTATAAAAAAAAATAGCTTCTAATTATGCCAATATGTATGTGAGGTTGTTAGAGAAGAATGTGATTGTCAGCCCTAACAATCCATTCTAGCACCTCACCAGGCTCTGAAAAAGTCTTCATTGATGACGTGTTCCATCTATTCCAGGGGACAGCAGAGGAACTTCATCGATTCCACTCCTTCATCAATACAAGCAGTAAACATCTGAAATTCACCCTCACCTTTCATGTGCATGAAACAAGTTATCTGGACATTTTGATTAAGAGGGACGGGGGTGGCTTTAGCACAGACCTATACAGGAACCCGATGGACAGGAATTCCCTGTTACGCGGAGTCAGCTTCCACCCTACACCCCTAAAAGAGATCCTCCCCATCAGCCAATAAAGTTGCATGGTTACCCAGAGGAATGGCTGAATGAGTGTTTCAGACAGTGGGGTTACGCAGAGGAACGGCTGGATGAGTGTTTCAGACAGCGTGGTTACCCAGAGGAATGGCTGGATGAGTGTTTCAGACAGCGTGGTTACCCAGAGGAATGGCTGGATGAGTGTTTCAGACAGCGGGGTTACCCAGAGGAATGGCTGGTTGAGTGTTTCAGACAGCGGGGTTACCCAGAGGAACGGCTGGATGAGTGTTTCAGACAGCGGGGTTACCCAGAGGAACGGCTGGATGAGTGTTTCAGACAGCGGGGTTACCCAGAGGAATGGCTGGATGAGTGTTTCAGACAGCGGGGTTACCCAGAGGAACGGCTGGATGAGTGTTTCAGACAGCGGGGTTACCCAGAGGAATGGCTGGATGAGTGTTTCAGACAGCGGGGTTACCCAGAGGAACGGCTGGATGAGTGTTTCAGACAGCGGGGTTACCCAGAGGAATGGCTGGATGAGTGTTTCAGACAGCGGGGTTACCCAGAGGAATGGCTGGATGAGTGTTTCAGACAGCGGGGTTATCTAGAGGAACTGCTGGATGAGTGTTTCAGACAGCGGGGTTACCCAGAGGAACGGCTGGATGAGTGTTTCATACAGCGGGGTTACCCAGAGGAATGGCTGGATGAGTGTTTCAGACAGCGGGGTTACCCAGAGGGATGGCTGGATGAGTGTTTCAGACAGCGGGGTTACCCAGAGGAACGGCTGGATGAGTGTTTCATACAGCGGGGTTACCCAGAGGAATGGCTGGATGAGTGTTTCAGACAGCGGGGTTACCCAGAGGAATGGCTGGATGAGTGTTTCAGACAGCGGGGTTACCCAGAGGAACGGCTGGATGAGTGTTTCAGACAGCGGGGTTACCCAGAGGAACGGCTGGATGAGTGTTTCAGACAGCGGGGTTACCCAGAGGAATGGCTGGGTGAGTGTTTCAGACAGCGGGGTTACCCAGAGGAATGGCTGGATGAGTGTTTCAGACAGCGGGTTACCCAGAGGAATGGCTGGATGAGTGTTTCAGACAGCGGGGTTACCCAGAGGAACGGCTGGATGAGTGTTTCAGACAGCGGGGTTACCCAGAGGAATGGCTGGATGAGTGTTTCAGACAGCGGGGTTACCCAGAGGAATGGCTGGATGAGTGTTTCAGACAGCGGGGTTACCCAGAGGAATGGCTGGATGAGTGTTTCAGACAGCGGGGTTACCCAGAGGAATGGCTGGATGAGTGTTACAGACAGCGGGGTTACCCAGAGGAATGGCTGGATGAGTGTTTCAGACAGCGGGGTTACCCAGAGGAATGGCTGGATGAGTGTTTCAGACAGCGGGGTTACCCAGAGGAATGGCTGCATGACGCCAGGGATCGTTATAAAAGTGGTGTAAAAAGTACCCAATTGTCATACTTGAGTAAATGTAAAGATACTTTAATAGAAAGTTACTCAAGTAAATGTGAAAGTCACCCAGTAAAATACTACTTGCGTAAAAGTCTAAAAGTATTTGATTTTAAATATACTTAAGTATCAAAAGTAAACGTAATTGCTAAAATATACTTAAGTATCAAAGTAAAAGTATACATCATTTCAAATTCCTTATATTAAGCAAACCAGACGGCATCATTTTCTTGTTTTTACAATTTAAGGATAGCCAGGGGTACATTTCAACACTCAAACATAATTTACAAACAAAACATTTGTGTTTAATGATTCTGTCAGATCAGAGGCAGTAGGGATAACCAGGGATGTTCTGTTGATAAGTGTGTGAATTAGACCATTTTCCTGTCCTGCTAAACATTCAAAAAGTACTTTGGGTAGTCAGGGAAAATGTATGACGTAAAAATTACAATATTGTTTTTAGGAATGTAGTGAAGTAAAAGTAAAAGTTGTCAAAAATAAAAATAGTAAAATAAAGTACAGTTACCCCAAAACAACTACTTCAGCAGTACTCAAAATAACTTTTACTTAAGTACTTTACACCACAGTGTAACGCCCTGGTCATAGAGAGGGGTTTTGTTCGTTATTTTGGTTAGGCCAGGGTGTTACATTGGGTGGGCGTTCTATGTTCATTCATTGATTTTGGCCGTGTGGCTTCCAATCAGGCACAGCTGTAGTTGGTTGTTGCAGATTGGAAGTCACACATAAATGCATGTTTTTCCATTGAGGTTTTGTGGGTAATTGTTTCTGTTTAGGGTTTTGCACCTGACAGGACTGTTTGGCTGTCGAGTTTCTTGATTTGTTGTATAGTGTTCTTTCGTCCATTAAATATTCAATGATGAACACTAACTCCGCTGCACCTTGGTCTTCTTCCGACGACAGCCGTTACACACAGGTACTGTGTTACAGCTGCTCTCTCCTCAATGCCATGAACTAGACCAGGTACTGTGTTACAGCTGCTCTCTCCTCCTCAATGTCATGAACTAGACCAGGTACTGTGTTACAGCTGCTCTCTCCTCCTCAATGTCATGAACTAGACCAGGTACTGTGTTACAGCTGCTCTCTCCTCCTCAATGTCATGAACTAGACCAGGTACTGTGTTACAGCTGCTCTCTCCTCCTCAATGTCATGAACTAGACCAGGTACTGTGTTACAGCTGCTCTCTCCTCCTCAATGCCATGAACTAGACCAGGTACTGTGTTACAGCTGCTCTCTCCTCCTCAATGTCATGAACTAGACCAGGTACTGTGTTACAGCTGCTCTCTCCTCCTCAATGTCATGAACTAGACCAGGTACTGTGTTACAGCTGCTCTCTCCTCCTCAATGCCATGAACTAGACCAGGTACTGTGTTACAGCTGCTCTCTCCTCCTCAATGTCATGAACTAGACCAGGTACTGTGTTACAGCTGCTCTCTCCTCAATGTCATGAACTAGACCAGGTACTGTTACAGCTGCTCTCTCCTCAATGTCATGAACTAGACCAGGTACTGTGTTACAGCTGCTCTCTCCTCCTCAATGTCATGAACTAGACCAGGTACTGTGTTACAGCTGCTCTCTCCTCCTCAATGCCATGAACTAGACCAGGTACTGTGTTACAGCTGCTCTCTCCTCCTCAATGTCATGAACTAGACCAGGTACTGTGTTACAGCTGCTCTCTCCTCAATGTCATGAACTAGACCAGGTACTGTTACAGCTGCTCTCTCCTCAATGTCATGAACTAGACCAGGTACTGTGTTACAGCTGCTCTCTCCTCCTCAATGCCATGAACTAGACCAGGTACTGTGTTACAGCTGCTCTCTCCTCCTCAATGTCATGAACTAGACCAGGTACTGTGTTACAGCTGCTCTCTCCTCCTCAATGTCATGAACTAGACCAGGTACTGTGTTACAGCTGCTCTCTCCTCCTCAATGCCATGAACTAGACCAGGTACTGTGTTACAGCTGCTCTCTCCTCCTCAATGTCATGAACTAGACCAGGTACTGTGTTACAGCTGCTCTCTCCTCAATGTCATGAACTAGACCAGGTACTGTTACAGCTGCTCTCTCCTCAATGTCATGAACTAGACCAGGTACTGTGTTACAGCTGCTCTCTCCTCCTCAATGTCATGAACTAGACCAGGTACTGTGTTACAGCTGCTCTCTCCTCCTCAATGCCATGAACTAGACCAGGTACTGTGTTACAGCTGCTCTCTCCTCCTCAATGTCATGAACTAGACCAGGTACTGTGTTACAGCTGCTCTCTCCTCAATGTCATGAACTAGACCAGGTACTGTTACAGCTGCTCTCTCCTCAATGTCATGAACTAGACCAGGTACTGTGTTACAGCTGCTCTCTCCTCCTCAATGTCATGAACTAGACCAGGTACTGTGTTACAGCTGCTCTCTCCTCCATGGTTTCCCCAACCTAAACTCACTGAGACGAGGTCCAAAGAGGTGACGTCTAATAGAGGTGGTTTGGTTGACCACATGAGTAACCTGCCTGAAGACTTGTTTGGTTCCCAAGCACTTTAATTTGGTGTCCATGTTTCATGGAAAGAGACAGCAAAGTTTGGCCCACAGTGTACCAGGTGGACATTGGGTTTGATTCAGACCCTGCCAGTGTACCAGGTGGACATTGGGTTTGATTCAGACCCTGCCAGTGTACCAGGTGGACATTGGGTTTGATTCAGACCCTGTCAGTGTACCAGGTGGACATTGGGTTTGATTCAGACCCTGCCAGTGTACCAGGTGGACATTGGGTTTGATTCAGACCCTGCCAGTGTACCAGGTGGACATTGGGTTTGATTCAGACCCTGCCAGTGTACCAGGTGGACATTGGGTTTGATTCAGACCCTGCCAGTGTACCAGGTGGACATGGGTTTGATTCAGACCCTGCCAGCATGGCCAGAAATGTATTCCAAGGTCAGTAACTTATAACCACAGAACCACCCCAGACATTTCATACATGACTAAAGACACCTAAGTATTAGATTTACTACCATGGTCTAGTATGTCACTGCATCAGACACCATTCACAATGCTGGCTGAGGTACGAGTAAAACATGACATATTATTTCCTAACCATTCACAATGCTGGCTGAGGTACGAGTAAAACATGACATATTATTTCCTAACCATTCACAATGCTGGCTGAGGTACTAGTAAAACATGACATATTATTTCCTAACCATTCACAATGCTGGCTGAGGTACGAGTAAAACATGACATATTATTTCCTAACCATTCACAATGCTGGCTGAGGTACGAGTAAAACATGACATATTATTTCCTAACCATTCACAATGCTGGCTGAGGTACGAGTAAAACATGACATATTATTTCCTAACCATTCACAATGCTGGCTGAGGTACTAGTAAAACATGACATATTATTTCCTAACCATTCACAATGCTGGCTGAGGTACGAGTAAAACATGACATATTATTTCCTAACCATTCACAATGCTGGCTGAGGTACGAGTAAAACATGACATATTATTTTCTAACCATTCACAATGCTGGCTGAGGTACTAGTAAAACATGACATATTATTTCCTAACCATTCACAATGCTGGCTGAGGTACTAGTAAAACATGACATATTATTTCCTAACCATTCACAATGCCGGCTGAGGTACTAGTAAAACATGACATATTATTTCCTAATTGTAAAAAAATCCCCACTCCTTAATCAACTAGTCTCTCACTGTTTAACCAGAATAACAGGAGTTGTGTCCTTCAAACTGTTAGATTGTTAGTCCAAAAGAATATTCAGCTACTTAGATGTCATGTATTGTCATGTTATGCTCACTATAAGAAGTCCTGAATGTATTTTAATGCCTGGAGGGGATGTGTTAATTCATAACCCATCATTTATACCTGTTAATTCATAACCCATCATTTATACCTGATAGTTCATAACCCATCATTTATACCTGTTAGTTCATAACCCATCATTTATACCTGTTAGTTCATAACCCATCATTTATACCTGTTAATTCATAACCCATCATTTATACCTGTTAATTCATAACCCATCATTTATACCTGTTAATTCATAACCCATCATTTATAACCCATCATTTATACCTGTTAATTCATAACCCATAATTTATACCTGTTAATTCATATCCCATCATTTATACCTGTTAGTTCATAACCCATCATTTATACCTGTTAGTTCATAACCCATCATTTATACCTGTTAGTTCATAACCCATCATTTATACCTGTTAGTTCATAACCCATCATTTATACCTGTTAGTTCATAACCCATCATTTATACCTGTTAGTTCATAACCCATCATTTATACCTGTTAGTTCATAACCCATCATTTATACCTGTTAGTTCACAACCCATCATTTATACCTGTTAGTTCACAACCCATCATTTATACCTGTTAATTCACAACCCATCATTTATACCTGTTAATTCACAACCCATCATTTATACCTGTTAGTTCACAACCCATCATTTATACCTGTTAATTCACAACCCATCATTTATACCTGTTAATTCACAACCCATCATTTATACCTGTTAATTCACAACCCATCATTTATACCTGTTAGTTCACAACCCATCATTTATACCTGTTAATTCACAACCCATCATTTATACCTGTTAATTCACAACCCATCATTTATACCTGTTAATTCATAACCCATCATTTATACCTGTTAGTTCATAACCCATCATTTATACCTGTTAATTCATAACCCATCATTTATACCTGTTAGTTCATAACCCATCATTTATACCTGTTAATTCATAACCCATCATTTATACCTGTTAGTTCATAACCCATCATTTATACCTGTTAATTCATAACCCATCATTTATGCCTGTTAATTCATAACCCATCATTTATGCCTGTTAATTCATAACCCATCATTTATGCCTGTTAATTCATAACCCATCATTTATGCCTGTTAATTCATAACCCATCATTTATACCTGTTAATTCATAACCCATCATTTATACCTGTTAGTTCATAACCCATCATTTATACCTGTTAGTTCATAACCCATCATTTATACCTGTTAGTTCATAACCCATCATTTATACCTGTTAGTTCATAACCCATCATTTATACCTGTTAATTCATAACCCATCATTTATACCTGTTAATTCATAACCCATCATTTATACCTGTTAATTCATAACCCATCATTTATACCTGTTAATTCATAACCCATCATTTATACCTGTTAGTTCATAACCCATCATTTATACCTGTTAGTTCATAACCCATCATTTATACCTGTTAATTCATAACCCATCATTTATACCTGTTAATTCATAACCCATCATTTATACCTGTTAATTCATAACCCATCATTTATACCTGTTAGTTCATAACCCATCATTTATACCTGTTAGTTCATAACCCATCATTTATACCTGTTAGTTCATAACCCATCATTTATACCTGTTAATTCATAACCCATCATTTATACCTGTTAATTCATAACCCATCATTTATACCTGTTAATTCATAACCCATCATTTATACGTGTTAATTCATAACCCATCATTTATGCCTGTTAATTCATAACCCATCATTTATGCCTGTTAATTCATAACCCATCATTTATGCCTGTTAATTCATAACCCATCATTTATGCCTGTTAATTCATAACCCATCATTTATGCCTGTTAATTCATAACCCATCATTTATACCTGTTAGTTCATAACCCATCATTTATACCTGTTAGTTCATAACCCATCATTTATACCTGTTAGTTCATAACCCATCATTTATACCTGTTAGTTCATAACCCATCATTTATACCTGTTAGTTCATAACCCATCATTTATACCTGTTAGTTCATAACCCATCATTTATACCTGTTAGTTCATAACCCATCATTTATACCTGTTAATTCATAACCCATCATTTATACCTGTTAATTCATAACCCATCATTTATACCTGTTAGTTCATAACCCATCATTTATACCTGTTAGTTCAGGGGCGGTTCAGGCAGGCTGGCATGCTCCCCGACCTTACTTGGCAGGAACTAATGAAGATCCATTATAAACCCCAGGAAGAGTAGCTGCTGCCTTGGCAGGAACTAATGGGGATCCATTACAAATACTTGTATCAATATATTTGTGTCTCTTTACTCTCGGATTCTAAAATGCTAATTAGCATCAAAGTAGACGACATGCAAGACTACAAATCCCTGCAAGATCCTGCATGTCATCTCTAGCCAACACCTTTCACAGAACAGTTCACTGAATTGTCCATTGAAATACATTTTGACACTTTAATCATTGCTACATTAAGGCCTGATTGGTGGAGTGCTGCAGAGATGGTTGTCCTTCTGGAAGGTTCTCCCATCTCCACAGAGGAACTCTGGAGCTCTGTCAGAGTGACCATTGGGTTCTTGGTCACCTCCCTGACCAAGGCCCTTCTCCCCCGATTTCTCAGTTTGGCCAGGCAGCCAGCTCTAGGAAGAGTCTTGGTGGTTCCAAACTTCTTCCATTTAAGAATGATGGAGGCCAATGTGTTCAAGGGGACCTTCAATGCTGAAGAAAGTTTTTGGTACCCTTTCCCAGATCTGTGCCTCGACACTATCCTGTCTCAGAGCTATATGGACAATTCCTTGACCTCATGGCTTGGTTTTTGCTCTGACATGCGCTGTAATCTGTGGGACCTTATATAGACAGGTGTGTGCCTTTCCAAATCATGTCTAATCAATTGAATTTACCACAAGTGGACTCCAATCAAGTTGTAGAAACATCTCAAGGATGATCAATGGAATCAGGATGCATCTGAGCTCAATTTCGAGTCTCATACCATGAATACTTAAGTAAATACATTTGCAAAAATCTCTAAAAACCTGTTTTCACTTTGTCATTATGGGGTATTGTGATGACATTATGGTCTATTGTGATGTCATTATGGGGTATTGTGATGTCATTATGGGGTATTGTGTGTAGATTGATGAGGGGGAAAAAATATTAAATTTTAGAATAAGGCTGTAACGTAACAAAATATGGAAAATGTGAAGGGGTCGGAATAATTTACTTTTCTACCGCAGTTTTGTACATGATCAAATCAAATGAAAGTTTATACACTGTCATGTGATACGTGATATAGAAAAGTCCAATCTTAGGAGAGTACATGGGAGGCACTATACTGTGTATCTGCAGGTGTCTATCTGATCAAAACCACTGATACAGGAGCCCCTCCACCCTCTGGTGGAATGGATCATGTCTACAGAGAAACCTAGATTCAAATACTTAGATTTGTGTGTATTGGGTATATGTTGTGAAATTGTTAGATATTACTTGTTAGATATTACTGCACTGTCGGAGCTAGAAACACAAGCATTTCGCTACACCCACAATAATATCTGCTAAACACGTGTATGTGACCAATAAAATGTGATTTGATTTGAAATAAACGTCCTATTTATCAAAGGTGCTGTTGGCTGGAGTCAAAATGACTCCAAAGGATTTGAATTTGTTAAAAGTCCATATTGATACAGAAACACTAAACCATGATTTAGATTTATTAAGAACAAGTTGATTGACAAAGTCATGAAAAATTGGCAGAATTGAATAAACCACATTTTGGCTATGATAAAAGATATGCCTCTGGGGTCAAAATGATCCATGTCAGAAGTATGGTTCAATGCAAATATGTAGTGGGTGTAAAGTTTGTTTTAAATTCTCACTCATTAAAAACGAATCAATCAACACATGCTTCTCTTTGAACGACTTAATATAATATTAAACTTTTATGAAATAAATGAAAAATAAACGTTTGGTTCCTCAACTGCGTTGCCCAGTCCAGTCAGCAGATGGCGATGTGCGTCTTTTAGGTTCACTCGATGCTGCCAGTGTGACGTCTAATCTAGTGGACGGGACGCTCCTTCAACAACAACAGCTAGTCAGACACCTCGGTAGCTTTCTAGCAAACATAGCTACAACATTCACGCTCTTTACACTGTTTTGGTGTATATTAGTCGATGTGTATTAAACACACTTCTGTCGTATGTACTTGTTGGCCCATTTAATGATATATTTACGTTGTTTGTCAGCTAGCTGGTTTGCTAAGTTAGCTTAGAACTAGGCTAGTCGCTAATGCTAGCTAGCTAACATCCCCGACCATGAGTTCACTAAGCTTCTCTCCTCCTGTTAAAGAAGAGGAGGTCTGCTGGATGGAGAAAGAAACTCTAGTGAAAGAGGAGGAGGAAGAGAAAGATGTTACAATACAAAAACAAGTAGAGGGTGAAGCTGTTACAGTGAAAGAAGAGAAAGACGTTTCAGTGAAAGAAGAGGAAGACGCGTTCAGAGTGAAAGAGGAGGAGGATGTTACAGTAAAAGAAGAGGCGGAAGAGAAAGAGGAGGATGCAGTTTTTGGAGTGAAAGAGGAGGAGGGGGAAATGACTGTCACATTGGAGGAAGAAGAGGAGGTTGGAGATCTGTTTAACACCAGTAAGTACCGTCTCTGCAGTCGTTGAACCAATATGCAGTAAAGGGGTTCTACACTTTAATGTTGTTCTGTAGGAATGGCTGAAGCTTCACTGTAACGTGTAGAACATCAAGAGTGGACCATCAACAAAACGTTAACAATTGATCAAATGCATCCAATGACAATGCCTGAAATACTGTAGTCCTCAATATCTCCTATTAGATTAGCCCAATATGTTCTCTTAAAGGGGCAATCAGCAGTTGTTACATCCATTTGGGGACTTATACATTAATGATATGTACCCATCTGTTTCTTGAAGAAATCACTTATAAATGCCTCATGAGCTTAGTTGAACTGTCGAACCCCATCAGAACCCAAATAAGCTTTTTTTACTCCAATGTTTGTCAGTAAATATAAACAAACACTGTATATCCTCAAAACATGGTTAATACTGGAATGTTGATATCATGGATGGTTACATTTCTCCAGCCCCATCCCTCAGCTTTTTACTGAAACGGGCAGGGAGTACGCTTTGTTATTGTTTCTACTGCTGATTGCTGCCCCCGTTACTCCTCAAGGTCCAAGGACTGTATGTTATTTTCAGAGGTAGACTGGCTCTGTTCAGGTAAAATAGTCAAATAATCCATCTAAATGTGAATCGATTCTCAATTGCGATACGTTTCTAGAAACATAAATCGCTGTACTTTCATATCAATTCAGAATAATTTCACACAATACTTAAATATCACATCAAAATTATTTGAAATAATACTTTCATATCACATCAATTATTTCAAATACTTTCACATCAAAATTATTTCAAATAATACTTTCATATCACATCAAAATTATTTAAAATACTTTCACATCAAAATAATTTCACACAATACTTTCATATCACATCAAAATAGGTAACCAGTCGCGATGCCCCAAACATTGAATGCAAGTCAATTTATAACATTTTTGACATGTGTTTTTCTGGATTTTTTTGTTATTCTGTCTCTCACTGTTCAAATAAACCTACCATTAAAATTATAGACTGATCATTTCTTTGTCAGTGGGCAAATGTACAAAATCAGCAGGGGATCAAATACTTTTTTCCCTCACTGTAACTCCCAATCACGGCCAGTTGTGACACAGCCTGGACTCGAACCAGGGTGTCTGTAGTGAAGCCTCAAGCACTGAGATGCAGTGTCCGCTGCGCCACTCGGGAGCCCCAAAATCATGTTCTAGTGCTGTCCCCAACATCATGTTCTAGTGCTGTCCCCAACATCATGTTCTAGTGCTGTCCCCAACATCATGTTCTAGTGCTGTCCCCAACATCATGTTCTAGTGCTGTCCCCACCTAAAATACATCTTGGTCAACCAAGAGTCATCTGTTCTTTCTACCAATCGATTGGTTGAAATGTTATGTATATTTTTCCATATATAGACACAACCCATGTGTTTTAATAAAATCAACTATATGTACTGAACTGGTCTGATGCTTTAAGCACACTGTTTGACCAAATAATTAAGACACACAAATGACTCGAGGGATGACTCGAACCTTTTCCATTTCGAGTGGCAATTTATCTGACCATTTCTACTGATCTGGTGCCAGTTAGGATTTTCATATGCACATTTTCATGGAAGATTTTAAAATCATTGTCTGTGATTAATCTACATTCTATCTAAATCTAAAAGAAAATTATACAAATCTAAAAGTAACTTTTATTGCCATTGCCAACTATGTAAAAATAGCCTACATAAAACCAACAAATAAAAACATTGCAGCCTGCAGGTAGAAAATATCCTGATTAAAAATAAATATCCTATAAATCACATTTGCTGCACATGGCCTGTCTACAACGAACTTAAAACATATCAACTATCAACTGGGTCCTCCTAAACTTGTGATAGCAAGCTTGCAACATTGTATAAAATATTCTGGGCCCTCAGAGTTTCCCGGCCAGTGAGTTCTGGACAGACACAGCTGTAGGCTATTTGTTCAAAGGATAAGAAGTAATCAGGTATTTTATGACATTTCCACTGGATCAGAGCATTACATTTTTCCCTTTTATGCTGAGTGGTTATCGAAAGGGTGAGAGCTGGAAATATATTTTTTAAATACTTTGAGGAACTATTCTCATTTGCAATTGATTTTGATTAGACTTTGTTTACTTGCTTTTTGATGTGAAGAAAAAAATACTTTGAGAAGCTCCAACTCATTAGTGGTGGTGCGTTAAGACAATCAGAAATACTATCAGACATCCCCAAATGGGCACATTTATAGACCTACATTTGCACACAGGCAAGGTAGACTAGTCCTACTTCTATATGTGTAACCAGGTAGACTAGTCCTACTTCTATATGTGTAACCAGGTAGACTAGTCCTACTTCTATATGGGTAACCAGGTAGACTAGTCCTACTTCTATATGGGTAACCAGGTAGACTAGTCCTACTTCTATATGGGTAACCAGGTAGACTAGTCCTACTTCTATATGGGTAACCAGGTAGACTAGTCCTACTTCTATATGTGTAACCAGGTAGACTAGTCCTACTTCTATATGGGTAACCAGGTAGACTAGTCCTACTTCTATATGGGTAACCAGGTAGACTAGTCCTACTTCTATATGGGTAACCAGGTAGACTAGTCCTACTTCTATATGTGTAACCAGGTAGACTAGTCCTACTTCTATATGTGTAACCAGGTAGACTAGTCCTACTTCTATATGGGTAACCAGGTAGACTAGTCCTACTTCTATATGGGTAACCAGGTAGACTAGTCCTACTTCTATATGGGTAACCAGGTAGACTAGTCCTACTTCTATATGGGTAACCAGGTAGACTAGTCCTACTTCTATATGTGTAACCAGGTAGACTAGTCCTACTTCTATATGGGTAACCAGGTAGACTAGTCCTACTTCTATATGGGTAACCAGGTAGACTAGTCCTACTTCTATATGGGTAACCAGGTAGACTAATCCTACTTCTATATGTGTAATTAGGTAGACTAGTCCTACTTCTATATGTGTAACCAGGTAGACTAGTCCTACTTCTATATGTGTAACCAGGTAGACTAGTCCTACTTCTATATGGGTAACCAGGTAGACTAGTCCTACTTCTATATGTGTAACCAGGTAGACTAGTCCTACTTCTATATGGGTAACCAGGTAGACTAGTCCTACTTCTATATGTGTAACCAGGTAGACTAGTCCTACTTCTATATGTGTAACCAGGTAGACTAGTCCTACTTCTATATGTGTAACCAGGTAGACTAGTCCTACTTCTATATGTGTAACCAGGTAGACTAGTCCTACTTCTATATGTGTAACCAGGTAGACTAGTCCTACTTCTATATGTGTAACCAGGTAGACTAGTCCTACTTCTATATGTGTAACCAGGTAGACTAGTCCTACTTCTATATGTGTAACCAGGTAGACTAGTCCTACTTCTATATGCGTAATCAGGTAGACTAGTCCTACTTCTATATGGGTAACCAGGTAGACTAGTCCTACTTCTATATGTGTAACCAGGTAGACTAGTCCTACTTCTATATGTGTAACCAGGTAGACTAGTCCTACTTCTATATGGGTAACCAGGTAGACTAGTCCTACTTCTATATGGGTAACCAGGTAGACTAGTCCTACTTCTATATGGGTAACCAGGTAGACTAGTCCTACTTCTATATGTGTAACCAGGTAGACTAGTCCTACTTCTATATGTGTAACCAGGTAGACTAGTCCTACTTCTATATGGGTAACCAGGTAGACTAGTCCTACTTCTATATGGGTAACCAGGTAGACTAGTCCTACTTCTATATGGGTAATCAGGTAGACTAGTCCTACTTCTATATGTGTAACCAGGTAGACTAGTCCTACTTCTATATGTGTAACCAGGTAGACTAGTCCTACTTCTATATGGGTAACCAGGTAGACTAGTCCTACTTCTATATGTGTAACCAGGTAGACTAGTCCTACTTCTATATGTGTAACCAGGTAGACTAGTCCTACTTCTATATGTGTAACCAGGTAGACTAGTCCTACTTCTATATGTGTAACCAGGTAGACTAGTCCTACTTCTATATGGGTAACCAGGTAGACTAGTCCTACTTCTATATGGGTAACCAGGTAGACTAGTCCTACTTCTATATGGGTAACCAGGTAGACTAGTCCTACTTCTATATGTGTAACCAGGTAGACTAGTCCTACTTCTATATGTGTAACCAGGTAGACTAGTCCTACTTCTATATGTGTAACCAGGTAGACTAGTCCTACTTCTATATGTGTAACCAGGTAGACTAGTCCTACTTCTATATGTGTAACCAGGTAGACTAGTCCTACTTCTATATGTGTAACCAGGTAGACTAGTCCTACTTCTATATGTGTAACCAGGTAGACTAGTCCTACTTCTATATGGGTAACCAGGTAGACTAGTCCTACTTCTATATGTGTAACCAGGTAGACTAGTCCTACTTCTATATGGGTAACCAGGTAGACTAGTCCTACTTCTATATGTGTAACCAGGTAGACTAGTCCTACTTCTATATGTGTAACCAGGTAGACTAATCCTACTTCTATATGCGTAACCAGGTAGACTAGTCCTACTTCTATATGTGTAACCAGGTAGACTAGTCCTACTTCTATATGGGTAACCAGGTAGACTAGTCCTACTTCTATATGTGTAACCAGGTAGACTAGTCCTACTTCTATATGTGTAACCAGGTAGACTAGTCCTACTTCTATATGTGTAACCAGGTAGACTAGTCCTACTTCTATATGGGTAACCAGGTAGACTAGTCCTACTTCTATATGTGTAACCAGGTAGACTAGTCCTACTTCTATATGGGTAACCAGGTAGACTAGTCCTACTTCTATATGTGTAACCAGGTAGACTAGTCCTACTTCTATATGTGTAACCAGGTAGACTAGTCCTACTTCTATATGGGTAACCAGGTAGACTAGTCCTACTTCTATATGTGTAACCAGGTAGACTAGTCCTACTTCTATATGGGTAACCAGGTAGACTAGTCCTACTTCTATATGGGTAACCAGGTAGACTAGTCCTACTTCTATATGGGTAACCAGGTAGACTAGTCCTACTTCTATATGTGTAACCAGGTAGACTAGTCCTACTTCTATATGTGTAACCAGGTAGACTAGTCCTACTTCTATATGGGTAACCAGGTAGACTAGTCCTACTTCTATATGGGTAACCAGGTAGACTAGTCCTACTTCTATATGCGTAACCAGGTAGACTAGTCCTACTTCTATATGGGTAACCAGGTAGACTAGTCCTACTTCTATATGCGTAACCAGGTAGACTAGTCCTACTTCTATATGCGTAACCAGGTAGACTAGTCCTACTTCTATATGGGTAACCAGGTAGACTAGTCCTACTTCTATATGTGTATTCAGGTGTGCGTCCTTACTCAACATTGACAGGAGTGTTTCAAACAAAAGACAATTAATAAATTGACAGAACTGAAGCATCTTGCGGGGTCAGGTCTGGGTGGTCTGCCAGGGGCCGTTTCATTTAGTATCCGTTTGGGTCGGCATTGAGAATGATTGTATTGTCCCATAGTACCGAAGTTGACAGACTAAAAGGGAGTGTAACTTTATGACTATTGTTGGATTCTAAACTTTGATCATATTAAAGACATGATAGATCAGACACAGAGTATATAAAGGAGTGAGATCTGTAGAAAGACAGAGTGGCTGTGGAATGTGCTGGGTGGACGGGAGGAGATCACAGGATTGCTTTAGGGGAAGCGGATGGACATCTGTGGATTAGGCGAAGGAGGGGTTGAGGTCAGGAGGTCAGGTCAGATCCCCTGATGGGAGTAATAAGGGTTTAGTATCCTGTTACCCTCTTCCTGTTGAACCAGAAGATGTAAGGATTGGTTTGAAGGAGTGTACAAAGTGGGGTATATATACTTGTGATGGTGAGAACATGTTTTTGTCTGAATTACAGCTGTAACGACCCTTTGGGAAGAATTAAACTTGCACAAGCTTCTCTAGTGTCCGTGAGTTATTTACTCTGAAAAATTAGAACCTAACACTATAATTACTGTTCCCTGAAGGAGGGAAATGAGGTGCAACACTTGTTTGGCCCCACCCCTTCCTGGGTCGGTGAAGAGCGGTATTAAATTTAAGGAATAAATCCGAGCCTCACTCTCATCACCTGTGGAAGGCAGGGGTTCCAGCGAGGCGTGAATGAAAATGCACTCGAACTACGTATCATTTAGTGTCTCCTTATGTTACTCTGGGAAAACAGTTTGTGGGCACAGAAATACTAAATCATTTCAGAGTTTGCTGTATCCAATGTTTTTTAACTGAGTCATCTTCTAATCCAAGATGGCGTAGCAGTATGACGTGATTGTTGTTGTAAATGTTGTTGTTTTTCGTCTTTTTTTGTATATATTGCAAAATATTTCAATCTCTTTTTCCATGTTTAAATTAAATATACCTTCCGGCAATCCGCCTCACCCAATGTGATACGGAGCTGCTATTTTTTTAGACCTTATAGCTAGAACCTCCATCAGAACCTAGCCATCAGGAGCTAAGCAGCTAATTAGCAACTAGCTATTTAGTCATTTTTAGCCACTGCTTTACCTTTTTAGCTCAGACACCAGCCGCTTTTTGCCTGGATTATACCTGCCAGTCTGCACAGCGCGTTATCAACCCTGAGCATATCGGACTGTTTTCTCCACTACATCACCGTATTCCTGCCGTAAGCTCTGGACCATTACACCGGATAATCGCAACTAGCTAGCTTCTACCGAGTGGCCCAGCCTCGAAGCTAGCCTTGAGCCAGGCCCATTTTCCGGCCTGCTCAGTGGACCCTATGATCACTCGGCTACACAGCTGATGCCTCCCAGACTCTTCACTAAGACGACTAGAAGCCACTACATCACATCACATCACCGGATTCCTGCCGTAAGCTCTGGACCTTTGCACCGGAGTGGCTTTAGTGGCTAACGCCCTTGTCCTGAAGCTAGCACCAGTTAGCCTCGAGCCAGGCGCATCTCCCGGCTAGCGTAGTAACGACTACCTAACTGCTTCCCTGTTTCATATATTCCTGTTCACTGGACCCTATGATCACTTGGCTACATAGCTGATGCCTGCTGGACTGTTCATTAATCACGGGTTTCCATTTTGTTTATTTTGTTTATCTGTCGGCCACAGCCTCGAACTCAGGCCCCGTATGTAGTTAACTGACCCTCTCTGCCCATTCATCGCCATTTTACCAGTTATTATCTTAGCTGATTAACTGTTGTCTTACCCGTTGTTGTCTTAGCTAGCTATCCCAATCAACACCTGTGATTGCTTTATGCCTCGCTTTATGTCTCTCTCTAATGTCAATATGCCTTGTATACTGTTGTTTAGGGTAGTTATCCTTGTTTTATTTTACTGCAGAGCCCCTAGTCCTATTCAACATGGCTCAGAGAGCTATTTTGTCCCACCTCCCACACATGCGGTGACCTCACCTAGCATAACTGGTGCCTCCAGAGGAGAAACCTCTCTCATCGTCACTCAACACCTAGGTTTACCTCCACTGTACCCGCACCCTACCATACCCCTGTCTGTACATTATGCCTTGAATCTATCCTACCACGCCCAGAAATCTGCTCCTTTTATTCTCTGTTCCCAACGCACTATTCGACCAATTCTGATAGCCTTTAGCCGTACCCTCATCCTACTCCTCTGTTCCTCGGGTGATGTAGAGGTTAACCCAGGCCCTGTGTGATGTCCTGGCCGTGTCTGAATCCTGGCTTAGGAAGGCAACCAACAATTCTGAAATTTCCATCCCCAACCACAACATTTTCAGTCAAGATAGAACTGTCAAAAGAGAGGAGTTGCAATCTACTGCAGAGATGGCCTGCAAAGTTCTGTCATACTTCCCAGGTCCATGCCCAAACAGTTCGAGCTTCTAATTTTAAAAATGAATCTCTCCAGAAATAAGTCTCTCACTGTTGCCGCCTGTTATAGACCCCCCTCAGCTCCCAGGTGTGCCCTGGACACCATATGTGAATTGATTGCCCCCTATCTATCTTCAGAGTTGGTTCTATTAGGTGACCTAAACTGGGATATGCTTAACACCCCGGCCGTCCTACAATCCAAGCTAGATGCCCTCAATCTCACACAAATTATCAAGGAACCCATCAGGTACAACCCTAAATCCATAAACATGGGCACCCTCATAGATATTATCCTGACCAACTTGCCCTCCAAATACACCTCTGCTGATTTCAATCAGGATCTCAGCGATCGTTGACTGCATCCGTTATGGGTCCACGGTCAAACGACCAACCCTCATCACTGTCAAACGCTCCCTAAAACACTTCTGTAAGCAGGCCTTTCTAATCGACCTGGCCCGGGTATCCTGGAAGGATTTTGACCTCATCCCGTCAGTAGAGGATGCCTGATTTTTCTTTCATTATAATTTCCTCACCACCTTAAATAAGCAAGCCCCTTTCAAAAAATGTAGAACTAAGAACAGATATAGCCCTTGGTTCACTCCAGGCCTGACTGCCCCCGACCAGCACAAAAACATTGAATAGTCTCTGCGATATGCAACTTTTCAGAGAAGTCAGGAACCAATACACAGTCAGTTAGGAAAGCAAAGGCTAGCTTTTTCAAACAGAAATTTGCATCCCGTAGCTCTAACTCCAAAAAGTTTTGGGACACTGTAAAGTCCATGGAGAATAAGAGCACCTCATCCCAGCTGCCCACTGCACTGAGGTTAGGAAACACTGTCACCACCGATAACTCCACAATAATCGAGCATTTCTCTACGGCTGGCCATGCTTTCCTCCTGGCTAACCCAACCCCAGCCAACAGCTCCCCACCCCTCGCAGCTACTTCCCCAAGCCTCCCCTGCTTCTCCTTCACCCAAATTCAGATAGCTGATGTTCTGAAAGAGTTGCAAAACCTGGACCCGTAAAAATCAGCTGGGCTAGACAATCTGGACCCTCTCTTTCTAAAATGTTCCACCGCCATTGTGGCAACCCCTAAATGCAGCACTAACCTTTGATGATCTTCATCAGATGACAATCCTAGGACATTGTTATACAATACATGCATGTTTTGTTCAATCAAGTTCATATTTATATCAAAAACCAGCTTTTTAAATTAGCAAGTGACTAGCATGTGACTAGCATTCCCACCGAACACTTCCGGTGAATTTACTAAATTACTCACGATAAACGTTCTCAAAAAAAGAATTATTTTATGAATTATAGATACAGAACTCCTCTATGCACTCGCTATGTCCGATTTTAAAATAGCTTTTCGGTGAAAGCACATTTTGCAATATTCTGAGTAGATAGCCCAGGCATCACGGGCTATCTATTTAGACACCCAGCAAGTTTAGCACTCACCAAACTCAGATTTACTATTAGAAAAGTTTGATTACCTTTGCCGTCTTCGTCAGAATGCACTCCCAGGACTTCTACTTCAATAACAAATGTTGGTTTGGTTCCAAATAATCCATAGTTATATCCAAATAGTGGCGTTTTGTTCGTGCGTTCAAGACACTATCCGATGGGTAAAGA
Organism: Salmo salar; assembly: GCF_965601325.2. Classification (NCBI taxonomy): domain Eukaryota; kingdom Metazoa; phylum Chordata; class Actinopteri; order Salmoniformes; family Salmonidae; genus Salmo; species Salmo salar. The sequence continues at coordinate 1,068,704 of NW_027675377.1, forward strand.
AGGGTGACGCGCCCGACGCGTTTCGTGACAAAAAATTTCAAAATATTCCATTACCGTACTTCGAAGCATGTCAACCGCTGTTTAAAATCAATTTTTATGCTATTTTTCTCGTAAAAAAAGCGATAATATTCCGACCGGGAGTCGTTGTTTTCGTTCAAAGAGAGAGAAAGTAAACATGGTGTCGGCTCGTGCACGTGCCTCCAGTCTCATTGTTCTCTGATCGACCACTTACAAAATGCGCTAATGTTTTTCAGCCATGGCCTGCAAAGCCACCATTCAGCTTTCTGGCGCCTTCTGAGAGCGTTAGAAAATGTCACGTCATGCCAGAGATCCCCTGTTTTGGTTAGAGATGATCAAGGCGGCCATGAAATGGTCAGAGAGAGCGCTTCCTGTTTGGAATCTTCTCAGGTTTGGCCTGCCAAATGAGTTCTGTTATACTCACAGACACCATTCAAACAGTTTTAGAAACTTTAGGGTGTTTTCTATCCAAATCAAACAATTATAGGCATATTCTAGTTTCTGGGCAGGAGTAGTAACCAGATTAAATCGGGTACGTTTTTTATCCGGCCATGCAAATACTGCCCCCTATCCCCAACAGGTTAATCCATTTGCACACACTGTATATAGATTTTTCTGTTGTGTTATTGACTATACGTTTGTTTATCCCACTTGTAACTCTGTGTTGTTTGTGTCGCACTGCTTTGCTTTATTTTGGCCAGGTCGCAGTTGTAAATGAGAACTTGTTCTCAACTGGCCTACCTGGTTAAATAAATCAATAAAATCTTAACTTTATTGACAACACCCAAATGGATACTGTCATTAACGCGGTTCTTCAATAATTACACATAATTCTTAATGCTTTAGCAAACATTATATTAAACAGGACATTCAAATATCCTTACAATTATAATCCAAAGTAGTGTGAAATGAACTCATCATCAACCTGGAAATGGAGGTTACTCCCCTGAATTTCCCCCATTCACATTCAGAATACATTGTGAAAAACTAAAATCTTTGCTCACCATTTTTGCTCCAGGCGGATATAGTACATCCATAACTATCGGTTTCCTCATTAGCAGGGAGGAGTTTCTGCAATCAAATTGCCCTCGTGCCACAATTTTAGCAAACACAGAAAGGGGCCTATATTGGAGACCAAAAGTCGTCTGGCACACTGCTTAGAGTTTCAACAACATGAATAACGTATTTCTAGCCTACAATCATCGATGTTACTACTAGTGTGAAAACAAGACAAAAATATGACTTCTTGCTCATTTTAACCTCTATGGGACCGGCGGGACGAATTCGTCCCACCTACGTAACAGCCACTGCCAGCCTGTGGCGCGATTTTCAAAATCTTCAAAATCCTATTACTTCAATTTCTCAAACATATGACTATTTTACAGCCATTTAAAGATAAGACTCTCGTTAATCTAACCACACTGTCCGATTTCAAAAAGGCTTTACAACGAAAGCAAAACATTAGATTATGTCAGCAGAGTACCAAGCCAGAAATAATCAGACACCCATTTTTCAAGCCAGCATATAATGTCACCAAAACCCAGAAGACAGCTAAATGCAGCACTCACCTTTGATGATCTTCATCAGATGACAACCCTAGGACATTATGTTATACAATACATGCATGTTTTGTTCAATCAAGTTCATATTTATATCAAAAACCAGCTTTTTACATTAGCATGTGACGTTCAGAACTAGCATACCCCCCGCAAACTTACGGGGAATTCGCTAACATTTTACTAAATTACTCACGATAAACGTTCACAAAAAGCATAACAATTATTTTAAGAATTATAGATACAGACCTCCTCTATGCACTCGATATGTCCGATTTTAAAATAGCTTTTTGGTGAAAGCACATTTTGCAATATTCTAAGTACATAGCCCAGGCATCACGGGCTCGCTATTTAGACACCCGGCAAGTTTAGCACTCACCATAATCATATTTACTATTATAAAAATGTCATTACCTTTTGTTGTCTTCGTCAGAATGCACACCCAGGACGTCTACTTCAATAACAAATGTTGGTTTGGTCCAAAATAATCCATCGTTATATCCGAATAGCGGCGTTTTGTTCGTGCGTTCCAGACACTATCCGAAATAGTAAAGAAGTGTCGCGCGCTTGGCGCAATTCCTGACAATAAAATTCAAAGTATTCCATTGCCGTACGTCGAAGCATGTCAACCGCTGTTTAAAATCAATTTTTACGTCATTTTTCTCGTAGAAAAGCGATAATATTCCGACAGGGAATCTCCTTTTCGGCAAACAGAGGAAAAAATCCCAAAGGCGGGGGCGGTCGGGGTCACGCGCATAAGCTAGTGTCTCTTGATGGGCCACTTGAGTAAGGCGATAATGTGTTTCAGCCTGGGGCTGGAATGACGACATTCTCTTTTTTCCCGGGCTATGAGAGCCTATGGAAGACGTGGGAAGTGTCACGTTAGAGCAGAGATCCTTAGTAAATGATAGAGATGGCAAAGAAGTTCCAGAAATGGTCAGACAGGCCACTTCCTGTAAAGGAATCTCTCAGGTTTTGACCTGCCATTTGAGTTCTGTTATACTCACAGACACCATTCAAACAGTTTTAGAAAATTTAGGGTGTTTTCTATCCATATGTAATAAGTATATGCATATTCTAGTTACTGAGTAGGAGTGGTAACCAGATTAAATCGGGTATGTTTTTTATCCAGCCGTGTCAATGCTGCCCCCTAGCCCTAACAGGTTTTAAGACAATTGTCAAATAATTTTAACATTCATTACAGACGTCAATTGTTGTCCAACATCATGGCTATGCTGTTGGCATCACCTTTTAGAGTGGATTACCGCTGTTGTGGGCCTTTAATCATCTGTCTGACTTTGTTGTTCACACAGGAGAGATATGGGACTATCGTGGGTCCTCTGTGGAGCCTCAACAACCTCATGATGCTGAAGAGGCAGAGAAGAGTCTCTCCACATCAGAACACCTCAAGAAACACCTGCAGAGATGCACAGGGAAGAGAACTCACTGCTGCTCTGACTGTGGGAAGAGATTTACTTCCTCATCAGGCATTAAAATTCATCAGAGAACGCACGCAGGAGAGAAACCTTATATCTGTGGTCAATGTGGGAAGAGTTTTAGTCAATCTAGCTATCTGACAATGCACCAGAGAACACACACAGGAGAGAAATCTTATATCTGTGGTCAATGTGGGAAGAGTTTTAGTCAATCTAGCTATCTGACAATGCACCAGAGAACGCACACAGGAGATAAACCTTATAGCTGTGATCAATGTGGAAAGAGCTTTAGTCAATCTAGCTATCTGACTATACACCGACGAGAACACACAGGAGAGAAACCTTATAGCTGTAATCAATGTGGGAAGAGTTTTGTTTCATCTAGCGGTCTGACAGTACACAAGAGAACACACACAGGAGAGAAATCTTATAGCTGTGACCAGAGATAATCTGATTAAAGACTTCTGATCAAATATCAGAAAATACATACATGAAGGAGTTGTTTCATGATATCAATGAAATGAAATCTCACAATGTAGAATGTTTTAACATTGTAGAAGGAGAATTTTAATGATGTCAGAATGTAGAACCCTAAACGTTTGTCCCCTGTTCTATTGATTTCAACATGATATGGATATTAGCCTCAGGGGGAAAATCCAGGCTCTGAAATGGAAGAGTTACTATTTATGAGATTTAACAAAAAGTGATTAACAAAAAAAGAGTTGTTCCACTTACCACGTTGGTGACCCACTTGAATCAAAATGCAACACTTCAAAATGTAGCTAGCTGTTTTCTACAAGTTGTCCTCTAACCAGGGATGTACACATTATTCCCAGATTCCGTGTGGTTTTTGAGCTGTTCGTTTTAACAGGACGTGCAACCTCATCTCCCTCCTGTCACACAAATGATTTTAGCATGATATCGATGAATAAGTGTTGTGTTCCTTTGTTTAGCGACCCCTACATTTAAATGCATCACTCACAAATGTAGCTGACTGTCTTCTGCAGGTTGTCCTCTAATCTGTGAGGTAAAATATTTCTCCCATTTCCATGTGTTTTGTTTAGTTGTTAGTTTCAACAGCACCTACAACCTGATTTCCCCCCTAATCGATATCAGTGATTTATTGCTACTTGTCAAAACAACAGCGTTTTTGGTGCTTGTGCAGTTTATAAGCTGCTTGTTTTAAAAAATGCAAGTAATATGATTATTGTGGCAGATGTTTGTGTATATAGCACATTTTATGTTTACGTTTTCAATATATCCCAAACTGTTTCTGCATATTGGTTATTGATTTGGACACGTTAAAACTGTGTTTTGACATTGGGGATATCCCATCTAGCAACATGTCATTGAAAAGACGTTGAAAAGAAGACTATGCCCCGTTTTTTCAGTGACTTGAAAACAACTTAATTTCAACTTAGTTGCAGGTAGCCTAGTGGTTAGACCGTTGGGCCGTCATTGAAAATCAGAATTTGTTCATAACTGACTTATTGACAATTATTGCCTACCGGGGAACAGAGGGTTAACTGCCATGTTCAGGTGCAGAACGACAGATTTACCTTGTCAGCTCGCGATTTAATCCAGCAACCTTTCGGTTACTGTTAAATGAAGGTTAAAATAAAGAAATAAATACACATGGACGCAGTATAATAATTTGGTCTGTAATCAATTTTATTAACAATCCTACATCACTCCAGTATTTCTTCACAACATTCAAGCGTTAATTGTCTTTATTCCACTACTGAAGAAGCATGTCTCAAATCACCTCATATTTCAAACAAAATATACATGTTTTATTATTCCATGCCTCACCATTAAGTTAATTATTGCCAATACATATTAACCAAGGGGTGTACATTTGATCACAATTTATTTTGACTTTTTCCGTATTGGAGATGAGTTTTGTTTGGGCTCGTTCCAAGGGGACGAGAGTTCTAGAAGCTAGTGAGTTTTAGGAAGACGAGAGTTCTAGAAGCTAGTGAGTTTTAGGAAGACGAGAGTTCTAGAAGCTAGTGAGTTTTAGGATTCTATAGAAAGAAGAGAAAAAGGAGAAAAAAATATTTCAATTGTATATTATTATTTAGAAATAAGTGTGTTTTTCTTGTTTTTAATTGTTGACAGCCAGTAGACACCATGTTTATATTGGTGAAGGTGAATCATTTTAGTTGATTTTAATATGAAATGGAAGTTGTTTTCTGTTGGTGGTGAGCAAACTTGTCCAACAAAAATATAGGATATATTTGTTGTCTTAAGGTGTTACAGGCTTTGTTTTTTCCATTTATGTTTTGAGGTTGGACTTTAGCACGTCTAGCTCGTTAGCACGTCTAGCTCGTCAGCGAGTCTAGCACGTCTAGCTCGTTAGCCCGTCTAGCTCGTTAGCATGTATAGCCCGTTAGCCCGTCTAGCTCGTTAGCATGTATAGCCCGTTAGCCCGTCTAGCTCGTTAGCATGTATAGCCCGTTAGCACGTCTAGCTCGTCAGCGAGTCTAGCACGTCTAGCTCGTTAGCCCGTCTAGCTCGTTAGCATGTATAGCCCGTTAGCCCGTCTAGCTCGTTAGCATGTATAGCTCGTTAGCACGTCTAGCTCGTTAGCACGTCTAGCTCGTTAGCACGTAGGACGCACTGATTGGTGTCACCTCGTTAGTCTGTATGTGTTACACCTGTGCTGGCTTGTCCATCTCGTTAGTGGGAAGGTGTTTCACCTGAGCTGGTCCAGGTTCTATTTAAGAGTGTCTGGCCCAGTGCTCCAGTTGTCTTGATACATGTGGAGAGTCAACACCTTTAGTTGCTCCACCTTTTTGGTTTACTTCCTGTCTTTAAGTTTGGTGTGGGTTTTTCTTTTGTTTTCCTCTTCTTGGGCAGATTTAGTGGGTCTCATGGTGGGTGTCTTTTAGGTCCCAGTTGTTGTTACTAGTCAACTTCCAGTGGACACCCCCATAGTGTCTTTCAGAACCCCTCCTAAAACCCCATCTGTTTAGTTGTGGTTGTTGTCAGTGACTTTGTTAGTTCCTCTTCTGTTTGAGCAACATTTGAGATTTTTCTTGGTGGGGAACGTAACAACAAACAATGTAGTAAAACAAGCTGGTATTTTGGGTTGGATATTGCATCCAATTAATATTTTAATCAATGGCAATTCCTTAGAATGTTCATTAGTCTTTCAGTTGTTAGTCTTCTGTTTGTTGTTTACTAAATATTTCTGTTTATTTTCATTTTTTTATTTTTTCCTGTGAAGCCATTGTGTTGCATCCATGTCTGAAATGTGCTGTATAAATAAAGCTTGATTTGATTTCAACAAATTAACCCAATGACTGGCCAATCAACGGACTCTTGGTCCACCTTAGTATGAAAAACTGTATCAATCCCACTTTTCCAGCCTGCTGAAGGCGTGGTGGAGTGGTAAACACCACCCCCGGCTCTACCAGGGGCTTGAGGTGGTCTCCCACAGCTCTGCTTATGTCATGTTCTGTGGCCTTACTGTTCCATTTCTGACTGCCCCTGCAACACAGAAACACATTTAGTCATATTATATAAAACACTCAAAGTAATGTATATGGAGCATCTATGGCCTCAGTTACACCTGGCACCTAAATGTGACTTCTGATCACTCCAAGCTGCATTAGGTTCAGATCTACCAGGATGGGCCTTTGACATAGTCTGGATGCAGTCAGGCCACTGAATATGCATAAGCAATGTAAAGAGGTGGGGTGAATGAGGGGCAAAGTAAATTTGACACAAATTACCTTCATAATAAATCAAATGTTGTTGGTCACATACAGGTGTTCAGCAGATGTTATTGCAGGTGTAGTGAAATGCTTGTCCTTCTAGTTCCCACAGTGCAGTAATATCTAACAATTAATATCTAACAATTTCACAACAAATACCTAATACACACAAATCTAAGTAAAGGAATGGAATTAGGAATATATAAATATATGGATAAACAATGTCAGAGCAGCATAGACTGAGATACAGTGGGGGGAAAAAGTATTTGATCCCCTGCTGATTTTGTACGTTTGCCCACTTACACTTTCACTGACAAAGAAATGATCAGTCTATCATTTTAATGGTTTATTTGAACAGTGAGAGACAGAATAACAACAACAAAAAATCCTGAAAAACGCATGTCAAAAATGTTATAAATTGATTTGCATTTTAATGAGTGAAATAAGTATTTGACCCCTTTAACTTGTTGTCTGAAGATAAAATGTACATTTTACTGAACTGCGTCCAGTCAGCAGATGGACTAGATGCCTCTTAGGCCGCCCATTGTGACTCCGTCAAGAATTCAGCAGAGCAAGTTTGTATGAAGGTCTGGTTATTAAATGGGTACATAGTTCAATAGTAATATCCTCTAAAACGCTCTGGTGACAAACTTTACTGCCCTGTTTCCAGTTGTCCACATGGCTGGAAGAACCTATTCAAGTAAGTAAATAGATTTTGAAAATGAAAAAAAAAACGATGTATTATTAGCTAACTAGCTACAGTGCAGGCTAACTCAAATGAGCTGCTAAATGAGCTAGCTATCTAGCCAACTACACATTCTGTATAGATAGATAGCTAGATATAATTAAATATCACATTCTGTATAGATATAATTAAATATCACCAGCTACCTAACTTCATATTAGCTAGCTATCTATTTATCACTGTAAAAAACAAACTCCACATGCATTTGTAGGTAGCTAGCTAACAGCCATGGAGGAGGGTGAAAGGATAGCAGCCCCAACTGTCAGTGAGAGAGGAGGCTATTCTGGATAGGGCAGGTACTTTTGTGTAGTTCCTGTCCCTAGAAGTGAGGATGGAGATAATAGTAACATAATATTCAGTGTGGTGTAATCTGACTATAATGAAGTCTGTTTCTTGTGAGGTTTTCTGTCCTCAGATAAAGAGCTCTATGAAAGCCAGTCTACATATGAAGAGGTCCCAATGAAGAGCAGTGGTTCTCAGTCCTGGGGACTCAGAGGGGCACATTGTTGTTTTTGCCTTCACACTGCACAGCTGATTCAAATGATTCAAACTCATCATCAAGCTTCAAGTGGTATTTATGTATTCATTTGTGATGCCATCCTTGATATGATCCTGTTATTGTCACATGCTACACATGTACATATGTGTGCCCATGCATCTATCAATCCAATGTTATCATGATTTGTTATCAGGGATATTATACTTTAGTAATCCACAATGACCTGGTGATGTAACAGTCTAATAATTACATTGTCTTCCATATTCCTACAGATACCTTGTAACTGGAGATTCCTTCAAAACGATTGCCTACAGTTACCGTGTAGGGCACTGCAAGGTTGGGTGACCAGGGTCATCTGGGACTGCCTCCTGGAGGAATTCAGGTGTGTGAAGGCTACCTGTGTCCTGCGTAACTTCATGAGGATGGACACGAGGACCAGGAGGGGATCTGCAGCTCGCCGCCGTGTGCCAGAGGAGGAGTCTGCTGCTCTGCAGGATGTTTCAAGGATGGGGTCCAACAACGCAGCAAGAGAGCCAATCCGTGTGCAGGAGATCTTCACCTCCTACTTCTTCAAAGAGGGTGCTGTTCCCTGGCAACACCATAGACTACACTATGCACAACCAAAGACTCTTTTAAGAGCCATTCACATTGCAATAAGAGTATTCTTCTATTTACTGAGCTATGTCAACTGCAGTTATTCAATTCAGTTTCTCTCCCTTTGATTTCTACTTCTCAGGTGAGGGTGCTGTTTAGGTAAGGGTGTGATGTCTGTGCAAAAACAAAACAGGCTATTTTAAATCACCCATATTGAAAAAATGTAGAACAATTAGACACCCTATAACCCACACCTACACACACATGTATCAATCTGATTGATGGATTGTGTTGTGCAGTAAGCAGGTTCAGGTGTATAACTGTGGCTCCTTCCACCTTCAAAGAATAGGCAAGAGGGCCAACCATGGAGAATAGTAAGACACTTCATTATTTCTATAACTACGCTGTATTGTTTGTCCTTGTTGGTCCATTCATGTTTTTCAGCATAAAGTACTCTGCAGCCACTTAGTGTGGTGTGGACACCAGGTGAGGCCACACACAGATTCCTGTTGAACACTGTCGCTTTAACTACCTTATTTTCTCAATAACAGTCTCTCTCCTTCACTTCATCCCTCTCTCCTCTTCTCCCTAAATCCTCTAGGTTATATCAGCTGTGTCGGTGAACCCCTCCTGCATCTGAACTGGCTACATAGAGGGCACAGCATGATCAGAGGTGAGAGGTCACTTGGTCAGGTCAACAGGAAGTATTATTAAAGAGATGCTTTACATTGAAATACAGATAGAGATGCAGTAGTCCCACAGTTAATGATCCCAGGTCAGTTTATATTATACAGGAAGTATTATTAAAGAGATGCTTTACATTGAAATACAGATAGAGATGCAGTAGTCCCAGAGTTAATGATCCCAGGTCAGTTTTGCATTTCACCTCCTGATTGATGACTAACAATGTTAGAATAAAAAATAAAAACACAAGGTTTAAACATGCTCTCTCTCTCACCATCTGTCTCTTGTCTGCAGGTATGTTTTGATGTGAGAGGATGCCAACCCCCAGTCCCGTCATCGTCACCTCACCTGCTTTTAAGAACCTTTGGGCCGACTAGAGACACTATGTAATTGTGATGAACTGAGAGAATATTTATGTAGCACTGTGATTCATTAATCATGTGCTGCCTTCCCTGCTCCTATGTGCTTACCTCTTTCCCTTTCTGTCTTTTACACCTCTCTCACCACCTCCTCTTTCTTCCTCTGTTTTTATAATGCACAACAGATGTGCATTGAAGTACAGATTAAACTTGTATTTATAACACTTGGATAATGAGCTTTTCAATAAAGCATTTCACATTCTCTACTGGTTGAAATGAAGTGTAATGTGATTAAATACTCCACCTATCCTGTGTTTATCAGATCAATGCAGATGAAGGGCATTAGATGTTGAGATGAACCAGTGTTAGAGTATTTACATGATGCATAGGAAGTGTAGTGTTCTGTTTTTTAACATGATATTTCTGTATATATGAATTAACTAGTTAAATCATGTTTCTTGTCTATTAGTTACAATGTGTAACCATTGATGTCCCAGGACCAAGATTGGTAAACACTGTTGAAGTGTATAATTGTAATCCATACATGCAGACACAGCGTCATTCAAAGACTGGAATTTGATACTCCTGGTATTGGATATGACTGAAAAATAATCTCAAAGACATTCATACCTAAACTGCACCTTTATTTGCCAAGGTAGAGTACATGATCAGTGAATATGTTAAATGTACAGGCTACAATGTGGGGATCTCATGCATGGTAATAACTACATGTATATACGACTTGCATCCTTGGCACAACATGATATTATATTCTACTCAATCCATAGGCTTCATTAATGTCATTCAGGCTGTTTTGAAGTTGATACAACTGGCTATGATAGCTGAGGTTCATAGGTTCTGAACTAATATGTATACCAAACGTTTGGGTCCATACACAGATCGGCTAGATAGCTAGCTACACATCCATAGGCATACAGGTATTTTAATCATCCACTGCACAATAAGCAAGAACATAGCTAGCTACGTTATTTCATCTATCTGCATGGCAAATATCAGCAAGGCAAGCTTACGAAATTGTACATTCAATTTACAGTAAATTCTTCAGCTAACTAGATTCTATACATCCACTGTTTCACAAAACGACGGCCTGGTTTGCTGGTTGTTTCAGGAGTCCCTAAAACAACCAGAATGACAATTTCATACTCATGTCACAACACCCATAATGCTAGTCAGCTAGCTGGCTAATGTTAGCTAGTCAGCTAGCTGGTTAATGTTAGCTAGTCAACTAGCTGGCTAATGTTAGCTAGTCAGCTAGCTGGCTAATGTTAGCTAGCTATTGTTAGCTAGTCAGCTAGCTGGATAATGTTAGCTAGTCAGCTAGTTGGTTAATGTTAGCTAGTCAGCTAGCTGGTTAATGTTAGCTAGTCAGCTAGCTGGTTAATGTTAGCTAGTCAGCTAGCTGGTTAATGTTAGCTAGTCAGCTAGCTGGTTAATGTTAGCTAGTCAGCTAGCTGGTTAATGTTAATGTTAGCTAGTCAGCTAGCTGGCTAAATCGCAATTTTCGTAAATGAACTTTACGATAAAAAAAATGCGTAATCGTTTGTCTCTACATTAACTAACATTTCTGTCAACTGTACATGTTTTTGCATGATTCGTTATGACGTTATAATCCCTTACATTTGCCTCCATCCTAGTATTTCTGTCCGCCATCTTTGATCCAGTTCAGTTCTGTGTAGGGGTACCCCTCTCTCCTAGTATTTCTGTCCACCATATTTGATCCAGTTCAGTTCTGTGTAGGGGTACCCCTCTCTCCTAGTATTTCTGTCCTCCATATTTGATCCAGTTCAGTTCTGTGTAGGGGTACCCCTCTCTCCTAGTATTTCTGTCCTCCATCTTAGATCCAGTTCAGTTCTGTGTAGGGGTACCCCTCTCTCCTAGTATTGCTGAAGAAAGTAATGAATATTTTATGACCAGCGATGTTCCTTATTCCTACCCTTTAACTTTTTGTCTGACAAATTAACATTTTACTCAACTGCGTTACCCACTCCAGTCAGCAGATGGCGGTCTGGGAATTTAACGCGATGCTGTTGGTGTGACGTATAATCTAGTGGACGGAACTCTTCTTTCAACAGCAGCAACAGTTAGTCAGACACCACGGTAGCTTGCTAGACAAAATAGCCGAACCGATAAAGATCTTTAGACGCGTTAGTGTATATTAGCCACTGTGTTTTAAACCCACTTCTGTGGTCTAGTTAGTTATCCGATTTAATTTCATATTTACGGTGTTGTTGTTATTATTCAGCTAGCGGGCTGGTTAAGTTAGCATTAGCCTAGCTAGCTAACATCTCCGACCATGCGGTCACTGAGCTACTCTCCTCCTGCTAAAGAAGAGGACATCACAGTAAAACAAGAAGTAGAGGGTGAGGCCGTTACTGTGAAAGAAGAAAAAGACGCGTTCAGAGTGAAAGAGGAGGAGGATGTTACAGTAAAAGAAGAGGAGGATGCAGTTTATGGAGTGGAAGAGGAAGAGGGGGAGATGACTGTTACATCGATAGAGGAGGAAACTGGACATCTGGGCCCGGTTTCCCAAACGCATCTTAAGGCGTCCAATGGTTCTAACGGTGAACTTAGCCATAAAATGGTTTTGAGAAACCGTTCCCTGATTAACACTAGTAAGTACTGTCTTAAATACAGAGGCACAAACTCTGCAGTTGTTGAACTGATGTGTGGTGTTAAAGCGGAAATATGCAATAGCTACATCCATATTGTGACTTTTAAATTATTAATTTATAGCCATTGATTCTTGAAGAATATAACACATGCCTCATGAGCTTAGTTCAACTGTTGTACCCCATCAGAACCCCAAATAAGCTTTTTTTTACTCCAATGTTTAGAAATGTAAACCAACACTCTATAGCCTCAACATAGTTAAAACTATAATGTTGATATCATGGATGGTCAGTCCTTGCATCCATAGGTCAGTCTATGAATTTGAGAGTAGTTACATTTCTCCAGACCCATAATCATCTTATAACCAAAACAGTGGTGGAATGACAGCTTTGTTATTGTTTGAACTGCAGATTGATGGGTTGTGTGGGTTTTTTCAACAGTAACAAAATGGCTGCCCAGAGGCTTGGTTTGGTAAACAGCTGAGGGATGGGGGAAGGAGGAGTGTAACCACTCAAATTTATTCATCCAGGATGTCATAATGATAGTTTAACCAGGTTTCTAGGCTATATAGTATATTCTAGAATTCATCCATGATGTCATAATGATAGTTTAACCAGGTTTCTAGGCTATATAGTATATTCTAGAATTCATCCATGATGTCATAATGATAGTTTAACCAGGTTTCTAGGATATATAGTATATTCTGGAATTCATCCATGATGTCATAATGATAGTTTAACCAGGTTTCTAGGATATATAGTATATTCTAGAATTCATCCATGATGTCACAATGATAGTTTAACCAGGTTTCTAGGCTATATAGTATATTCTGGAATTCATCCATGATGTCATAATGATAGTTTAACCAGGTTTCTAGGATATATAGTATATTCTATAACTGCCAGTGTAGATTTCCTTTGGAGGCAAATTATTAGAGCTGTTGATAAGTCATTGTATAATATTCAGCCAATTGTTTTTCATGTCATTACATTAAAGGCAAGACATACCTAGATTCAATTACATTCATGAATTGGTTTGAAACCTTTGTTTTAAACCCTTCTCAAAATTGGTGCCTTGCCGGATTTGTAAAAAATGGTTTGTCATGAAACTCTATTTTTTAAATGTATTTAAATGTAACCTTTATTTAACTATACAAGTCAGTTAACCTCTATGGACTAACATTAGATTATATCAGCAGAGTACCCAGCCAGAAATAATCAGACACCCATTTTTCAAGCTAGCATATAATGTCACATAAACCCAAACCACAGCTAAATGCAGCACTAACCTTTGATGATCTTCATCAGATGACACCCCTAGGACATTATGTTATACAATACATGCATGTTTTGTTCAATCAAGTTCATATTTATATATCAAAAACCAGCTTTTTACATTAGCATGTGACGTTCAGAACTAGCATAACCCCCGCAAACTTCCGGTGAATTTACTAAATTACTCACGATAAACGTTCACAAAAAACATAATTATTTTAAGAATTATAGATACAGAACTCCTCTATGCACTCGCTATGTCCGATTTTAAAATAGCTTTTCGGTGAAAGCACATTTTGCAATATTCTGAGTACATAGCCCGGCCATCACAGGCTAGCTATTTTGACACCCAGCAAGTTTAGCACTCACCAAAGTCAGATTTACTATAAGAAAAATGTTATTACCTTTGCTGTTCTTCGTCAGAATGCACTCCCAGGACTTCTACTTCAATAACAAATGTTGGTTTGGTTCAAAATAATCCATAGTTATATCCAAATAGCGGCGTTTTGTTCGTGCGTTCAAGACACTATCTGAAAGGTAAATAAGGGTCACGCGCCCGACGCGTTTCGTGACAAAAAAATTCTAAATATTCCATTACCGTACTTCGAAGCATGTCAACCGCTGTTTAAAATCAATTTTTATGCGATTTTTCTCGTAAAAAAGCGATAATATTCCGACCGGGAAACCCTGTATACGCTCAAAGAGAGAGAAAGTAAAAATGGAGTCGGCCCGTGCACGCCCCTCCATTCTCATTGTTCTCAGATCGACCACTTACTGAAGGCGCTAATGTGTTTCAGCCTGGGGCTCCAAAGCCAAGATTCAAATTTCTGGCGCCTTCTGAGAGCCTATGGGAGTGTTAGAAAATGTCACGTCATGCCAGAGATCCCCTGTTTTGGTTAGAGATGATCAAGAAGGTCATGAAATGGTCAGAGAGAGCGTTTCCTGTTTGGAATCTTCTCAGGTTTTGGCCTGACAAATGAGTTCTGTTATACTCACAGACACCATTCAAACAGTTTTAGAAACTTTGGAGTGTTTTCTATCCAAAGCTAATAATTATATGCATGTTCTAGTTTCTGGGCAGGAGTAATAATCAGATTAAATTGGGTATGTTTTTTATCCGGCCGTGCAAATACTGCCCCCTATCCCCAACAGGTTAACAACACCCAAATGGATAACGCTGTTCTTAATACTGTAGCAAACATTATATTAAGCAGGACATTCAAGCGAGCCTTACAATTATAATCCAAAGTAGTGTGAAATGTACTCATAAGCAACCTGGAAATGGAGGTTACTCCCCTGAGTTTTCCCCCATTCACATTCAGAATACATTGTGAAAAACTAAAATCTTTGCACACCATTTTTGCTCTAATCAGATATAGTACATCCATAACTATCGGTTTCCTCATTAGCAGGGAGGAGTTTCTACAATCAAATTGCATGTGCATCGCCCTCATGCCACAATTTTAGGAAACACAGAAAGGGCCCTACATTGGAGACCAATTAGTCGTCTGGCACAGTGCTTAAGAGTTTCAACAACATGAATAACTTATTTCTAGCCTACAATCATCTATGTTACTACTAATGTGAAAACAAGACAAAATATGACTGTTCTTGCTCATTTTAAGACAATTGTTAAATCATTTTAACATTCATTACAGACGTCAATTGTTGTACAACATCATGGCAACGCTGTTGGCATCACCTTTTACAGTGGATTTCCGCTGTTGTGGGCCTTTAACCATCTGTCTGACTTTGTTGTTCACACAGGAGAGAGACGTGACTATCATGGATCCTCTGGGGAGCCTCAACAACCTCATGATGCTGACAAGGCAGAGAAGAGTCTCTCCACATCAGAACACCTCAATAAACACCAGCAGAGACCCACAGGGAAGAGAACTCACTGCTGCTCTGACTGTGGGAAGAGATTCACCTCATCAACAGGCATTCAAATTCATCAGAGAATCCACACAGGAGAGAAACCCTATAGCTGTGATCAATGTGGGAAGAGTTTTACTGAGTCAGGCAAACTGAAATCACACCAGAGAACACACACAGGAGAGAAACCTTATAGCTGTGGTCAATGTGGGAAGAGTTTTACTGAGTCAGGCAAACTGAAATCACACCAGAGAACACACACAGGAGAGAAACCTTATAGCTGTGGTCAATGTGGGAAGAGTTTTACTCAGTCAAGCAACCTGATATCACACCAGAGAACACACACAGGAGAGAAACCTTATAGCTGTGGTCAATGTGGGAAGAGTTTTACTCAGTCAAGCAACCTGATATCACACCAGAGAACACACACTGGAGAGAAACCTTTTATCTGTGGTCAATGTGGTAAGAGTTTTACTACATCTGGCTCTCTGACTGAACACCAGAGAACACACACAGGAGAGAATCCTTGCTGTAATCAATGTGGGAAGAGTTTTACTACATCTAGCTATCTAGCAATACACCAGAGAACACACACAGGAGAGAAACCTTGCTGTAATCAATGTGGGAAGAGTTTTTCTACATCTGGCTATCTATCAATACACCAGAGAACACACACAGGAGAGAAACCTTGCTGTAATCAATGTGGGAAGAGTTTTTCTACATCTGGCTATCTATCAATACACCAGAGAACACACACAGGAGAGAAACCTTGCTGTAATCAATGTGGGAAGAGTTTTACTACATCTGGCTCTCTGACTCGACACCAGAGAACACACACAGGAGAGAAACTTTATAGCTGTGATCTATGTTGGAAGAGATACTCTGATAAAAGATCTCTGATCAAACATCAGAAAATACATACATGAAGGAGTTGTTTCATGACATCAATGAAAAAATGTCAATGTTTTTAACATTGTAGTAGGAGTATTTTTGGGAATTTCACAATTTAGAACCCTAAACGTTTGCCCCATTCAATTGATTTCAGCGTGATATGGATATTAGCCTTGGGAAAAATCCAGGCTCTGAATTGAAAGAGTTACTATTTATGTGATTTAACAAAAAGTACTAACAAAAAAAGAGTTGTGTTACACTTACCATGTTGGTGACCCACTTGAATCAAAATGCAACACTTCAAAATGTAGCGAGCTGTTTTCTACCAGTTGTCCTCTAACCAGGGATGTACACATTATTCCCAGATTCCGTGTGCTTTTTGAGCTGTTAGTTTTAACAGGACGTGCAACCTCATCTCCCTTCTGTCACACAAATGATTTTAGCATGATATCAATGAGTTATGACAAATAAGTGTTGTGTTCCTTTGTTTAGCGACCCCTAAATTTAAATGCATCACTCCAAAATGTAGCTGACTGTCTTCTGCAGGTTGTCCTCTAACCAGTGAGGTAAAATATATCTCCCATTTCCATGTGTTTTTTTGGGTTGTGCCAAAAACGCTATTTTGACAAGTAGCAATAAATCACTGATATCGATTAGGCGGGAAATCAGGTTGTACGTACTGTTGAAACTAACATAACTAAAAAAACACATGGAAATGGAGATATCTTTTACCTCACTGGTTAGAGGACAACCTGCAGAAGACAGTCAGCTACATTTTGGAGTGATGCATTTAAATGTAGGGGTCGCTAAACAAAGGAACACAAAACTTATTTGTCATCACTCATCGATATCGTTTTCAATTTATCACAAACTGTTTCTGCATTTGGACTATTGATTTGGACACGTTAAAACTGTGACATTGGGGATATCCCACCTAGCAAAATGTAATTGAAACTAAGACTATGCCCGACGTACAATATAAGTTTGTTTTTAGTTGAAAAGAAAACTATTTAATTTCAATGTACTTGCAGCTTATACACATGGATGTCTATAATACATTTTATTAACAATCCTAATAAATTGAGTGCTCCAGTCAACACCTTTAGTTGCTCCACCTTGTGGGTTTTTCTTCTGTTTGCCTCTTCTTGGGCAGATTTAGTGGGTCTCATGGTGGGTGTCTTTTATGTCCCAGTTGTTGTTACTAGTCAACTTTCAGTGGACACTGAGAGCAAAACTGCAAGATTATGTTATAATACTTTTATTGCATCAAATGGTTGTTTTATGCAACAGAATAGAGGGTTCTTATAACTATTGTGTCTGTGTTCTACTGAGGATGGGCCTCTGGGAGAAAACACTGTCAGGAGATTTACAATGTCTTTTGGGTGATAAAACCTAAAGAGACCGCATTCCAGAACATGAGTTAATGTTTCTGTTCTATATGGTACCAGGGAGCGATGACCCCAGGGCCAGACCCTGGTCTCTACACAAAGAGTACTGTTTTTACAGCAGATACTGTCTGCTGAGAATTATAAGTATCTTTCATACAAATCTTAACCTTGTGACCCGTTCTATACATCTGTTGTTGGTCATGTAGGTTGAAAGGGCTATAAAAGACCTTTGTACTTTTGTCCCCTGGGTCCACCAGCCATCATTATTGTAGGGCACTCAATTGATTCACTTTATATGTGTACGTTATATTGACCTGCTCCCTTATAAGTGAATAAAGATTTAGTTTAAGAATAACTCTGACTTGTGATAAGTTTGTCTCTCCTCAATTGATATTAAAGAAAATAACAACCACATTTGGGGATGTGAATCTTGACTTGGTGACCGCTCCTGGTGACCTGGGTAAATGATGCACGAGGGATCTCAGGGAGACCACACTGCGGGAACGGGGCAAATGGACCCACCTTTGTTCTGAGAGGCAGCCAGCCGAGTGGATACCACATCTCAAATGTAGTTTTAAGAAAGAGGTGAGCGAAACAGGCAAAGTGGAGTTTTTAGAAAAGAGTGTGTATTCCTGTGTGGAGGTGTAAACAGGGCCCAGTCAGTAGGCTCTGAGGCTGTCAGCTATCTATGAACTGGATGAAAACTAGAATCTGTGTTTACTAGTTAAGACCATTTATGGTATAGTATGGTGCACCTGTAATTTTTTTAAACCTGGACACCATTTTAGAAGTATTGAAAGATGTAAATGTATGAGTTGCATTATCCTAGGAACTAACCATTAGATAGAAATGTGGAAATATTCCTGCAGGTTAAAATATTGTTGAAAAACAACTAATTGATTAGGTATGTTTGGGAATAGCATTGTGTGACTGTGGAAATGAGTCTTAAACCCGTTAGGGCTACCCCCCCACTTCTCTTAATTTCCGCCTGAAGACATACCCAAATCTAACTGTCTGTAGCTCAGGCCCAGTAGCAAGGATATGCATTTTCTTGGTTTCATTTGAGAGGAAACACTCTGAAGTTTGTGGAAATGTGAATTGAATGTAGGAGAATATAACACAATAGATCTGGTAGAAGAAAATACAAGGAAACAAACATACGTTTTCTGGTTTCTATTGTTGTTGCACCATCTTTCAACTGAAAAGGAACAGCCAAACATTCAGATAGGATGCTGGGGATCATTTCTATGCAGAATGTAAGAGGGCAACAGTATCTGAGAAAAGTTTGCTCACCACCAAAAGAAAACAACTTCCATTTCACATAATCAACTACAATGCTTCACCTTCACCAATATAAACATGGTGTCTACTGGCTTTCAACAATTAAAAACAAGAAAAAAACACGTATTTCTAAATAATAATATACAATAGTACTATTTTTTTCTCCTTTTTCTGTCTATAGAATCCTAAAACTCACTAGCTTCTAGAACTCTCGTCTTCCTAAAACTCACTAGCTTCTAGAACACTCGTCTTCCTAAAACTCACTAGCTTCTAGAACACTCGTCTTCCTAAAACTCACTAGCTTCTAGAACTCTCGTCTTCCTAGAACTCTCGTCTTCCTAAAACTCACTAGCTTCTAGAACTCTCGTCCCCTTGGAACGAGCCCAAACAAAAATCATCTCAAATACGGAAAAACATGCCGTATAACAAAACTCAAATCAAATTGTACTGCGCCGAATAGAACAGACCTAACAGTGAAATGCTGACTTACGAGCCCCTAACCAACAGTGCAGTTTCAAAAACATACAGAAAATAATAAGAGATAAAACTCATCTCCAACACGGAAAAACGTGTCAAAATAATATGTGATCCATGGTAACGCACTGGCTAAACACAAAACACAAAACTTTTTAACTGCCCACCCTTGAGACAATCAGCAACCAAGTTGTCCTCACCACAGACATGTCTGATTTCAAGAGGAAACTCCTGCAATATCCATAGTAACTTTCCACACCTCACTGCGGAGCTTCTCTCTCTTTTCAGGGTTCACTAGATAGGCATGTTGTTGGAACGGGGCCCAGTCCCCAATGTCATGCTCTAGTACATTTGGGTTGGCACATCTGAGAATGAACACAGATATTATAAAATTACATTATAAAATTATCCCTGATATTACGTCAATATAATTGTACCCAAAAATTGTCAGTTGGTTGCATAAATCATTGATTACTAAATGTTACATTAATTGTAAATATGAAATATCAAACCAAATGTACACCCCTTTGTTAATATGTATTGGCAATAATTAACTTAATGGTGAGGCATGGAATTATAAAACACGTATCTTTTGTCAGGCTGAATGTTTGAAATATGAGGTGATTTGAGTCCTGCTTCTTCAGTAGTGGAATAAAGACAATTAGTACTTGAATGTTGTCAATAAATGCTGGAGTGATGTAGGATTGTTAATACAATTGATTATAGACCAATTATTATACTGAGTCAATGTGTATAGGCTGCAAGGACGTTGAATTTAAGTTGTTTTCAAGTCAATGAAAAAAACTACATCTTCTCAACTTTCACTTTCAACTAAAACTGAATGTGTATTGGATGTTGGGCATAGTCTTATTTTCAACATCTTTTCAATTACATTTTGCTGGGTGGGATATTTTCCATGCATTTCATCATTAAGTCCTTTAGGAAATAATGTCTGGTGGGCGTGTCCAAATCAATAACCAAAATGCAGAAACAGTTTGGGATGAATTGAAAATCTAAACATAAAATGTGCTATATACACAAACATCTGCCACAATAATCATATTACTTGTATTTTTATTAAACAAGCTTCTTATAAACTGCACAAGCACCAGAAACACTGTTGTTATGACAAGTAGCAATAAATCACTGATATCGATTAGGGGGGAAATCAGGTTGTAGGTGCTGTTGAAACTAACACAACTAAAAAAACACATGGAAATGGGAGATATATTTTACCTCACTGGTTAGAGGACAACCTGCAGAAGACAGTCAGCTACATTTTGGAGTGATGCATTTAAATTTAGGGGTCGCTAAACAAAGGAACACAACACTTATTCATCGATATCATGCTAAAATCATTTGTGTGACAGGAGGGAGATGAAGTTGCACGTCCTGTTAAAACTAACAGCTCAAAAACCACACAGAATCTGGGAATAATGTGTACATCCCTGGTTAGAGGACAACTGGTAGAAAACAGCTGGCTACATTTTGAAGTGTTGCATTTTGATTCCAGTGGGTCACCAACATGGTAAGTGTAACACAACTCTTTTTTTGTTAGTCACTTTTTGTTAAATCTCATAAATAGTACTCTTCCATTTCAGAGCCTGGATTTTCCCTCTGAGGCTAATATCCATATCATGTTGAAATCAATAGAACAGGGGACAAACGTTTAGGGTTCTACATTGTGACATTATTAAAATACTCCTTCTACAATGTTAAAACATTCTACATTGTGACATTAATTCATTGATATCATGAAACAACTCCTTCATGTATGTATTTTCTGATATTTGATCAGAGATCTTTTATCAGATTATCTCTGGTCACAGCTATGAGGTTTCTCTCCTGTGTGTGTTCTCTGGTGTTGAGTCAGAGAGCCAGAATCAGCAAAACTCTTCCCACATTGATCACAGCTATAAGATTTCTCTCCTGTGTGTGTTCTCTTGTGTGATGTCAGATGGCCAGATTGACCAAATCTCTTCCCACATTGATCACAGCTATAAGGTTTCTCTCCTGTGTGTATTCTCTGGTGCACTGTCAGCTGGCCAGATCTACCAAAACTCTTCCCACATTGATCACAGCTATAGGATTTCTCTCCTGTGTGTATTCTCTGGTGCACTGTCAGATTGCTAGATTGACCAAAACTCTTCCCACATTGATCACAGCTATAAGGTTTCTCTCCTGTGTGTCTTCTCTGGTGTAATATCAGACCCCCAGACTCAGTAAAACTCTTCCCACACTGATCACAGCTATATAGTTTCTCTCCTGTGTGTGTTCTCTGTATATAGTTTCTCTCCTGTGTGTGTTCTCTGGTGTGATGTCAGATTGCTAGATTTACCAAAACTCTTCCCACATTGATCACAGCTATATGGTTTCTCTCCTGTGTGTGTTCTCTGGTGCACTGTCAGATTGCTAGATTGACCAAAACTCTTCCCACATTGATCACAGCTATAAGGTTTCTCTCCTGTGTGTCTTCTCTGGTGTAATATCAGACCCCCAGACTCAGTAAAACTCTTCCCACATTGATCACAGCTATATGGTTTCTCTCCTGTGTGTGTTCTCTGGTGCACTGTCAGATTGCTAGATTGACCAAAACTCTTCCCACATTGATCACAGCTATAAGGTTTCTCTCCTGTGTGTCTTCTCTGGTGTAATATCAGACCCCCAGACTCAGTAAAACTCTTCCCACATTGATCACAGCTATATGGTTTCTGTCCTGTGTGTGTTCTCTGGTGCACTGTCAGATTGCTAGATTGACCAAAACTCTTCCCACATTGATCACAGCTATAGGGTTTCTCTCCTGTGTGTATTCTCTGATGAATTTTAATGCCTGTTGATGAGGTGAATCTCTTCCCACAGTCAGAGCAGCAGTGAGTTCTCTTCCCTGTGGGTCTCTGCTGGTGTTTCTTGAGGTGTTCTGATCTGGAGAGACTCTTCTCTGCCTCGTCAGCATCATGAGGTTGTTGAGGCTCCCCAGAGGATCCACGATAGTCACATCTCTCTCCTGTGTGAACAACAAAGTCAGACAGATGGTTAAAGGCCCACAACAGCAGAAATCCACTGTTTATTTGAGGTAAAAGGTGATGCCCAGATCATACCCATGAACAACAATTGACTTCTGTTAAATTATTTGACCATTAAGACAGTCAACTTAGCAACAATCATATTTTGTCTTGTTTTCAAATCAGTAGTAACTAGAAATAAGTTATTAAAGTTGTTGTAACTCTAAGCAGTGTGCCAGACAACTATTGGTCTCCAATATAGGTCCCTTTCTGTGTTTGCTAAAATTGCAGCACGAAGGCAATGCGCACACAATTTGATTGCAGAAACTCCTCCCTGCTAATGAGGAAACCGCTAGTTATGGATGTAGTATATCTGGTAATGAGGAAACCACTAGTTATGGATGTAGTATATCTGGTAATGAGGAAACCACTAGTTATGGATGTAGTATATCTGGTAATGAGGAAACCACTAGTTATGGATGTAGTATATCTGGTAATGAGGAAACCACTAGTTATGGATGTAGTATATCTGGTAATGAGGAAACCACTAGTTATGGATGTAGTATATCTGGTAATGAGGAAACCACTAGTTATGGATGTAGTATATCTGGTAATGAGGAAACCACTAGTTATGGATGTAGTATATCTGGTAATGAGGAAACCACTAGTTATGGATGTAGTATATCTGGTAATGAGGAAACCACTAGTTATGGATGTAGTATATCTGGTAATGAGGAAACCACTAGTTATGGATGTAGTGTATCTGGTAATGAGGAAACCACTAGTTATGGATGTAGTATATCTGGTAATGAGGAAACCACTAGTTATGGATGTAGTGTATCTGGTAATGAGGAAACCACTAGTTATGGATGTAGTATATATGCTAATGAGGAAACCACTAGTTATGGATGTAGTATATTTGGTAATGAGGAAACCACTAGTTATGGATGTAGTATATCTGGTAATGAGGAAACCACTAGTTATGGATGTAGTATATCTGCTAATGAGGAAACCACTAGTTATGGATGTAGTATATCTGGTAATGAGGAAACCACTAGTTATGGATGTAGTATATCTGCTAATGAGGAAACCACTAGTTATGGATGTAGTATATCTGCTAATGAGGAAACCACTAGTTATGGATGTAGTATATCTGGTAATGAGGAAACCACTAGTTATGGATGTAGTATATCTGGTAATGAGGAAACCACTAGTTATGGATGTAGTATATCTGGTAATGAGGAAACCACTAGTTATGGATGTAGTATATCTGGTAATGAGGAAACCACTAGTTATGGATGTAGTGTATCTGGTAATGAGGAAACCACTAGTTATGGATGTAGTATATCTGGTAATGAGGAAACCACTAGTTATGGATGTAGTGTATCTGGTAATGAGGAAACCACTAGTTATGGATGTAGTATATATGCTAATGAGGAAACCACTAGTTATGGATGTAGTATATTTGGTAATGAGGAAACCACTAGTTATGGATGTAGTATATCTGGTAATGAGGAAACCACTAGTTATGGATGTAGTATATCTGCTAATGAGGAAACCACTAGTTATGGATGTAGTATATCTGCTAATGAGGAAACCACTAGTTATGGATGTAGTATATCTGGTAATGAGGAAACCACTAGTTATGGATGTAGTATATCTGGTAATGAGGAAACCACTAGTTATGGATGTAGTATATCTGGTAATGAGGAAACCACTAGTTATGGATGTAGTATATCTGGTAATGAGGAAACCACTAGTTATGGATGTAGTATATCTGGTAATGAGGAAACCACTAGTTATGGATGTAGTATATCTGGTAATGAGGAAACCACTAGTTATGGATGTAGTATATCTGGTAATGAGGAAACCACTAGTTATGGATGTAGTATATCTGCCTGGAGCAAAAATGGTGAGCAAAGATTTTAGTTTTTCACGATGTATTCTGAATGTGAATGGGGGAAACTCAGGGGAGTAACCTCCATTTCCAGGTTGCTTATGAGTTCATTTCACACTACTTTGGATTATAATTGTAAGGCTCGTTTGAATGTCCTGCTTAATATAATGTTTGTGTCGTCATCGCAAATCAACCAATTTGTACGTAAAAAACACTTCAACCAGTAAAATGCTCTTTGGCTTTTCCATCAGCCTGACAATGAGGGTTTGTACACTGTTTGCCAAATTGGCCCATAACTTCAACTAACAACAAATATACCCATGTAATGAACGAAGAAGCACTTTGGTTGTTGTTGCATGACACACATAGTGTCCTCTAGGACCCATAACAACAACATAGACCTACAGTAGGACCCATAACAATAACATAGACCTACTGTAGGACCCATAACTTCACCTAACAACAACATAGACCTACTGTAGGACCCATAACTTCACCTAACAACAACATAGACCTACTGTAGGACCCATAACTTCACCTAACAACAACATAGACCTACTGTAGGACCCATAACTTCACCTAACAACAACATAGACCTACTGTAGGACCCATAACTTCACCTAACAACAACATAGACCTACTGTAGGACCCATAACTTCACCTAACAACAACATAGACCTACTGTAGGACCCATAACTTCACCTAACAATATAGACCTACTGTAGGACCCATAACTTCACCTAACAATAACATAGACCTACTGTAGGACCCATAACAACAACATAGACCTACTGTAAGACCCATAACTTCACCTAACAACATAGACCTACTGTAGGACCCATAACTTCACCTAACAATAACATATACCTACTGTAGGACCCATAACTTCACCTAACAATAACATAGACCTACTGTAGGACCCATAACAACAAATATAGGAAAATAGCTCTGTGTGTTGAACAATAGCCTATCCATCAAGGAACAGTTATCTACACATTATGAGCAAAGTAGGGATGTTGGATCCAACGTGGAGCGTATCTCTGTGCACAAACAGAGTAACGAGACCCTACTGTAAATCAACCAGACAATAACACATTATAAACATCCATTTGTTAGGGATGATGGATCCAACATGGAGCACGGCATAACTGTCTTTACCAGAGTAATGAATGAAGAAGCACTTTGGTTGTTGTTGCATGTTGTGGCTTCTGTCATGTGACTGTCATTCAGAAAATGATTTCCTGGATCAGCTGATGATAGTTGAACATGTGACTGTAACTAAACAGCTACAGTATAAAGAATTATGTGTAATTATTGAAGAACCGCGTTAATGACAGTATCCATTTGGGTGTTGTCAATAAAGTTAAGGTGACTCTTGGTTAGAACCATTGCATTTAGTAAACTCTGAAATGATTTAGGATTTCTGTGCCCATGAAAACTGTTTTCCCAGCGTAACATAAGGAGACACTAAATGTTACGTAGTTAGAGAGCATTTCAGAGATCTGAATACAAAAACCTGTCCTAACAGGACAATAACCTAAACCACAAGGCCAAATCTACACTGGAGGAGCTTACCAAGATGACATTGAATGTTCCTGAGTGGCCTAGTTACAGTTTGGACTTAAATCGTCTTGAAAGTCTATAGCAAGACTTGAAAACGGCTTTCTAGCAATGATCAACAACCAACTTGACAGAACAGGAAGGATTTTAAAAAGAATAATGAATATTCACATGAAGATCAGCCTCCTATTGGATGACATCACGACTTCCCATCAAGCCAACTCCTTGAAGGCCTTACTATGACATCACTCACTCCTTCTAGTTTGCAGTTGTTAAAAAAACACTATTTTGCTCAAAACATTTATTTGTTTCCTTTTAGTGTGTTTATACTTTACGATATTTATATATCACTTTTCAACAGGAAAAGTTTTTTTTTTAAATCACTGGAGGACGTCATGGACAATTCCGACAGTTTAAAAACATATTCAAGTGTAGTAGGGCTTCCCTTTTAAAAATCACACATTAGTTCAACAACTGCAGAGTTTGTGCCCCTGTTTTATAAGATAGTACTCACTGTATTTACTGGTAATAATCAGATCAATGTCCCTGTTTTATAAGATATTACTCACTGTATTTACTGGTGTTAATCAGATCAATGTCCCTGTTTTATTAGATAGTACTCACTGTATTTACTGGTGTTAATCAGATCAATGTCCCTGTTTTATTAGATAGTACTCACTGTATTTACTGGTGTTAACCAGAACAATGTCCCTGTTTTATTAGATAGTACTCACTGTATTTACTGGTGTTAATCAGATCAATGTCCCTGTTTTATTAGATAGTACTCACTGTATTTACTGGTGTTAATCAGTTCTCCAGTCTTCTCTTCTTCGTCCTCTAATGTGACAGTAATCTCCCCCTCTTCATCCTCCACTCCAAAAACGTCTTCATTTTCTTTCACAATAACATCCTCCTCCTCTTTCACTCCAAAAACTGCATCCTCCTCTTTCTCTTCCTCTTCTTTTACTGTAACATCCTCCTCCTCTTTCACTCTGAACGCGTCTTCCTCTTCTTTCTCTGTAACGTCTTTCTCTTCTTCTTTCACGGTAACAGCCTCACCCTCTACTTGTTGTTTTACTGTGACATCCTCCTCTTCCTTCTCCTCTTTCACGACAATGTTCAACCCCAGAGCTTCTTTCTCCGTCCAACAGACCTCCTCTTTAGCAGGAGGAGAGTAGCTTAGTGAGCGCATGGTCGGAGATGTTAGCTAGCTAGACTAGTGCTAACTTAACCAGCCAGCTAGTTGACTTACAACGTAAATATTAAATTAAATGGGGTAGCTAGTTGTTTACACATAAGTATGTTTAAATCACAGTTGCAATTAAACCAGGAAAGTGTCTAAAGAACTTGAATGTTCCGACTTTGTTGGCTAGCGAGCTACCGAGGTGGCTGCAGTTGTTGAAGAGTGGAGGCGCTGGAAGATGGCGGCGAGTGTAGACGAGATTTCAGCTTGCTCCGAGTAACCTTAACTTTTATCCCTCTCAAACTTACTTAAATGTAACGGAACTTGGCTTATAGTAAACACAATAGAGAACAACACTTAGTTGACCGATAATTTGATTCATAACTTTGAGAAATGGAAGGAAAAAATGTGCGAAAGAGCAAAGGGAAGAGAAGGCAGTTGCTAGCTGAGCACTCATACGTTGGAGAAAAACCGCCACCTGACTCCTCAGGAGAAGAAATGGAGGATTCTGGACATTCGGTTGATTCTGAAAATGCAGTCAATAGTCCTGCACCCAAAAAGACACATAAAGAATTATCTTTGCGCGAACTACTAATCAACATAATCGATGCTGTAAACTAAAGAGCCGACGGTCTGGAGAAAATGATACACGAAAACACATAAAAAATAGTTGACCTCGAGACCTCTCTGAATCATGCATACAAGAGTATCGAAGAGCTTAAACTTGCAAACACTGCTACGTCTGAGAAATGCATTGCTCAGGAGAAGACCATCGCAGACATGCAAGAGCGCTTATCGGAAGCAGAGCGATACCGGAGAAGGTGGGGTCTACGGCTTTACGGTGTCCCCGAGAACCAGGATGAGAATGTGAAGCGCTTAGTAAGAGACATCTGTAACCGTGTGGCACCGGACTTCCCCGATGGATATATGGATATGGCTGTGGATGTCGCTCATCGTATTGGGAAGAAACAAGATGCCATCGTCAGCCGATCGATCATCATCCAGTTTGCTTTTCGCACAGCGAGAGATGCAGTTTGGAAGAAAGCAAAGGAAAGCGCCTTTCTGAAAGAGAGAAAACTTAGATTCGGTGAGGACTTGACTGCAGCAGACAAGGCAGCAAAGGCAAAATTGTGGCTTCTCGTACAACAGGCCCGAAATCAAGGAAACGGTGGATACTACAGGGGAATCAGAGCTTTTTTCGCCAACGGTAAAGAAATACGACCGGGGTGATTTGATTTGTTCTGTCGGTAGGTTTACAAGGTAGTTCCTTCCCCACTGCAAACTGAACGTTCTACTTTTGAAACATGGTGTTACTATTTTACAAGTTAAGAATTCTGTTAATACATATATGAAGCAACTTTTTATAGAGAGGGTAAAGTTGAGATTGCATAGGATTTTTCTTTCTATTCTATAGATATGGACTTGAAGTTTATGTCAATCAATGCCAGGGGGATACGTAACATGTTGAAGAGAAAAGCTTTGTTGTTGTTTTGTAAGGACTGCAACGCAGATCTTGCATTCGTTCAAGAAACACATTCATGCAAAGAGGACTATAATTATTGGAAAAATCAGTGAGGCAGTGACATTTTTTTGGCCCACGGGACAAATCATTCAGCTGGGGTTGCAATTTTAGCACACAATTTCAAAGGGACATTGTTGTTTACTCAAATGGGCTCCAATGGACATTGGCTAGTAGCGGTCATCAACCACATGGACAGATTATTTGTGTTGTGTAATGTATATGGATACTGTTCTAGTCCTCCAAATAACTTACTTCTAGAGGAAATTGAAGAAATTCTTAAAAATCTTCTGAGAAAATACCCATCCAGTCAGATAATAGTTGGTGGAGATTTTAATATGGTTTATTCTAATGAGACTGATAGATTGCCTCATAGGCCTAACATTGGTGTGAACAAGTTGGTGAATTTCTGCCAAAGCCTGGACTTAATTGACATATGGAGAGTAAAAAACCCTGGAGAGATACAATACACATGGAGTAATAGAGATCGTTCCTTACAATCAAGAATTGATTTGTGGGTGATAACCTCTAGTCTTGTGCCCAACACTGTAGAGGTAAAAATACTGCCTGCAGTCCTGACGGATCATAAAGTCATATGGTTGACTGTAAGAATATGCAGTAATGATGGTAAGAAATACTCTGGTGGTTACTGGAAACTAAATAACTCATTGTTATTGCATGATGATTTAAAAAATGTGATTAAGAATCTAATTTTTGTTTACTGGAGTTTAGCTACATCTAATGCAGAATATGGGAAATATTGGGAACTGCTGAAATTTAAAATCCGCTCAGCCTGTATTACTTATGGAAAACGGCTTGCTTTAAGAAGGAGATGTGAGGTAGTTGAACTCTCTAGGACAATTGTCGTTATCACAGAGATTGAGCATCTTGATCTTAATGAGAAAGCTAATTTGAATGATTTACAGAATCAACTAGATACATTGTATGAGGAAAAGGCTAGAGGAGCTTTCATAAGATCTAGAAAACAATGGCTTGAAAAAGGTGAAAAGAACAGTAGATACTTTTTTAATTTGGAGAAGAGGAGAGGGGAACTCAACACACTTCGGAAACTTAAAATTAATGGGGTTACCACTGAGGATAGAGAGTTGTTATCAGAATTTACCAATACATTTTATGAGAATCTTTACTCCTTAGATAACAATTTGTGTGACTCTAAGGATCTCCTTGATTCTATAGAGAATGTTAATTCGATTAGTGAAGAACTCAATCAGTCTTGTTGCCAAGATTTATCCATTATGGACATCCAGTACGGGGTTGCTCAGTTAAAAAAGAACAAATCTCCAGGTTATGATGGATTAACCTCTGAATTTTACAAAACCTTCTTTGAAGAAATAGCACCTTTTTTACTTGAAACCTTTAAGGAGGCTATAAAGAAGGGAGAACTACCTGCCTCTCTGAAGCAAGGGGTTATTACTCTTATACCTAAACCACACAAGGATCTCCTAAGTATTGATAATTGGCGTCCAATCACACTCCTAAATAACGACTACAAAATTATAGCCTTAATCTTTGCAAAAAGGTTAAAGTCTTGCTTAAATGATCTGATTGATGAATGTCAATCAGGGTTTATGAAAGGGCGCCATATATCTAATAATCTGAGGCTGATATTAGACTTGGTTGAGTATCGTGATCTATTAGATGACTTCCCTGTTATCCTATTTCTGGATTTTCAGAAAGCATTTGATACAGTAAGTCACAATTTTATCTTTGATTGTCTTAAGCATTTGAAATTTGGTCATTTCTTTGTTGATGCTATTAGAACTCTGTATAATGGTGGCAATAGCTGTATCAAACTCTGTCATGGAACATCCTCAAGATTTAACATTTACAAAGGAATACGACAAGGTTGTCCAATTTCATCTTTTTTATTTTTGTTAGTTTCTCAAATGTTATGCTCATTAGTTCATAAAAGTAAATTTGAAGGCATTACATTCCAGTCCAGAGAGATCAAGATATCCCAACTGGCAGATGACACCTCACTTTTTTTGAAAAATGTATCTCAAGCTAGATTAGCATTGGATATCGTGAAGCAGTTCTCCAAAATCCCAGGCTTGACTTTAAATCTTTCCAAATGTGAGTTGTTTGTTTTGAAAGGAGCTGTCAACAAAGCAGATTGTAACATCTCTGAAAAAGATACTGTAACCTACCTCGGTGTAAAGATCACCAAAAATCTTAAGGCTATGAATGATCTTAATTTGAACCCTGTAACTGAATCTATCAAAAAAAAATTATCCTCATGGTTAGGGAGGGATTTAAGTCTTCAAGGAAGGGTGCTTTTATCCAAAGCTGAGGGGCTATCTCATGCATCCTATCTTTTTTCATCTATTGACATTCCCAAATCCACTTGCTGTACCTTAGATAGGCTTTTGTACAACTTCATATGGAAAAACAAGCCACATAAGATAAAAAGAGATGTTATCACCAACAGGGTTTGTGATGGCGGTCTAAATGTCTTAGATTTCACTCTCTTCAATCAGATATCAAAGGTCAACTGGATTAAAAGGTACATAAAAAATCCTCATAGCTTCTGGAATATTATACCTCATTTTGTTTTTCAGAAGTTCGGCGGGCTTAATTTTTTACTACAATGTCCATATATTGTGGGTAAAATTCTTGTGAAACTGGCGGTTTTTCACAAGCAGGCTTTAATGTGCTGGGCTTTGTTGTATAAACACAACTTTTCACCTCATAAATGTTTTATTTGGAACTATGGGTCAATATTACATAGAAATAAGATGTTATTTAACCATAAATGGTTCTCGAAAAACATTGTTCTTGTCAGCCAATTGGTTAATAACGGTGGGAATCTATTTACACGGAGAGAATTTATGGAAATATACAACTTTGAGGTTTCAAGCAAGGAATATGACACTGTTATTAAAGCTATACCTAGTGGGATAAAAACTTTACTTCAGAATAATGCATATTTTGGAATATCTCCGATTGTAAGCGATATTCAGGTGAATGGCATTGGTCTACTAGATACGAAATTCAACAATCGTTTAATAAGGGATATTTTCTACAGGAAGTCTATTCCCTCTGCGATATTTTGTTGGGCTTCATTGTTTGATGTAAACTGGCGCCGTGCTTGGCTCACTCCACACAGATTTATGGTGACCAATAAAGTAAAGGAGATCTCCTTTAAGATAATCCATAGATGCTATCCGTGTAATAGCTTGATTTCTAAATATATATTTGACGTTACCAGTGAATGCAGTTTTTGTGAACTAGAAACTGAATCCATTGAACACTTATTCTGTAATTGTTTATATAGTGAAGTATTTTGGACTGATGTAAAACTATATCTTAGCCGCAAATTGCATACAACCATTGATATTACTAAGTTTGACATATTATTTTACTACACTGATTCCACAATTGAACGTGAGTATGTCATAAATCTCTTTATTTTATTAGGAAAATCTTTCATCCACAAATCAAAATTTTTGAAGAAAAAGCCCCTTTTCTTAATTTTTTTATCTGATGTGGAACAGTACGTAGAATCTTTAAATCGTATACAAAACAATATGTCAAAAAAATGGATTCGATATATGTCTGTATTTGATTTGATATAATAGTTTTTTTATTTTTCTCTAATTTCTTTGGATTCCCTCTGGCTGTTATGTTATGTTATGTTTTGCATGTTACTTTTTTGCATGTTACTGTTATTTACAACAAGTTAAATAAAGATCTGTGTAAACTAAAAAAATAAAAAAAATAATAGTTAGCGAATACATTACTGTAAACTAAAAAAAATTATAAAAATTAAATAATAAAAAAATTATGAATATGAAACTGCCTTAAATACAGATGTGAATGATAGTATGTTTTAAATTCTCACTTAAAATATGCAGTGCTCTATTTGAACGTCTCAATATAATATTATTATTTCATGAAAGGAATGAAAAATACATTTGTTTTAAAAAAAAAAAAAAATCTCAACTGCGTTTCCCTCCAGTCAGCAGACGGCGATGTGCGTCTTTCAGGCGATGCTGCAGCGTGACGTATAATCTAGTGGACGGAACGGATCAACAACAACGAGTCAGCCACCTTGGTAGCCAACAGCCGAAACATTTAGACTGTTTCTGTGCATATTTGCCTCTGTGTTTTAAATATACTTCTGACATCTAGTTAATTGCCCCCATTTAAATGTTATAGGTACATTGTTAGTCAACTAGCTGGCTTGATAAGTTAGCCTAGCACTAAACTAGTCGCTCATGCTAACTAGCTAGCTAACATCCCCGACCATGAGCTCACTGATGTATTCCTCGCCTACTAAAGAAGGGGAGGTCTGCTGGACGGAGAAAGAAGCTCTGTGGCTGAACATTGTCATGAAAGAGGAGAAGGAAGACGCGTTCAGAGTGAAGGAGGAGGAGGATGTTACTGTAAAAGAAGAGGAGGAAGAGAAAGAAGAGGATGCAGTTTTTGGAGTGAAGAAAGGGAGAGATAACGGTCATATTGACAGAGGAGTCAGGAGATCTGATTACCATCAGTAAGTACTGTCTTAAAAACGGACTCTAACTGTCCAAAGGGTTTGAACGAATGTGTTGTTTTAAAGCAGCATACTGAAATTCTATACTTGAAAATGTTGTTCTGTACTCTAGGAATTTATGTTATAATATAATGTTAAAGCTACATTTTAAAATGGGTGATTAAAGCCCTGAATGCTGATTGGCTGACAGCCATGGTATATCAGGCCGTATACCACGGGTATGTCATGTATTTTTACTGTTCTAATTATGTTGGTAACATGTTTATAATAGCAATAAGACACCTCAGGGGTTTGTGATAGATGGCTAATATACCACGGCTAAGTTCTGTATCCGGGCACTCTGTGTTGAGTCGTGCTTAAGAACAGTCTTTAACCGTGCTATATTGGCCATATACCACACTTCCTCTGGCCTTATTACTTAACTGTAACATGTGTATACCATCAGAGTCCCCCCACCACAAAATCACAACTTAATTGTCTCACAGAATCGCAAACATGTTATAAATGAAATTTTTGACATGTGTCCATTGTAGGCCTTGCGTAGAGTGTGTATACCCACAAAAAGCAGATTTCTAAATAATGTTGGAGAAATACATAAAATAAGTGTCACGTCCTGACCATAGTAACTGGTTATTTTCTATGGTAGAGTAGGTCAGGGTGTGACAGGCGGTGTTTTGTGTTTTTCTATTTCTATGTGTTAGTTCTAGGTTTTCTCTTTCTATGTTTTTTTGGGGGGTTGATCTCCAATTGGAGGCAGCTGGTCCTCGTTGCCTCTGATTGGAGATCATATTTAAGTAGGGGTTTTTCTTCCTGGGTTTTTGTGGGCAGTTGCATTCTGTTTAGTCTCTGTACCTGACAGAACTGTAAGTTGATAATTTCCTTTTGTTATTTTGTCATTAGTGTTTTGAGTAAATAAATATAATAATGAACACTCAACACGCTGCGTTTTGGTCCCCTCTATACGACGCCCGTTACAATAAGAAGCATTATTGAAATGAAATGGACACGTGTTATGGGGAGACTGAACATATTAGCAAAAGGACAAGCGTTTTGGGGAGACTGAACATAATAGCAAAAGGACAGTTTGTAAGTCTTCAAAATAACAATTTTGAAGGAAAGGTGTGGCTAAACAAAAAAATAT
This sequence comes from Salmo salar, assembly GCF_965601325.2. Classification (NCBI taxonomy): domain Eukaryota; kingdom Metazoa; phylum Chordata; class Actinopteri; order Salmoniformes; family Salmonidae; genus Salmo; species Salmo salar. The sequence continues at coordinate 1,102,946 of NW_027675377.1, forward strand.
AATTTAGAGAGATAGTAATGTCCATTATTACTTTAGAGATGAAGTGGGACACCAACAAAACGTTATTAACAATGGATCAACTGCAGCCTATAACACTGACTGGAATAGTAATATATATTATTATAGAGCTCTGATCAGCCTGTAAACATGACATTATCTATTATTATAGAGCTCTGATCAGCCTATAAACATGATCTATTATTATAGAGCTCTGCTCAGCCTATAACATGACATTATCTATTATTATAGAGCTCTGATCAGCCTATAAACATGATCTATTATTATAGAGCTCTGATCAGCCTATAAACATGATCTATTATTATAGAGCTCTGATCAGCCTATAAACATGATCTATTATTATAGAGCTCTGATCAGCCTATAAACATGACATTATCTATTATTATAGAGCTCTGATCAGCCTATAAACATGACATTATCTATTATTATAGAGCTCTGTTCAGCCTATAAACATGACATTATCTATTATTATAGAGCTCTGATCAGCCTATAAACATGACATTATCTATTATTATAGAGCTCTGATCAGCCTATAAACATGACATTATCTATTATTATAGAGCTCTGTTCAGCCTATAAACATGACATTATCTATTATTATAGAGCTCTGATCAGCCTATAAACATGATCTATTATTATAGAGCTCTGATCAGCCTATAAACATGACATTATCTATTATTATAGAGCTCTGTTCAGCCTATAAACATGATCTATTATTATAGAGCTCTGATCAGCCTATAAACATTACATTATCTATTATTATAGAGCTCTGTTCAGCCTATAAACATGACATTATCTATTATTATAGAGCTCTGTTCAGCCTATAAACATGACATTATCTATTATTATAGAGCTCTGTTCAGCCTATAAACATGACATTATCTATTATTATAGAGCTCTGTTCAGCCTATAACATGACATTATCTATTATTATAGAGCTCTGATCAGCCTATAAACATGACATTATCTATTATTATAGAGCTCTGTTCAGCCTATAAACATGACATTATCTATTATTATAGAGCTCTGCTCAGCCTATAAACATGACATTATCTATTATTATAGAGCTCTGATCAGCCTATAAACATGACATTATCTATTATTATAGAGCTCTGATCAGCCTATAAACATGACATTATCTATTATTATAGAGCTCTGTTCAGCCTATAAACATGACATTATCTATTATTATAGAGCTCTGCTCAGCCTGTAAACATGACATTATCTATTATTATAGAGCTCTGTTCAGCCTATAAACATGACATTATCTATTATTATAGAGCTCTGTTCAGCCTATAAACATGACATTATCTATTATTATAGAGCTCTGTTCAGCCTATAACATGACATTATCTATTATTATAGAGCTCTGATCAGCCTATAAACATGACATTATCTATTATTATAGAGCTCTGTTCAGCCTATAAACATGACATTATCTATTATTATAGAGCTCTGCTCAGCCTATAAACATGACATTATCTATTATTATAGAGCTCTGATCAGCCTATAAACATGACATTATCTATTATTATAGAGCTCTGCTCAGCCTATAAACATGACATTATCTATTATTATAGAGCTCTGATCAGCCTATAAACATGACATTATGTATTATTATAGAGCTCTGATCAGCCTGTAAACATGACATTATCTATTATTATAGAGCTCTGATCAGCCTATAAACATGACATTATGTATTATTATAGAGCTCTGATCAGCCTATAAACATGACATTCCCTGAGAGATTAGATTTGGAGCTCTTCATCATTTGTTTTTAAATCTCACCGTCACCAAGTTTATTATTAATGATGTAATGTTGTGAAAACTGACCTCAGGGTATTGAGGGATCTAGTCTAGATTAAACCTCATAGGAAGACATTTTTATTTAATGCAGGTTTCATTCAGGTCTCTGTTTAACTAGATAGTCTGTTTGTCTTTGGCAGGAGAGAGACCAGACTCTGACAGCAGGAAGAGTTCCTCAGGGGAAACAGACCCAGAGACGCCTAACCAACACCACTGCTCCCACTGTGGAAAGAGTTTTAGGTGGTTAGGGAGCCTGAAAATGCATGAGAGAACACATACAGGAGAAAAGCCCTACCACTGTTCCCACTGTGGAAAGAATTTTACTCAGTTAGGAGCCCTGGTTGGGCATGAGAGAACACACACGGGAGAGAAGCCTTACCACTGTTCCCACTGTGGAAACAGTTTTAGGTGGTTATGGGTCCTGAAAAAGCATGAGAGAATACACACGGGAGAGAAACCTTATCACTGTTCTCACTGTGGAAACAGTTTTAGGTGGTTAGTGAGCCTGAAAACGCATGAGAGAATACACACAGGAGAAAAGCCTTTCCAATGTTCCCAGTGTGAAAAGAGTTTTAGGTGGTCGGGGAGCTTGAAAAAGCATACGAGAAAACACACAGGAGAAAAGCCTTTCCAACATACTAATACACAGGAGGAGAAGACATACCACTGTTCTCATTGTGAAAAGACATTTTCCCAGTCAGAGGACCTGAAATCACACGAGAGAATAGAGAGGCTGTGTTCTGACTTGTGTTTCTGACTGAGAATTTGTCCACGGCCAGGATTCATAGGGCCAGGGTGTCCGCTATGGACGCCTGGAAAAAATCAGCAGTGGACATTTCTGAACGTTTATCCAACAGACCTGTACATCCATGAATGGATCTCTATAATGTGTAACTATTTCTGATGTATGTGTTGTGATGAATTGTTTAATAGATGTACTATGTTAGGTATATTTATCTGTGGTTTAATTTCAACAGATTTTACTGATGCTATTAGATTGCTGTGTGGGGGGAGTTTTATATATACAGTGCCTTCAGAAAGTATTCACACCCCTTGACTTGTCCCACATTTCGTTGTGTTACAGCCTAAATTTAAAAAATATTTTTATTTATTTTTATTTCACCTTTATTTAACCAGGTAGGCCAGTTGAGAACAAGTTCTCATTTGCAACTGCGACCTGGCCAAGATAAAGCATAGCAATTCGACACATACAACAACACAGAGTTACACATGGAGTAAAACAAACATACAATCAATTATACAGTAGAAAAATCTATATACAGCATGTGTAAATGAGGTAGGATAAGAGAGGTTAGGCAATAAATAGGCCATGGTGGCGAAGTAATTACAATATAGCAATTAAACACTGGAATGGTAGGATGTGCAGAAGATGAATGTGCAAGTAGAGATACTGGGGTTAAATGGATTCAATACCCCATAATGTCAAAGTGGAATTATGTTTTTGGAAATGTTTACACATTTAATTAAAAGCCTAAATAAGTTCAGGAGTAAAGATTTTGCTTAACAAGTCACATAAGTTGCATGGACTCACTGTGTGCAATAATAGTGTTTAACATGATATTTGAATGAATACCTCATCTCTGTTCCCCACACATACAATTATCTGTATTGTCTCTCAGTTGAGCAGTGAATTTCAAACACAGATTCAACCACAAAGACCAGGGAGGTTTTCCAACGCCTCGCAAAGAAGGGCATGTATTGGTGGATGGGTAAAAAAAAGCAGACATTGAATATCCCTTTGAGCATGGTGAAGTTATTAATTACACTTTAGATGGTGTATCAATATACCCAGTCACTAACTCAGTTGCTGGAGAGGAAGGAAACCGCTCAGGGATTTCACCATGAGGCCAATGGTGACTTTAAAATAGTTAGTGTTTAATGATTGTGATATGAGAAAACTGCGGATGGATCAACAACATTGTAGTTACTCCACAATACTAACCTAAATGACAGAGTGAAAAGAAGGAAGCATTCCCAGTCAGAGGACCTGAAATCACATGAGAGAATAGAGAGGCTGTTGGCACTAAAGTAATACTACAAAAGAATGTGGCAAAGAAACAAACTTTATATCCTGAATACAAAGCGTTATGTTTGGGGAGGGTTTGGCTGGCCGGGACGTCCTTGTCCCATTGTGATCTAGCGACTCCTTGTGGTGGTCAGCATGCACGCTGACTTCGGTCGCCAGCTGGACAGTGTTTCCTCCGACGCATTGGTGTGGCTGTCTTCCGGGTTAAACGAGCAGTGTGTCAAGATGTGCAGTGCGGCTTGGCAGGGTCGTGTTTCAGAGGACACATGGCTCGACCTTCGCCTCTCCCCGGAGTCCGTAGGGGAGTTGCAATTGGATATCATGAAATTGGTGAGAAAAAGGTGTAAAAGTACAAAAAAAATATATATATATATACACTCGTACTGAAATTTGATTTTTCGATGACCTGGCAGATGTGAAAACCATGTAAACACCTGCAAGACTTCGGTTAGAAGTGAATCACCTGCCTGGACATCCTAAGAAGCACCAGAGACCTGCATTTTGAAGTGGGTTTAATAATACTTGTGAAAACTGACTTCAGGTGATTGAGGAATCTAGTCGAGATTAAACATCATAGGAAGTTTTATCATGTTTCATTCAGGTCTCTGTTTAATTAATTATATAATCTGTTTGTCTTTGACAGGAGAGAGACCAGACTCTCCTTCTGACAGCAGGAAGAGTCCTTCAGAGGAACCAGACCCTGAGATGTCCAAACCAGCAGGACAACATCACTGCTCCCAGTGTGGAAAGAGTTTTACTCAGTAAGGGAGCCTGAGAACACATAAGAGAATACACACTGGAGAGAAGCCTTACCACTGCTCCTTGTGCGGAAAGAGTTTTAGGTGGTTAGGGAGCGTGGAAAGGCATGAGAGAACACACACAGGAGAAAAGCCTTTCCAATGTTCCCACAGTGGAAAGAGTTGCACCCAGTTAGGGAGCCTGAAGGAGCTTGAGAGAATACACACAGGAGAAAAGCCTTACCACTGCTCCCACAGTGGAAAGAGATTTACCCGGTTAAGGTACCTGAAAGAGCATGAAAGAATACATACACATACACAGGAGGAGAAGACATACCACTGCTCTCATTGTGGAAAGACATTTTCCCAGTCAGAGGACCTGAAATCACATGAGAGAATAGAGAGGCTGTGTTCTGACTTATGTTTTTGATTGAGAAATTGTGTTTTTGTTCATTCTACATTAAATAATATTGTATGAATGAAATCATACTGAAAAATAGGTCTACATGTTTTTTCCAGCTCAAGACATGATCATGTCGAAAATCGGATTAAAAGAGTAAAAAAAAAATGTTTTGATTATGAACTTAAGATTGATTGAATGCAGGTGTAAACCCCTAAATGTTGTTCACTATATCATTGGGATATTTCAAACATGTTAATTATTAAATAGATTGATATTAGTATTTCTTCATTCAGATTGTCATTGTAAATGCGTATTGGTTCTCAATTGACATATCTGATTAAATAAATGTGAAATAAAGTAAATGCCATATTATTTTTGGGAAGTCTATTTGGTTCTATGTTGGGACTATAAGAATATTTTGAAGATAAATACACAAGGCAGAGTACGAGAGAGACAGAGGACGAGAGGTCAGTACAGTACTAACAACCAATGGAAATAGTGTTTTTTCCTGTAATAGGGAGTTATTGATCAGTGGTTCAGCAACATGGGAGGATGTAGATGTACACTACCGTTCAACAGTTTGGGGTCACTTAGAAATAACCTTGTTTTTAAAAGAAAGCAATTTTTTGTCCATTAAAATAACATCAAATTGATCTGAAATACAGTGTAGACATTGTTAATGTTGTAAATGACTATTGTAGCTGGAAACAGATGATTATTAATGGAATATCTACATAGGCGTACAGAGGCCCATTATCAGCAACCATCACTCCTGTGTTCCTATGGCACGTTGTGTTAGTTAATCCAAGTTTATCATTTTAAAAGGCTAATTGATCATTAGAAAACCCTTTTGCAATTATGTTAGCACAGCTGAAAACTGTTATGATTAAAGAAGCAATAAAACTGGTCTGCTTTAGACTAGTTGAGTATCTGGAGCATCAATGTAACCTCTCAAATTCATAGACAGGTGTCGCGTCTTTTTTACCCAAAAGTAGTTTTTTACCCGGAGACTGTAGTGCTACTTTCTCAAAATGAACATAAATGCTGTAGGGGGAGGGTTCTGGTGTTTTACCAGGAGACTGGGGCCGATCCCCATTTAGGAATGTATGTCTTGCTTACTCACACTCTGCATGTGTTGATACCTGGCTGAAAACCCTCACAGTTGTTGGCCAACAGATTTTGTCATGGAGTTTTCATTCAATAGGGTTTAGAGTACATTTCATCTTAAGCCATTCTTTTAAATACGGTAATACCTTTAATTAGAATGTTGTGCCTTTAAATACCTTTTCATTCTCATTTTGTTGACGGACTCAATAGAATACACGGAGTCAGAAACTAGGGATCAATTCAAGAAAGTCATCATTCGTCTCTGTTTCAACACCAACTGGTAGATTTAAAAATACTCTGATCTTGTAGATTATTTAGGTACATTTTAGGGTTAGGAAAGTATGTATGAATCATAAAAACAATAGTCCTATAAATCTACCCTAATTCTTACTAATCATGGAAGTTTGATGACAACGGCCCAATCCTACATTTACATAAGTGTTCAGACCCTTAACTCAGTACTTTGTTGAAACACCTTTGGCAGCGATTACAGCCTTGAGTCTTCTTGGGTATGACACTAGAAGCTTGGCACACCTGTATTTGGGGAGTTTCTTCCATTCTTCTCTGCAGATCCTCTCAAGCTCTGTCAGGTTGGATGGGGAGCATCGCTGCACAACTATTTTCAGGTCTCTCCAGAGATGTTTGATCGGGTTCAAGTCCGGGCTCTGGCTGGACCACTCAAGGACAACAGTGCAATAATATGTAACAACTTCACAACAAATACACACATCTAAAGTAAAGGAATGGAATTAAGAATATATAAATATTTGGACGAGCAATGTCAGAGTGGCATAGACTAAAATACAGTAGAATAGGATAGAATACAGTATATACATATGAGATGAGTAATACATAGACTAAGATACAGTAGAATAGTATAGAAGACAGTATATACATATGAGATGAGTAATACATAGACAGATACAGTAGAATAGGATAGAATACAGTATATACATATGAGATGAGTAATACATAGACTAAGATACAGTAGAATAGGATAGAATACAGTATATACATATGAGATGAGTAATACATAGACAGATACAGTAGAATAGTATAGAATACAGTATATACATATGTGATGAGTAATACATAGACTAAGATACAGTAGAATAGGATAGAACCTAGTCTGTTCATTATATACTTCTACATTATGTATTGTTACACCATGTAGGAGCAGTATAGACCTAGTCTGTTCATTATATACATCTACATGATGTATTGTTACACCATGTAGGAGCAGTATAGACCTAGTCTGTTCATTATATACATCTACATGATGTATTGTTACACCATGTAGGAGCAGTATAGACCTAGTCTGTTCATTATATACATCTACATGATGTATTGTTACACCATGTAGGAGCAGTATAGACCTAGTCTGTTCATTATATACATCTACATGATGTATTGTTACACCAACACAAAAAAAGGAAATTATATTATTTTATACTAATACAATTGCTCAGAGAAAGAGATTTAGTTTAAAATGTAATTCTCAAAAGGTTGGGGTCTGAATTATTGCCACCCATGTTTTCAATACTCCAGCACCCTCCCCTTGGGAGGATAACGACACTGAAATGTTTTATGAGATTAGAGAACACATTGGGTGGGATCTTAGACCCTTCCTCCATACAGAATCTCTCCATGTCCTTGATTTATTTTGTCTGCGCTTGTGGACTGCCCTGTTCAATTCAAACCACAGGTTTTCAATGGAGTTCAAGTCCGAAGACTGAGATGGCCATTAAAAATGTTGATTTGTGCCCAATTAACCATTTCTTTGTGGATGTTGATGTGTCTTGCTGGAAGATCCACTTATGGCCAAGTTTCAGCCTCCTAGCAGAGAGGTAACCAGGTTTTGGGCTAAAATATCCTGGTAGTGGGTAAAGTTTATTTATTTATTTCATACAGTAATTTTAGCTCATCTTTATCAAGGGTATCAATAACTAGGTGCTTATTTTGATATCTAGTTATTTGACTGAATCAGAAATACAGATGTGGAGTAAATGTAGAGTTTGTTTTAAATTCTCATAAAAAAAACTGAATTAATCAAACAACACTTGTTGCTCTTTGGACGTGTTGATATAATATTCATAATTAATGGAGAGAAAAAAACGTTTTCCTAAACTGCTTTATAATATTATAATTCAATGAAGAATAAAAATAGTTGTCCCTCCTCAACTGCGTTTCCTCCCTCCAGACAGCAGATGGCGATATGTGTCTTTCAGGCGATGTTTCTAGTGTGACGTATAATCTAGTGGACGGAACGCTTCTTCAACAACTGCAGCCACCTCGGTAGCTCGCTAGCCGACAAAGTCTGAACATTCAAGTTCTTTAGACACTTTCCAGGTTTAATTGCAACTGTGATTTAAACATACTTATGTGTAAACAACTAGCTACCCCATTTAATTTAATATTTACGTTGCAACTATCTGGCTGGTTAAGTTAGCACTAGCCTAGCTAGCTAACATCCCTGACCATGCGCTCACTAAGCTACTCTCCTGATAAAGAGGAATTCTGTTGGACGGAGAAAGAAGCTCTGGGGCTGAACGTTGTCGTGAAAGAGGAGAAGGAAGAGGAGGATGTCACAGTAAAACAAGAAGTAGAGGGTGAGGATGTTACTGTGAAAGAAGAAGAGAAAGACGTTTCAGTGAAAGAAGAGGAAGACGCGTTCAGAGTGAAAGAGGAGGAGGATGTTACTGTGAAAGAAGAGGAAGTGAAAGAAAATGAAGACGTTTTTGGAATGAAGGATGAAGAGGGGGAGATTACTGTCACATTAGAGGAGGACGAAGAAGAGAAGACTGGAGAACTGATTAACACCAGTAAATACAGTGAGTACTATCTAATAAAACAGGGACATTGATCTGATTAACACCAGTAAATACAGTGAGTACTATCTAATAAAACAGGGACATTGATCTGATTAACACCAGTAAATACAGTGAGTACTATCTAATAAAACAGGGACATTGATCTGATTAACACCAGTAAATACAGTGAGTACTATCTTATAAAACAGGGACATTGATCTGATTAACACCAGTAAATACAGTGAGGACTATCTTATAAAACAGGGACATTGATCTGATTAACACCAGTAAATACAGTGAGTACTATCTAATAAAACAGGGACATTGATCTGGTTAACACCAGTAAATACAGTGAGTACTATCTAATAAAACAGGGACATTGATCTGATTAACACCAGTAAATACAGTGAGTACTATCTAATAAAACAGGGACATTGATCTGATTAACACCAGTAAATACAGTGAGTACTATCTAATAAAACAGGGACATTGATCTGATTAACACCAGTAAATACAGTGAGTACTATCTAATAAAACAGGGACATTGATATATATATATTTTTTTTTTACCCTTATTTAACCAGGTAGGCAAGTTGAGAACAAGTTCTCATTTACAATTGCGACCTGGCCAAGATAAAGCAAAGCAGTTCGACAACATACAACAACACAGAGTTACACATGGAGTAAAACAAACATACAGTCAATAATACAGTAGAAAAATAAGTCTATATACAATGTGAGCAAATGAGGTGAGATAAGGAAGGTAATGACAAAAAGGCCGTGGTGGCAAAGTAAATACAATATAGCAAGTAAAACACTGGAATGGTAGATTTGAAGTAGAAGAAAGTGCAAAGTAGAAATAGAAATAATGGGGTGCAAAGGAGCAAAATAAATAAATACATACAGTAGGGGAAGAGGCAGTTGTTTGGGCTAAATTATAGATGGGCTATGTACAGGTGCAGTAATCTGTGAGCTGCTCTGAGAGCTGGTGCTTAACCTGTTAGGGCTAGGGGGCAGCATTGACACGGCTGGATAAAAAACATACCCGATTTAATCTGGTTACCACTCCTACTCAGTAACTAGAATATGCATATACTTATTACATATGGATAGAAAACACCCTAAATTTTCTAAAACTGTTTGAATGGTGTCTGTGAGTATAACAGAACTCAAATGGCAGGTCAAAACCTGAGAGATTCCTTTACAGGAAGTGGCCTGTCTGACCATTTCTGGAACTTCTTTGCCATCTCTATCATTTACTAAGGATCTCTGCTCTAACGTGACACTTCCCACGGCTTCCATAGGCTCTCAGAGCCCGGGAAAAAAGAGAATGTCGTCATTCCAGCCCCAGGCTGAAACACATTATCGCCTTTCTCAAGTGGCCCATCAAGAGACACTAGCTTATGCGCGTGACCCCGACCGCCCCCGCCTTTGGGATTTTTTCCTCTGTTTGCCGAAAAGGAGATTCCCTGTCGGAATATTATCGCTTTTCTACGAGAAAAATGACGTAAAAATTGATTTTAAACAGCGGTTGACATGCTTCGACGTACGGCAATGGAATACTTTGAATTTTATTGTCAGGAATTGCGCCAAGCGCGTGACACTTCTTTACTATTTCGGATAGTGTCTGGAACGCACGAACAAAACGCCGCTATTCGGATATAACGATGGATTATTTTGGACCAAACCAACATTTGTTATTGAAGTAGCTGTCCTGGGTGTGCATTCTGACGAAAGGTAATGACATTTTTATAATAGTAAATATGATTATGGTGAGTGCTAAACTTGCCGGGTGTCTAAATAGCGAGCCCGTGATGCCTGGGCTATGTACTTAGAATATTGCAAAATGTGCTTTCACCAAAAAGCTATTTTAAAATCGGACATATCGAGTGCATAGAGGAGGTCTGTATCTATAATTCTTAAAATAATTGTTATGCTTTTTGTGAACGTTTATCGTGAGTAATTTAGTAAAATGTTAGCGAATTCCCCGGAAGTTTGCGGGGGGTATGCTAGTTCTGAACGTCACATGCTAATGTAAAAAGCTAGTTTTTGATATAAATATGAACTTGATTGAACAAAACATGCATGTATTGTATAACATAATGTCCTAGGGTTGTCATCTGATGAAGATCATCAAAGGTGAGTGCTGCATTTAGCTGTCTTCTGGGTTTTGGTGACATTATATGCTGGCTTGAAAAATGGGTGTCTGATTATTTCTGGCTTGGTACTCTGCTGACATAATCTAATGTTTTGCTTTCGTTGTAAAGCCTTTTTGAAATCGGACAGTGTGGTTAGATTAACGAGAGTCTTATCTTTAAATGGCTGTAAAATAGTCATATGTTTGAGAAATTGAAGTAATAGGATTTTTAAGATTTTGAAAATCGCGCCACAGGCTGCAAGTGGCTGTTACGTAGGTGGGACGAATTCGTCCCGCCGGTCCCATAGAGGTTAAAGCTAGTGAGGGAGATAAGTGTTTCCAGTTTCAGAGATTTTTGTAGTTCGTTCCCGTCATTGGCAGCAGAGAACTGGAAGGAGAGGCGGCCGAAGGGGGAATTGGCTTTGGGGGTGACCAGAGATATACCTGCTGGAGCGCGTGCTACAGGTGGGTGCTGCTATGGTGACCAGTGAGCGGAGATAAGGGGGGACTTTACCTAGCAGGGTCTTGTAGATGACCTGGAGCCAGTGGGTTTGGCGACGAGTATGAAGCGAGGGCCAGCCAACGAGAGTGTACAGGTCACAGTGGTGGGTAGTATATGGGGCTTTGGTGACAAAACGGATGGCACTGTGATAGACTGCATCCAATTTATTGAGTAGGGTATTGGAGGCTATTTTGTAAATGACATCGCCGAAGTCGAGGATCGGTAGGATGGTCAGTTTTATGAGGGTATGTTTGGCAGCATGAGTGAAAGATGCTTTGTTGCGAAATAGGAAGCCAATTCTAGATTTAACTTCGGATTGGAGATGTTTGACAGTTTAACCAGACCAAGGTATTTGTAGTTGTCCACATATTCTAAGTCAGAACCGTCCAGAGTAGTGATGCTGGACGGGCGGGCAGGTGCAGGCAGCGATCGGTTGAAGAGCATGCATTTAGTTTTACTTGTATTTAAGAGCAGTTGGTGGCCACGGAAGGAGAGTTGTATGGCATTGAAGCTCGTCTGGAGGGTTGTTAACACAGTGTCCAAAGAAGGGCCATTAGTATACAGAATGGTGTCGTCTGCGTAGAGGTGGATCAGAGACTCACCAGCAGCAAGAGCGACATCATTGATGTATACAGAGAAGAGAGTCGGCCCAAGAATTGAACCCTGTGGCACCCCCATAGAGACTGCCAGAGGTCGGGACAACAGGCCCTCCGATTTGACACACTGAACTCTATCAGAGAAGTAGTTGGTGAACCAGGCGAGGCAATCATTTGAGAAACCAATGTTATTGAGTCTGCCGATGAGGATGTGGTGATTGACAGAGTCGAAAGCCTTGGCCAGGTCAATTAATACGGCTGCACAGTATTGTTTCTTATCGATGGCGGTTAAGATATCGTTTAGGACCTTGAGCGTGGCTGAGGTGCACTTGCTGTTTGAGGTGAAGAAACATTTGTTTTGAGAACCTCCACAACTCATTAGTGGTGGTGCATTAAGACAATCAGAAATACTATCAGACATCCCCAAATGGGCACATTTATAGACCTACATTTGCACACAGGCCAGGTAGACTAGTCCTACTTCTATATGTGTAATCAGGTGTGCGTCCTTACTCAACATTGACAGGAGTGTTTCAAACAAAAGACAATTAATAAATTGACAACTGAAGCATCTTGCGGGGTCAGGTCTGGGTGGTCTGCCAGGGGCCGTTTCATTTAGTATCCGTTTGGGTCGGCATTGAGAATGATTGTATTGTCCCATAGTACCGAAGTTGACCGACTAAAAGGGAGTGTAACTTTATGACTATTGTTGGATTCTAAACTTTGATCATATTAAAGACATGATAGATCAGACACAGAGTTTATAAAGGAGTGAGATCTGTAGAAAGACAGAGTGGCTGTGGAATGTGCTGGGTGGACGGGAGGAGATCACAGGATTGCTTTAGGGGAAGCGGATGGACATCTGTGGATTAGGCGAAGGAGGGGTTGAGGTCAGGAGGTCAGGTCAGATCCCCTGATGGGAGTAATAAGGGTTTAGTATCCTGTTACCCTCTTCCTGTTGAACCAGAAGATGTAAGGATTGGTTTGAAGGAGTGTACAAAGTGGGGTATATATACTTGTGATGGTGAGAACATGTTTTTGTCTGAATTACAGCTGTAACGACCCTTTGGGAAGAATTAAACTTGCACAAGCTTCTCTAGTGTCCGTGAGTTATTTACTCTGAAAAATTAGAACCTAACACTATAATTACTGTTCCCTGAAGGAGGGAAATGAGGTGCAACACTTGTTTGGCCCCACCCCTTCCTGGGTCGGTGAAGAGCGGTATTAAATTTTAAGGAATAAACCCGAGCCTCACGCTCATCACCTGTGGAAGGCGGGGCTTCCAGCGACGGGTGAATGAAAATGCACTCGACCTTCGTATCATTTAGTGGCTCCTTATGTTACTCTGGGAAAACAGTTTGTGGGCACAGAAATACTAAATCATTTCAGAGTTTGCTGTATCCAATGTTTTTTAACTGAGTCATCTTCTAATCCAAGATGGCGTAGCAGTATGACGTGATTGTTGTTGTAAATGTTGTTGTTTTTCGTCTTTTTTTGTATATATTGCAAAATATTTCAATCTCTTTTTCCATGTTTAAATTAAATATACCTTCCGGCAATCCGCCTCACCCAATGTGATACGGAGCTGCTATTTTTTTAGACCTTATAGCTAGAACCTCCATCAGAACCTAGCCATCAGGAGCTAAGCAGCTAATTAGCAACTAGCTATTTAGTCATTTTTAGCCACTGCTTTACCTTTTTAGCTCAGACACCAGCCGCTTTTTGCCTGGATTATACCTGCCAGTCTGCACAGCGCGTTATCAACCCTGAGCATATCGGACTGTTTTCTCCACTACATCACCGTATTCCTGCCGTAAGCTCTGGACCATTACACCGGATAATCGCAACTAGCTAGCTTCTACCGAGTGGCCCAGCCTCGAAGCTAGCCTTGAGCCAGGCCCATTTTCCGGCCTGCTCAGTGGACCCTATGATCACTCGGCTACACAGCTGATGCCTCCCAGACTCTTCACTAAGACGACTAGAAGCCACTACATCACATCACATCACCGGATTCCTGCCGTAAGCTCTGGACCTTTGCACCGGAGTGGCTTTAGTGGCTAACGCCCTTGTCCTGAAGCTAGCACCAGTTAGCCTCGAGCCAGGCGCATCTCCCGGCTAGCGTAGTAACGACTACCTAACTGCTTCCCTGTTTCATATATTCCTGTTCACTGGACCCTATGATCACTTGGCTACATAGCTGATGCCTGCTGGACTGTTCATTAATCACGGGTTTCCATTTTGTTTATTTTGTTTATCTGTCGGCCACAGCCTCGAACTCAGGCCCCGTATGTAGTTAACTGACCCTCTCTGCCCATTCATCGCCATTTTACCAGTTATTATCTTAGCTGATTAACTGTTGTCTTACCCGTTGTTGTCTTAGCTAGCTATCCCAATCAACACCTGTGATTGCTTTATGCCTCGCTTTATGTCTCTCTCTAATGTCAATATGCCTTGTATACTGTTGTTTAGGGTAGTTATCCTTGTTTTATTTTACTGCAGAGCCCCTAGTCCTATTCAACATGGCTCAGAGAGCTATTTTGTCCCACCTCCCACACATGCGGTGACCTCACCTAGCATAACTGGTGCCTCCAGAGGAGAAACCTCTCTCATCGTCACTCAACACCTAGGTTTACCTCCACTGTACCCGCACCCTACCATACCCCTGTCTGTACATTATGCCTTGAATCTATCCTACCACGCCCAGAAATCTGCTCCTTTTATTCTCTGTTCCCAACGCACTATTCGACCAATTCTGATAGCCTTTAGCCGTACCTTCATCCTACTCCTCTGTTCCTCGGGTGATATAGAGGTTAACCCAGGCCCTGCGTGATGTCCTGGCCGTGTCTGAATCCTGGCTTAGGAAGGCAACCAAAAATTCTGAAATTTCCATCCCCAACCACAACATTTTCAGTCAAGATAGAACTGTCAAAAAGAGAGGAGTTTCAATCTACTGCAGAGATGGCCTGCAAAGTTCTGTCATACTTCCCAAGTCCATACACAAACAGTTCGAGCTTCTAATTTTAAAAATGAATCTCTCCAGAAATAAGTCTCTCACTGTTGCCGCCTGTTATAGACCCCCCTCAGCTCCCAGCTGTGCCCTGGACACCATATATGAATTGATTGCCCCCTATCTATCTTCAGAGTTGGTTCTATTAGGTGACCTAAAACTGGGATATGCTTAACACCCCGGCCATCCTACAATCCAAGCTAGATGCCCTCAATCTCACACAAATTATCAAGGAACCCATCAGGTACAACCCTAAATCCCTAAACATGGGCACCCTCATAGATATTATCCTGACCAACTTGCCCTCCAAATACACCTCTGCTGTTTTCAATCAGGATCTCAGCCATCGTTGCCTGCATCCGTTATGGGTCCGCGGTCAAACGACCACCCCTCATCACTGTCAAACGCTCCCTAAAACACTTCTGCAAGCAGGCCTTTCTAATCGACCTGGCCCGGGTATCCTGGAAGGATTTTTACCTCATCCAGTCAGTAGAGGATGCCTGGTTGTTCTTTAAAAGTAATTTCCTCACCACCTTAACTAAGCATGCCCCTTTCAAAAAATGTAGAACTAAGGACAGATATTGCCCTTGGTTCACTCCAGACCTGACTGCCCTCGCCAGCACAAAAACATCCTATGGCGTACTGCACTAGCATCGAATAGTCCCCGCGATATGCAATTTTTCAGATAAGTCGGGAACCAATACACACAGTCAGTTAGGAAAGCAAAGGCTAGCTTTTTCAAACAGAAATTTGCATCCCGTAGCTCTAACTCCAAAAAGTTTTGGGACACTGTAAAGTCCATGGAGACTAAGAGCACCTCATCCCAGCTGCCCACTGCACTGAGGCTAGGAAACACTGTCCCCACCGATAACTCCACGATAATTGAGAATTTCAATAAGCATTTCTCTACGGCTGGCCATGCTTTCCTCCTGGCTACCCCAACCCCAGCCAACAGCTCCCCACAGCTACTTCCCTAAGCCTCCCCATCTTCTCCTTCACCCAAATCCAGATAGCTGATGTTCTGAAAGAGTTGCAAAACCTGGACCCGTACAAATCAGCTGGGCTTGACAATCTGGACCCTCTCTTTCTAAAATTATCCGCCGCCATTGTGGCAACCCCTATTACTAGTCTGTTCAACCTCTTTCGTATCGTCTGAGATTCCTAAAGATTGGAACGCTTCCGTGGTCATCTCCCTCTTCAAAGGAGGTGACACTCTAGACCCAAACTGTTACAGACCTATATCCATCCTGCCCTGCCATTCCAAAGTCTTCGAAAGTCAAGTTAACAAACAGATCACTGATAATTCTGAATCCCACCGTACCTTCTCCGCTGTGCAATCCAGTTTCCGAGCTGGTCACGGGTGCACCTCAGCCACGCTCAAGGTCCTAAACGATATCATAACCGCCATCGATAAGAGACAATACTGTGCAGCCGTCTTCATCGACCTGGCCAAGGCTTTCGACTCTGTCAATCACCGTATTCTTATCGGCAGACTCATCAGCTGATAAGAACAACCGATCAATCAACAACCGATCGCTGCCTACACCCGCCCGACTAGCATCACTACTCTGGATGGTTCTGACTTAGAATATGTGGACAGCTACAATACCTAGGTGTCTGGTTAGACTATAAACTCTCCTTCCAGACTAATATTAAAATATTAAGCATCTCCAATCCAAAATTAAATCTAGAACCAGCTTCCTATTTCGCAACAAAGCCTCCTTCAGTCACGCTGCCAAACATACCCTCGTAAAACTGACAATCCTACCGATCCTTAACTTCGGCGATGTCATTTACAAAATAGCCTCCAACACTCTACTCAGCAAACTGGATGCAGTCTATCACAGTGCCATCCGTTTTGTCACCAAAGCCCCATATACCACCCACCACTGTGACCTGTATGCTCTTGTCGGCTGGCCCTCGCTACATATTCGTCGCCAAACCCACTGGCTCCATGTCATCTATAAGTCTTTGCTAGGTAAAGCTCCGCCTTAACTCAGCTCACTGGTCACTATAGCAACACCCACCCATAGCACGCGCTCCAGGAGGTATATCTCACTGGTCATCCCCAAAGCCAATACCTCCTTTGGCCGCCTTTCCCTCCAGTTGTCTGCTGCAAATGATTGGAACGAATTGCAACAATCGCTGAAGTTGGAGACTTATATCTCCCTCACTAACTTTAAGCATCAGCTATCTGAGCAGCTTACCGATCGCTGCAGCTGTACACAGCCCATCTGTAAATAGCCCATCTGTAAATAGCCCATCCAACTGCCTACCTCATCCCCATGTTTTTATTTACTTTTTTGCTCTTTTGCACACCAGTATTTCTACTTGCACATCATCATCTGCACATCTATCTCTCCAGTGTTAATTTGCTAAATTGTAATTACTTCACTACTATGGTCTATTTATTGCCTTGCCTCCGTACTCCATTTGCACACATTGTATGTAGATTTTTCTATTGTGTTATTGACTGTACGTTTGTTTATCCAACGTGTAACTCTGTTGTTTTTTTGTCGCACTGCTTTGCTTTATCTTGGCCAGGTCACAGTTGTAAATGAGAACTTGTTCTCAACTGGTCTACCTGGTTAAATAAATAAATAAAATCTTAACTTTATTGACAACACCCAAATGGATACTGTCATTAACGCGGTTCTTCAATAATTACACATAATTCTTAATGCTTTAGCAAGCATTATATTAAACAGGACATTCAAATATCCTTACAATTTTAATCCAAGGTAGTGTGAAATGAACTCATCATCAACCTGGAAATGGAGGTTACTCCCCTGAGTTTTCCCCCATTCACATTCAGAATACATTGTGAAAATCTAAAATCTTTGCTCACCATTTTTGCTCCAGGCAGATATACTACATCCATAACTATCGCTTTCCTCATTAGCAGGGAGGAGTTTCTGCAATCAAATTGCCCTCGTGCCACAATTTTAGCAAATACAGAAAGGGGCCTATATTGGAGACCAAAAGTCGTCTGGCACACTGCTTAGAGGTTCAACAACATGAATAACTTATTTCTAGCCTACAATCATCGATGTTACTACTAATGTGAAAACAAGACAAAATATGACTATTCTTGCTCATTTTAAGACAATTGTCAAATAATTCTAACATTCATTACAGACGTCAATTGTTGTCCAACATCATGGCTACGCTGTTGGCATCACCTTTTACAGTGGATTACCGCTGTTGTGGGCCTTTAATCATCTGTCTGACTTTGTTGTTCACACAGGAGAGAAACTTCACTATCGTGGATCCTCTGGGGAGCCTCAACAACATCATGATGCTGAAGAGGCAGAGAAGAGCCTCTCCAGATCAGAACTCCTCAAGAAACACCTGCAGAGACCCACAGGGAAGAGAACTCACTGCTGCTCTGACTGTGGGAAGATATTCACCTCATCAGGCATTAAAATTCATCAAAGAATCCACACAGGAGAGAAACCATTTAGCTGTACTCAATGTGGGAAGAGATTTACTACATCTGGCTCTCTGACATTACACCAGAGAACACACACAGGAGAGAAACCTTATAGCTGTGGTCAATGTAGGAAGAGTTTTGGTCAATCTAGCAATCTGACAGTGCACCAGAGAATACATACAGGACAGAAACCCTATAGCTGTGATCAATGTGGGAAGAGTTTTGGTCAATCTAGCAATCTGACAGTGCACCAGAGAACACACACAGGAGAGAAACCTTATAGCTGTGGTCAATGTGGGAAGAGTTTTGGTCTATCTGGATATCTGACAGTGCACCAGAGAATACACACAGGAGAGAAATATTTTGGCTGTGGTCAATGTGGGAAGAGATTCTCTGATAAAAGACCTCTGATCAAACATCAGAAAATACATGAAGGAGTTGTTTCATGATATCAATGAATTATTATGAGTATTTTAATGATGTCACATTGTAGAATGTTTTAACATTGTAGTAGGTGTATATTAATGATGTCACAATGTAGAACCCTAAACGTTTGTCCCCTGTTCTATTGATTTCAGCATGATATGGATATTAGCCTCAGGGGGAAAATCCAGGCTCTGAAATGGAAGAGTTACTATTTATGAGATTTAACAAAAAGTGACTAACACAAAAAGAGTTGTGTTACACTTACCATGTTGGTGACCCACTGGAATCAAAATGTATCTGGCTGTTTTCTACAAATTGTCCTCTAACCAGGGATGTACACACTATTCCCAGATTCTGTGTGGTTTTTGAGCTGTTAGTTTTAACAGGACGTGCAACCTCATTTCCTTCCTCTCGGCACAATTGATTTCAACATGATAACGATGAGTTATGACAAATAAGTGTTGTGTTCCTTTGTTTAGGGACCCCTAAATTTAAATGCATCACTCCAAAATGTAGCTGACTGTCTTCTGCAGGTTGTCCTCTAACCAGTGAGGTAAAAGATATCTCCATTTCCATGTGTTTTTTGTGTTGTTGTGTTAGTTTCAAGAGCAGGTTCAACCTGATTTCCCCCCAAATGGATATAAGATTTGTGTTTTGCGTTTAGCTAGTGCGTTGCTATGGATCTTTATTTATTTTGACTGCACGTTTTTCCGTATTGGAGATGAGTTTTGTTTGGGCTCGTTCCAAGGAGACGAGTGTTCTAGAAGCTAGTGTGATTTAGGAAGACGAGAGTTCTAGAAGCTAGTGGGATTTAGAAAGAGGAGAGTTCTAGAATCTAGTGAGTTTTAGGAAGACGAGTGTTCTAGAAGCTAGTAAGTTTTAGGAAGAGGAGAGTTCTAGAAGCTAGTGAGTTTTAAGAAGACGAGAGTTCTAGAAACTAGTGGGTTTTAGGAAGACGAGAGTTCTAGAAGCTAGTGAGTTTTAGGAACATGAGTGTTCTAGAAGCTAGTGAGTTTTAGGAAGAGGAGAGTTCTAGAAGCTAGTTAGTTTTAGGAAGACGAGTGTTCTAGAAGCTAGTGAGTTTTAGGAAGAGGAGAGTTCTAGAAGCTAGTGAGTTTGAGGAAGATGAGTGTTCTAGAAGCTAGTGAGTTTTAGGAAGACGAGAGTTCTAGAAGCTAGTGAGTTTTAGGAAGAGGAGAGTTCTAGAAGCTAGTGAGTTTTAGGAAGACGAGAGTTCTAGAAGCTAGTGAGTTTTAGGAAGACGAGAGTTCTAGAAGCTAGTGGGTTTTAGGAAGACGAGTGTTCTAGAAGCTAGTGGGATTTAGGATTCTATAGAAAGAAAAAGGAGAAACAAATAATCCGATTGTATATTATTATTTAGAAATACGTGTTTTTTTCTTGTTTTTAATTGTTGACATCCTGTAGACACCATGTTTATATTGGTGAAGGTGAAGCATTGTAGTTGATTATAATGTGAAATGGAAGTTGTTTTCTTTTGGTGGTGAGCAAACTTTTCCAACAAAAATATAGGATATATTTGTTGTCTTAAGGTGTTACAGGCTTTGGTTTTTCCATTTATGTTTTGAGGTTGGACTTTAGCACGTATAGCTCGTTAGCACGTATAGCTCGTTAGCACGTATAGCTCGTTAGCACGTATAGCTCGTCAGCACGTCTAGCTCGTTAGCACGTCTAGCACGTCTAGCTCGTTAGCACGTAGGACGCACTGGTTGGTGTCACCTCGTTAGTCAGTATGTGTTACACCTGTGCTGGCTTGTCCATCTCGTTAGTGGGAAGGTGTTTCACCTGAGCTGGTCCAGGTTCTATTTAAGAGTGTCTGGCCCAGTGCTCCAGTTGTCTTGATACATGTGGAGAGTCAACACCTTTAGTTGCTCCACCTTTTTGGTTTACTTCCTGTCTTTAAGTTTGGTGTGGATATGTCTTTTGTTTTCCTCTTCTTGGGCAGATTTAGTGGGTCTCATGGTGGGTGTCTTTTAGGTCCCAGTTGTTGTTACTAGTCAACTTTCAGTGGACACCCCCATAGTGTCTTTCAGAGCCCCTCCTAAAAACATGCTTATATTTGGGGTTGGATGTTGCATCCAATTAATATTTTAATCAATGGATTTTCCTTAGAATGCTAATCTGTCTTTCAGTTGTTAATCTTATGTTTGTTGTGGTAAATATTTCTGTTTATTTTCATTGTTTTATTTTTTTCCTGTGAAGCATCCATGTCTGAAATGTGCTGTATAAATAAAGCTTGATTTGAACATATTGCAAAATAAATGAACCCAATGACTGACAATCAACAGACTCTTGCTCCATCTTATTATGAAAAAAGTATAAATTCAGTATATTTCCCACTATGTCAAAATAGTGCTGGTATGTACGTTTAGTATCACTTTTCAACCAACCCAGTGCATTTGTTGAAGATAAATGTTTAATTCAACAATACGTCAAAGGATTCAACTACTGCAAACCGAAACAAACAAATGGATCAACCAGATCAATCCCACTTTTCCAGCCTGCTGAAGGCGTGGTGGAGTGGTAAACACCCCCCCCGGCTCTACCAGGGGCTTGAGGTGGTCTCCCACAGCTCTGATTATGTCATGTTCTGTGGCCTTGCTGTTCCATTTATTTACTGTCCCTGCAACACAGAAACACATTTAGTCATATTATATATTACACTCAAAGTAATGGATATGGAGCATCTATGGCCTCAGTTACACCTGGCACCTAAATGTGACTTCTGTCATCTGATCACTCCAAGCTGCATTAGGTTCAGATCTACCAGGATGGGCCTTTGACAAAGTCTGGATGCAGCCAGGCCACTGAATATGCATCAGCAATGTAAAGAGATGGGGTGAATGAGCAATGTAAAGAGATGGGGTGAATGAGTGGGGAAAGGTACATTTGACACAAATGACCTTCATAATATCAAAGAACAAATGTGTGTGTCTGAGGGGAAATTAACTTTCATACAGCCAAAAGGGGTGAGAAATTACACCAATATCAGTGGACAATTTGCACTAATGTAAATGAACATAGATGGAACATATTCCTTTTTGCTGATGTGATGAACCGCTAAGGGGACATAAATATTTACCATCTAAATCATGTGTGACCTCTCACCTCTCTGGCTGTAGAAGTGTTCCTAACCAGTCCCTCAACAGCTCTCTGACTGAGCTCCACCCTCACTGGGTCTTCAGAGGAGAGGAAGGCTGAGGAGGGATGGAAGGATGAATGGATCAGTCAGTCAATAAAGTGTAGAGCTGCTGTCTATGCTGTCTGACAAAATCACTATTTTAGTAGTTCATTAAAGTAAATAAGGCTTTATGACTGCTGAATACCAACTATCAATCACTTAGATCATGTATTTCCAGGTAGAGATACATCCTTGGGACGTCCCTAGCCCGTTGAAGTTGACATTTAAAATGGTTAAGGTAGGGGTTAAGGTTAGGGTTTAGGGTAGGGATGTCCCAAGGATCCCAGATAGCATTGACCATTGTGCATTCTTCTGTCTCTTTTACATAGCAGGTGATGGGTTCTGACTTCTGAACTTGAAAATATTAAATATCCTTATTATGTGAAATTGAATGAAACAATAATGTATGTTGATGCTAATATGATGTACAATATTCCATGATGTTTCTATATGATAACAATAGAGTAATATATTTAATATGATGTACAATATTCCATGATGTTTCTATATGATAACAATAGAGTAATATATTTAATATGATGTACAATATTCCATGATGTTTCTATATGATAACAATACAGTAAAATATTTAATGTCATATACTATTTAACAGTTTCACTAATTCATTTTAATTAACTTAATCATTATGACACAGCCCTCTCTATTGTCATTGGTTGCACTAATTGCACTGTTTGTCTACATAACCTGGTTCAAGTATTCATGACATCACCCTGAGGAAGGCACAGTGATGCTGAAACGTTGGTAAATACCCATTCAATTGCTGGGAGTTTATACATGGAGTGTGCGACTTTATTTATTTTGATAGTTTATAGTTTATTCGCCGTTAGTCAGCACCTCCTCACAAACTATTTTTCTGGGTGTGCGCCAGCTCATGTTTTTTAACCTGTTAGGGGTAGGGGGCAGTATTTACACGGCCGGATAAAAAACGTCCCTGATTTAATCTGGTTATTACTGCTGCCCAGAAACTAGAATATGCATATAATTGGCTTTGGATAGAAAACACCCTAAAGTTTCTAAAACTGTTTGAATGGTGTCTGTGAGTATAACAGAACTCATATGGCAGGCAAAAACCTGAGAAGATTCTGTACAGGAAGTGCCCTCTCTGACCATTCCTTGGGCTTCTTGACTGTCTTTATTGAAAACTTAGGATCTTTGCTGTAACGTGACACTTCCTACGGCTCCCATAGGCTCTCAGAACTCGGGAAAAAGCTGAATGATGTCTTTGCAGCCCCTGGCTGAAAAACATTAGCGCCTTTGGTAAGTGGTCTATCAGAGGACAATGAGACTGAGGCGCGTGCACGAGGCGACCCCATGTTTTTATTTTCTCTGTCTTTGAACTAAAACACGGTTTCCCGGTCGGAATATTATCGCTTTTTTACAAGAAAAATGGCATCAAAATTGATTTTAAACAGCGGTTGACATGCTTCGAAGTACGGTAAAGGAATATTTAGAAATGTTTTGTCACGAAACGCGTCGGGCGCGTCACCCTTATTTACCCTTCGGATAGTGTCTTGAACGCACGAACAAAACAGAGTATATTTGAACATAACTATGGATTATTTTGAACCAAACCAACATTTGTTATTGAAGTAGAAGTCCTGGGAGTGTATTCTGACGAAGAACAGCAAAGGTAATAACATTTTTTGTATAGTAAATCTGACTTTGGTAAGGGCTAAACTTGGTGGGTGTCTAAATAGCTAGCCCTGTGATGCTGGGCTATCTACTCAAAATATTGCAAAATGTGCTTTCACCGAAAAGCTATTTTAAAATCAGACATAGCGAGTGCATAAAGGAATTCTGTATCTATAATTCTTAAAATAATTGTTATGTTTTTTGTGAACGTTTATCGTGAGTAATTTAGTAAATTCACCGAAGTGTTCGGTGGGAATGCTAGTTCTGAATGTCACATGCTAATGTAAAAAGCTGGTTTTTGATATAAATATGAACTTGATTGAACAAAACATGCATGTATTGTATAACATAATGTCCTAGGATTGTCATCTGATGAAGATCATCAAAGGTTAGTGCTGCATTTAGCTGTGGTTTGGGTTTATGTGACATTATATGCTAGCTTGAAAAATGGGTGTCTGATTATTTCTGGCTGGGTACTCTGCTGACATAATCTAATGTTTTGCTTTCGTTGTAAAGCCTTTTTGAAATCGGACAGTGTGGTTAGGTTAACGAGAGTCTTGTCTTTAAAATGGTGTAAAATAGTCATATGTTTGAGAAATTGAAGTAATAGCATTTCTAAGGTATTTGAATATCGCGCCACGGGATTACACTGGCTGTTGCGTAGCCCAGAGAGGTTTTTTAAGGGTAGGTAACAACACACCCGCCACGCTGATCCTCAACACAGGGGCCCCTCTGGGGTGCTGCTCAGTCTCCTCCTGTAGTCCCTGTTCACTCATGACTGCACGGCCAGGCACGACTCCAACACCATCATTAAGTTTGCCCATGCCACAATAGTGGTAGGCCTGATCACCAACAACGATGAGACAGCCTATAGGGAGGAGGTCAGAGACCTGGCCGTGTGGTGCCAGAAAAACAACCTCTCCCTCAACGTGATCAAGACAAAGGAGATGATTGTGGACTACAGGAAAAGGAAGACAGCACGCCCCCATTCTCATCGACGGGGCTGTAGTGGAGCAGGTTGAGAAGTTCAAGGTCCTTGGTGTCCACATCACTAACAAACTATCATGGTCCAAACACACCAAGACAGTCGTGAAGAGGGCACAACAAAACCTATTCCCCCTCAGGAGACTGAAAAGATTTAGCATGGGTCCTCAGATCCTCAAAAGCTTCTACAGCTGCACCATCGAGAGCATCCTGACTGGTTGCATCTCTGCCTGGTATGGCAACTGCTCTGCCTCCGACCGCAAGGCACTACAGAGGGTAGTGCGTACAGCCCAGTACATCACTGGGGCCAAGCTCCCTGCCATCCAAGACCTCTTTACCAGGCGGTGTCAGAGGAAGCCCCCCCCCCCCCCCCCACTCTCTGTTATCATCTATGCATAGTCACTTTAATAACTCTACCTACATGTACATATTACCTACTAACCGGTGCCCCCACACATTGACTCTGTACCGGTACCCCCTGTATATAGCCTCCACATTGACTCTGTACCGGTACCCCCTGTATATAGCCCCCACATTGACTCTGTACCGGTACCCCCTGTATATAGCCCCCACATTGACTCTGTACCGGTACCCCCTGTATATAGCCTCCACATTGACTCTGTACCGGTACCCCCTGTATATAGCCCCCACATTGACTCTGTACCGGTACCCCCTGTATATAGCCCCCACATTGACTCTGTACCGGTACCCCCTGTATATAGCCTCCACATTGACTCTGTACCGGTACCCCCTGTATATAGCCTCCACATTGACTCTGTACCGGTACCCCCTGTATATAGCCTCCACATTGACTCTGTACCGGTACCCCCTGTATATAGCCTCCACATTGACTCTGTACCGGTACCCCCTGTATATAGCCTCCACATTGACTCTGTACCGGTACCCCCTGTATATAGCCTCCACATTGACTCTGTACCGATACCCCCTGTATATAGCCTCCACATTGACTCTGTACCGGTACCCCCAGTATATAGCCTCCACATTGACTCTGTACCGATACCCCCTGTATATAGCCTCCACATTGACTCTGTACCGGTACCCCCTGTATATAGTCTAGCTATTGTTATTCAACTTCTGCTCTTTCATTCTTGTTCCTTTTATTTAGTATTCTTATTTGTGCTTTTTAAAACTGCATTGTTGGTTAGGGGCTTGTAAGTAAGCATTTCACTGTAAGGTCAAATTCAATTTGATTTGATAGACTCATAGTACAGAATGAATGACTGACTGCCCAGTTCAACATCAGTTCACCATCTCACCTCATACTGTATTGGAGCAGCAGCAGCTGACTGCCCGGTTCAACATCAGTTCACCGTCTCACCTCATACTGTATTGGAGCAGCAGCAGCTGACTGCCCAGTTCAACATCAGTTCACCATCTCACCTCATACTGTATTGGAGCAGCAGCAGCTGACTGCCCAGTTCAACATCAGTTCACCGTCTCACCTCATACTGTATTGGAGCAGCAGCAGCTGACTGCCCAGTTCAACATCAGTTCACCGTCTCACCTCATACTGTATTGGAGCAGCAGCAGCTGACTTGATCGTTGATACTAATCATCATGTTTGAATCTGAGAGTAAATAGAGCCGACTACACTCTAAAAATGAAGGGTTCAACTGGAGTTGTTCTCAGATCCCCTAAGAACCGTAGGGTTCTTGGTCAATGAAAAACAGCCCCAAAAGGTTCTTCAAAGAACTTGTTAGATGGTGGGTTCATCGAGGAACCTCCGTTGTTGCTGGACTTCTTCTGGGAACTTCGCAATTACAACTGAAAACGATGGTGACAAGTTTGGATGCGACAAAAGTTAAAAAGGTTAAGTTGTGTTGATGTTTGGCTCTGAATATGTCTCGAAATAATGTATTATAATAATATAACATACTAATAATGAATAACGAAGACAATGATAGTTTTCTGTGAATATCTTCCATAACGTTACTATAGTTAATTAACGTTAATATTAGAAAGCCGGGTTTGACCGTCGGCGTTGTATGAGCTACAGTACAGTACCGTTAGCTAGCTAGCTAACGTTATGTCCTAACTAGGCACAACTAGGTTTGGATTATTTCCTCAACTATATTCATTCCCATATATTGTATATCGTTTCCATAAAGACAATATGGCTTTACACTCATTAACGTAAGTTTCCAATCTAGAGCAGTTCTCACTTTTGTGATAATGAACTAGCTAATGTTAGCTTCGTTAACTAACTAACTAACTAAACTCCCCCCCAACTCCTCTCATACCAGGAAGAACCCCCCCCCCCCCCCCCATTTCAAATGTAGATTTACATGTATTTGAAATATAGTACCCGGACGGAGAAAATCCAATAAGCGTTTTATAGTTACATTGTTAGGGTAACTTACCCTAAAGTGGACACACTCCCATCAGTTTCTGAGACAACTGCTCAGACTTTGTAGACAGTTTAATAATGCTTAAACCTCATCTTTATCAAATGATCCATTAAAGATACCAACTCAAAGCCTACGTTCGTCTACATATGGGTTGTTTAAATTATATTCCCAGTATTACTTCATCAAATCGCTAGTAATCATTATACACACATACAATTCATCATATTTTCATATATTCACAGAATCCATATAAAACATAAGAAATTCTCAGGTAGTCACGACAACCATTCCATTTGCTTTTTCAGGGACTCTCCATAGCAACGAAGCATCTCTCCAAACATCCTCCCAGCAGAACCAAAAATAAACTTTAGTTTCCCAGACAATGACCATGGGATCCTCAACGGTTCTCTAACCTCCCAGAGACCACGGCAAAATCAAGCCTCCCAGGAACTATAGACCTTCCGCTGCTTTCTAAAATATCATCCCCCTCTCAATACCACCCCGTGATCTTCTATGATGGGCAGTGAAGGAATGGAACCCCAAGATAACGTTATAATAAAGCTTATTATCCACATGTCAATCATCTGATTAAGCATATTTCTATATGAGGAACTATAGATCTCTAGGAGGAACTATAGACCTCTAGGAGGAACTATAGACCTCTAGGAGGAACTATAGACCTCTATGAGGAACTATAGATCTCTAGGAAGAACTATAGACCTCTAGGAGGAACTATAGACCTCTAGGAGGAACTATATATCTCTAGGAGGAACTATATATCTCTAGGAGGAACTATAGATCTCTAGGAGGAACTATAGATCTCTAGGAGGAACTATAGATCTCTAGGAGGAACTATATATCTATAGGAGGAACTATAGATCTCTAGGAGGAACTATAGATCTCTAGGAGGAACTATAGATCTCTAGGAGGAACTATAGATCTCTAGGAGGAACTATAGACCTCTATGAGGAACTATAGATCTCTGTGAGGAACTATAGATCTCTAGGAGGAACTATAGATCTCTAGGAGGAACTATAGATCTCTAGGAGGAACTATAGACCTCTAGGAGGAACTATAGATCTCTAGGAGGAACTATAGATCTCTAGGAGGAACTATAGATCTCTAGGAGGAACTATAGATCTCTGTTACTATCCAAACATCAGATTATGACTCAGTCACACAACGCTCATACCACAGTCACACAACTCTCATACCACAGTCACACAACTCTCATATCACAGTCACACAACTCTCATATCAGAAAATATGAAATGGGGTCAAGGTTTAAAATAATTACATGTTTAAAACAATTACAGGTGCACCTTACTATCTTGTACTATATCATAAATGGTCTTAACTAGTAAACACAGATTCTAGTTGTCATCTCGTTCACACAGATTCTAGTTGTCATCTCGTTCACACAGATTCTAGATATTTAACGCTAAATGACCGAACCCAGGGCATACCTGGCAGCACGTTTAAAATCATTGGAATTCACCACTTCTGAGAGTCACACAGACACTTTTCAGAATGAGGTCCTTCTTCCAATAGAGTTTAACCAGGTACCGTGTTTCACACAGAACCCACAGTCACCCTGGCCCCTCACCCCTACAGACCAATCCCCACTGTGATCAATTCAGTGTCAGGACAGCTCTAGGTCGCCCGCAACCGACCAATGATAGGTGTCTGAGTCGACTGACTCTCAGATCATCCTCCACTGACTCGGCCCTGTTTACGCCTCCAAGGTGCCCCCTCACACAGGAATACACACTCAGAGCCTACTGACTGGGCCCTGTTTACACCTCCACACAGGAATACACACTCAGAGCCTCCTGACTGGGCCCTGTTTACACCTCTACACAGGAATACACACTCAGAGCCTACGAGGATTTTCTAAAAACCACTTTACGTGTTTCGCTCACCTCTTTATTTTTTTTAAACTACGTTCGAGATGTGGTATCCACTCGGCTCGCTGCCTCTCAGATCAAAGGTGGGTCCATCTGCTCCGTTCCTGAAGTGTGGTCTCCCTGAGATCCCAAGTTAGAGGGGTCCCTGGTGCACCATTTACCCAGGTCATCAGGAGCGGTCACCAAGTGAAGATTCACATCCCCATCGCCAAATGTGGTGGTTAATTTCTTTAATATCAAATGAGGAGACAAACTTATCACACAAGTCAGAGTTACTCTAAAACTAAATCTTTATTCACTTATAAGGCAGCAGGTCAATACAACACACACATACAAAGTGAATCGATTGAGTGTTCTACGATAATGATGGCTGGTAGACGAATCACCCCCAGATGATTCATTGAGAGATGAATCACCCCCAGATGATTCATTGAGAAATGAATCACCCCCCGATGATTCATTGAGAGATGAATCACCCCCAGATGATTCATTGAGAGATGAATCACCCCCAGATGATTCGTTGAGAGATGAATCACCCCCAGATGATTCGTTGAGAGCCATGAGACAAAAGTACAAAGGTCTTTTAAAGCCAAGATACACCCCTTTTAACCTACATGACCAACAACAGATGTATAGAACGGGTCACAAGGTTAAGATTTGTATGAAAGATACTGATAATTCTCAGCAGACAGTATCTGCTGTAAAAACAGTACTCTTTGTGTAGAGACCAGGGTCTGGCCCTGGGGTCATCTCTCCCTGGTACCATATAGAACAGAAACATTAACTCATGTTCTGGAATGCGGTCTCTTTAGGTTTTATCACCCAAAAGACATTGTAAATCTCCTGTCAGTGTTTTCTCCCAGAGGCCCATCCTCAGTAGAACACAGACACAATAGTTCTAAGAACCCTCTATTCTGTTGCATTAAACAACCATTTGATGCAATAAAAGTATTATAACATAATCTTGTAGTTTTGCTCTCAGTGTCCACTGGAAGTTGACTAGTAACAACAACTGGGATCTAAAAGACACCCACCATGAGACCCACTAAATCTGCCCAAGAAGAGGAAAACAATAGAAAAACCCACACCAAACTTAAAGACAGGAAGTAAACCAAAAAGGTGGAGCAACTAAAGGTGTTGACTCTCCACATGTATCAAGACAACTGGAGCACTGGGCCAGACACTCTTAAATAGAACCTGGACCAGCTCAGGTGAAACACCTTCCCACTAACGAGATGGACAAGCCAGCACAGGTGTAACACATACTGACTAACCAGGCGACACCAATATGTACCCAAGACACATTTCAGTTGAATGCATTCAGTTGTACAATCAATCAATTCAGATCAAATTTATTTATATAGCCCTTCTTACATCAGCTGATATCTCAAAGTACTGTACAGAAACCCAGCCTAAAACCCCAAACAACAAACAATGCAGGTGTAGAAGCACGGTGCCGAGGAAAAACTCCCTAGGAAAAACTCCCTAGAAAGGCCAAAACCTAGGAAGAAACCTAGAGAGGAACCAGGCTATGAGGGGTGGCCAGTCCTCTTCTGGCTGTGCAGGGTGGATATTATAACAGAACATGGCCAAGATGTTTAAATGTTCATAGATGACCAGCAGGGTCAAATAATAATAATCACAGTGGTTGTCGAGGGTGCAACAAGTACCTCAGGAGTAAATGTCAGTTGGCTTTTCATAGCCAATCATTCAGAGTATCTCTACAACTTCCATTTCACATTATAATCAACTACAATGATTCACCTTCACCAATATAAACATGGTGTCTACTGGCTGTCAACAATTAAAAACAAGAAAAAAACACGTATTTCTAAATAATAATATACAATAGGATTATTTGTTTCTCCTTTTTCTTTCTATAGAATCCTAAATCCCACTAGCTTCTAGAACACTCGTCTTCCTAAAACTCACTAGATTCTAGAACACTCGTCTTCCTAAAACTCACTAGCTTCTAGAACTCTCGTCTTCCTAAATCCCACTAGCTTCTAGAACACTCGTCTTCCTAAAACTCACTAGATTCTAGAACTCTCGTCTTCCTAAAACTCACTAGCTTCTAGAACTCTCCTCTTTCTAAATCCCACTAGCTTCTAGAACTCTCGTCTCCTTGGAACGAGCCCAAACAAAACTCATCTCCAATACGGAAAAACGTGCAGTCAAAATAAATTCTGATCCATGGCAACGCACTGCCTAAACACAAAACACAAATCTTATATCCATTTGGGGGGAAATCAGGTTGAACCTGCTCCTGAAACTAGCACAACTAAAAAAACACATGGAAATGGAGATATATTTTTCCTCACTGGTTAGAGGACAACCTGCAGAAGACAGTCAGCTACATTATGGAGTGATGCATTTAAATGTAGGGGTCACTAAACAAAGGAACACAACACTTATTTGTCATCACTCATCGATATCATGTTGAAATCAATTGTGTGAGAGGAAGGAGATGAGGTTGCACGTCCTGTTAAAACTAACAGCTCAAAAACCACACGGAATCTGGGAATAATGTGTACATCACTGGTTAGAGGACAACTGGTAGAAAACAGCTGGCTACATTTTGATTCAAGTGGGTCACCAATGCTGTAAATGTAACACAGCTCTTTTTTTGTTAGTCACTTTTTGTTAAATCACATAAATAGTAACTCTTCCATTTCAGAGTCTGGATTTTCCCCCTGAGGCTAATATCCATATCATGTTGAAATCAATAGAACAGGGGACAAACGTTTAGGGTTCTACATTGTGACATCATTAAAATATATTGATATCATTTAACAACTCCTTCATGTATTTTCTGATATTTGATCAGAGGTCTTTTATCAGATTATCTCTGGTCACAGCTATAAGGCTGTGTGTATTCTCTGGTGCACTGTCAGCTCTCCAGATCGACCAAAACTCTTCCCACATTGATTACAGCTAAAAGGTTTCTCTCCTGTGTGTATTCTCTGGTGCACTGTCAGAGAGCCAGATTGACCAAAACTCTTCCCACACTGATCACAGCTATAAGGTTTCTCTCCTGTGTGTATTCTCTGGTGTCGAGTCAGTGTGCTAGGTGCAGCAAAACTCTTCCCACATTGATCACAGATATAAGATTTCTCTCCTGTGTGTTCTTTGGTGTAATGTCAGCTGGCCAGATTGAACAAAACTCTTCCCACATTGACCACAGCTATAAGGTTTCTCTCCTGTGTGGATTATCTGATGAATTTTATTGCCTGATGAGGTGAGTCTCTTCCCACAGTCAGAGCAGCAGTGAGTTCTCTTCCCTGTGGATCTCTGCAGGTGTTTCTTGAGGTGTTCTGATCTGGAGAGACTCTTCTCTGCCTCTTCAGCATCATGAGGTTGTTGAGGCTCCCCAGAGGATCCAAGATAGTGAAGTATCTCTCCTGTGTGAACAACAAAGTCAGACAGATGATTTAAAGGCCCACAACAGCAGAAATCCACTGTAAAAGGTGATGCCAACAGCGTAGCCATGATGTTATACAACAATTGACGTCTGTAATGAATGTTAAAATGATTTAACAATTGTCTTAAAATGAGCAAGAATAGTCATATTTTGTCTTGTTTTCACATTAGTAGTAACATCGATGATTGTAGGCTAGAAATAAGTTATTCATGTTGTTGAAACTCTAAGCAGTGTGCCAGACGACTTTTGGTCTCCAATATAGGCCCCTTTCTGTGTTTGCTAAAATTGCGGCATGAGGGCGATGCACATGCAATTTGGTTGTAGAAACTCCTCCCTGCTAATGAGGAAACCGATAGTTATGGATGTAGTGTATCTGCTAATGAGGAAACCGATAGTTATGGATGTAGTATATCTGCCTGGAGCAAAAATGGTGAGCAAAGATTTTAGTTTTTCACAATGTATTCTGAATGTGAACGGGGAAAAACTCAGGGAAGTAACTTCCATTTCCAGGTTGCTTATGAGTGCATTTCACGCTACTTTGGATTATAATTGTAAAGCTCGCTTGAATGTCCTGCTTAATATAATGTTTGCTACAGTATTAAGAACCGAGTTAATGACCGTATCCATTTGGGTGTTGTCAATAAAGTTATGATTTTTTAAATGTATTTTTAATTACATTTTGTTTTTCACCTTTATTTAAGCAGGTAGGCCAGTTGAGAACAAGTTCTCATTTACAACTGCGACCTGGCCAAGATAAAGCAAAGCAGTGCGACACAAACAACACAGAGTTACAAGTGGGATAAACAAGCATACAGTCAATAACACAATAGAAAAATCTATATACAGTGTGTGCAAATGGAGTACGGAGGTAAGGCAATAAATAGGCCATAGTAGCGAAGTAATTACAATTTAACAAATGAACACTGGAGTGATAGATGTGCAGATGATGATGTGCAAGTAGAAATACTGGTGTGCAAAAGAGCAAAAAAGTAAATAAAAACATGGGGATGAGGTAGGCAGTTGGATGGACTATTTACAGATGGACTGTGTACAGCTGCAGCGATCGGTTAGCTGCTCAGATAGCTGATGCTTAAAGTTAGTGAGGAAGATATATGTCTCCAACTTCAGCGATTTTTGCAATTCGTTCAAGTCATTGGCAGCAGAGAACTGGAAAGAAATGTGTCCAAAGTAGGTGTTGGCTTTGGTGATGACCAGTGAGATATACCTGTCTGAGTGCGTGCTATGGGTGGGTGTTGCTATGGTGACCTGTGAGCTGAGCGAAGGCGGCCTAGCAAAGACCTATAGATGACCTGGAGCCAGTGGGTTTGGCGACGAATATGTAGCGAGGGCCAGCAAACGAGAGCATACAGGTCGCAGTGGTGGGTGGTATATGGGGATTTGGTGACAAAACGGATGGCACTGTGATAGACTGCCTCCAGTTTGCTGAGTAGAGTGTTGGAGGCTATTTTGAAAATGACATCGCCGAAGTCAAGGATCGGCAGGAAAGTCAGTTTAACGAGGGTATGTTTGGCAGCGTGAGTGAAGGAGGCTTTGTTGCGAAATATGAAGCTGATTCTAGATTTCATTTTGGATTGGAAATGCTTAACTTCATCGGGGTAGGGGGCAGTATTTTCACGTCCGGATGAAAAGCGTGCCCAGAGTAAACTGCCTGCTACTCAGGCCCAAAAGCTAGAATATGCATATAATTAGTAGATTTGGATAGAAAACACTGAAGTGTCTAAAACGGTTTGAATAATGTCTGTGAGTATAACAGAACTCATATGGCAGGCAAACCTTAGAAAAATCCAACCAGGAAGTGTGGAAATCTGAGGTTTGTAGTTTTTCAAGTGATTGCCTATCTAACACACAATATACATCCAATATACAGTGTCTATGGGGTCATATTGCACTTCCTAAGGCTTCCACTAGATGTCAACAGTCTTTAGAATGTTGTTTCAGGCTTCTACTGTGAATGGGGAGAGAATAAGAGCTGATTGAGTCAGGTGTCTGGCCGTCAGCCATTATTTTAGTTACGCACGCAGCCATGAGCACGAGCTCAGTTCTCTTTCCTTTATGAAGACAAAGGAATTATCCGGTTGGAATATTTTTGAAGATTTATGATAAAAACATCCTAAAGATTGATTCTACACATCGTTTGATGTGTTTCTACAAACTGTAATATAACTTTTTTGACTTTTCGTCTGGACTTTAATGCGCGCGCCTTCTGCATTTGGAATAGTGAACCTAACACGCTTACAAAATGGAGGTATTTGGACATAAACATCAACTTTATCGAACAAAACGTACATGTATTGTGGAACTGGGATTCCTGGGAGTGCATTCCGATGAAAATCATCAAAGGTAAGTGAATATTTATAATGGTATTTCTGACTTCTGTTGACTCCACAACATGGCGGGTATCTGTATGGCTTGTTTTGGTGTCTGAGCGCTGTACTCAGATTATTGCAAAGTGTGCTTTCGCCGTAAAGCTTTTTTGAAATCTGACACAGCGGTTGCATTAAGGAGAAGTATATCTTTAATTCTATGCATAACAGTTGTATATTTTATCAACGTTTATGATGAGTATTTCTGTAAATTGATGTGCTCATTCATCGGGGGTTTTGGAGGCAAAACATTTCTGAACATTACATGCCAATGTAAAATGGGGTTTTTGGATATAAATATGAACTTTATCGAGCAAAACATACATATATTGTGTAACATGAAGTCCTATGAGTGCCATCTGATGAAGATCATCAAAGGTTAGTGATTAATTTTAGCTATATTTCTGGTTTTTGTGACGCCTCTCCTTGCTTGGAAAATGGCTGTGTGGTTTTTCTTGTCTAGGTGGTGTCCTAACATAATCTTTCGCCGTAAAGTGTTTTTGAAATCGGACACTGTGGTTGGATTAATGAGAAGTGTACCTTTACAATGGTGTATAATACTTGTATGTGTGAGAAATTTGAATTATGAGATTTTTGTTGTTTTGAATTTGGCGCCCTGCTATTTCAATGGCTGTTGGCGAGGTGTGACGGTAGCGTCCCACCTACCCCAGAGAGGTTTTAACATGCCGGTACATACTGCTGTAATAACATGCAAGCAAATTGTCAGCCAAAATATCGTGTAAGGTAACTTACTTGAAAAGAAATGTCTTTATTATATTGCTTAACATGTTCTTAACATTTGTCATAATTAGTTAAAGCAATGAATTTGTTTCGGCTCTCG
Organism: Salmo salar; assembly: GCF_965601325.2. Taxonomy (NCBI): domain Eukaryota; kingdom Metazoa; phylum Chordata; class Actinopteri; order Salmoniformes; family Salmonidae; genus Salmo; species Salmo salar. The sequence continues at coordinate 1,138,733 of NW_027675377.1, forward strand.
TTGGACTTCGGCTGCATATTTTCCGCCATTTTCTTCAAATCTGAAAATGATGTGAAGTTACGTCCATTTCCTGAAGAATTGCATTATGGGCCCTAAAGTACTGCGTGTATACGTCATATTTTGGCGAATTTAGTACGACATCCGGGAACTTTTGGCATACTAACTACATCAACGACATCATAACCGCCATCGATAAGAGACATTACTGTGCAGCCGTATTCATCGACCTGGCCAAGGCTTTCGACTCTGTCAATTACCACATTCTTATTGGCAAACTCGACAGCCTTGGTTTCTCAAATGATTGCCTCGCCTGGTTTACCTACTACTTCTCTGATAGAGTTCAGTGTGTCAAATCGGAGGGCCTGTTGTCCGGGCCTCTGGCAGTCTATGGGGGTGCCACAGGGTTCAATTCTCAGGCCGACTCTCTTCTCTGTATACATCAATGATGTCGCTCTTGCTGCTGGTGAGTCTCTGATCCACCTCTACGCAGATGACACCATTCTGTATACTTCTGGCCCCTCTTTGGACACTGTGTTAACCTGTTAGGGCTAGGGGGCAGTATTTACACGGCCGGATAAAAAACGTACCCGATTTAATCTGGTTATTACTACTGCCCAGAAACTAGAATATGCATATAATTATTGGCTTTGGATAGAAAACACCCTACAGTTTCTAAAACTGTTTGAATGGTGTCTGTGAGTATAACAGAACTCATATGGCAGGCAAAAACCTGAGAAGATTCCAAACAGGAAGTACCCTCTCTGACCATTCCTTGGGCTTCTTGGCTCTGTTTAAAGCAAATTTAGGATATTTGCTGTAACGTGACACTTCCTACGGCTCCCATAGGCTCTCAGAACCCGGGAAAAAGCTGAATGATGTAATTCCATCCGCTGGCTGAAAAACTTTAGCGCGTTTGGATGGTGGTCGATCAGAGGGCCATCAGACTGAGGCTCGTGCACGAGGGGATCCCATGCTTTTACTTTCTCTCTCTTTGAACGTAAACACGCTTTCCCTGTCGGAATATTATCGCTTTTTTACGAGAAAAATGGCATAAAAATTGATTTTAAACAGCGGTTGACATGCTTCGAAGTACGGTAATGGAATATTTAGAATTTTTTTGTCACAAAACGCGTCGGGCGCGTAACCCTTATTTACCCTTTCAGATAGTGTCTTGAACGCACGAACAAAACGCCGCTGTTTGGATATAACTATGGATTATTTGGGACCAAACCAACATTTGTTATTGAAGTAGAAGTCCTGGGAGTGCATTCTGACGAAGAACAGCAAAGGTAATAACATTTTTCTTATAGTAAATCTGAGTTTGGTGAGTGCTAAACTTGCTGGGTGTCTAAATAGCTAGCCCTGTGATGCCGGGCTATCTACTTAGAATATTGCAAAATGTGCTTTCACCGAAAAGCTATTTTAAAATCGGACATATCGAGTGCATAGAGGAGTTCTGTATCTATAATTCTTAAAATAATTGTTATGCTTTTTGTGAACGTTTATCGTGAGTAATTTAGTACATTTTTAGTAAATTCACCGGAAGTTTGCGGGGGGTATGCTAGTTCTGAACGTCACATGCCAATGTCAAAAGCTGTTTTTTGATATAAATATGAACTTGATTGAACAAAACATGCATGTATTGTATAACATAATGTCCTAGGGTTGTCATCTGATGAAGATCATCAAAGGTTAGTGCTGCATTTAGCTGTCTTTTGGGTTTATGTGACATTATATGCTAGCTTGAAAAATGGGTGTCTGATTATTTCTGGCTGGGTACTCTGCTGACATAATCTAATGTTTTGCTTTCGTTGTAAAGCCTTTTTGAAATCGGACAGTGTGGTTAGATTAACGAGAGTCTTGTCTTTAAAATGGTGTAAAATAGTCATATGTTTGAGAAATTGAAGTAATAGCATTTCTAAGGTATTTGAATAACGCGCCACTGGCTGTTACGTAGGTGGGACGAAATCGTCCCACTGGCCCTAGAGAAGTTAACTAACCTCCAAACGAGCTTCAATGCCATACAACTCTCCTTCCGTGGCCTCCAACTGCTCTTAAACGCAGGTAAAACTAAATGCATGCTATTCAATCGATCACTGCCCGCACCTGCTCGCCCGTCCAGCATCACTACTTTGAACGGCTCTGACTTAGAATACGTGGACAACTACAAATACCTGGGTGTCTGGTTAGACTGTAAACTCTCCTTCCAGACTCACATTAAGCATCTTCAATCCAAAATTAAATCTAGAATCGGCTTCCTATATCTCAACAAAGCATCCTTCATACCCTCGTAAAACTGACCATCCTACCGATCCTCGACTTCGGTGATGTCATCTATAAAATAGCCTCCAAATCTCTACTCAACAAACTGGATGCAGTCTATCACAGTGCCATCCGTTTTGTCACCAAAGTCCCATATACCACCCACCATTGCGACCTGTACGCTCTCGTTGGTTGGCCCTCGTTTCATACTCGTCGCCAAACCCACTGGCTACAGGTTATCTACAAGTCTCTGCTAGGTAAAGCCCCGTCTTATCTCAACTCACTGGTCACCATAGCACCACCCACTCGTAGCATGCGCTCCAGCAGGTATATCTCACTGGTCACCCCCAAAGCCAACACCTCCTTTGGTCGTCTTTCCTTACAGTTCTCTGCTGCCAATGACTGGAACGAACTGCAAAAATCTCTGAAGCTGGAGACTCATATCTCCCTCACTAGCTTTAAGCACCAGCTGTCAGAGCAGCTCACAGATCACTGCACCTGTACATAGCCCATCTGTAAACAGCCCATCTATCTACCTACCTCATCCCCATACTGTATTTATTTATCTTGCTCCTTTGCACCCCAGTATCTCTACTTGCACATTCGTCTTCTGCACATCTACCATTCCAGTGTTTAATTGCTTTATTGTAATTATTTGACCACCATGGTCTATTTATTGTCTTAACTTACCTCATTTGCACTCACTGTATATAGACCTTTTGTTTTCTTTTGTTCTACTGTATTATTGACTGTATGTTTTGTTTATTCCATGTGTTGTTGTATGTGTCGAATTGCTACGCTTTATCTTGGCCAGGTCGCAGTTGCAGTTGCAAATGAGAACTTGTTCTCAACTAGCCTACCTGGTTAACAATTTGACCCCCACAGGAAATCTTCACTGGCAGTTATAGAAAGACCCATTTACTATATAACCATTGATTCTTGAAGAATATAAATTATAAATGCCTCAAACTGTATTACCCCACCAGAAACCAAAACATAAGCTTGTATAACGCCACTGTTTGTAAACAAGCACTGTATAGCTGTGAAATCTGGTTAAAACTATCATTTTGACCTTATGGATGGCCAGTCTTTGTATTTATAGTGTAGTCCATTCAGGGGGTAGTCCTGAGCTGAACTCAATCCTGGGTCCAGCAACTGTCAACACCTTACAACTGTTACACCAAGATGTCTGAACTTCTTGAAGAGGTCGCTAGGTGTTGGGTTACGGTTGCTACAATAGCTTTCTCTATGAATTTGAGAGTGGTTACACTTCTTCCCCCATCCCTCAGCTGTTTACCAAACCAAGACTCAGGGCAGCCATTTTGTTTCGGATTAAATCCTAGGTTGCCCCTTTAAACAAGCCACACAACAATCAATCAATCTGCAGTCCAAACAATAACAAATCTGTAATTCCACCACTGTTATGGTAATAAGATGATTATGGGGTTGGAGAAATGTAACTACAGACAGACAGACCTATGGATGCAAGGACTGACCATCCATGATATCAACATTATAGATTTAACCATGTTGAGGCTATACAGTGTTGATTTACATTGTTTCTAAACATTGGAGTAAAAAAAGCTTATTTGGGGTTCTGATGGGGTACAACAGTTGAACTCAGCTCATGAGGCATGTGTTATATTCTTCAAGAATCAATGGCTATAAATAAATAATTTAAAGTCCAAATATGGATGTAACAATTGCAGATTTCCGCTTTAACACCAAACATCAGTTCAACAACTGCAGAGTTTGTGCCTCTGTATTAAAGACAGTACTTACTAGTGTTAATCAGGGCCCGTTCATCGTTAGAACCATTGGACGCCTTAAGATGCCTTTTGGAAACCGAGCCCAGATATCCAGTTTCATCCTCTTCTTCCTCCTCCTTTTTCGATGTGACAGTCATCTCCCACTCCTCCTCTTTCACTCCATAAACTGCATCCTCCTCTTTCTCTTCCTCCTCTTCTTTTACTGTAACATCCTCCTCCTCTTTCACTCTGAACGCGTCTTCCTCTTCTTTCACTGAAACGTCTTTCTCTTCTTCTTTCACGGTAACAGCTTCACCCTCTACTTGTTTTTGTATTGTAACATTCTTCTCTTCCCCCTCCTCTTTCACAAGAGCTTCTTTCTCCGTCCAGCAGACCTCCTCTTCTTTAGCAGGAGGAGAGTAGCTTAGTGAACTCTTGGTCGGAGATGTTAGCTAGCTAGCATTAGCGACTAGCCTAGTTCTAAGCTAACTTAGCAAACCAGCTAGCTGACAAACAACGTAAATATATAATTAAATGGGCCAACAAGTACATACGACAGAAGTGTGTTTAATACACAGAGACTAATATACACCAAACCAGTGTAAAGAGCGTGAATGTTGTAGCTATGTTTGCTAGAAAGCTACCGAGGTGTCTGACTAGCTGTTGTTGTTGAAGGAGCGTCCCGTCCACTAGATTATACGTCACACTGGCAGCATCGCCTGAACCTAAAAGACGCACATTGCCATCTGCTGACTGGACTGGGCAACGCAGCTGAGGAACCAAACGTTTATTTTTCATTTAATATTATATTAAGTCGTTCAAAGAGAAGCATGTGTTGATTGATTCGTTTTTAATGAGTGAGAATTTAAAACAAACTTTACACCCACTACATATTTGCATTGAACCATACTTCTGACATGGATCATTTTGACCCCAGAGGCATATCTTTTATCATAGCCAAAATGTATTTTATTCAATTCTTCCAAATTTTCATGACTTTGTCAATCAACTTGTTCTTAATAAATCTATATCATGGTTTAGTGTTTCTGTATCAATATGGACTTTTAACAAATTAAAATCCTTTGGAGTCATTTTGACTCCAGCCAAAAACACCTTTGATAAATAGGACGTTTATTTCAAATCAAATCACATTTTATTGGTCACATACACATGTTTAGCAGATGTTATTGCGGGTGTAGCGAAATGCTTGTGTTTCTATCTCAGACGGTGCAGTAATATCTAACAAGTAATATCTAACTATTTCACAACATATACCCAATACACACACATCTAAGTATTTGAATCTAAGTTTCTCTGTAGACATGATCCATCCCACCAGATGGTGGAGGGGCTCCTGTAACAGTGGTTTTGACCAGATAGACACCTGCAGATACACAGTATAGTGCCTCCCATGTACTCTCCTAAGATTGGACTTTTCTATACCACGTATCACATGACTGTGTACAAAACTGCCAATGATAGAAAACTCTGCAGTGGTAGAAAATTCTGCCAGTGATATACAGTGCATTCGTAAAGTATTCAGACCCCTTCACTTTTTCCACATTTTGTTACGTTACTGCCGTATTCTAAAATGTCATAATTTTTCCCCTCATCAATCTACACACAATACCCCATAATGACAAACCAAAAACATACATTTTTGCAAATTTATTTACTGAAGTATTCGTACCTCAGCCAGGATTGTGAAATGTTAGGAAATAATATGTCATGTTTTACTCGTACCTCAGCCAGCATTGTGAATGGTTAGGAAATAATGTCATGTTTTACTAGTACCTCAGCCAGCATTGTGAATGGTTAGGAAATAATATGTCATGTTTTACTAGTACCTCAGCCAGCATTGTGAATGGTTAGGAAATAATATGTCATGTTTTACTAGTACCTCAGCCAGCATTGTGAATGGTTAGGAAATAATATGTCATGTTTTACTAGTACCTCAGCCAGCATTGTGAATGGTTAGGAAATAATATGTTATGTTTTACTCGTACCTCAGCCAGCATTGTGAATGGTTAGGAAATAATATGTCATGTTTTACTCGTACCTCAGCCAGCATTGTGAATGGTTAGGAAATAATATGTCATGTTTTACTCGTACCTCAGCCAGCATTGTGAATGGTTAGGAAATAATATGTCATGTTTTACTAGTACCTCAGCCAGCATTGTGAATGGTTAGGAAATAATATGTCATGTTTTACTAGTACCTCAGCCAGCATTGTGAATGGTGTCTGATGCAGTGACATACTAGACCATGGCAGTAAATCTAATACTTAGGTGTTTTTAGGCATGAAAGGTCTGGGGTGGTTCAGTGGATATAAGTTACATCTCTGGCCATGCTGGCAGGGTCTGAATCAAACCCAATGTCCAGTGGGATTGATCTGTTTGATCCAATTGTTTGTTTCAGTTTCCAGTAGTTGAATCCTGTAACATATTGTTGATTTCAACATTTTTCATTTTCAACAAATGAACTGGGTTGGTTGAAAAGTGATACTAAACTTACATACCAGCACTATTTTGACATAGTGGAAGATATACTGAATTTATACTGTTTTTCATACTAAGATGGACCAAGATACGTGTTGCTTTTGCACATATTTGTTCATTAGTTTTGCAAAAGTCTGTTGATTGTCAGTCATTGGGTTCATTAGTTTTACAATATGTTCAAATCAAATCAAGCTTTATTTATACAGCACATTTCAGACATGGATGCAACGCAATGGCTTCACAGGAAAAAACAAATAAAAAAACAATGAAAATAAACAGAAATATTTACTACTCAGCAAACATAAGATGATACCAAACAGAATAATAACTGAAAGACTACTGAGCATTCTAAGGAAAATTCATTGATTAAAATTTTAACAATTGGATGTTATATTCAACCATAACAAGATGAACAAGCCAGCACAGGTGTAACACATTCTGACTAACGAGCTAGACGTGCTAACGAGCTAGACGTGCTAACGACGAGCTAGACGTGCTAACGACGAGCTAGACGTGCTAACGACGAGCTAGACGTGCTAACGAGCTAGACGTGCTAACGACGAGCTAGACGGCCTAACGAGCTAGACGTGCTAACGGAGCTAGACGTGCTAACGGAGCTAGACGTGCTAACGAGCTAGACGTGCTAACGAGCTAGACGTGCTAACGAGCTAGACGTGCTAAAGTCCAACCTCAAACATAAATGGAAAAACCAAAGCCTGTAACACCTTAAGACAACAAATATATCCTATATTTTTGTTGGACAAGTTTGCTCACCACCAACAGAAAACAACTTCCATTTCACATGATAATCAACTACAATGCTTCACCTTCACCAATATAAACATGGTGTCTACTGGCTGTCAACAATTAAAAACAAGAAAAACTTATTAAAAAAAAAAAAAAAAACTTATTTCTAAATAATAATATACAATTGAAATATTTTTTTCTCCTTTTTCTCTTCTTACTATAGAATCCTAAAACTCACTAGCTTCTAGAACTCTCGTCTTCCTAAAACTCACTAGCTTCTAGAACTCTCGTCTTCCTAAAACTCACTAGCTTCTAGAACTCTCGTCTTCCTAAAACTCACTAGCTTCTAGAACTCTCGTCTTCCTAAAACTCACTAGCTTCTAGAACTCTCGTCTTCCTAAAACTCACTAGCTTCTAGAACTCTCGTCTTCCTAAAACTCACTAGCTTCTAGAACTAGCTCCTTAATATCCGTAGTAACTTTCCACCTCACTGCGGAGCTTCTCTCTCTTTTCAGGGTTCACTAGATAGGCATGTTGTTGGATCGGGGCCCAGTCCCCAATGTCATGCTCTAGTACATTTGGTTTGGCACATCTGAGAATGAACCCTGATATTCTAAAAGCAGCGTAACAATGTCAATATAATTGTACCCAAAGATTGTCAGTTGGTTGCATAAATAATTATGATTACTAAATCTTACATGAATATTAAACATGAAATATAAAAACCAAATGTACACCCCTTTGTTAATATGTATTAGCAAAAATTCACTAAATGGTGAGGCATAAAATGTATATTTTGTCAGGCTGGATGTTTGAAATATGAGGTGATTTGAGACCTGCTACTTCAGTAGTGGAATAAAGACATTTAGCACATGAATGTTGTAAATAAATACTGGAGTGATGTAGGATTGTTCATATAATTGATTATTGTACTGTGACTATGTGTTTAGGCTGTAAGTATGTTGAAATTAAATTGTTTTCTTTTCAACTTTCACTTTCAACTAAAACCAAACTTATATTGAATGTCGGGCAAAGTCTTATTTTCAACGACATTTTGCTAGGTGAGATATCCCCCAATGTCACAGTTTAAACGTGTCCAAATCAATAGTCCAAATGCAGAAACAGTTTGTGATAAATTGAAAACCTAAACATAAAATGTAACACAAACATCTGTCACAATAATCATATTATTTAAAACAATCTCCTTATAAACTGTACAAGCACCAAAAACGCTGTTGTTTTGACAAGTAGCAATAAATCACTGATATCGATTAGGGGGGAAATCAGGTTGTACGTGCTGTTGAAACTAACACAACTAAAAAAACACATGGAAATGGGAGATATATTTTACCTCACTGATTAGAGGACAACCTGCAGAAGACAGTCAGCTACATTTTGGAGTGATGCATTTAAATGTAGGGGTCACTAAACAAAGGAACACAACACTTATTTGTCATAACTCATCGATATCATGTGGATTTTTTTTCTACCGTTGTTTTACCAGTTAAGTTGACTGAGAACACATTCTCATTTACAGCAACAACCTGGGGAATAGTTACAGGGGAGAGGAGGGGGATGAATGAGCCAATTGTAAGCTGGGGATGATTAGGTGGCCGTGATGGTATGAGGGCCAGATTGGGAATTTAGCCAGGACACCGGGGTTAACACTCCTACTCTTACGATAAGTGCAATGGGATCTTTAATGAGCTCAGAGAGTCAGGACACCCGTTTAACGTCCCATCCGAAAGACGGCACCCTACACTGGGCAGTCACTGCCCTGGGGCATTGGGATATTGTTTAGACCAGAGGAAAGAGTTCCTCCGACTGGCCCTCCAGCAGCATATGGTCTCCCATCTAGGGACTGACCAGGACCAACCCTGCTTAGCTTCAGAAGCAAGCAAGCAGTGGGATGCAGGGTGGTATGCTGCTGGCAATCAATTGTGCGAAAGGAGGAAGATGAGTTTACACGTCCTGTTAAAACGAACAGCTCAAAATCCACATGGAATCTGGGAATAATGTGTACATCCCTGGTTAGAAGACAATTTGTAGAAAACAGCTAGCTACATTTTGAAGTGTTGCATTTTGATTCAAGTGGGTCACCAACATGGTAAGTGTAACACAACTCTTTCTTTTGTTAGTCACTTTTTGTTAAATCTCATAAATAGTAACTCTTTCAATTCAGAGCCTGGATTTTCCCCCTGAGGCTAATATCCATATCATGTTGATATCAATAGAACAGGGGACAAACGTTTAGGGTTCTAAATTGTGACATTAAAATACTCCTTTTACAATGTTAAAACATTCTACATTGTGAGATTTCATTTCATTGATATCATGAAACAATTCCTTCATGTATGCATTTTCTGATGTTTGATCAGAGATCTTTTATCAGAGTATCTCTTCCCACATATATCACAGCTATAAGGTTTCTCTCCTGTGTGTGTTCTCTGGTGCACTGTCAGCTCTCCAGATCCACCAAAACTCTTCCCACATTGGTCACAGCTATAAGATTTCTCTCCTGTGTGTATTCTCTGGTGTGATACCAGATGGCCAGATTGACCAAAACACTTCCCACATTGATCACACCTATAAGGTTTCTCTCCTGTGTGTGTTCTCTGGTGTTGAGTCAGAGAGCCAAATGTAGTAAAACTCTTCCCACATTGACCACAGCTATAAGATTTCTCTCCTGTGTGTATTCTCTGGTGTCGAGTCACAGTGCCAAATGTAGTAAAACTCTTCCCACATTGACCACAGCTATAAGATTTCTCTCCTGTGTGTGTTCTCTGGTGTGTTCTCTGGTGTGCAGTCAGATTTCCAGACCCACCAAAACTCTTCCCACATTGACCACAGATATAAGGTTTCTCTCCTGTGTGTGTTCTCTGGTGTGCAGTCAGATTTCCAGATCGACCAAAACTCTTCCCACATTGATCACAGCTATACGGTTTCTCTCCTGTGTGTGTTCTCTGGTGTGCAGTCAGATTTCCAGATCGACCAAAACTCTTCCCACATTGATCACAGCTATACGGTTTCTCTCCTGTGTGTGTTCTCTGGTGCACTGTCAGCTCTCCAGATCCACCAAAACTCTTCCCACATTGGTCACAGCTATAAGATTTCTCTCCTGTGTGTACTCTCTGGTGTGATACCAGATGGCCAGATTGACCAAAACACTTCCCACATTGATCACACCTATAAGGTTTCTCTCCTGTGTGAATTCTCTGGTGTTGAGTCAGAGTGCTAGATGCAGCAAAACTCTTCCCACATTGACCACAGCTATAATATTTATCTCCTGTGTGTGTTCTCTGGTGTAGAGTCAGAGTGCTAGATGCAGCAAAACTCTTCCCACATTGACCACAGCTATAAGGTTTCTCTCCTGTGTGTGTTCTCTGGTGTGCAGTCAGACTTCCAGATAGACCAAAACTCTTCCCACATTGAGTACAGCTATAAGGTTTCTCTCCTGTGTGGATTCTCTGATGAATTTTAATGCCTGATGAGGTGAATCTCTTCCCACAGTCAGAGCAGCAGTGAGTTCTCTTCCCTGTGGATCTCTGCAGCTGTTTATTGAGGTGTTCTAATGTGGAGAGACTCTTCTCTGCCTCGTCAGCATCACGAGGGTGTTGAGGCTCCCCAGAGGATCCACAATAGTCCCATATCTCTCCTGTGTGAACAACAAAGTCAGACAGATGATTAAAGGCCCACAACAGCGGTAATCCACTGTAAAAGGTGATGCCAACAGCGTAGCCATGATGTTGGACAACAATTGACTTCTGTAATGAATGTTACAATTATTTGATATTTGCCTTAAAATGAGCAAGAATAGTCATATTTTGTCTTCTTTTCACATTCGTAGTGACATTGATGATTGTAGGCTAGAAATAAGTTATTCATGTTGTTGAAACTCTAAGCAGTGTGCCAGACAACTTTTGGTCTCCAATATAGGCCCCTTTCTGTATTTGCTAAAATTGCGGCACGAGGGCAATTTGATTGCAGAAACTCCTCCCTGCTAATGAGGAAACCACTAGTTATGGATGTAGTATATCTGGTAATGAGGAAACCACTAGTTATGGATGTAGTATATCTGGTAATGAGGAAACCACTAGTTATGGATGTACTATATCTGCCTGGAGCAAAAATGGTGAGCAAAGATTTTAGTTTTTCACAATGTATTCTGAATGTGAATGGGGGAGACTCAGGGGAGTAACCTCCATTTCCAGGTTGCTTATGAGTTCATTTCACACTACTTTGGATTATAATTGTAAGGATATTTTTGAATGTCCTGTTTAATAAAATGTTTGCTAAAGCATTAAGAATTATGTGTAATTATTGAAGAACTGCGTTAATGACAGTATCCATTTGGGTGTTGTCAATAAAGTTAAGATTTTATTTATTTATTTAACCAGGTAGGCCAGTTGAGAACAAGTTCTCATTTACAACTGCGACCTGGCCAAGATAAAGCATAGCAGTGCGACACAAACAACACAGAGTTACAAGTGGGATAAACAAACGTACAGTCAATAACACGACAGAAAAATCTATATACAGTGTGTGCAAATGGATTAAGGAGGTAAGGCAATAAATAGGCCATAGTAGCAGAGTAATTACAATTTAGCAAATTAACCTCTATGGGCTAGGCGGGACGAATTCGTCCCACCTACGTAACAGCCACTTGAAGCCTGTGGCGCGATTTTCAAAACCTTAAAAATCCTATTACTTCAATTTCTCAAACAAATGACTATTTTACAGCTATTTAAAGACAAGACTCTCGTTAATCTAACCACACTGTCCGATTTCAAAAAGGCTTTACAACGAAAGCAAAACATTAGATTATGTCAGCAGAGTACCAAGCCAGAAATAATCAGACACCCATTTTTCAAGCTAGCATATAATGTCACAAAAACCCAGAAGACAGCTAAATGCAGTACTAACCTTTGATGATCTTCATCAGATGACAACCCTAGGACATTATGTTATACAATACATGCATGTTTTGTTCAATCAAGTTCATATTTATATCAAAAACCAGCTTTTTACATTAGCATGTGACGTTCAGAACTAGCATACCCCCCGCAAACTTCCGGAGGAATTCGCTAACATTTTACTAAATTACTCACGATAAACGTTCACAAAAAGCATAACAATTATTTTCAGAATTATAGATACAGACCTCCTCTATGCACTAGATATGTCCGATTTTAAAATAGCTTTTTGGTGAAAGCACATTTTGCAATACTCTAAGTACATAGCCCAGGCATCACGGGCTAGCTATTTAGACACCCGGCAAGTTTAGCACTCACCATAATCATATTTACTATTATAAAAGTTTGATTACATTTTGTTGTCTTCGTCAGAATGCACACCCAGGACTGCTACTTCAATAACAAATGTTGGTTTGGTCCAAAATAATCCATCGTTATATCCGAATAGCGGCGTTTTGTTCGTGCGTCCCAGACACTATCTGAAATGGTAAATCAGGGTCGCGCGCATGGCGCAATTCGTGACAAAAAAAATCTAAATATTCCATTACCGTACTTCGAAGCATGTCAACCGCTGTTTAAAATCCATTTTTATGCAATTTTTCTCGTAAAAAAGCGATAATATTCCGACCGGGAATGTCCATTTAGCTAAACTGAGGAAAGTAAACAAAGCTTTCGGTCGACGCGGGCACGCGCCTGAGTCTCACAGTACTGTAACCAGCCACTACCCAAACGCGCTACTTTGTTTCAGCCAGAGCCTGCAAAGCCACGATTCAGCTTTTTGCCGCCTTCTGAGACCCTATGGCAGCCGTAGGAAGTGTCACGGGACAGCTAAGATCCTCACTCTTCAATAAACAGAGACAAGAAGAACGACACCTTGTCAGACAGGCCACTTCCTGCCTGAAACCTTGTCAGGTTTTTGCCTGCCAAATGAGTTCTGTTATATTCACAGACACCATTCAAACAGTTTTAGAAACTTTAGGGTGTTTTCTATCCATATGTAATAAGTATATGCATATTCTAGTTACTGGGTAGGAGTGGTAACCAGATTAAATCGGGTACGTTTTTTATCCAGCCGTGTCAATACTGCCCCCTATCCTAAACAGGTTAACACTGGAGTGATAGATGTGCAGATGATGTGCAAGTAGAGTTACTGGGGTGCAAAAGAGCAAAAAAAGTATATAAAAACATGGGGATGAGGTAGGCAGTTGGATGGGCTATTTACAGATGGGCTGTGTACAGCTGCAGCAATCGGTAAGCTGCTCAGATAGCTGATGCTTAAAGGTAGTGAGGGAGATATAAGTCTTTAAAGTCAGCGATTGTTGCAATTCCTTCAATTTTTTTACATTTTAGTCATTTAGAAGACGCTCTTATCCAGAGCGACTTACAGTAGTGAATGCATACATTTTTTTCCTGTTCCAGTGATTGGCAGCAGAGGACTGGAAGGAAAGTCGGCCAAAGGAGGTGTTGGCTTTGGGGATGACCAGTGAGATATACCTCCTGGAGCGCATGCTATGGGTGGGTGTTGCTATGGTGACCAGTGAGCTGAGTTAAGGCGGCCTAGCAAAGACTTGTAGATGACCTGGAGCCAGTGGGTTTTGCGACGAATATGTAGCGAGGGCCAGTCGACGAGAGCATACTGTTCGCAGTGGTGGGTGCTATATGGGGATTGGTGACAAAACGGATGGCACTGTGATAGACTGCATCCAGTTTGCTGAGTAGAGTGTTGGAGGCTATTTTGAAAATGACATCGCCGAAGTCAAGGATTTATAAGATAGTCAGTTTTACGAGGGTATGTTTGGCAGTGTGAGTGAAGGAGGCTTTGTTTGCGAAATAGGAAGCCAATTCTAGATTTAATTTTGGATTGGAGATGCTTAATATTTTAATATGAGTCTGGAAGGAGAGTTTACCAGACACTTAGAATATGTGGACAACAACAAATACCTAAGTCAGAATCGTCCAGAGTAGTGATGCTAGTCAGGCGGCGGGTGCAGAGAAGATTGGTTGAAGAGCATGCATTTAATTTTACTAGCAATTAAGAGCAGTTGGTGGCCACAGAAGGAGTTTGGTATTGCATTGAATGGCATTGAAGCTCATTTGGAGGTTTGTTAATCTGTTATGGATAGGGGGCAGTATTTTCACGGCCGGATAAAAATGTTACCCGATTTAATCTGGTTATCACTCCTGCCCAGAAACTAGAATATGCATATAATTGTTAGCTTTGGATAGAAAACTACCTAAAGTTTCTAAAACTGTTTGAATGGTGTCTGAGAGTATAACAGAACTCATATGGCAGGCCAAAACCTGAGAAGATTCTATACAGGAAGTGCCCTCTGACCATTTCTTGGCCTTCTATAGCCTCTTTATCGAAAACAGAGGATCTCTGCTGTAACGTGACATTTTCTAAGGCTCCCATAGGCTCTCAGAAGGCGCCAGAATGTTGAATGATGACTCTGTAGTCCCTGGGCTAAAAACAGTAGCGCATTTGGATAGTGGTCGATCTGAGAACAATGACACGGGTGCGCGCATGCACGTGAAGACACCATTTCTTCTGTCAGTCTTTGAACGAAAACAATGTCTCCCGGTCGGAATATTATCGCTATTTTACGAGAAAAATCGCATAAAAATTGATTTTAAACAGTGTTTGACATGCTTCGAAGTGCAGTAATGGAATATTTTGAAATCTTTTGTCACGATACGCGCCAGCGCATCACCCTTCGGATAGTGTCTTGAACTCAAGAACAAAACGCCGCTATTTGGATATAACTATGGATTATTTGGAACCAAAACAACATTGGGTGTAAAGTACAAGTCCTGGGAGTGCATTCTGACGAAGAACAGCAAAGGTAATCCAATTTTTCTTATAGTAAATCTCAGTTTGGTGAGTGCCAAAATTGGTAGGTGTCAAAATAGCTAGCCTGTGATGGCCGGGCTATCTACTCAGAATATTGCAAAATGTGCTTTCACCGAAAAGCGGACACCGCGATTGCATAAAGGAGTTCTGTATCTATAAATCTTAAAATAATTGTTATGTTTTTTGTGAACGTTTATCGTGAGTAATTTAGTAAATTCACCGGTAGTTTTCGGTGGGTATGCTAGTTCTGAAAGTCACATGCTAATGTAAAAAGCTGGTTTTTGATATAAATATGAACTTGATTGAACAAAACATGCATGTATTGTATAACATAATGTCCTAGGAGTGTCATCTGATGAAGATCATCAAAGGTTAGTGCTGCATTTAGCTGTGGTTTTGGTTTTTGTGACATTATATGCTAGCTTGAAAAATGGGTGTCTGATTATTTCTGGCTGGGTACTCTCCTGACAATCTAATGTTTTGCTTTCGCTGTAAAGCCTTTTTGAAATCGGACAATGTGGTTAGATTAACGAGTCTTGTCTTTAACCTCTCTAGGCTAGGCGGTACGAATTCGTCCCACCTACGTAACAGCCACTGCTATCCTGTGGCGCGATTTTCAAAACCTTAAAAATCCTATTACTTCAATTTCTCAAACATATTACTATTTTACAGCCATTTAAAGATAAGACTCTCGTTAATCTAACCACACTGTCCGATTTCAAACTTCCGGGGAATTCGCTAACATTTTACTAAATTACTCACGATAAACGTTCACAAAAAGCATAACAATTATTTTAAGAATTATAGATACAGACCTCCTCTATGCACTCGATATGTCCGATTTTAAAATAGCTTTTTGGTGAAAGCACATTTTGCTATATTCTAAGTACATAGCCCAGGCATCACGGGCTCGCTATTTAGACACCCGGCAAGTTTAGCACTCACCATAATCATATTTACTATTATAAAAGTTTCATTACCTTTTGTTGTCTTCGTCAGAATACACACCCAGGACTGCTACTTCAATAACAAATGTTGGTTTGGTCCAAAATAATCCATCGTTATATCCGAATAGCGGCGTTTTGTTCGTGCGTTCCAGACACTATCCGAAATAGTAAAGAAGTGTCACGCGCATGGCGCAATTCGTGACAATAAAATTCTAAGTATTCCATTACCGTACTTCGAAGCATGTCAACCGCTGTTTAAAATCAATTTTTACGACATTTTTCTCGTAGAAAAGCGATAATATTCCGACAGGGAATCTCCTTTTCGGCAAACAGAGGAAAAAATCCCAAAGGCGGGGGCGGTCGGGGTCACGCGCATAAGCCAGTGTCTCTTGATCGGCCACTTGAGAAAGGCGATAATGTGTTTCAGCCTGGGGCTGGAATGACGACATTCTGTTTTTTCCCGGGCTCTGAGCGCCTATGGACGACGTGGGAAGTGTCACGTTAGAGCAGAGATCCTTAGTAAATGATAGAGATGGAAAAGAAGTTCAACAAATGGTCAGACAGGCCACTTCCTGTAAAGGAATCTCTCAGGTTTTGACCTGCCATTTGAGTTCTGTTATACTCACAGACACCATTCAAACAGTTTTAGAAAATTTAGGGTGTTTTCTATCCATATGTAATAAGTATATGCATATTCTAGTTACTGGGTAGGAGTGGTAACCAGATTAAATCGGGTATGTTTTTTATCCAGCCGTGTCAATGCTGCCCCCTAGCCCTAACAGGTTAAAATGGTGTAAAATAATCATATGTTTGAGAAATTTAAGTTATAGCATTTTTGAGGTATTTGTATTTCACGACACGCGATTCCACTGGCTGTTGACCTCGCCTAGACAGGTTAACCTCTCTCGGGTATGTGGGACGAATCGTCCCACCTAGTCAACAGCCAGTGGAATCGAGTGGCGCGAAATACGAAAAACCTTAAAAATGCTATTACTTCAATTTCTCAAACATATGACTTTATGTGATTCATATGATGTATGTTGTGACAGAAAAAATTCAAAATATTCCATTACGCTGTTTAAAATCAATTTTTATGCTATTTTTCTCGTAAAATAGCGATAATATTCCAACCGGGCGTAGTTGTTTTCGGTCAAAGGCTGAAAGAAAAACATGGCCACTTCTCGGGGCCGCGCATCTCCTGTCTCTGAGCCACCAGCCTGACCCCTCACAAACAGCACTCCTGTACCTAGCCCAGAGACAGCAGAGATCTCATTCCACTTTCTGGCACCTTTAGAGAGCCTATGGGAGCCTTAGAAATTGTCACGTTACAGCAGAGATCCTGTATTTTCGACAGAGATGCTACAGAAGCACAAGAAATGGTCAGAGAGGGCACTTCCTGTATGAAATCTTCTCATGTTTTGGCCTGCCATATGAGTTCTGTTATACTCACAGACACCATTCAAACAGTTTTATAAACTTTAGAGTGTTTGCTATCCAAATCTACTAATTATATGCATATTCTCGTTTCTGGAAAAGAGCAGTAACCAGTTTAAATCGGGTATGTTTTTTTATCCGGCCGTGAAAATACTGCCCCCTACCCTAGAGAGGTTAACACAGTGTCCAAAGAAGGGCCAGATGTATACAGAATGGTGTCGTCTGAGTAGAGGTGGATCAAGGAATCACCCGCAGCAAGAGCAACATCGTTGGTATATACAGAGAAAAGAGCCGGTCCGAGAATTGAACCCTGTGGTACCCCCACAGAGACTGCCAGAGGTCCGGACAACAGGCCCTCCGATTTGACACATTGAATTCTATCTAAGAAGTAGTTGGTGAACCAGGCGAGTCAGTCATTTGAGAAACCAAGACTGTTGAGTCTGCCGATAAGAATACAGTGATTGACAGAGTCGAAAGCCTTGGCCAGGTCGAAGAAGAGGGCTGTACAGTACTGTCTTTTATCGATGGCGGTTATGATATCGTTTAGTACCTTGAGTGTGGCTGAGGTGCACCCGTGTCCAGCTCGGAAACCGGATTGCACAGCGGAGAAGGTACGGTGAGATTCGAAATGGTCAGTGATCTGTTTGTTAACTTGGATGTTGATGACTTTAGAAAGGCAGGGCATGATGGATATAGGTCTGTAACAGTTTGGGTCTAGAGTGTCACCCCCTTTGAAGAGGGGGATGACCGCGGAAGTGTTCCAATCTTTAGGAATCTCGGACGATACGAAAGTGAGGTTGAACAGACTAGTAATAGGGGTTGCCACAATGGCGGCGGATAATTTTATAAAGAGAGGGTCCAGATTGTCTAGCCCAGCTGATTTGTAGGGGTCCAGGTTGTCTAGTCCAGCTGATTTGTAGGGGTCCAGGTTGTCTAGCCCAGCTGATTTTTACGGGTCCAGGTTTTGCAGCTCT
Organism: Salmo salar; assembly: GCF_965601325.2. Taxonomy (NCBI): domain Eukaryota; kingdom Metazoa; phylum Chordata; class Actinopteri; order Salmoniformes; family Salmonidae; genus Salmo; species Salmo salar. Next base: position 1,157,167 of record NW_027675377.1, read on the forward strand.
TTCAGAACATCAGCTATCTGAATTTGGGTGAAGGAGAAGATGGGGAGGCTTGGGGAAGTAGCTGAGGGGGGTGGGGAGCTGTTGGCCGGGGTTGGGGTAGCCAGGAGGAAAGCATGGCCAGCCGTAGAGAAATGCTAATTGAAATTCTCAATTATTGTGGAGTTATCGGTGGTGAGTGTTTCCTAGCCTCAGTGCAGTGGGCAGCTGGGAGGAGGTGCTCTTATTCTCCATGGACTTTACAGTGTCCCAAAACTTTTTGGAGTTAGAGCGACAGGATAAAAATGTATGTTTGAAAAAGCTAGCCTTTGCTTTCCTAACTGACTGTGTGAATTGGTTCCTGACTTCCCTGAAAAGTTGCATATCGCGGGCAGTATTCAATGCTAGTGCAGTACGCCACAGGATGTTTTTGTGCTGGTCGAGGGCAGTCAGGTATGGAGTGAACCAAGGGCTATATCTGTTCTTAGTTCTACATTTTTTGAAAGGGGCATGCTTATTTAAAGCATCAGACAAGTTCAGTACATATAGTTGATTTTATTAAAACACATGGAGCGATTGGTAGAAAGAACAGATGACTCTTGGTTGACCAAGATGTATTTTAGGTGAGGACAGCACTAGAACATGATTTTGGGGCTCCCGAGTGGCACAGCGGTCTAAGACACTGCATCTCAGTGCTAGAGGCGTCACTACAGGCTGTATCACAACCGGCCGTGATTGGGAGTCCCATAGGGTGGGGCACAATTGGCCCAGCGTCGTCCGGGGTAGGCCATCATTGGAAATAAGAATTTGTTCTTAACTGACTTGCCTAGTTAAATAAAGGTTACATTTAAATAAATAAGTGTTTTTTGACAAACCGTTTTTTACAAACCCGTCAAGGCTCCAAATTTGAGAAGGGTTTAAAACAAAGGTTTCAAACCAATACATGAATGTTATTGAATCTAGGTATGTTTCGCCTTTAATGTAATGACATGAAAAAAATTGGCTGAATATTATACAATGACAGGAAATCTACACTGGTAATTCTATAATATACTATATAGCCTAGAAACCTGGTTAAACTATCATTATGACATCATGGATGAATTCTAGAATATACTATATAGCCTAGAAACCTGGTTAAACTATCATTATGACATCATGGATGAATTCTAGAATATACTATATAGCCTAGAAACCTGGTTAAACTATCATTATGACATCATGGATGAATTCTAGAATATACTATATAGCCTAGAAACCTGGTTAAACTATCATTATGACATCATGGATGAATTCTAGAATATACTATATATCCTAGAAACATGGTTAAACTATCATTATGACATCATGGATGAATTCTAGAATATACTATATATCCTAGAAACATGGTTAAACTATCATTATGACATCATGGATGAATTCTAGAATATACTATATAGCCTAGAAACCTGGTTAAACTATCATTATGACATAATGGATGAATTCTAGAATATACTATATATCCTAGAAACCTGGTTAAACTATCATTATGACATCATGGATGGCCAGTCTTTGTATTCATAGTGTAGTGAATTCAGGGGATAGCCTGAAGGTTGCTACAATAGCTTTCTCTATGAATTTGAGAGTGATTACATTTCTCCATCCCTCAGCTGTTTACCAAACCAAGCCTCTGAGCAGCCATTTTGTTGCTGTTTAAAAAACCCACACATCAATCAACCAAATCTGCAGTTCAAACACTGTTTTGGTAATAAGATGATGGGGCTGGAGAAATGTAACTACTTTCAAACTCATAGACTGACCTATGGATGCAAGGACTGGCAATCCATGATATCAACATCATAGTTTTAACCATGTTGAGGCTATACAGTGTTGATTTACATTATTTCTAGACGTTGGCGTAAAAAAAGCTTATTTGTGGTTATGATGGGGAACAACAGTTGAACTAAGCTCATGAGACATGTGTTATATTCTTCAAGAATCAATGGCTATAAATAACTAATATAAAAGTCACAATATGGATGTAGCTATTGCAGATTTCCCCTTTAACACCACACATCAGTTCAACAACTGCAGAGTTTGTACCTCTGTATTTAAGACAGTACTTACTAGTGTTAATCAGGGAACGGTTTCTCAAACCCATCTTATGGCTAAGTTCACCGTTAGAACCATTGGACGCCTTAAGTTGCGTTTGGGAAACCGGGCCCAGATGTCCAGTTTCCTCCTCTATCGACGTAACAGTCATCTCCCCCTCTTCCTCTTTCACTCCATAAACTGCATCCTCCTCTTCTTTTACTGTAACATCCTCCTCCTCTTTCACTCTGAACGCGTATTTTTCTTCTTTCACAGTAACGGCCTCACCCTCTACTTCTTGTTTTACTGTGATATTCTCTTCTTTAGCAGGAGGAGAGTAACTCAGTGACCGCATGGTCGGGGATGTTAGCTAGCTAGGCTAATGCTAACTTAACCAGCCCACTAGCTGAATAATAACAACAACAACAACACCGTAAATATGAAATGAAATCGGATAACTAACTAGACGACAGTAGTGGGTTTAAAACACAGTGGCTAATATACACTAACGTGTCTAAAGAGCTTTATTGGTTCGGCTATTTTGTCTAGCAAGCTACCGTGGTGTCTGACTAACTGTTGCTGCTGTTGTAAGAAGAGTTCCGTCCACTACATTATACGTCACACCAACAGCATCGCCTGAAATTCCCATACCGCCATCTGCTGACTGGAGTGGGTAACGCAGTTGAGTAAAATGTTAATTTTGTCAGACAAAAAGTTAAAGGGTAGGAATAAGGAACATCGCTGGTCCTAAAATATTCATTAGCCCCCCCCCCCTAAATAAATCAATATCAGTCAATATATTGTTTCTGTGATTTTTTTTTCCCGTCAACCGTTCCATCGCATCTTAAACTTCTTACCAGGCCGCACTAGGACCGGGGGAGGCTGCTGCTGCACTAGTGACTGTTAGACTTTCTTCAGCAATACTAGGAGAGAGGGGTACCCCTACACAGAACTGAACTGGATCAAAGATGGAGGACAGAAATACTAGGAGAGAGGGGTACCCCTACACAGAACTGAACTGGATCAAAAAAGGTGGACAGAAATACTAGGAGAGAGGGGTACCCCTACACAGAACTGAACTGGATCTAAGATGGCGGACAGAAATACTAGGAGAGAGGGATACCCCTACACAGAACTGAACTGGATCAAAGATGGCGGACAGAAATACTAGGAGAGAGGGGTACCCCTACACAGAACTGAACTGGATCAAAGATGGCGGACAGAAATACTAGGAGAGAGGGGTACCCCTACACAGAACTGAACTGGATCAAAGATGGCGGACAGAAATACTAAGAGAGAGGGGTACCCCTACACAGAACTGAACTGGATCAAAGATGGTGGACAGAAATACTAGGAGAGAGGGGTACCCCTACACAGAACTGAACTGGATCAAAGATGGAGGACAGAAATACTAGGAGAGAGGGGTACCCCTACACAGAACTGAACTGGATCAAAGATGGCGGACAGAAATACTAGGAGAGAGGGGTACCCCTACACAGAACTGAACTGGATCAAAGATGGTGGACAGAAATACTAGGAGAGAGGGGTACCCCTACACAGAACTGAACTGGATCAAAGATGGTGGACAGAAATACTAGGAGAGAGGGGTACCCCTACACAGAACTGAACTGGATCAAAGATGGAGGACAGAAATACTAGGAGAGAGGGGTACCCCTACACAGAACTGAACTGGATCAAAGATGGAGGACAGAAATACTAGGAGAGAGGGGTACCCCTACACAGAACTGAACTGGATCAAAGATGGAGGACAGAAATACTAGGAGAGAGGGGTACCCCTACACAGAACTGAACTGGATCAAAGATGGAGGACAGAAATACTAGGAGAGAGGGGTACCCCTACACAGAACTGAACTGGATCAAAGATGGAGGACAGAAATACTAGGAGAGAGGGGTACCCCTACACAGAACTGAACTGGATCAAAGATGGCGGACAGAAATACTAGGATGGAAGCAAATGTAAGGGATTATAACGTCATAACGAATCATGCAGAAACATGTACAGTTGACAGGAATGTTAGTTAATGTAGAGACAAACGATTATGCTTTTTCTTATCATAAAGTTTATTTACGAAAATCGCGATTTAGCAAGCTAGCTGACTAGCTAACATTAACCATCTAGCTGACTAGCTAACATTAACCAGCTAGCTGACTAGCTAACATTAACCAGCTAGCTGACTAGCTAACATTAACCAGCTAGCTGACTAGCTAACATTAACCAGCTAGCTGACTAGCTAACATTAGCCAGCTAGCTGACTAGCTAACATTAACCAGCTAGCTGACTAGCTAACAATAACCAGCTAGCTGACTAGCTAACATTAGCCAGCTAGCTGACTAGCTAACATTAGCCAGCTAGCTGACTAGCTAACATTAACCAGCTAGCTGACTAGCTAACATTAGCCAGCTAGCTGACTAGCTAACAATAACCAGCTAGCTGACTAGCTAACATTAACCAACTAGCTGACTATCTAACATTAGCCAGCTAGCTGACTAGCATTATGGGTGTTGTGACATGAGTATGAAATTGTCATTCTGGTTGTTTTAGGGACTCCTGAAACAACCAGCAAACCAGGCTGTCGTTTTGTGAAACAGTGAATGTATAGAATCTAGTTAGCTGAAGAATTTACTGTAAATTGAATGTACAATTGTGTAAGCTTGCCTTGCTGATATTTGCCATGCAGATAGATGAAATAACGTAGCTAGCTATGTTCTTGCTTATTATGCAGTGGATGATTAAAATACCTGTATGCCTATGGATGTGTAGCTAGCTATCTAGCCGATCTGTGTATGGACCCAAACGTTTGGTATACATATTAGTTCAGAACCTATGAACCTCAGCTATCATAGCCAGTTGTATCAACTTCAAAACAGCCTGAATGACATTAATGAAGCCTATGGATTGAGTAGAATATAATATCATGTTGTGCCAAGGATGCAAGTCGTATATACATGTAGTTATTACCATGCATGAGATCCCCACATTGTAGCCTGTACATTTAATATATTCACTGATCATGTACTCTACCTTGGCAAATAAAGTTGCAGTTTAGGTATGAATGTCTTTGAGATTATTTTTCAGTCATATCCAATACCAGGAGTATCAAATTCCAGTCTTTGAATGACGCTGTGTCTGCATGGATGTATTACAATTATACACTTCAACAGTGTTTACCAATCTTGGTCCTGGGACATCAATGGTTACACATTGTAACTAATAGACTAGAAACAGGATTTAACTAGTTAATTCATATATACAGAAATATAATGTTAAAAAACAGTACACTACACTTCCTATGCATCATGTAAATACTCTAACACTGGTTCATCTCAACATCTAATGCCCTTCATCTGCATTGATCTGATAAACACAGGATAGGTGGAGTATTTCATCACATTACACTTCATTTCAACCAGTAGAGAATGTGAAACGCTTTATTGAAAAGCTCATTATCCAAGTGTTATAAATACAAGTTTAATCTGTACTTCAATGCACATCTGTTGTGCATTATAAAAACAGAGGAAGAAAGAGGAGGTGGTGAGAGAGGTGTAAAAGACAGAAAGGGAAAGAGGTAAGCACATAGGAGCAGGGAAGGCAGCACATGATTAATGAATCACAGTGCTACATAAATATTCTCTCAGTTCATCACAATCACATAATAGTGTCTCTTGTCGGCCCAAAGGTTCTTAAAAGCAGGTGAGGTGGTGATGATGGGACTGGGGGTTGGCATCCTCTCACATCAAAACATATCTGCAGACGAGAGACAGATGGAGAGAGAGAGAGCATGTTTAAACCTTGTGTTTATATTTTTTATTCTAACATTGTTAGTCATCAATCAGGAGGTGAAATGCAAAACTGACCTGGGATCATTAACTCTGGGACTACTGCATCTCTATCTGTATTTCAATGTAAAGCATCTCTTTAATAATACTTCCTGTATAATATAAACTGACCTGGGATCATTAACTCTGGGACTACTGCATCTCTATCTGTATTTCAATGTAAAGCATCTCTTTAATAATACTTCCTGTATAATATAAACTGACCTGGGATCATTAACTCTGGGACTACTGCATCTCTGTCTGTATTTCAATGTAAAGCATCTCTTTAATAATACTTCCTGTTGACCTGACCAAGTGACCTCTCACCTCTGATCATGCTGTGCCCTCTATGTAGCCAGTTCAGATGCAGGAGGAGTTCACCGACACAGCTGATATAACCTAGAGGATTTAGGGAGAAGAGGAGAGAGGGATGAAGTGAAGGAGAGAGACTGTTATAGAGAAAATAAGGTAGTTAAAGCGACAGTGTTCAACAGGAATCTGTGTGTGGCCTCACCTGGTGTCCACACCACACTAAGTGGCTGCAGAGTACTTTATGCTGAAAAACATGAATGGACACATGAGGACAAACAATATAGTGTTTGTTATAGAAATAATGAAGTGTCTTACTATTCTCCATGGTTGGCCCTCTTGCCTATTCTTTGAAGGTGGAAGGAGCCACAGTTATACACCTGAACCTGCTTACTGCACAACACAATCCATCAATCAGATTGATACATGAGTGTGTAGGTGTGGGTTATAGGGTGTCTAATTGTTCTACATTTTTTCAATATGGGTGATTTAAAATAGCCTGTTTTGTTTTTGTACAGACATCACACCCTTACCTAAACAGCACCCTCACCTGAGAAGTAGAAATCAAAGGGAGAGAAACTGTGAATTGAATAACTGCAGTTGACATAGCTCAGTAAATGGAAGAATACTCTTATTGCAATGTGAATGGCTCTTAAAAGAGCCTTTGGTTGTGCATAGTGTAGTCTATGGTGTTGTCAGGGAACAGCACCCTCTTTGAAGAAGTAGGAGGTGAAGATCTCCTGCACACGGATTGCCTCTCTTGCTGCGTTGTTGGACCCCATCCTTGAAACATCCTGCAGAGCAGCAGACTCCTCCTCTGGCACACGGCGACGAGCTGCAGATCCCCTCCTGGTCCTCGTGTCCATCCTCATGAAGTTACGCAGGACACAGGTAGCCTTCACACACCTGAATTCCTCCAGGAGGCAGTCCCAGATGACCCTGGTCACCCAACCTTGCAGTGCCCTACACGGTAACTGTAGGCAATCGTTTTGAAGGAATCTCCAGTTACAGGGTCTCTGTAGGAATATGGAAGACAATGTAATTATTAGACTGTTACATCACCAGGTCATTGTGGATTACTAAAGTATAATATCCCTGATAACAAATCATGATAACATTGGATTGATAGATGCATGGGCACACATATGTACATGTGTAGCATGTGACAATAACAGGATCATATCAAGGATGGCATCACAAATGAATACATAAATACCACTTGAAGCTTGATGATGAGTTTGAATCATTTGAATCAGCTGTGCAGTGTGAAGGCAAAAACAACAATGTGCCCCTCTGAGTCCCCAGGACTGAGAACCACTGCTCTTCATTGGGACCTCTTCATATGTAGACTGGCTTTCATAGAGCTCTTTATCTGAGGACAGAAAACCTCACAAGAAACAGACTTCATTATAGTCAGATTACACCACACTGAATATTATGTTACTATTATCTCCATCCTCACTTCTAGGGACAGGAACTACACAAAAGTACCTGCCCTATCCAGAATAGCCTCCTCTCTCACTGACAGTTGGGGCTGCTATCCTTTCACCCTCTTCCATGGCTGTTAGCTAGCTACCTACAAATGCATGTGGAGTTTGTTTTTTACAGTGATAAATAGATAGCTAGCTAATATGAAGTTAGGTAGCTGGTGATATTTAATTATATCTATACAGAATGTGATATTTAATTATATCTAGCTATCTATCTATACAGAATGTGTAGTTGGCTAGATAGCTAGCTCATTTAGCAGCTCATTTGAGTTAGCCTGCACTGTAGCTAGTTAGCTAATAATACATCGTTTTTTTTTTCATTTTCAAAATCTATTTACTTACTTGAATAGGTTCTTCCAGCCATGTGGACAACTGGAAACAGGGCAGTAAAGTTTGTCACCAGAGCGTTTTAGAGGATATTACTATTGAACTATGTACCCATTTAATAACCAGACCTTCATACAAACTTGCTCTGCTGAATTCTTGACGGAGTCACAATGGGCGGCCTAAGAGGCATCTAGTCCATCTGCTGACTGGACGCAGTTCAGTAAAATGTACATTTTATCTTCAGACAACAAGTTAAAGGGGTCAAATACATATTTCACTCATTAAAATGCAAATCAATTATTAACATTTTTGACATGCGTTTTTCAGGATTTTTTGTTGTTGTTATTCTGTCTCTCACTGTTCAAATAAACCATTAAAATTATAGACTGATCATTTCTTTGTCAGTGAAAGTGTAAGTGGGCAAACGTACAAAATCAGCAGGGGATCAAATACTTTCCCCCCCCACTGTATCTCAGTCTATGCTGCTCTGACATTGTTTATCCATATATTTATATATTCCTAATTCCATTCCTTACCTTAGATTTGTGTGTATTAGGTATTTGTTGTGAAATTGTTAGATATTACTTGTTAGATATTACTGCACTGTGGGAACTAGAAGGACAAGCATTTCACTACACCTGCAATAACATCTGCTGAACACCTGTATGTGACCAACAACATTTGATTTATTATGAAGGTAATTTGTGTCAAATGTACTTTTCCCCTCATTCACCCCATCTCTTTACATTGCTTATGCATAATCAGTGGCCTGACTGTGTCAAAGGCCCATCCTGGTAGATCTGAACCTAATGCAGCTTGGAGTGATCGGATGACTGAAGTCACATTTAGGTGCCAGGTGTAACTGAGGCCATAGATGCTCCATATCCATTACTTTGAGTGTTTTATATAATATGACTAAATGTGTTTCTGTGTTGCAGGGGCAGTCAAGAAATGGAACAGCAAGGCCACAGAACATGACATAAGCAGAGCTGTGGGAGACCACCTCAAGCCCCTGGTAGAGCCGGGGGTGGTGTTTACCACTCCACCACGCCTTCAGCAGGCTGGAAACGTGATACTGTTTTTCATACCAAGAGTCTGTTGATTGGCCAGTCATTGGGTTAATTTGTTGAAATCAAATCCAGCTTTATTTATACAGCACATTTCAGACATGGATGGAACACAATGGCTTCACAGGAAAAAATTTAAAAAATGAAAATAAACAGAAATATTTAGTAAACAACAAACAGAAGACTAACAACTGAAAGACTAATGAGCATTCTAAGGAAATGCCATTGATTAAAATATTAATTGGATGCAACATCCAACCCAAAATATAAGCTTGTTTTTTAGGAGGGGCTCTGAAAGACACTATGGGGGTGTCCACTGGAAGTTGACTAGTAACAACAACTGGGACATAAAAGACACCCACCATGAGACCCACTAAATCTGCCCAAGAAGAGACAAACAAAAGAAAATCCCACACCAAACTTAAAGACAGGAAGTAAACCAAAAAGGTGGAGCAACTAAAGGTGTTGACTCTCCACATGTATCAAGACAACTGGAGCACTGGGCCAGACACTCTTAAATAGAACCTGGACCAGCTCAGGTGAAACACCTTCCCACTAACGAGATGGACAAGCCAGCACAGGTGTAACACATACTGACTAACGAGGTGACACCAATCAGTGCGTCCTACGTGCTAACGAGCTAGACGTGCTAACGAGCGAGACGAGCTAACGAGCGAGACGCGCTAACGAGCTAGACGCGCTAACGGGCTAGACGTGCTAAAGTCCAACCTCAAAACATAAATGGAAAAACCAAAGCCTGTAACACCTTCCCCTTAAGACAACAAATATATCCTATATTTTTGTTGGACAAGTTTGCTCACCACCAACAGAAAACAACTTCCATTTCATATTAAAATCAACTAAAATGCTTCACCTCCCGTCAACAATTAAAAACAAGAAAAACACACTTATTTCTAAATAATAATATACAATTGAACTATTTTTTTCTCCTTTTTCTCTTCTTTCTATAGAATCCTAAAACTCACTAGCTTCTAGAACTCTCGTCTTCCTAAAACTCACTAGCTTCTAGAACTCTCGTCTTCCTAAAACTCACTAGCTTCTAGAACACTCGTCTTCCTAAAACTCACTAGCTTCTAGAACTCTCGTCTTCCTAAAACTCACTAGCTTCTAGAACTCTCGTCTTCCTAAAACTCACTAGCTTCTAGAACTCTCGTCTTCCTAAAACTCACTAGATTCTAGAACTCTCGTCTTCCTAAAACTCACTAGCTTCTAGAACTCTGGTCCACTTGGAACGAGCCCAAACAAAACTCATCTCCAATACGGAAAAAGTCAAAATAAATTGTGATCAAATGTACACCCCTTGGTTAATATGTATTGGCAATAATTAACTTAATGGTGAGGCATGGAATAATAAAACGTATATTTTGTCAGGCTGAATGTTTGAAATATGAGGTGATGTGAGACATGATTCTTCAGTAGTGGAATAAAGACAATTAACGCTTGAATGTTGTGAAGAAATACTGGAGTGATGTAGGATTGTTAATAAAATTGATTACAGACCAAATGATTATACTGCGTCCATGTGTATTTATTTCTTTATTTTAACCTTCATTTAACAGTAACCGAAAGGTTGCTGGATTGAATCGCGAGCTGACAAGGTAAATCTGTCGTTCTGCACCTGAACATGGCAGTTAACCCTCTGTTCCCCGGTAGGCAATAATTGTCAATAAGTCAGTTATGAACAAATTCTGATTTTCAATGACGGCCCAACGCTCTAACCAGTAGGCGACCTGCAACTAAGTTGAAATTAAGTTGTTTTCAAGTCACTGAAAAAACTTGGCATAGTCTTCTTTTCAACGTCTTTTCAATTACATGTTGCTAGGTGGGATATCCCCAATGTCAAAACACAGTTTAAACGTGTCCAAATCAATAACCAATAAGCAGAAACAGTTTGGGATGAATTGAAAACCTAAACATAACATGTGCTATATACACAAACATCTGCCACAATAATCATATTACTTGTATTTTTTAAAACAAGCACCTTATAAACTGCACCAGAAACGCTGTTGTTTTGACAAGTAGCAATAAATCACTGATATCGATTAGGGGGGAAATCAGGTTGTACGTGCTGTTGAAACTAACACAACTAAAAAACACATGGAAATGGGAGATATATTTTACCTCACTGGTTAGAGGACAACCTGCAGAAGACAGTCAGCTACATTTTGGAGTGATACATTTAAATGTAGGGGTCGCTAAACAAAGGAACTTATTTGTCATCACTCATCGATATCATGTTGAAATCAATTATGCAAGAGGAGGGACATGAGGTTGCACATCCTGTTAAAACGAACAGCTCAAAAACCACACGGAATCTGGGAATAATGTGTACATCCCTGGTCAGAGGACAACTTGTAGAAAGCTGCTAGCTACATTTTGAAGTGTTGCATTTTGATTCAAGTGGGTCACCAACGTGGTAAGTGTAACACAACTCTTTTTTTGTTAGTCATTTTTTGTTAAATCACATAAATAGTAACTCTTCCATTTCAGAGCCTGGATTTTCCCCCTGAGGCTAATATCCATATCATGTTGAAATCAATAGAACAGGGGACAAACGTTTAGGATTCTACATTGTGACATCATTAAAATACTCCTACTACAATGTTAAAACTTTCTACATTGTGACATTAATTCATAGATATCATGAAACAACTTCTTCATGTATGTATTTTCTGATATTTGATCAGAGATTTTTTTTATCAGATTATCTCTGGTCACAGGTATGAGGTTTCTCTCCTGTGTGTGTTCTCTGGTGTTTAGTCAGACCACCAGACTCAGTAAAACTCTTCCCACACTGACCACAGCTATAGAGTTTCTCTCCTGTGTGTGTTCTCTGGTGTACTGTCAGCTGGCTAGATTTAACAAAACTCTTCCCACATTGACCACAGCTATACGGTTTCTCTCCTGTGTGCGTTCTCTGATGTAAAGTCAGATGGTCAGATCTAGTAAAACTCTTCCCACATTGATCACAGCTATAAGATTTCTCTCCTGTGTGCGTTCTCTGGTGCACTGTCAGATGGCCAGATTGACTAAAACTCTTCCCACATTGACCACAGCTATAAGATTTCTCTCCTGTGTGTATTCTCTGGTGTAGAGTAAGATAGGTAGATGCCGCAAAACCCTTCCCACATTGACCACAGCTATACGGTTTCTCTCCTGTGTGCGTTCTCTGGTGTAAAGTCAGATGGTCAGATCTAGTAAAACTCTTCCCACATTGATCACAGCTATAAGGTTTCTCTCCTGTGTGCGTTCTCTGGTGTAAAGTCAGCTGGCCAGATGTAGTAAAACTCTTCCCACATTGATTACAGCTATAAGATTTCTCTCCTGTGTGTATTCTCTGGTGCACTGTCAGATGGCCAGATTGACTAAAACTCTTCCCACATTGACCACAGCTATAAGATTTCTCTCCTGTGTGTATTCTCTGGTGTAGAGTAAGATAGGTAGATGCTGCAAAACCCTTCCCACATTGAGTACAGCTATAAGATTTCTCTCCTGTGTGGATTTTCTGATGAATTTTAATGCCTGATGAGGTGAATCTCTTCCCACAGTCAGAGCAGCAGTGAGTTCTCTTCCCTGTGGATGTCTGCAGGTGTTTATTGAGGTGTTCTGATCTGGAGAGACTCTTCTCTGCCTCTTCAGCATCAAGAGGTTGTTGAGGCTCCCCAGAGGATCCACGATAGTCCCATATCTCTCCTGTGTGAACAACAAAGTCAGACAGATGATTAAAGGCCCACAACAGCGGTAATCCACTGTAAAAGGTGATGCCAACAGCGGAGCCATGATGTTGGACAACAATTGACGTCTGTAATGAATGTTACAATTATTTGAAATTTGCCTTAAAATGAGCAAGAATAGTCATATTTTGTCTTGTTTTCACATTAGTAGTAACATCGATGATTGTAGGCTAGAAATAAGTTATTCATGTTGTTGAAACTCTAAGCAGTGTGCCAGACGACTTTTGGTCTCCAATATAGGCCCCTTTCTGTGTTTGCTAAAATTGTGGCACGAGGGCAATTTGATTGCAGAAACTCCTCCCTGCTAATGAGGAAACCGATAGTTATGGATGTACTATATCTGCCTGGAGCAAAAATGGTGAGCAAAGATTTTAGTTTTTCACAATGTATTCTGAATATTATCTTTGCTACTTCCAGACACAAATGAGACTCTGACCATTTTACTCGCCCTAGCAGAGCTGTTAGGCAGTTTTCATGTTATCCAGGGTGACTGTAACTGTGCTGCTGGAAAACATTTATTTACGGTTTTTGTTGCCTACGTTTACTGACACCTGGACATATTGAACGGGTGTTGAGCGCTAGTAAATTCATTATTCTGCTCTCTGGTACTCAGACGAGAGTGCTCAGAAATCAGAGTAGATAGTCAGAGTGAATTTATGAAAGCACCCGAATGTCCATTGAGAAAGCACAACGACTATACCATTTAGCTAAGCTAAGAATGACGGGAATAATCAAGTCAATAAACGTTGGGTAGTTAGTTAGATAGAATATAGTTCATATACTGGCAAGTTTGATGTATAAGTAGCCAACTAACGTTAGGTAGCTAGTTAACATACCGGTACATACTGCTGTAATAACATGCTAGCAAATAGTCAGCCAAAATGACGTGTAAAGTAACTTATTTGAAAAGTAATAATTTTATTACATTGCTCAACATTTTCTTAACATTTGTCATAATTAGTTAAAGCAATGAATTTGTATCGGCTCTCGTTGGACTTCGGCTGCATATTTTCTGCAATTTTCTTCAAATCTGAAAACGATGTGAAGCCACGCCCATTTCCTGAAGAATTGCATTATGGGCCCTAACGTACTGCGTGTTTACGTCATATTATGGCGAATTTACTACGACATCCGGGAGGTTTTGGCATACTAACTATATCATACTATGACCAATAAGCACACTATATACTCAATTAACATCACAAATAGTACGGTTAGTATGAGTATTCTAACACAGCTAATGACTTATCAACAGCTCTAACAATTTGACCCCCACAGGAAAATCTACACTGGCAGTTATAGAAAGACCCATTTACTATATAACCATTGATTCATGAAGAATATAACTTAGAAATGCCTCAAATGTTTCAACTGTATTACCCCATCAGAAACCAAAACATAAGCTTGAAAAAACGCCACTGTTTGTAAACAAGCACTGTATAGCCTTGAAATCTGGTTAAAACTATAATTTTGACCTTATGGCCAGCCAGTCCTTGTATTCAGAGTGTAGTGAATTCAGGGGGTAGTCCTGAGCTGAACTCAAACCTGGGTCCAGCGACTGTTAAGTCAACAGCTTATAACTGTTACGCCAAGATGTCTGAACTTCTTGACGAGGTCGCTAGGTGTTGGGTTACGGTTTCTACAATAGCTTTCTCTATGAATTTCAGAGTGGTTACAATTCTCCAGCCCCCATCCCTCAGCTGTTTACCAAACCAAGTCTCTGGGCAGCCATTTTGTTTCTGTTTAAAAACTAGGTTGTCCCTTTAAACAAGCCACACAATCAACCAATTAATCTGCAGTTCAAACAATAACAAAGCTGTAATTCCACCACTGATTTGGTAATAAGATGATGATGGGGCTGGAGAAATGTAACTACTCTCAAATTCATAGACGGACCTATGGATGCAAGGACTGACCATCCATGATATCAACATAGTTTTAACCATGTTTTGAGTGTGAGTGTTTACAGTGTTTGTTTATCATTTAAATTGTTTCTAAACATTGGAGTATAAAAAGCTTATTTGGGGTTCTGATGGGGTACAACAGTTGAACTAAGCTCATGAGGCATGTGTTATATTCTTCAAGACTCAATGGCCATAAATAAATAATTTAAAAGTCAAAATATTGATGTAGCTATTGAATATTTCCCCTCTAACACCACACATCAGTTCAACAACAACATCATCTTTATCAGGAGGAGAGTAGCTTAGTGAACTCATGGTCGGAGATGTTAGTTAGCTAGGCTAATGCTAACTTAACCAGCCCGCTAGCTGACTAATAACAACAACACCGCAAATATGAAATTAAATCTGATAACTAACTAGACGACAGAAGTGGGTTTAAAACACAGTGGCTAATATACACTAAAGCATCTAAAGAGCTTTATTGTTCGGCTATTTTGTCTAGCAAGCTACCGTGGTGTCTGAATAACTGTTGCTGCTGTTGAAAGAAGCTTTCCGTCCACTAGATTATACGTCACACCAACAGCATTACCTTAAATTCCCACACCGCCATCTGCTGACTGGAGTGGGTAACGCAGTTGAGTAAAATGTTTATTTTATTGTCAGACAAAAAGTTAAAGTGTAGGAAGCATGAGTTTTTACTCACCAGCGTAACAACACAGTGTGGTTAAAGACCTAGTAAGCTAGTTGTAGTCACGATATGGTTACCTATAAGTACAAACAGCTATGTTTTTGCATTATTACAAATGTATTAACTTATTTCGGGAAATCTTCTAAACTACCCACAATGCACTATTTCCCAACGTCATATGTATTATCAACTCTATGCTACCGAGTTTGTATGCCAGTGTAACGGTGTAATGAAGTTACATTTAAAAAATGTATTTAACCATTATTTAACCAGGCAAGCCAGCTAAGAACAAATTATTATTTACAATGACCGACCTACCCCTGCCAAACCCTAACCCAGACGATGCTGGGCCACTGTGCGCTGCCCTATGGGACTCCCAATCCGGCCTGTTATGATATAGCCTAGTTTTGAACCAGGGTCTGTAGTGACGCCTCTAGCACTGAGATGCAGTACCTTAGATCGCTGCTCGTGTGTTTACATTACAGTCAGTGATAAAGGATGTGATTCTGGGTAACCCAATGTGATTCTGGGTAACCCACAGCAGATTTCTGGAGAAATTGGAAATTGAGTGGTCCTGGGATACAAATGTATAAAGTTGACATTACATCATAAAATCCACTTTTTACATCATAAATTAGCAATTTATGTTTTAGTAACTTCTGTTGTTGGTTTGGCCTCTCTTTATATGTTATTTGCCGAATCTCAGTTTTCCATGTGGGTTTTATGCTAAAGTTCCCTCTATCAAGTTGGTAGCAAACTGGAAAATGCATCTTCTTTAGGGGTGCTATTTATATCCTGATCATTCATCCACACTGCATCTTCTTTAGGAGTGCTATTTATATCCTGATCATTCATCCACACTGCATCTTCTTTAGGAGTGCTATTTATATCCTTATCATTCATCCACACTGCATCTTCTTTAGGAGTGCTATTTATATCCTGATCATTCATCCACACTGCATCTTCTTTAGGAGTGCTATTTATATCCTGATCATTCATCCTCACTGCATCTTCTTTAGGAGTGCTATTTATATCCTGATCATTCATCCTCACTGCATCTTCTTTAGGAGTGCTATTTATATCCTGATCATTCATCCACACTGCATCTTCTTTAGGAGTGCTATTTATATCCTGATCATTCATCCACACTGCATCTTCTTTAGGAGTGCTATTTATATCCTGATCATTCATCCACACTGCATCTTCTTTAGGAGTGCTATTTATATCCTGATCATTCATCCACACTGCATCTTCTTTAGGAGTGCTATTTATATCCTGATCATTCATCCACACTGCATCTTCTTTAGGAGTGCTATTTATATCCTGATCATTCATCCACACTGTGTGTCTCATCAATGCAGGTAATTTATGACATGTATAAAGTATGTGTTTTATAAACTCATGAACACCAGCCAGTTTTTCAGCCCGGTTCTGTTAGTTTAGGTGGATTATACTTCTTCACCACCAGAGGGGGACGTTGAGTAATATTTCAGGTTAATTTGATATATTTTGATACTAAAATGGATGACAGTTTATTCTGTTGTGAATATGAGATTACACATGGAAACTATGTATTTATTTTATTATAGTAAATTAGGAATTATTAGGAACTGTTAAATCCACTATATGATCATAATAACTTTGACAGACATCTTGATTGTTTTTTGTTAGTATATTATAGGGCAGATTTATGGAGAATTGCTGTGGGAGTGCTATTTATATCCCGTCACTACTGATCATTCATCCATACTGTGTGTGTCCCATCATTGCAGCTTTGGAAATAAATGAACTGTCCATCCATTGCTCCTTCCTGTGTTGACTCACTGACTTGAGGGACGGGAACAGGAAGGTCACACTAGGTTGATATCTAGCTCAAGCTTGCAAACGTTAAACACATCTCCATCTCCATTAACTACATCACACCTGTCCAGACCCACTAGAACACACCTCCATCTCCATTAACTACATCACACCTGTCCAGACCCACTAGAACACACCTCCATCTCCATTAACTACATCACACCTGTCCACTAGAACACATCTCCATCTCCATTAACTACATCACACCTGCCCAGACCCACTAGAACACACCTCCATCTCCATTAACTACATCACACCTGTCCACTAGAACACATCTCCATCTCCATTAACTACATCACACCTGTCCAGACCCACTAGAACACACCTCCATCTCCATTAACTACATCACACCTGTCCAGACCCACTAGAACACACCCCCATCTCCATTAACTACATCACACCTGTCCACTAGAACACACCTCCATCTCCATTAACTACATCACACCTGTCCACTAGAACACACCTCCATCTCCATTAACTACATCACACCTGTCCACTAGAACACATCTCCATCTCCATTAACTACATCACACCTGTCCACTAGAACACACCTCCATCTCCATTAACTACATCACACCTGTCCACTAGAACACACCTCCATCTCCATTAACTACATCACACCTGCCCAGACCCACTAGAACACACCTCCATCTCCATTAACTACATCACACCTGTCCACTAGAACACATCTCCATCTCCATTAACTACATCACACCTGTCCACTAGAACACATCTCCATCTCCATTAACTACATCACACCTGTCCACTAGAACACATCTCCATCTCCATTAACTACATCACACCTGTCCAGACCCACTAGAACACATCTCCATCTCCATTAACTACATCACACCTGTCCACTAGAACACACCTCCATCTCCATTAACTACATCACACCTGTCCACTAGAACACACCTCCATCTCCATTAACTACATCACACCTGTCCACTAGAACACATCTCCATCTCCATTAACTACATCACACCTGTCCACTAGAACACATCTCCATCTCCATTAACTACATCACACCTGTCCACTAGAACACACCTCCATCTCCATTAACTACATCACACCTGTCCACTAGAACACATCTCCATCTCCATTAACTACATCACACCTGTCCACTAGAACACACCTCCATCTCCATTAACTACATCACACCTGTCCACTAGAACACACCCCCATCTCCATTAACTACATCACACCTGTCCACTAGAACACACCCCCATCTCCATTAACTACATCACACCTGTCCACTAGAACACACCTCCATCTCCATTAACTACATCACACCTGCCCAGACCCACTAGAACACCCCCATCTCCATTAACTACATCACATCTGTCCAGACCCACTAGAACACACCTCCATCTCCATTAACTACATCACACCTGTCCACTAGAACACACCTCCATCTCCATTAACTACATCACACCTGTCCACTAGAACACACCTCCATCTCCATTAACTACATCACACCTGTCCAGACCCACTAGAACACACCTCCATCTCCATTAACTACATCACACCTGTCCACTAGAACACACCTCCATCTCCATTAACTACATCACACCTGTCCACTAGAACACATCTCCATCTCCATTAACTACATCACACCTGTCCACTAGAACACATCTCCATCTCCATTAACTACATCACACCTGTCCAGACCCACTAGAACACACCTCCATCTCCATTAACTACATCACACCTGCCCAGACCCACTAGAACACACCTCCATCTCCATTAACTACATCACACCTGTCCACTAGAACACACCTCCATCTCCATTAACTACATCACACCTGTCCACTAGAACACACCTCCATCTCCATTAACTACATCACACCTGTCCAGACCCACTAGAACACACCTCCATCTCCATTAACTACATCACACCTGTCCACTAGAACACACCTCCATCTCCATTAACTACATCACACCTGTCCAGACCCACTAGAACACACCTCCATCTCCATTAACTACATCACACCTGTCCACTAGAACACACCTCCATCTCCATTAACTACATCACACCTGTCCAGACCCACTAGAACACACCTCCATCTCCATTAACTACATCACACCTGTCCACTAGAACACATCTCCATCTCCATTAACTACATCACACCTGTCCACTAGAACACATCTCCATCTCCATTAACTACATCACACCTGTCCACTAGAACACACCTCCATCTCCATTAACTACATCACACCTGTCCAGACCCACTAGAACACACCCCCATCTCCATTAACTACATCACACCTGTCCACTAGAACACACCTCCATCTCCATTAACTACATCACACCTGTCCACTAGAACACACCTCCATCTCCATTAACTACATCACACCTGCCCAGACCCACTAGAACACACCTCCATCTCCATTAACTACATCACACCTGTCCACTAGAACACATCCTCATCTCCATTAACTACATCACACCTGTCCACTAGAACACACCTCCATCTCCATTAACTACATCACACCTGTCCACTAGAACACACCTCCATCTCCATTAACTACATCACACCTGTCCACTAGAACACACCTCCATCTCCATTAACTACATCACACCTGTCCACTAGAACACATCTCCATCTTCATTAACTACATCACACCTGTCCACTAGAACACACCTCCATCTCCATTAACTACATCACACCTGTCCAGACCCACTAGAACACACCTCCATCTCCATTAACTACATCACACCTGTCCACTAGAACACACCTCCATCTCCATTAACTACATCACACCTGTCCACTAGAACACACCTCCATCTCCATTAACTACATCACACCTGTCCAGACCCACTAGAACACACCTCCATCTCCATTAACTACATCACACCTGTCCACTAGAACACACCTCCATCTCCATTAACTACATCACACCTGTCCAGACCCACTAGAACACACCTCCATCTCCATTAACTACATCACACCTGTCCACTAGAACACACCTCCATCTCCATTAACTACATCACACCTGTCCACTAGAACACACCTCCATCTCCATTAACTACATCACACCTGTCCACTAGAACACACCTCCATCTCCATTAACTACATCACACCTGTCCAGACCCACTAGAACACACCTCCATCTCCATTAACTACATCACACCTGTCCACTAGAACACACCTCCATCTCCATTAACTACATCACACCTGTCCACTAGAACACATCTCCATCTCCATTAACTACATCACACCTGTCCACTAGAACACACCTCCATCTCCATTAACTACATTACACCTGTCCACTAGAACACACCTCCATCTCCATTAACTACATCACACCTGTCCACTAGAACACACCTCCATCTCCATTAACTACATCACACCTGTCCAGACCCACTAGAACACACCTCCATCTCCATTAACTACATCACACCTGTCCACTAGAACACACCTCCATCTCCATTAACTACATCACACCTGTCCACTAGAACACATCTCCATCTCCATTAACTACATCACACCTGTCCACTAGAACACATCTCCATCTCCATTAACTACATCACACCTGTCCAGACCCACTAGAACACACCTCCATCTCCATTAACTACATCACACCTGCCCAGACCCACTAGAACACACCTCCATCTCCATTAACTACATCACACCTGTCCACTAGAACACACCTCCATCTCCATTAACTACATCACACCTGTCCACTAGAACACACCTCCATCTCCATTAACTACATCACACCTGTCCAGACCCACTAGAACACACCTCCATCTCCATTAACTACATCACACCTGTCCACTAGAACACACCTCCATCTCCATTAACTACATCACACCTGTCCAGACCCACTAGAACACACCTCCATCTCCATTAACTACATCACACCTGTCCAGACCCACTAGAACACACCTCCATCTCCATTAACTACATCACACCTGTCCACTAGAACACATCTCCATCTCCATTAACTACATCACATCTGCCCAGACCCACTAGAACACACCTCCATCTCCATTAACTACATCACACCTGTCCACTAGAACACACCTCCATCTCCATTAACTACATCACACCTGTCCACTAGAACACACCTCCATCTCCATTAACTACATCACACCTGTCCACTAGAACACATCTCCATCTCCATTAACTACATCACACCTGTCCACTAGAACACACCTCCATCTCCATTAACTACATCACACCTGTCCAGACCCACTAGAACACACCTCCATCTCCATTAACTACATCACACCTGTCCACTAGAACACATCTCCATCTCCATTAACTACATCACACCTGTCCACTAGAACACATCTCCATCTCCATTAACTACATCACACCTGTCCACTAGAACACACCTCCATCTCCATTAACTACATCACACCTGTCCACTAGAACACACCTCCATCTCCATTAACTACATCACACCTGTCCAGACCCACTAGAACACACCTCCATCTCCATTAACTACATCACACCTGTCCACTAGAACACACCTCCATCTCCATTAACTACATCACACCTGTCCAGACCCACTAGAACACACCTCCATCTCCATTAACTACATCACACCTGTCCAGACCCACTAGAACACACCTCCATCTCCATTAACTACATCACACCTGTCCACTAGAACACATCTCCATCTCCATTAACTACATCACATCTGCCCAGACCCACTAGAACACACCTCCATCTCCATTAACTACATCACACCTGTCCACTAGAACACACCTCCATCTCCATTAACTACATCACACCTGTCCACTAGAACACACCTCCATCTCCATTAACTACATCACACCTGTCCACTAGAACACATCTCCATCTCCATTAACTACATCACACCTGTCCACTAGAACACACCTCCATCTCCATTAACTACATCACACCTGTCCAGACCCACTAGAACACACCCCCATCTCCATTAACTACATCACACCTGTCCACTAGAACACACCTCCATCTCCATTAACTACATCACACCTGTCCACTAGAACACACCTCCATCTCCATTAACTACATCACACCTGCCCAGACCCACTAGAACACACCTCCATCTCCATTAACTACATCACACCTGTCCACTAGAACACATCCTCATCTCCATTAACTACATCACACCTGTCCACTAGAACACACCTCCATCTCCATTAACTACATCACACCTGTCCACTAGAACACACCTCCATCTCCATTAACTACATCACACCTGCCCACTAGAACACACCTCCATCTCCATTAACTACATCACACCTGCCCAGACCCACTAGAACACACCTCCATCTCCATTAACTACATCACACCTGTCCACTAGAACACATCTCCATCTCCATTAACTACATCACACCTGTCCACTAGAACACACCTCCATCTCCATTAACTACATCACACCTGTCCACTAGAACACACCTCCATCTCCATTAACTACATCACACCTGTCCACTAGAACACACCTCCATCTCCATTAACTACATCACACCTGTCCACTAGAGCACACCTCCATCTCCATTAACTACATCACACCTGTCCACTAGAACACACCTCCATCTCCATTAACTACATCACACCTGTCCACTAGAACACATCTCCATCTCCATTAACTACATCACACCTGTCCACTAGAACACACCTCCATCTCCATTAACTACATCACACCTGTCCAGACCCACTAGAACACACCTCCATCTCCATTAACTACATCACACCTGTCCACTAGAACACACCTCCATCTCCATTAACTACATCACACCTGTCCACTAGAACACACCTCCATCTCCATTAACTACATCACACCTGTCCAGACCCACTAGAACACACCTCCATCTCCATTAACTACATCACACCTGTCCACTAGAACACACCTCCATCTCCATTAACTACATCACACCTGTCCAGACCCACTAGAACACACCTCCATCTCCATTAACTACATCACACCTGTCCACTAGAACACACCTCCATCTCCATTAACTACATCACACCTGTCCACTAGAACACACCTCCATCTCCATTAACTACATCACACCTGTCCACTAGAACACACCTCCATCTCCATTAACTACATCACACCTGTCCAGACCCACTAGAACACACCTCCATCTCCATTAACTACATCACACCTGTCCACTAGAACACACCTCCATCTCCATTAACTACATCACACCTGTCCACTAGAACACATCTCCATCTCCATTAACTACATCACACCTGTCCACTAGAACACACCTCCATCTCCATTAACTACATCACACCTGTCCACTAGAACACACCTCCATCTCCATTAACTACATCACACCTGTCCACTAGAACACACCTCCATCTCCATTAACTACATCACACCTGTCCACTAGAACACACCTCCATCTCCATTAACTACATCACACCTGTCCACTAGAACACATCTCCATCTCCATTAACTACATCACACCTGTCCACTAGAACACACCTCCATCTCCATTAACTACATCACACCTGTCCACTAGAACACACCTCCATCTCCATTAACTACATCACACCTGTCCACTAGAACACATCTCCATCTCCATTAACTACATCACACCTGTCCACTAGAACACATCTCCATCTCCATTAACTACATCACACCTGCCCAGACCCACTAGAACACACCTCCATCTCCATTAACTACATCACACCTGTCCAGACCCACTAGAACACACCTCCATCTCCATTAACTACATCACACCTGCCCAGACCCACTAGAACACACCTCCATCTCCATTAACTACATCACACCTGTCCACTAGAACACACCTCCATCTCCATTAACTACATCACACCTGTCCAGACCCACTAGAACACACCTCCATCTCCATTAACTACATCACACCTGTCCAGACCCACTAGAACACCCCCATCTCCATTAACTACATCACACCTGTCCAGACCCACTAGAACACATCTCCATCTCCATTAACTACATCACACCTGTCCACTAGAACACATCTCCATCTCCATTAACTACATCACACCTGTCCACTAGAACACACCTCCATCTCCATTAACTACATCACACCTGCCCACTAGAACACACCTCCATCTCCATTAACTACATCACACCTGTCCACTAGAACACATCTCCATCTCCATTAACTACATCACACCTGCCCACTAGAACACATCTCCATCTCCATTAACTACATCACACCTGCCCAGACCCACTAGAACACCCCCATCTCCATTAACTACATCACACCTGCCCACTAGAACACATCTCCATCTCCATTAACTACATCACACCTGCCCAGACCCACTAGAACACACCTCCATCTCCATTAACTACATCACACCTGCCCAGACCCACTAGAACACACCTCCATCTCCATTAACTACATCACACCTGTCCACTAGAACACACCTCCATCTCCATTAACTACATCACACCTGTCCAGACCCACTAGAACACACCTCCATCTCCATTAACTACATCACACCTGTCCAGACCCACTAGAACACCCCCATCTCCATTAACTACATCACACCTGTCCACTAGAACACACCTCCATCTCCATTAACTACATCACACCTGTCCACTAGAACACATCTCCATCTCCATTAACTACATCACACCTGTCCACTAGAACACACCTCCATCTCCATTAACTACATCACACCTGCCCACTAGAACACACCTCCATCTCCATTAACTACATCACACCTGGCCACTAGAACACATCTCCATCTCCATTAACTACATCACACCTGTCCACTAGAACACACCTCCATCTCCATTAACTACATCACACCTGTCCACTAGAACACACCTCCATCTCCATTAACTACATCACACCTGTCCACTAGAACACACCTCCATCTCCATTAACTACATCACACCTGTCCAGACCCACTAGAACACCCCCATCTCCAGCGCCCGAATCAGCACCATTTTATTTCTCTCCGTCACTTTCATCTTTTAGATAATAAAGCATTATACCTTTCTATTGAATTAACAACAGAGGATTGGTTGATTTCCAGGTTTTAATTAAGTATAATATTTAGGATGATTGACGAGAAAAGTATCGTCCAACTCTGGGGGTATCTCACTGCACCCTCAAATGCCATGTCTTGAAATATGCAGACAGACGGATTAAAAGTAAGTTTACATTATAATCCTGTACTTCTGACAGACAACTTTCTAACTCCTCCCATAACTTTATGACATCATCACATTCCCAGAAGGATTATTGAGTCATTGTTAGTTTTACACTGAAGACATGACTCTGCCGTTGTGCTGTAGAATTAGGGGATTTTGTCTCTTGTATAATAAGGGACTATCATCTGTCCCAACATCACAGGCCACAGACTTTGATACAGTTAAAGACTTCCAAAAGTGTTTTAATGGGGTTTCTCCCTGTGCACCTGCCAATGTAAATCCTTTGAACGAGACAAGTTACCAGACAGGACATATTGCTAATGCACTTCCCATTGATAACCTGAATGACAATTAACTAGTGGGCGGTGGTGGTGATGACGGCCTATTGGATTACGTCCTCTATCGGGATTCCCCCCAAAACGAAGATGCTCTGGATTGATCACTGGAGTCAGATGTGAAGGAGGAGGTTGATCATCAGGAGTCAGATGTGAAGGAGGAGGTTGATCATCAGGAGTCAGATGTGAAGGAGGAGGTTGATCATCAGGAGTCAGATGTGAAGGAGGAGGTTGATCATCAGGAGTCTGATGTGAAGGAGGAGGTTGATCATCAGGAGTCAGATGTGAAGGAGGAGGTTGATCATCAGGAGTCAGATGTGAAGGAGGAGGTTGATCATCAGGAGTCAGATGTGAAGGAGGAGGTTGATCATCAGGAGTCTGATGTGAAGGAGGAGGTTGATCATCAGGAGTCAGATGTGAAGGAGGAGGTTGATCATCAGGAGTCAGATGTGAAGGAGGAGGTTGATCATCAGGAGTCTGATGTGAAGGAGGAGGTTGATCATCAGCAGTCAGATGTGAAGGAGGAGGTTGATCATCAGCAGTCAGATGTGAAGGAGGAGGTTGATCATCAGGAGTCAGATGTGAAGGAGGAGGTTGATCATCAGGAGTCAGATGTGAAGGAGGAGGTTGATCATCAGTGAACCTCTAGGATTGTGGCTGGGCTGGCGTTTACACTTCCAGCTTGGTCATATATTTTGATACATTGAATGTTGATATTGTGAACCTATGTTATATATTTGTACCTCCTGTTTCAGGAAGTGATGTCACTAAGTACTGCCCCTATATATACAGTGCAGTCGGAAAGTATTCAGACCCCTTCACTTTTTCCACATTTTGCTCCGTTATTCGAAAATGAATTAAATCAATATTTTACCCTCAATCTACACACAATACCCCATAATGACATCACAATAGCCCATAATGACATCACAATAGCCCATAATGACATGACAATACCCCAGAATGACATCACAATACCCCATAATGACAAAGCAAAAACTGTTTTTTATAAATGTTTCAAATGTAACAAAAACATCAACTGAAATATCACATTTACATACAGTACCATTCAAGGGTTTGGACACACCTACTCATTCAAGGGTTTTTATTTTTACTATTTTCTACATTGTAGAATAATAATGAAGACATCAAAACTATGAAATAACACATATGGAATCATGTAGTAAGCAAAAAAGGGTTAAACAAATCAAAATGTATTTTATATTTGAGATATTTTAAAGCAGTCACCCTTTGCCTTGATGACAGCTTTGCACACTCTTGGCATTCTCTCAACCAGCTTCATGAGGTGGTCACCTGGAATTCATTTCAATTAACAGGTGTGCCTTGTTAAATGTTAATTGTGGAATTTCTTTCCATCTTAATGCATTTGAGCCAATCAGTTGTGTTGTGACAAGGTATGGGTGGCTCTCATGAGGATTGCCACAGGAAAGGAAGACCCAGAGTTCCCTCTGCTGCAGAAGATACGTTCATTAGAGTTAACTGCACCTCAGATTGCAGCCCAAATAAATGCTTCACAGAGTTCAAGTAACAGACACATATCAACATCAACTGTTCAGAGACTGCTTGAATCAGGCCTTCATGGTTGAATTGCTGCATTCAAAAACACTGTTTACAAAAGCTTTGTTAAAGAACAAGAAAGCCACCACACTGTTTACAAAAATGTGCTTTTCTTTCAAAAACAAGGACATTTCTAAGTGACCCCAAACTTTTGAACGGTAGTATACATCTACATGATGTATTGTTACACCGTGTAGGAGCAGTATAGACCTAGTCTGTTCATTATATACATCTACATGATGTATTGTTACACCACGTAGGAGCAGTATAGACCTAGTCTGTTCATTATATATATCTACATGATGTATTGTTACACCATGTAGGAGCAGTATAGACCTAGTCTGTTCATTATATACATCTACATGATGTATTGTTACACCATGTAGCAGCAGTATAGACCTAGTCTGTTCATTATATATATCTACATGATGTATTGTTACACCATGTAGGAGCATTATAGACCTAGTCTGTTCATTATATACATCTACATGATGTATTGTTACACCATGTAGGAGCAGTATAGACCTAGTCTGTTCATTATATACATCTACATGATGTATTGTTACACCATGTAGGAGCAGTATAGACCTAGTCTGTTCATTATATATATCTACATGATGTATTGTTACACCATGTAGGAGCAGTATAGTCCTAGTCTGTTCATTATATACATCTACATGATGTATTGTTACACCATGTAGGAGCGGTATAGACCTAGTCTGTTCATTATATATATATATATATATATATTGTTACACCATGTAGCAGCAGTATGGAGGTCAGTGGGGGACAAAATTGTTGACACCCTTGATAAAGATGAGATAAACGACTCTATTAAATAAATAATTAAAATACTGAGCTATAT
This sequence comes from Salmo salar, assembly GCF_965601325.2. Classification (NCBI taxonomy): domain Eukaryota; kingdom Metazoa; phylum Chordata; class Actinopteri; order Salmoniformes; family Salmonidae; genus Salmo; species Salmo salar. The sequence continues at coordinate 1,185,331 of NW_027675377.1, forward strand.
TGTATGTAAAAAATAAAGAAATTATATTATTTTATACTAATACAATTGCTCAGAGAAAGAGATTTAGTTTAAAATGTAATTCTCAAAAGGTAGGGGTCTGAATTATTGCCACCCATGTTTTCAATACTCCAGCACCTTCCCCTTGGGAGAATAACGACACTGAAATGTTTTATGAGATTAGAGAACACATTGGGTGGGATCTTAGACCCTTCCTCCATACAGAATCTCTCCAGGTCCTTGATTTATTTAGTCTGTCTTATGGACTGCCCTGTTCAATTCAAACCACAGGTTTTCAATGGAGTTCAAGTCCAAAGACTGAGATGGCCATTGAAAATGTTGATTTTGTGCCCAATTAACCATTTCTTTGTGGATGTTGATGTGTCTTGCTGGAAGATCCTCTTATGGCCAAGTCTCAGCCTCCTAGCAGAGAGGTAACCAGGTTTTGGGCTAAAATATCCTGGTTGTGGGTAAAGTTTATTTATTTATTTCATACAGCAATTTTAGCTCATCATTATCAAGGGTATCAATAACTAGGTGCTTATTTTGATATCTAGTTATTTGACCGAATCAGAAATACAGATGTGGAGTAGAGGTTAAGTTTGTTTAAAATTCTCATAGAAAATCTGAACTAATCAAATAACACTTGTTGCTCTTTGGACGTGTTGATATAATATTAATATTTAATGGAGAGAAAAAAACGTTTCCCTAAACTGCTTTATAATATTATAATTCAATGAAGAATAAAAATAGTTTTCCCTCCTCAACTGCGTTTCCTCCCTCCAGACAGCAGATGGCGATATGTGTCTTTCAGGCGATGTTTCTAGTGTGACGTATAATCTAGTGGACGGAACTCTTCAACAATTGCAGCCACCTCGGTAGCTCGCTAGCTGACAAAGTCTGAACATTCAAGTTCTTTGGACAATTTCGTGGTTTATTTGTCACTATGATTTAAACATACTTATGTGGAAACAACTAGCTACCCCATTTCATTTAATATTTACGTTGTAAGTCAACTAGCTGGCTGGTTAAGTTAGCACTAGCCTAGCTAGCTAACATCCCCGACCATGAGTTCACTAAGCTACTCTCCTGTTAAAGAAGAGGTCTGTTGGACTGAGAAAGAAGCTCTCGTGAAAGAGGAGGAGGAAGAGGAGGCTGTTACAATACAAAAACAAGTAGAGGGTGAGGCTGTTACAGTGAAAGAAGAAGAGAAAGACGTTACAGTGAAAGAAGAGAAAGACGCGTTCAGAGTGAAAGAGGAGGAGGATGTTACTGTGAAAGAAAAGGAGGAAGATGCAGTTTTTGGAGTGAAAGATGAAGAGGGGGAGATTACTGTCACATTAGAGGAGGACGAAGAAGAGAAGACTGGAGAACTGATTAACACTAGTAAATACAGTGAGTACTATCTAATAAAACAGGAACATTGATCTGATTAACACCAGTAAATACAGTGAGTACTATCTAATAAAACAGGGACATTGATCTGATTAACACCAGTAAATACAGTGAGTACTATCTAATAAAACAGGGACATTGATCTGGTTAACACCAGTAAATACAGTGAGTACTATCTAATAAAACAGGAACATTGATCTGATTAACACCAGTAAATACAGTGAGTACTATCTAATAAAACAGGGACATTGATCTGGTTAACACCAGTAAATACAGTGAGTACTATCTAATAAAACAGGGACATTGATCTGATTAACACCAGTAAATACAGTGAGTACTATCTAATAAAACAGGGACATTGATCTGATTAACACCAGTAAATACAGTGAGTACTATCTAATAAAACAGGGACATTGATCTGATTAACACCAGTAAATACAGTGAGTACTATCTAATAAAACAGGGACATTGATCTGATTAACACCAGTAAATACAGTGAGTACTATCTTATAAAACAGGGACATTGATCTGATTAACACCAGTAAATACAGTGAGTACTATCTAATAAAACAGGGACATTGATCTGATTAACACCAGTAAATACAGTGAGTACTATCTAATAAAACAGGGACCTTGATCTGATTAACACCAGTAAATACAGTGAGTACTATCTAATAAAACAGGGACATTGATCTGATTAACACCAGTAAATACAGTGAGTGCTATCTTATAAAACAGGGACACAAACTCTGCAGTTGTTGAACTAATGTGTGATTTTTAAAAGGGCATTCTACACTCAAATATGTTTTTGTACTGTATGAATTGTTCATGACGTCCTCCAGGGATTTTTAAACTTTTCCTGTTGAAAAGTGATATAAATGCAGTAAAGTATAAACACACTAATGGGAAACAAATAAATGTTTTGAGCAAAATAGTGTTTTTTTAACAACTGCAAACTAGAAGGAGTTAGTGATGTCATAGTAAGGCCTCCAAGGAGTTGGCTTGATGGGAAGTCGTGATGTCATCCAATAGGAGACTGATCTTCATGTGAATATTCATTATTCTTTTTAAAATCCTTCCTGTTCTGTCAAGTTGGTTGTTGATCATTGCTAGAAAGCCGTTTTCAAGTCTTGCATTGACTTTCAAGATGATTTAAGTCCAAACTGTAACTAGGTCACTCAGGAACATTCAATGTCATCTTGGTAAGCTCCTCCAGTGTAGATTTGGCCTTGTGGTTTAGGTTATTGTCCTGTTAGGACGTTTTTCTGTATTCAGATCTCTGAAATGCTCTCTACCTACGTAACATTTAGTGTCTCCTTATGTTACGCTGGGGAAACAGTTTTTATGGGCACAGAAATCCTAAATAATTTCAGAGTTTGCTAAATCCAATGGTTCTAACCGAGAGTCACCTTAACTTTATTGACAACACCCAAATAGATACTGTCATTAACGTCGTTCTTCAATAATTACACATAATACTTAATACTGTAGCTGTTTAGTTACAGTCACATGTTCAACTATCATCAGCTGATCCAGGAAATCATTTTCTGAATGACAGTCACATGACAAACATCACGACATGCAACAACAACCAAAGTGCTTCTTCATTCATTACTCTGGTAAAGACAGTTATGCCGTGCTCCACGTTGGATCCAACATCCCTAACAAATTGATGTTTATAATGTGTTATTGTCTGCTTGATTTACAGTGGGGTCTCGTTAGTCTGTTTGGAAACGGAGATACTTAGCTCATAATGTGTAGAGAACTGTTCCTTGATGGATAGGCTATTGTACAACACAGAGAGCTATTTTCCTTTATTCAGGACATTTAGAATGACAACACATTACAGAGTAGCCTAGTGGGATTATTCACAAAATTATCTGGTGATCAGGTTATGAAATGTCATGACAAAGACATTTTAGTTTCCATGTTTCACCTGAAATATTAAATTATATATAGTCTTAGGTGAAGTAGGTCTATGTTGTTGTTAGGTGAAGTTATGGGTCCTACAGTAGGTCTATGTTGTTAGGTGAAGTTATGGGTCTTACAGTTGGTCTATGTTATTGTTAGGTGAAGTTATGGGCCAATTTGTTAAACACTTAGTGTACAAACCCTCATTGTCAGGCTGATGTTAAAGCTAGCCAAAGAGCATTTTACTGGTTGAAGTGTTTTTTAAGTATAAATCAGTTGATATGCGACAATAACACAAACATATTAAGTAGGTGATTCAAGCGAGTCTTACAATTATAATCCATATTTAATGTGAAATGCACTCATAAGCAACCTGTAAATGGAGGCTATTTTTGCTGTCAGCCTATGAGAACTCCCCTGAGTTTTCCCCCACGGTGGTGAATTAGTGAATAGACACAGAGCTTAATGTGAGTTTCCTTGAGTAGCACTCCTGATCTTGTGCTGTAATATTCAGAATTCATTGTGAAAACTAAAATCTTTGCTCACTATTTTTTGCTCCAGGCAGATATACTACATCCATAACTAGTGGTTTCCTCATTACCAGATATACTACATCCATAACTAGTGGTTTCCTCATTACCAGATATACTACATCCATAACTAGTGGTTTCCTCATTACCAGATATACTACATCCATAACTAGTGGTTTCCTCATTACCAGATATACTACATCCATAACTAGTGGTTTCCTCATTACCAGATATACTACATCCATAACTAGTGGTTTCCTCATGACCAGATACACTACATCCATAACTAGTGGTTTCCTCATTACCAGATATACTACATCCATAACTAGTGGTTTCCTCATTACCAGATATACTACATCCATAACTAGTGGTTTCCTCATTACCAGATATACTACATCCATAACTAGCCGTTTCCTCATTAGCAGGGATGAGTTTCTGCAACCAAATTGTGTGCTTTGCCCTCGTGCCGCAATTTTAGCAAACACAGAATGGGGCCTATATTGGAGACCAAAGTCGTCTGGCACATTGCTTAGGGTTTCAACAACTTTAATAATTTCTTTCTAGCCTACAATCATCGGTTTTACTACTAATGTGAAAACAAGACTAAAGATGACTATTCTTGCTCATTTTAAGACAATTGTTAAATCATTTTAACATTCATTACAGATGTCAGTTGTTGTACATCATGGCTACACTGTTGGCATCACCTTATACAGTGGATTACTGCTGTTGTGGGACTTTAACCATCTGTTTTACTTTGTTGTTCACACAGGAGAGATACGGGACTATCGTGGATCCTCTGGGGAGCCTCAACAACCTCATGATGCTGACGAGGCAGAGAAGAGTCTCTCCATATCAGAACTCCTCAAGAAACACCAGCAGAGACCCACAGGGAAGAAAACTCACTGCTGCTCTGACTGTGGGAAGAGATTCACCTCCTCATCAGGCATTAAAATTCATCAGAGAATCCACACAGGAGAGAAACCTTATAGCTGTACTCAATGTGGGAAGAGTTTTGTTTCATCTACTGGTCTGACAGTACACCAGAGAATCCACACAGGAGAGAAACCTTATAGCTGTACTCAATGTGGGAAGAGTTTTGTTTCATCTACTGGTCTGACAGTACACCAGAGAACACACACAGGAGAGAAGTCTTTTAGCTGTGATCAATGTGGGAAGAGTGTTACTACGTATAGAAATCTTACTCTACACCAGAGAATCCACACAGGAGAGAAACCGTATAGCTGTGATCAATGTGGGAATTGTTTTGCTAGATCTAGCAGTCTGATTCGACACCAGAGAATACACACAGGAGAGAAAGTTTATAGCTGTAATCAATGTGGGAAGAGTTTTGTTTCATCTGGCGATCTGACAGTACACCAGAGAATACACACAGGACCGAAATCTTATAGCTGTACTCAATGTGGGAAGAGTTTTAGTCATTCAACCAGCCTGATATCACACCAGAGAATACACACAGGAGAGAAATCTTTTAGCTGTACTCAATGTGGGAAGAGTTTTACTCAGCTAAGAAACCTGATATCACACCAGAGAACACACACAGGAGAGAAAGCGTATAGCTGTGATCAATGTGGGAATATTTTTGCTAGATCTAGCAGTCTGATTCGACACCAGAGAATACACACAGGAGAGAAACTTTATAGCTGTACTCAATGTGGGAAGAGTTTAAGTCATTCAAGCAGCCTGATATCACACCGGAGAACACACACAGGAGAGAAACCGTATAGTTGTACTCAATGTGGGAAGAGTTTTAGTCATTCAACCAGCCTGATATCACACCAGAGAACACACACAGGAGAGAAACCGTATAGCTGTACTCAATGTGGGAAGAGTTTTAGTCATTCAACCAGCCTGATAGCACACCAGAGAACACACACATGAGAGAACTCATAGCTGTAATCAATGTTGGAAGAGTTTTGTTTCATCTACTGGTCTGACAGTACACCAGAGAACACACACAGGAGAGAAAACGTATAGCTCTAATCGATGTGGGAAGAGTTTTACTAAGTCAAACAGCCTGGTACAACACAGAGAACACACACAGGAGAGAAATCTCAAAGCAGATCTCAGATCAAATATCAGAAAATACATACATGAAGGAGTTGTTTCATGATATCAATGAATTAATGGCACAATGTAGAATGTTAACATTGTTGTAGGAGATTTTAATAATTTCACAATGTAGAAGCATAAATGTTTGCCCCTTTATCAATTGATTTCAACAGGATTTGGATATTAGCCTCAGGGGAAAATCCAGGCTCTGAATTGAACGTTTTTTTTTGTGTGTTTAGTTGTGTTACACTTACCACGTTGGTGACCCACTTGAATCAAAATGCAACACTTCAAAATGTAGCTAGCTGTTTTCTACAAATTCTCCTCTAACCAGGGATGTACACATGTTACGGATACAGGTATCCTGTGTGTGTATCCAGTATGTGTGTTTCTTTTCTTTCCTTCTCCCCTCACAGGTGACAATCATCACTCCCCAATCAGTCATCAATCAGTCCCCAATCAGAAGACACCTGCTCCCCTTTCCTCACCCAATCACAGCCCCTTTCCCTTGGTTTAAAAACCCCAGTCTCTAGCTCATTATCACTCTGTGTTCAATCTCTCTCTGTGAGATCAATCTTTGTGTCATTCTTTCAATCTCTCTTTGTATGCTCTCTCTCCCATCTCTTTTGTTTTTCTTTCACCCCACATGTCTGGTACCTGTGAGTATTGTTTTGTTTGACTTGTTTGTTTGGTGGGAAAAGGGGGTAAGAAGACCAGTCGCCCAACATTACCCGTAGGAGAACAGTGTCTAAATACACTAGTTAGAACTGGGCGGACCACCCCCTGTATTTTTGGTTAGTTAGCTAGCTGTTGTTGAAATAGGCTAGTCTAGCTTAGGGGTGGTTTTGGATTATTGTTTCTTTGCTTGGGTCCCGCTCAGCCCCTTTTCTCACCCCCCCCCTACCATGTGTTTAAACAATAAACCTTTAGTGTTTGACGGTAGATTTCAGTTGTCTATGGTTTTTGTTCTCACTGTTACTTTTCACTATTATAATTTGCATGATTTATTTACATTTACATCATTTAGCAGATGCTCTTATCCAGAGCGACTTACAGTAGTGAATGCATACATTTCATACATTATTTTTTTTTTTTTCTCCCCCCGTGCTGACCCCCCGTGGGAATCGAACCCACAACCCTGGTGTTGCAAACACCATGCTCTACCAACTGAGCCACAGGGTCTCAGTTCCATCTCCCCTAGACTGCAGGGCCAAAGGGATTCGTAACAACACATTATTCCTAGATTCCGTGTGGTTTTTGAGCTGTTAGTTTTAACAGGACGTGCAACCTCATCTCCCTTCTGTCACACAAATGATTTTAGCATGATATCGATCGAGTTATGACAAATAAGTGTTGTGTTCCTTTGTTTAGCGACCCCTAAATTTAAATTCATCACTCCAAAATGTAGCTGACTGTCTTCTGCAGGTTGTCCTCTAACCAGTGAGGTAAAAGATATCTCCATTTCCATGTGTTTTTTGTTTTGTTGTGTTAGTTTCAAGAGCAGGTTCAACCTGATTTTTTTTTTTCCCCCCAAATGGATATAAGAGTTGTGTTTTTCGTTTAGCCAGTGCGTTGCTATGGATCTTTATTTATTTTGACTGCACGTTTTTCCGTATTGGAGATGAGTTTTGTTTGGGCTCGTTCCAAGGAGACGAGAGTTCTAGAAGCTAGTGGGATTTAGAAAGAGGAGAGTTCTAGAAGCTAGTGAGTTTTAGGAAGACGAGAGTTCTAGAAGCTAGTGGGATTTAGGATTCTATAGAAAGAAAAAGGAGGGGAAAAAAGATACTATTGTATATTATTATTTAGAAATGTTTTTTTCTTGTTTTTAATTGTTGACAGCCAGTAGACACCATGTTTATATTGTAGGAGGTGAATCATTGTAGTTGATTATATTGTGAAATGGAAGTTGTTTTCTGTTGGTGGTGAGCAAACTTGTCCAACAAAAATATAGGATATATTTGTTGTCTTAAGGTGTTACAGGCTTTCGTTTTTCCATTTATGTTTTGAGGTTGGACTTTAGCACGTATAGCTCGTTAGCACGTCTAGCTCGTTAGCACGTCTAGCTCGTTAGCACGTTAGCACGTAGGACGCACTGATTGGTGTCACCTCGTTAGTCAGTATGTGTTACACCTGTGCTGGCTTGTCCATCTCGTTAGTGGGAAGGTGTTTCACCTGAGCTGGTCCAGGTTCTATTTAAGAGTGTCTGGCCCAGTGCTCCAGTTGTCTTGATACATGTGGAGAGTCAACACCTTTAGTTGCTCCACCTTTTTGGTTTACTTCCTGTCTTTAAGTTTGGTGTGGGTTTTTCTTTTGTTTGTCTCTTCTTGGGCAGATTTAGTGGGTCTCATGGTGGCTGTCTTTTAGGTCCCAGTTGTTGTTACTAGTCAACTTCCAGTGGACACCCCCATAGTGTCTTTCAGAGCCCCTCCTAAAAAACAAGTTATATTTTGGGTTGGATATTGCATCATATTGTTGATATTTTAATCAATGGCATTTCCTTACAATGCTCATTAGTCTTTCAGTTGTTATTATTGTTTTTTATACTCATATTTGTGTACTAAATATTTCTGGTTATTTTCATAGTTTTTTCCTGTGAAGCCATTGTGTTGCATCCATGTCTGACATGTGCTGTATAAATAAAGCTTGTTTTGATTTGAACATATTGTAAAACAAATTAACCCAATGACTGACCAATCAACAAACTCTTGGTCCACCTTAGTATGAAAAACTGTATCAATCCCACTTTTCCAGCCTGCTGAAGGCGTGGTGGAGTGGTAAACACCACCCCCGGCTCTACCAGGGGCTTGAGGTGGTCTCCCACAGCTCTGCTTATGTCATGTTCTGTGGCCTTGCGGTTCCATTTCTGACTGCCCCTGCAACACAGAAACACATTTAGTCATATTATATAAAACACTCAAAGTAATGGATATGGAGCATCTACATCCTCAGTTACACCTGGCACCTAAATGTGACTTCTGTCATCTGATCACTCCAAGCTGCATTAGGTTCAGATCTACCAGGATGGGCCTTTGACACAGTCAGGCCACTGATTATGCATCAGCAATGTAAAGAGATGGGGTGAATGAGGGGAAAAGTACATTTGACACAAATTACCTTCATAACAAATCAAATGTTGTTGGTCACATACAGGTGTTCAGCAGATGTTATTGCAGGTGTAGTGAAATGCTTGTCCTTCTAGTTCCCACAGTGCAGTAATATCTAACAAGTAATATCTAACAATTTCACAACAAATACCTAATACACACAAATCTAAGGTAAGGAATGGAATTAGGAATATATAAATATATGGATAAACAATGTCAGAGCAGCATAGACTGAGATACAGAGGGGGAAAAAAGTATTTGATCCCCTGCTGATTTTGTACGTTTGCCCACTTACACTTTCACTGACAAAGAAATGATCAGTCTATCATTTTAATGGTTTATTTGAACAGTGAGAGACAGAATAACAACAACAAAAAATCCTGAAAAACGCATGTCAAAAATGTTAATAATTGATTTGCATTTTAATGAGTGAAATAAGTATTTGACCCCTTTAACTTGTTGTCTGAAGATAAAATGTACATTTTACTGAACTGCGTCCAGTCAGCAGATGGACTAGATGCCTCTTAGGCCGCCCATTGTGACTCCGTCAAGAATTCAGCAGAGCAAGTTTGTATGAAGGTCTGGTTATTAAATGGGTACATAGTTCAATAGTAATATCCTCTAAAACGCTCTGGTGACAAACTTTACTGCCCTGTTTCCAGTTGTCCACATGGCTGGAAGAACCTATTCAAGTAAGTAAGTAAATAGATTTTGAAAATGAAAAAAAAACGATGTATTATTAGCTAACTAGCTACAGTGCAGGCTAACTCAAATGAGCTGCTAAATGAGCTAGCTATCTAGCCAACTACACATTCTGTATAGATAGATAGGTAGATAGAATTAAATATCACATTCTGTATAGATATAATTAAATATCGCCAGCTACCTAACTTCATTTTAGCTAGCTATCTTGATGTATTTATCACTGTAAAAAACAAACTCCACATGCATTTGTAGGTAGCTAGCTAACAGCCATGGAGGAGGGTGAAAGGATAGCAGCCCCAACTGTCAGTGAGAGAGGAGGCTATTCTGGATAGGGCAGGTACTTTTGTGTAGTTCCTGTCCCTAGAAGTGAGGATGGAGATAATAGTAACATAATATTCAGTGTGGTGTAATTTGACTATAATGAAGTCTGTTTCTTGTGAGGTTTTCTGTCCTCAGATAAAGAGCTCTATGAAAGCCAGTCTACATATGAAGAGGTCCCAATGAAGAGCAGTGGTTCTCAGTCCTGGGGACTCAAAGAGGGGCACATTTTGGTTTTTGCCTTCACACTGCACAGCTGATTCAAATGATTCAAACTCATCATCAAGCTTCAAGTGGTATTTATGTATTCATTTGTGATGCCATCCTTGATATGATTCTGTTATTGTCACATGCTACACATGTACATATGTGTGCCCATGCATCTATCAATCCAATGTTATCATGATTTGTTATCAGGGATATTATACTTTAGTAATCCACAAAGACCTGGTGATGTAACAGTCTAATAATTACATTGTCTTCCATATTCCTACAGATACCTTGTAACTGGAGATTCCTTCAAAACGATTGCCTACAGTTACCGTGTAGGGCACTGCAAGGTTGGGTGACCAGGGTCATCTGGGACTGCCTCCTGGAGGAATTCAGGTGTGTGAAGGCTACCTGTGTCCTGCGTAACTTCATGAGGATGGACACGAGGACCAGGAGGGGATCTGCAGCTCGCCGCCGTGTGCCAGAGGAGGAGTCTGCTGCTCTGCAGGATGTTTCAAGGATGGGGTCCAACAACGCAGCAAGAGAGGCAATCCGTGTGCAGGAGATCTTCACCTCCTACTTCTTCAAAGAGGGTGCTGTTCCCTGGCAACACCATAGATGTCACTATGCACAACCAAAGGCTCTTTTAAGAGCCATTCACATTGCAATAAGAGTATTCTTCCATTTACTGAGCTATGTCAACTGCAGTTATTCAATTCACAGTTTCTCTCCCTTTGATTTCTACTTCTCAGGTGAGGGTGCTGTTTAGGTAAGGGTGTGATGTCTGTGCAAAAACAAAACAGGCTATTTTAAATCACCCATATTGAAAAAATGTAGAACAATTAGACACCCTATAACCCACACCTACACACTCATGTATCAATCGGATTGATGGATTGTGTTGTGCAGTAAGCAGGTTCAGGCGTATATAACTGTGGCTCCTTCCACCTTCAAAGAATAGGCAAGAGGGCCAACCATGGAGAATAGTAAGACACTTAATTATTTCTATAACTACGCTGTATTGTTTGTCCTCGTGTGTCCGTTCATGTTTTTCAGCATAAAGTACTCTGCAGTCACTTAGTTTGGTGTGGACACCAGGTGAGGCCACACACAGATTCCTGTTGAACACTGTCGCTTTAACTACCTTATTTTCTCAATAACAGTCTCTCTCCTTCACTTCATCCCTCTCTCCTCTTCTCCCTAAATCCTCTAGGTTATATCAGCTGTGTCGGTGAACCCCTCCTGCATCTGAACTGGCTACATAGAGGGCACAGCATGATCAGAGGTGAGAGGTCACTTGGTCAGGTCAACAGGAAGTATTATTAAAGAGATGCTTTACATTGAAATACAGACAGAGATGCAGTAGTCCCAGAGTTAATGATCCCAGGTCAGTTTATATTATACAGGAAGTATTATTAAAGAGATGCTTTACATTGAAATACAGATATAGATGCAGTAGTCCCAGAGTTAATGATCCAAGGTCAGTTTTGCATTTCACCTCCTGATTGATGACTAACAATGTTAGAATAAAAAATAATAACACAAGGTTTAAACATGCTCTCTTTCTCTCTCCATCTGTCTCTTGTCTGCAGGTATGTTTTGATGTGAGAGGATGCCAACCCCCAGTCCCATCATCGCCACCTCACCTGCTTTTAAGAACCTTTGGACCGACGAGAGACACTATTATGTAATTGTGATGAACTGAGAGAATATTTATGTAGCACTGTGATTCATTAATCATGTGCTGCCTTCCCTGCTCCTATGTGCTTACCTCTTTCCCTTTCTGTCTTTTACACCTCTCTCACCACCTCCTCTTTCTTCCTCTGTTTTTATAATGCACAACAGATGTGCATTGAAGTACAGATTAAACTTGTATTTATAACACTTGGATAATGAGCTTTTCAATAAAGCGTTTCACATTCTCTACTGGTTGAAATGAAGTGTAATGTGATGAAATACTCCACCTATCCTGTGTTTATCAGATCAATGCAGATGAAGGAGATTAGATGTTGAGATGAACCAGTGTTAGAGTATTTACATGATGCATAGGAAGTGTAGTGTACTGTTTTTTAACATTATATTTCTGTATATATGAATTAACTAGTTAAATCCTGTTTCTAGTCTATTAGTTACAATGCGTAACCATTGATGTCCCAGGACCAAGATTGGTAAACACTGTTGAAGAGTATAATTGTAATACATGCATGCAGACACAGCGTCATTCAAAGACTGGAATTTGATACTCCTGGTATTGGATATGACTGAAAAATAATCTCAAAGACATTCATACCTAAACTGCACCTTTATTTGCCAAGGTAGAGTACATGATCAGTGAATATATTAAATGTACAGGCTACAATGTGGGGATCTCATGCATGGTAATAACTACATGTATATACGACTTGCATCCTTGGCACAACATGATATTATATTCTACTCAATCCATAGGCTTCATTAATGTCATTCAGGCTGTTTTGAAGTTGATACAACTGGCTATGATAGCTGAGGTTCATAGGTTCTGAACTAATATGTATACCAAACGTTTGGGTCCATACACAGATCGGCTAGATAGCTAGCTACACATCCATAGGCATACAGGTATTTTAATCATCCACTGCACAATAAGCAAGAACATAGCTAGCTACGTTATTTCATCTATCTGCATGGCAAATATCAGCAAGGCAAGCTTACGAAATTGTACATTCAATTTACAGTAAATTCTTCAGCTGGCTAGATTCTATACATCCACTGTTTCACAAAACGACAGCCTGGTTTGCTGGTTGTTTCAGGAGTCCCTAAAACAGCCAGAAAGACAATTTCATACTCATGTCACAACACCCATAATGCTAGTCAGCTAGCTGGCTAATGTTAGCTAGTCAGCTAGTTGGTTAATGTTAGCTAGTCAGCTAGCTGGTTATTGTTAGCTAGTCAGCTAGCTGGTTAATGTTAGCTAGTCAGCTAGCTGGCTAATGTTAGCTAGTCAGCTAGCTGGTTAATGTTAGCTAGTCAGCTAGCTGGTTAATGTTAGCTAGTCAGCTAGCTGTTTAATGTTAGCTAGTCCGTTAGCTGGCTAATGTTAGCTATTCAGCTAGCTGGCTAAATCGCGATTTTCGTAAATAAACTTTATGATAAGAAAAAGCATAATCGTTTGTCTCTACATTAACTAACATTTCTGTCAACTGTACATGTTTCTGCATGATTCGTTATGACGTTATAATCCCTTACATTTGCTTCCATCCTAGTATTTCTGTCCGCCATCTTTGATCCAGTTCAGTTCTGTGTAGGGGTACCCCTCTCTCCTAGTGTTTCTGTCCGCCATCTTTGGTCCAGTTCAGTTCTGTGTAGGGTTACGCCTCTCTCCTAGTATTTCTGTCCTCCATCTTTGATCCAGTTCAGTTCTGTGTAGGGGTATCCCTCTCTCCTAGTATTTCTGTCCGCCATCTTTGATCCAGTTCAGTTCTGTGTAGGGGTACGCCTCTCTCCTAGTATTTCTGTCCGCCATCTTAGATCCAGTTCAGTTCTGTGTAGGGGTACCCCTCTCTCCTAGTATTGCTGAAGAAAGTAATGAATATTTTATGACCAGCGATGTCCCTTATTCCTGCCCTTTAACTTTTTGTCTGACAAAATATACATTTTACTCAACTGCGTTACCCACTCCAGTCAGCAGATGGCGGTCTGGGAATTTAACGCGATGCTGTTGGTGTGACGTATAATGTAGTGGACGGAACTCTTCTTTCAACAGCAGCAACAGTTAGTCAGACACCACGGTAGCTTGCTAGACAAAATAGCCGAACAATAAAGCTCTTTAGACGCGTTAGTGTATATTAGCCACTGTGTTTTAAACCCTCTTCTGTCGTCTAGTTAGTTATCCGATTTAATTTCATATTTACGGTGTTGTTGTTATTATTCAGCTAGCAGGCTGGTTAAGTTAGCATTAGCCTAGCTAGCTAACATTCCCAACCATGCGGTCACTGATCTACTCTCCTGCTAAAGAAGAGAATATCACAGTAAAACAAGAAGTAGAGGGTGAGGCCGTTACTGTGAAAGAAGAAAAAGACGCGTTCAGAGTGAAAGAGGAGGAGGATGTTACAGTAAAAGAAGAGGAGGATGCAGTTTATGGAGTGAAAGATGAGGAGGAGATGACTGTTACATCGATAGAGGAGGAAACTGGACATCTGGGCCCGGTTTCCCAAACGCATCTTAAGGCGTCCAATGGTTCTAACGGTGAACTTAGCCATAAGATGGTTTTGAGAAACCGTTCCCTGATTAACACTAGTAAGTACTGTCTTAAAAACAGAGGCACAAACTCTGCAGTTGTTGAACTGATGTGTGGTGTTAAAGCGGAAATATGCAATAGCTACATCCATATTGTGACTTTTAAATTATTAATTTATAGCCATTGATTGTTGAAGAATATAACACATGCCTCATGAGCTTAGTTCACCAGTTTACCCAATCAGATCCCCAAATAAGCTTTTTTTACTCCAATGTCTAGAAACAATGTAAATCAACACTGTATAGCCTCAACATGGTTAAAACTATAATGTTGATATCATGGATGGTCAGTCCTTGCATCCATAGGTCTGTCTATGAATTTGAAAGTAGTTACATTTCTCCAACCCCCTAATCATCTTATTACCAAAACTGGTGGAATGACAGCTTTGTTGTTGTATGAACGGCAGATTGCTGGGTTGTGTGGGTTTTTTCAACAGTAACAAAATGGCTGCCCAGAGGCTTGGTTTGGTAAACAGCTGAGGGATGGGGGAAGGAGGAGTGTAACCACTCAAATTTATTCATCCAGGATGTCATAATGATAGTTTAACCAGGTTTCTAGGCTATATAGTATATTCTAGAATTCATCCATGATGTCATAATGATAGTTTAACCAGGTTTCTAGGCTATATAGTATATTCTAGAATTCATCCATGATGTCATAATGATAGTTTAACCAGGTTTCTAGGCTATATAGTATATTCTAGAATTCATCCATGATGTCATAATGATAGTTTAACCAGGTTTCTAGGATATATAGTATATTCTATAACTGCCAGTGTAGATTTCCTGTGGAGGCAAATTATTAGAGCTGTTAAGTCATTGTATAATATTCAGCCAATTGTTTTTCATGCCATCACATTAAAGGCAAGACATACCTAGATTCAATTACATTCATGAATTGGTTTGAAACCTTTGTTTTAAACCCTTCTCAAAATTGGTGCCTTGCCGGATTTGTAAAAAATGGATTGTCATGAAACTCTATTTTTTAAATGTATTTAAATGTAACCTTTATTTAACTAGGCAAGTCAGTTAAGAACAAATTCTTATTTACAATGACTGCCTACCCCGGACACCGCTGGGCCAATTGTGCGCCGCCCTATGGGACTCCAAATCACGGCCGGTAGTGATACAGCCTGGATTTGAACCAGGGTGTCTGTAGTGAAGCCTCAAGCACTGAGATGCAGTGTCCGCTGCGCCACTCGGGAGCCCCAAAATCATGTTCTAGTGCTGTCCCCAACTAAAATACATCTTGGTCAACCAAGAGTCATCTGTTCTTTCTACAAATCGCCCCATGTGTTTTTATAAAATCAACTGTATGTACTGAACTTGTCTGATGCTTTAAGCACGCTGTTTGATTAAATAATTTAAACACAAATGACTGGAGGGAGCCAGTCATCACTATAACCTGACTAGAGGGAGGGAGCCAGTCATCACTATAACCTGACTAGAGGGAGGGAGCCAGTCATCACTATAACCTGACTAGAGGGAGGGAGCCAGTCATCACTATAACCTGACTAGAGGGAGCCAGTCATCACTATAACCTGACTAGAGGGAGGGAGCCAGTCATCACTATAACCTGACTAGAGGGAGGGAGCCAGTCATCACTATAACCTGACTAGAGGGAGCCAGTCATCACTATAACCTGACTAGAGGGAGGGAGCCAGTCATCACTATAACCTGACTAGAGGGAGGGAGGCAGTCATCACTATAACCTGACTAGAGGGAGCCAGTCATCACTATAACCTGACTAGAGGGAGGGAGCCAGTCATCACTATAACCTGACTAGAGGGAGCCAGTCATCACTATAACCTGACTAGAGGGAGGGAGCCAGTCATCACTATAACCTGACTAGAGGGAGCCAGTCATCACTATAACCTGACTAGAGGGAGGGAGCCAGTCATCACTATAACCTGACTAGAGGGAGGGAGCCAGTCATCACTATAACCTGACTAGAGGGAGGGAGCCAGTCATCACTATAACCTGACTAGAGGGAGGGAGCCAGTCATCACTATAACCTGACTAGAGGGAGGGAGCCAGTCATCACTATAACCTGACTAGAGGGAGGGAGCCAGTCATCACTATAACCTGACTAGAGGGAGCCAGTCATCACTATAACCTGACTAGAGGGAGGGAGCCAGTCATCACTATAACCTGACTAGAGGGAGGGAGCCAGTCATCACTATAACCTGACTAGAGGGAGGGAGCCAGTCATCACTATAACCTGACTAGAGGGAGGGAGCCAGTCGTCACTATAACCTGACCACACTCCGCCAACCTTGATGTCCTTGCCGTGTCTGAATCCTGGCTTTGGAAGGTCACCAAAAATTCTGAAATTTCCATCCCCAACTACAACATTTTCCATCAAAATGAGAGGAGTTGCAATCTACTGCAGAGATGGCCTGCAATGTTCTATCATACTTTCCAGGTCTAAGCCCAAACAGTTCGAGCTTTTAATTAAAAAAATGAATCTCTCCAGAAATAAGTCTCTCACTGTTGCCGCCTGTTACAGACCCCCCTCAGCTCCCAGCTGCCCTGGACACCATATGTGAATTGGTTGGCCCCCATCTATCTTCAGAGTTTGTTCTGTTAGGTGACCTAAACTGGGATATGCTTAACCTCTCTAGGGGGTTAAGCATATCACTGGCCAACATCCAGTGAAATTGCAGAGCGCCAAATTCAAAAACAGAAATACTCATAAGAATTCATAAAACATACAAGTGTTATACATCGGTTTAAAGATTAACTTCTTGTTAATCCAACCACGGTGTCAGATTTCAAAAAGGCTTTACCGTGAAAGCATACCATGCGATTATCTGAGAACAGCGCCCAGCAGACAAATCATTAGTAACAGTTACCAGCCAAGTAGAGGAGTTACACAAGTCAGAAATAGCGATAAAATGAATCACTTACTTTTGATGATCTTCATATCGTTGCAACTCACAAGACTCCCATTTACTCAATAAATGTTTGTTTTGTTCGATAAAGTCTCTCTTTATATCCAAAAACCTCCGTTTTGTTCATGCGTTTTGTTCAGTAATCCACAGGCTCAAAGGCAGTCACTACAGCCAGACGAAAAATCCTAAAAGTATCAGTAAAGTTCGTAGAAACATGTCAAACGATGTTTATAATCAATCCTCAGGTTGTTTTTAGCCTAAATAATATATAACATTTCAACCGGACAATAACGTCGTCAATATAAAAGGTAAACAAGAAAGGTGCGCTCTCGGTCTCGCGCATGAAAAATCTCTGAGATACTGAATGGTCCACTCATTCAGAGTGGTCTTACACTCTCATTTTTCAGGATGCAAGCCTGAAACTATTTCTAAAGACTGTTGACATCTAGTGGAAGCCATAGGAAGTGCAATTTGAGACCTAAGTCAATGGAATCTGTATAGGCAGTCAATGGAAAACTACAACAACAACAAATCCCACTTCCTGGATGTATTTTTCTCAGGTTTTCGCCTGTCATATCAGTTCTGTTATACTCACAGACATTATTTTGGGAACTTTAGAGTGTTTTCTATCCAAATCTACCAAGTTTACTTTGGCACGCTTTTCATCCGGAGGTGAAAACAGTGCCCCCTACCCTAGTGAGGTTAACACCCCGGCCGTCCTACAATTCAAGCTAGATGCCCTCAATCTCACACAAATTATCAAGGAACCCACCAGGTACAACCCCTAAATCTGTAAACATGGGCACCCTCATAGATATTATCCTGACCAACTTGCCCTCCAAATACACCTCTGCTGTTTTCAATCAGGATCTCAGCGATCACTGCCTCATCGCCTGCATCCGTTATGGGTTTGCGGTCAAACGGCCACCCCTCATCACTGTCACATGCTCCCTAGAACACTTCTGCGAGCAGGCCTTTCTAATCGACCTGGTATACATATTCGTCGCCAAACCCACTGGCTCCAGGTCATCTATAAGTCTTTGCTAGGCCGACTTCACTCAGCTCACTGGTCACCATAGCAACACCCACCCATAGCACGCGCTCCAGGAGGTATATCTCACTGGTCATCCCCAAAGCCAACACCTCCTTTGGCCGCCTTTCCTTCCAGTTCTCTGCTGCCAATGACTGCAACGAATTGCAAAAATCGCTGAAGTTGGAGACATATATCTCCCTCACTAACTTCAAGCATCAGCTATCTGAGCAGCTTACCGATCGCTGCAGCTGTACACAGCCCATCTGTAAATAGCCCATCTGTAAATAGCCCATCCAACTGCCTACCTCATCCACCTTGTTTTTATTTACGTTTTTTTGCTCTTTTGCACACCAGTATTTCTACTTGAACATCTATCACTCCAGTGTTAAATTGTAATTACTTCACTACTATGGCCTATTTATTGCCTTACCTCCGTACTCCATTTGCACACACTATATATAGATTTTTCTATTGTGTTATTGACTGTTCGTTTGTTTATCCAACGTGTAACTCTGTTGTTTTTGTCGCACTGCTTTGCTTTATCTTGGCCAGGTTGCAGTTGTAAATGAGAACTTGTTCTCAACTAGCCTACCTGGTTAAATAAAGGTGAAATACATTTTTTATTTTTTTTTATCTTAGCTTTATTGACAACACTCAAATGGATACTGTCATTAACGCAGTTCTTCAATAATTACACATAATACTTAATACTGTAGATGTTTAGTTACAGTCACATGATCAACTATCAGAAGATCCAGGAAATACTTTTCTGAATGCCAGTCAAATTACAAACATCACGACATGCAACAACAACCAAAGTGCTTCTTCATTCATTACTCTGGTAAAGACAGTTATGCCGTGCTCCACGTTGGATCCAACATCCCTAACAAATTGATGTTTATAGTGTCTTATTGTCTGCTTGATTTACTGTAGGGTCTCGTTAGTCCGTTTGGAAACGGAGATACTTAGCTCATAATGTGTAGAGAACTGTTCCTTGATGGATAGGCTATTGTTCAACACACAGAGCTATTTTCCTATATTTGTTGTTAGGTGTAGTTATGGGTCCTACAGTAGGTCTATGTTATTGTTAGGTGAAGTTATGGGTCCTACAGTAGGTCTATGTTATTGTTAGGTGAAGTTATGGGTCCTACAGTAGGTCTATGTTGTTGTTAGGTGAAGTTATGGATCCTACAGTAGGTCTATGTTGTTGTTAGGTGAAGTTATGGGTCCTACAGTAGGTCTATGTTGTTGTTAGGTGAAGTTATGGGCCAATTTGGCAAACAGTGTACAAACCCTCATTGTCAGGCTGATGGAAAAGCCAAAGAGCATTTTACTGGTTGAAGTGTTTTTTAAGTACAAAGCGGTTGATTTGCAATGACGACACAAACATTATATTAAGCAGGAGATTCAAGCGAGCCTGACAATTATAATCCAAAGTAGTGTGAAATGAACTCATTAGCAACCTGGTAATGGAGGTTACTCCCCTGAGCAAAAATATTTTCTCACCAGCAAACATAGAAAAGGGCCTACAATCTTAGATGTTACTACTAATGTGAAAACAAGACAAAATATGACTATTGTTGCTCATTTTAAGACAAATGTCAAGTAATCATTACATTCATTACAGATGTCAATTGTTGTTCAACATCATGGCTACGCTGTTGGCATGACCTTTTACAGTGGATTTCTGCTGTTGTGGGCCTTTAACCATCTGTATGACTTTGTCATTCACACAGGAGAGAGACGGGACTATCGTGGATCCTCTGGGGAGCCTCAACAACCTCATGATGCTGATGAGGCAGAGAAGAGTCTCTCCAGATCAGAACACCTCAAGAAACACCAGCAGAGACCCACAGGGAAGATAATTAACCTCTCTGACTGTGGTAAGAGATTCACCTCATCAGGCATTAAAATTCATCGGAGAAGCCACACAGTAGAGAAAGCTTATTGCTGTACTCAATGTGGGAAGAGTTTTGATACATCTAGCCATCTTATTGTACACCAAAGAACACACACAGGAGAGAAATCTTATCGCTGTGATGAATGTGGGAAGAGTTTTACTCGTTCAACCAGCCTGAAATTACACCAGAGAACACACACAGGAGAGAAACCTTTTAGCTGTGATCAATGTGGGAAGAGTTTTACTCAGCTAGGCAACCTGATAACACACCAGAGAACACACACAGGAGAGAAACTTTCTAGCTGTGATGAATGTGGGAAGAGTTTTACTCATTCAACCAGCCTGAAATTACACCAGAGAACACGCACAGGAGAGAAACCTTTTAGCTGTGATCAATGTGGGAAGTGTTTTACTCATCGAAGCAGCCTGATATCACACCAGAGAATACACACAGGAGAGAAACCGTATATCTGTGATGAGTGTGGGAAGAGTTTTACTTGCTTGCGCAATCTGACTCTTCACCAGAGAACACACACAGGAGAGAAACCCTATAGCTGTACTCGATGTGGGAAGTTTTTTTTTTAATCTAACCATCTGACGATACACCAAAGAAGACACACAGGAGAGAAACCCTATAGCTGTACTCAATGTGGGAAGAGTTTTGTTCAATCTGGCGAACTGAAGATACACCAGAGAACACACACAGGAGAGAAACCTTATAGCTGTGGTCAATGTGGGAAGCGTTTTGGTCAATCTGGCCATCTGACATCACACCAGAGAACACACACAGGAGAGAAATCTTATAGCTGTGATCAATGTGGGACAAGATTTGCTTGGCTAACCAGCCTAGTTTCACACCAAAGAACACACACGGGAGAAAAACCTTATAGCTGTGATCAATGTAACAAGAGATACTCCGATAAAAGACATCTGATCAAACATCAGAAAATACATGAAGGAGTTGTTTCATGATATCAATGAATTAATGTCACAATGTAGAATGTTTAAACATTGTAGAAGGAGTATTTTAATGATGTCACAATGTAGAATGTTTGAACATTGTAGGAGTATTTTAATGATGTCACAATGTAGAACCCTAAACGTTTGTCCCCTGTTCTATTGATTTCAACATGATATGGATATTAGCCTCAGGGGGAAAATCCAGGCTCTGAAATGGAAGAGTTACTATTTTTGTGATTTAACAAAAAGTGACAAACACAAAAATAGTTTTACATTTACCATGTTGGTGACCCACTGGAATCAAAATGCAACACTTCAAAATGTAGCGAGCTGTTTTCTACAAATTGTCCTCTAACCAGGGATGTACACATTACTCCCAGATTCCATGTGGATTTTGAGCTGTTAGTTTAACAGGACGTGCAACCTCATCTCCCTCCTCTCACAAAATTGATTTCAACATGATATCGATGAGTGATGACATAAATGTTGTGTTCCTTTGTTTAGCGACCCCTAAATTTAAATGCATCACTCCAAAATGTAGCTGACTGTCTTCTGCAGGTTGTCCTCTAACCAGTGAGGTAAAATATATCTCCCATTTCCATGTGTTTTTGTTTAGTTGTTAGTTTCAACATCACGTACAACCTGATTTCCCCCCTAATCGATATCAGTGATTTATTGCTACTTGTCAAAACAACAGCGTTTCTGGTGCTTGTACAGTTTTATAAGGTGCTTGTTTTAAATAATACAAGTAATATGATTATTGTGGCAGATGTTTGTGTATGTATTACATTTTATGTTTTCAATTTATCACAAACTGTTTCTGCATTTGGACTATTGATTTGGACACGTTTAAACTGTGACATTGGGGGATATCTCACCTAGCAAAATGTCGTTGAAAATAAGACTGTGCCCGACATACATTATAAGTTGAAAAGAAAACAATTTAATTTCAACATACTTACAGCCTATACACATAGTCGCAGTACAATAATCAATTATATGAACAATCCTACATCACTCCAGTATTTATTTACAACATTCATGTGCTAAATGTCTTTATTCCACTACTGAAGAAGCAGGACTCAAACATTCAGCCTGACAAAATATACATTTTATGCCTCACCATTAAGTGAATTATTGCTAATACATATTAACAAAGGGGTGTACATTTGGGTTTTATATTTCATGTTTAATATTCATGTAAGATTTAGTAATCATAATTATTTATGCAACCAACTGACAATTTTTGGTACAATTATATTGACATTGCTGCCCTGCTTTTAGAATATCAGGGTTCATTCTCAGATGTGCCAAACCAAATGTACTAGAGCATGACATTGGGGACTGGGCCCCGATCCAACAACATGCCTATCTAGTGAACCCTGAAAAGAGAGAGAAGCTCCACAGTGAGGTGAAAAGTTACTACGGATATTAAGGAGCTAGTTCTAGAATCTAGTGAGTTTTAGGAAGACGAGAGTTCTAGAATCTAGTGAGTTTTAGGAAGAGGAGAGTTCTAGAAGCTAGTGAGTTTTAGGAAGACGAGAGTTCTAGAAGCTAGTGAGTTTTAGGAAGAGGAGAGTTCTAGAAGCTAGTGAGTTTTAGGAAGACGAGAGTTCTAGAAGCTAGTGAGTTTTAGGAAGACGAGAGTTCTAGAAGCTAGTGAGTTTTAGGAAGACGAGAGTTCTAGAAGCTAGTGAGTTTTAGGAAGACGAGAGTTCTAGAAGCTAGTGAGTTTTAGGAAGACGAGAGTTCTAGAAGCTAGTGAGTTTTAGGAAGACGAGAGTTCTAGAAGCTAGTTAGTTTTAGGAAGACGAGAGTTCTAGAAGCTCGTTAGTTTTAGGAAGACGAGTGTTCTAGAAGCTAGTGAGTTTTAGGAAGACGAGAGTTCTAGAAGCTAGTTAGTTTTAGGAAGAGGAGAGTTCTAGAAGCTAGTGAGTTTTAGGAAGAAGAGAGTTCTAGAAGCTAGTGGGATTTAGGATTCTATAGAAAGAAAAAGTCGAAAAAAAGAATATGATTGTATATTATTATTTAGAAATACATGTTTTTAATAGTTGACAGCCAGTAGACACCATGTTTATATTGTAGAAGGTGAAGCATTGTAGTTGATTATAATGTGAAATGGAAGTTGTTTTCTGTTGGTGGTAAGCAAACTTTTCCAACAAAAATATAGGATATATTTGTTGTCTTAAGGGGGAAGGTGTTACAGGCTTTGGTTTTTCCATTAATGTTTTGAGGTTGGACTTTAGCTCGTTAGCACGTCTAGCTCGTTAGCAAGCTCGTTAGCTCGTTAGCCCGTCTAGCTCGTTAGCACGTCTAGCTCGTTAGCACGTCTAGCTCGTTAGCACGTCTAGCTCGTTAGCACGTCTAGCTTCGTTAGCCCGTCTAGCTCGTTAGCACGTCTAGCTCGTTAGCCCGTCTAGCTCGTTAGCGCGTTAGCAGGTCTAGCTCGTTAGCAGGTCTAGCTCGTTAGCACGTAGGACGCACTGATTGGTGTCACCTCGTTAGTCAGTATGTGTTACACCTGTGCTGGCTTGTCCATCTCGTTAGTGGGAAGGTGTTTCACCTGAGCTGGTCCAGGTTCTATTTAAGAGTGTCTGGCCCAGTGCTCCAGTTGTCTTGATACCTGTGGAGAGTCAACACCTTTAGTTGCTCCACCTTTTTGGTTTACTTCCTGTCTTTAAGTTTGGTGTGGGTTTTTCTTTAGTTTGTCTCTTCTTGGGCAGATTTAGTGGGTCTCATGGTGGGTGTCTTTTAGGTCCCAGTTGTTGTTACTAGTCAACTTCCAGTGGACACCCCCATAGTGTCTATCAGAGCCCCTCCTAAAACCCACCTGTTTAGTTGTGGTTGTTGTCAGTGACTTTGTTAGTTCCCTCTTCTTTTTAAGTCACATTTTAGATTTTTCTTGGTGGGGAACGTAACATCAAACAATGTAGTAAAACAAGCTGGTATTTTTTATTGTATGTTGCATCCAATTAATATTTTAATCAATGGCATTTCCTTAAAATGCTCATTAGTTTTTTATCCTCAGTATTTGTTTTTTCCTGTGAAGACATTGCGTTGCATCATGTCTGAAATATACTGTATAATTAAAGCTTGATTTTGCTGATTTGCTTTGAACATATTGTAATATATATGACTGACCAATCCAATGATCTAATGTGTTAAAGCAACACATTTCTTGGTCCATAGTTTTTCCAGCCTGCTGAAGGCGTGGTGGAGTGGTAAACACCACCCCCGGCTCTACCAGGGGCTTGAGGTGGTCTCCCACAGCTCTGCTTATGTCATGTTCTGTGGCCTTACTGTTCCATTTCTGACTGCCCCTGCAACACAGAAACACATTTAGTCATATTATATAAAACACTCAAAGTAATGGATATGGAGCATCTATGGCCTCAGTTACACCTGGCACCTAAATGCGACTTCTGTCATCCGATCACTCCAAGCTGCATTAGGTTCAGATCTACCAGGATGGGCCTTTGACATAGTCTGGATGCAGTCAGGCCACTGAATATGCATAAGCAATGTAAAGAGGTGGGGTGAATGAGGGGAAAATACATTCTACACAAATTACCTTCATAATAAATCAAATGTTATTGGTCACATACAGGTGTTCAGCAGATGTTATTGCAGGTGTAGTGAAATGCTTGTCCTAGTTCCCACAGTGCAGCAATATCTAACAATTAATATCTAACAGTTTCACAACAAATACCTAATACACACAAATCTAAGTAATGGAATAAGAATATATAAATATATGGACGAGCAATGTCAGAGCTGCATAGACAGATACAGTAGAATAGGATAGAATACATAGACAGATACAGTAGAATAGGATAGAATACATAGACAGATACAGTAGAATAGTGTAGAATACAGTATATACATATGAGATGAGTAATACATAGACTAAGATACAGTAGAATAGTGTAGAATACAGTATATACATATGAGATGAGTAATACATAGACTAAGATACAGTAGAATAGTGTAGAATACAGTATATACATATGAGATGAGTAATACATAGACTAAGATACAGTAGAATAGTGTAGAATACAGTATATACATATGAGATGAGTAATACATAGACTAAGATACAGTAGAATAGTGTAGAATACAGTATATACATATGAGATGAGTAATACATAGATACAGAAGAATAGTGTAGAATACAGTATATACATATGAGAAGTGTAATACATAGACTAAGATACAGTAGAATAGTGTAGAATACAGTATATACATATGAGTAATACATAGACTAAGATACAGTAGAATAGTGTAGAATACAGTATATACATATGAGATGAGTAATACATAGACAGATACAGTAGAATAGTGTAGAATACAGTATATACATATGAGATGAGTAATACATAGACTAAGATACAGTAGAATAGTGTAGAATACAGTATATACATATGAGATGAGTAATACATAGACAGATACAGTAGAATAGGATAGAATACAGTATATACATATGAGATGAGTAATACATAGATACAGAAGAATAGTGTAGAATACAGTATATACATATGAGAAGTGTAATACATAGACTAAGATACAGTAGAATAGTGTAGAATACAGTATATACATATGAGTAATACATAGACTAAGATACAGTAGAATAGTGTAGAATACAGTATATACATATGAGTAATACATAGACTAAGATACAGTAGAATAGTGTAGAATACAGTATATACATATGAGATGAGTAATACATAGACAGATACAGTAGAATAGTGTAGAATACAGTATATACATATGAGATGAGTAATACATAGACTAAGATACAGTAGAATAGTGTAGAATACAGTATATACATATGAGATGAGTAATACATAGACTAAAATACAGTAGAATAGTGTAGAATACAGTATATACATATGAGATGAGTAATACATAGACTAAGATACAGTAGAATAGTGTAGAATACAGTATATACATATGAGATGAGTAATACATAGATACAGAAGAATAGTGTAGAATACAGTATATACATATGAGAAGTGTAATACATAGACTAAGATACAGTAGAATAGTGTAGAATACAGTATATACATATGAGTAATACATAGACTAAGATACAGTAGAATAGTGTAGAATACAGTATATACATATGAGATGAGTAATACATAGACAGATACAGTAGAATAGTGTAGAATACAGTATATACATATGAGATGAGTAATACATAGACTAAGATACAGTAGAATAGTGTAGAATACAGTATATACATATGAGATGAGTAATACATAGACAGATACAGTAGAATAGGATAGAATACAGTATATACATATGAGATGAGTAATACATAGACAGATACAGTAGAATAGGATAGAATACAGTATATACATATGAGATGAGTAATACATAGACAGATACAGTAGAATAGTGTAGAATACAGTATATACATATGAGATGAGTAATGCCAGATATGTAAACATTATATTAAAGTGACTAATGATTTCAAGTCTGTGTTTGTAGGCAGCAGCCTCTGTGTTAGTGATGCTATTTAACAGTCTGATGGCCTTGAGATTGAAAAACAGCTTCTGTCTCTCGGTCCCAGCTTTGATGCACCTGTACTGACCTCGCCTTCTGGATGATAGCAGGCTGAACAGGCAGTGGCTCGGGTAATAACAAAGAAGAAATGTGTGTGTCTGAGGGGAAATTAACTTTCATACAGCCAAAAGGGGTGAGAAATTACACCAATATCAGTGGACAATTTGAACTAATGTTAATAAACATGGATGATGGAACATATTCCCTTTTGCTGACGTGATGGCTATTTAAACCTCTCTAGGGTACGTGGGACAGTAGCCTCCCACCTGGCCAACATCCAGTGAAGTGCAGGGCACCAAATTCAAACTACAGAATTGTAAATACACTGCTCAAAAAAATAAAGGGAACACTAAAATAACACATCCTAGATCTTAATGAATGAAATCATCTTATTAAATACTTTCTTCTTTACATAGTTGAATGTGCTGACAACAAAATCACACAAAAATAATCAATGGAAATCCAATTTATCAACCCATGGAGGTCTGGATTTGGAGTCACACTCAAAATTAAATTGGAAAACCACACTACAGGCTGATCCAACGTTGATGTAATGTCCTTAAAACAAGTCAAAATGAGGCTCAGTAGTGTGTGTGGCCTCCACGTGCCTGTATGACCTCCCTACAACGCCTGGGCATGCTCCTGATGAGGTGGCGGATGGTCTCCTGAGGGATCTCCTCCCAGACCTGGACTAAAGCATCCGCCAACTCCTGGACAGTCTGTGGTGCAACGTGGCGTTGGTGGATGGAGCGAGACATGATGTCCCAGATGTGCTCAATTGGATTCAGGTCTGGGGAACGGGCGGGCCAGTCCATAGCATCAATGCCTTCCTCTTGCAGGAACTGCTGACACACTCCAGCCACATGAGGTCTAGCATTGTCTTGCATTAGGAGGAACCCAGGGCCAACCGCACCAGCATATGGTCTCACAAGGGGTCTGAGGATCTCATTTCGGTACCTAACGCAGTCAGGCTACCTCTGGCGAGCACATGGAGAGCTGTGCGGCCCCCCAAAGAAATGCCACCCCACACCATGACTGACCCACCGCCAAACCGGTCATGCTGGAGGATGTTGCAGGCAGCAGAACGTTCTCCACGGCGTCTCCAGACTCTGTCACGTCTGTCACATGTGCTCAGTGTTAACCTGTTGGGGGTAGGGGGCAGTATTTACACGGCCGGATAAAAAACGTACCCGATTTAACCTCTTACATCTAGACGTTCCGCTAGCGGAACACCTGCTCCAATATCCAATGATAGGCGTGGCGCGAATTACAAATTTCTCAAAAATACAAAAACTTCAATTTTTCAAACATATGACTATTTTACAGCATTTTAAAGACAAGACTCTCCTTTATCTAACCACACTGTCCGATTTCAAAAAGGCTTTACAGCGAAAGCAAAACATTAGATTATGTCAGCAGAGTACCCAGCTGGTGAGTGCTAAACTTGCTGGGTGTCTAAATAGCTAGCCCTGTGATGCCGGGCTATGTACTTAGAATATTGCAAAATGTGCTTTCACCAAAAAGCTATTTTAAAATCGGACATATCGAGTGCATAGAGGAGTTCTGTATCTATAATTCTTAAAATAATTGTTATGCTTTTTGTGAACGTTTATCGTGAGTAATTTAGTAAATGTTTAGTAAATTCACCGGAACTATGCTAGTTCTGAACGTCACATGCTAATGTTAAAAGCTGGTTTTTGATATAAATATGAACTTGATTGAACAAAACATGCATGTATTGTATAACATAATGTCCTAGGTGTGTCATCTGATGAAGATCATCAAAGGTTAGTGCTGCATTTAGCTGTCTTCTGTGTTTTTGTGACATCATATGCTAGCTTGAAAAATGGGTGTCTGATTATTTCTGGCTGGGTACTCTGCTGACATAATCTAATGTTTTGCTTTCGTTGTAAAGCCTTTTTGAAATCGGACAGTGTGGTTAGATTAAGTAGGGGAGGTTCATAGATTTGAAGTACAGTGAAATTATCATCATTATTAGGTTTTGTTTGTAGTCAACTTATGGGTTTCTGAATCGGTGTAGTTTAATGAAATGCTTTTTTGGGGGAAAAAGAGCGCTTCATTGTCTCTCTGTGGAATGTTTCCTAGAAGCCACGATTCCTTAAAGGGGTATACACACATATACATTTACATTTACATTTTAGTCATTTAGCAGACGCTCTTATCCAGAGCGACTTACAAATTGGTGCATTCACCTATAATATCCAGTGGAACAACCACTTTACAATAGTGCATCTAAATCTTTTAAGGGGGGGGGTTAGAAGGATTACCTTATCCTAACCCAGGTATTCCTTGAAGAGGTGGGGTTTCAGGTGTCTCCGGAAGGTGGTGATTGACTCCGCTGTCCTGGCGTCGTGAGGGAGCTTGTTCCACCATTGGGGTGCCAGAGCAGCGAACAGTTTTGACTGGGCTGAGCGGGAACTGTGCTTCCTCAGAGGTAGGGAGGCGAGCAGGCCAGAGGTGGATGAACGGAGTGGAATCTTAGAAGTTACACACACACATGGAATCATTGAAGTTTTATTTTCTGAGTTTTAATTAAATATGTGATAAGGGAATGGTCTGGGAACCTGGGATCCAACATGTATAAAATGTCTGATGGTTTTTCTTTAATTTGTCTAATATAATAAGAAACACCGTTTTGAAAGGGTGGTATGACTTTTGACCTCTATCATGGCACCCCTTTGTGGTCTGATCAGCCTCATGGGAGGGCCATTTGGATGATGAATTTAAGGGCATTTGTAATACTGGTTTTAAGGAAATTTGTATAACTGATAATGATGATGGAGTTTAAAGTTCTTAGACACATTGGTAATTTGAACCAATGAGAAGACAGAATGACGATAAGGGTACAATAATGTTTCTTTGTGGAGTAGTTCAGATTAGTGAATTTGATCTGATTATGTTATTTGAATATCTTTTGACCAGTAGTGGTATTTTTATACATTATAAAGCTAAGTTTAGCTGTGGTTGGATGCAGTGTAAGGAATTTAACACAACAAGGTTGTGAAATTGCCATAATATTATTATTATATTTAGCCAGAATAAGCGTAATAACGGTAGACTTAGGTTAAGTATATAGGATATATTCTAAGCCAACAGGACAGGGATATATGACATCTGTGGTGATCATGAAGAGTATGGAGATACATTTAAGTAGCTATGGAATCATCTCAGGGATTACTATTATAAGACATGTGGATTTTTCTAAAATACATGAGAGCCTTGTGTCAAAAGGATGGGCCAGGAGGAGAGCAAGATAGAGAGCAGAAGGTAAGATTCCCATAATAAGTCAGGATTGAGAGAAGATAGAAGTGATACAGAATTGTTAGATAACAGTTACTGAGTGGAGAGCAGCATAGTTAAGTTTTAGGCAGGTAAAAATGAAAACTGAATTGTAGAAGTGAGAACTTAACCTGGGGTCCACTTAGGCGTGGGGCCCGATTAATGTCAGGATGATTTGTTTTTAACCTGTTGGGTCTAGGGGGCAGCATTTGCACGTCTGGATAAAAAAAATGTACCCGATTTAATCTGGTTACTAATCCTACCCAGTAACTAGAATATGCATATACTTATTATATATGGATAGAAAACACTCTAAAGTTTCCAAAACTGTTTGAATGGTGTCTGTGAGTATAACAGAACTCATTTGGCAGGCAAAACCCTGAGACATTTTCTGACAGGAAGTGGATACCTGATGTGTTGTATTGACTTTAAACCTATCCCATTGAAAAACACAGGGGTTTAGGAATATTTTGGCACTTCCTATTGCTTCCACTAGATGTCACCAGCCTTTACAAAGTGTTTTGAGTCTTCTGGAGGGAGATCTGACCGAACAAGAGCCATGGAACGGTGATGTCCCATTAGACACCTGGCGCGCTAGTTCATGTTGGGTACCCTCGTTCCAATACGTTATAAAAGAGTATGCATTCGTCCACCTTGAATATTATTCATGTTCTGGTTAAAAAAGGCCCTAATGATTTATGCTATACAACGTTTGACATGTTTGAACGAACGGAAATATATTTTTTCCCCTCGTTCATGACGAGAAGTCCGGCTGGCTTACATCATGTGCTAACGAGACGGAGATTTTTGGACATAAATGATGAGCTTTTTTGAACAAAACTACATTCGTTATGGACCTGTGATACCTGGAAGTGACATCTGATGAAGAGAATCAAAGGTAATGGATTATTTACATAGTATTTTCGATTTTAGATCTCCCCAACATGACGTCTAGTCTGTATCGCAACGCGTATTTTTCTGGGCGCAGTGCTCAGATTATTGCAAAGTGTGATTTCCCAGTAAGGTTATTTTTAAATCTGGCAAGTTGATTGCGTTCAAGAGATGTAAATCTATAATTCTTTAAATGACAATATAATATTTTACCAATGTTTTCTAATTTTAATTATTTAATTTCTGACGCTGACTTGACTGCCGGTTATTGGAGGGAAACGATTTCCTCAACATCAATGCCATAGTAAAACGCTGTTTTTGTATATAAATATGAACTTGATAGAACTAAAAATGCATGCATTGTCTAACATAATGTCCTAGGAGTGTCATCTGATGGAGATTGTAAAAGGTTAGTGCATCATTTTAGCTGGTTTTATGGTTTTGGTGACCCTGTCTTTGACTTGACAAAACATTACACACAACTCTTGTAAATGTACTGTCCTAACATACTCTAAATTTATGCTTTCGCCGTAAAACCTTTTTGAAATCGTAAAACGTGGTTAGATTAAGGAGATGTTTATCTTTCAAATGGTGTAACATAGTTGTATTTTTGAAAAATTTGAATTTTGACATTTATTTGGATTCAAATTTGCCGCTCTTGAAATGCACCTGCTGTTGATGGAGTGCACCACGGGTGGCACGCTAGCGTCCCACCTAGCCCCAAGAGGTTAACTTAGGAACAGGAAGAAGAGTTAAAAGCGGTACCCTCCGTGTTAGGGTCCCAAGGACCCATTGATGTGGGGTTAATTAGAGTTATTTTAGTGTAAGTAGTCCTGAAGTCAAATTATAGATTTTATTAAAATACCTTATTAGTAATTTAGGAAAATTTGAGCCCCGAGGGAAGCTAAATTTTGATTTATGAAAATGATATTTTACGAATCCTTCTCAGGAGGGCTGTAAGGCAGACTGTTAGTATTCTTACCAGAACAAGGTCATAAAGTCAGCAAGAGGAAGTTGCAACTCTGGCAGGAGGAAGTTATCTATTTGGGGCACACTATAACTCAAGAAGGGAGAACACTTAATTCTACCAGAAAGACAGCCATCCTAGAAGCACCTAAACCACTCAATAAGAAACAAATAAAAAGTTATTAACATCTAGCTCAGTACTGGCGTTTCCCAGATATGATCGCCCCTTTACCCAGAAAGTAGACTGTAGGGAGGGGTTCATGACATCAGTGATGAGGGTTTGGAGCGGGTAGTCGCACTTCGCTTCGCTCCACAGGTAATATTACATTTCATTACATTACAACGGTTTGATTTGTTTGATCTGAGCAATTTTTTCTTAGCTAGCTACATAGCCGTCTTTGTATCAAAGATAATTGTGTAGTTTAGAGTAATTATCGAGGTTAGCTAGCCAGCCAGCTGTTTTCGTCCTCCTAACTTAGTCAACACTGCTAGCTAGCCAACTAGCCAACTTCTACCGACTAGCAGCACTGTAGAAACTATTACATTACAACGGAATGACTTAGTCAACTTAGTCAACACTGCTAGCTAGCCAACTAGCCAACTTCTACCAACTAGCAGCACTGTAGAAACTATTACATTACAACGGAACGACTTGATTAGTGTAGTGCCAGCTAGCTACATAGCTGTCTTTGCTGTATTTGTATCTAAGATAATTGTGTAGTTTAGAGTAATTTATCGAGGTTAGCTAGCCAGCCGCGCCGCGACGCCGTTGTCCAGACTCCAGACTTAGTCAACACACCTAGTCATCATCAAACCCACTGCTAGCTAGCCAACCTTTACTGACTAGCAGCACTGTAGAAACTAATACACTACAACGGAACGATTTGACTAGTGCAGTGTTAGCTGTCTTTGTCATAGTCTGATAATTGTGTAGTTTAGAGTAATTATCGAGGTTAACTAGCCAGCCGCGCCGCGACGCCACGCCATTGTCCAGACTCCAGACTTAGTCAACACCCCTAGTCATCATCAAACCCACTGCTAGCTAGCCAACCTTTACTGACTAGCAGCACTGTAGAAACTAATACACTACAACGGAACGATTTGACTAGTGCAGTGTTAGTTGTCTTTGTCATAGTTTGATAACTGTGTAGATTAGAGTAATTATCGAGGTTAGCTAGCCAGCTATTTTCGTCCCCCGCGACGCCATTTTTCCAAACCTAGCCAACTATTGCCGACGAGCAGCATTGTAGAACTAAATACATTACAAAGGAACGTCTTGATTAGTGCAATGTTAGCTAGCTACATAGTTGCTTTTGTATCATGATAAGGTGTTGTACTGAAACTATCGAGGTTACCTAGCCAGCTACACGTTCCAACAAAGTCAACAACGCAGCCACTGCTAGCTAGCCTACTTCACCAGCCAGCAGTACTGTATCATCTTCGTCATTTTAGTCAATAAAATTTTTCCAACTTAAGCTTAACTTTATGAACATTCGAGAAGTGTAGTCCACTTGTCATTCCAATCTCCTTTGCATTAGCATAGCCTCTTCTGTAGCCTGTCAACTATGTGTCTGTCTATCCCTGTTCTCTCCCCTCTGCACAGGCCACACAAACGCTTCACACCGCGTGGCCGCTGCCACTCTAACCTGGTGGTCCCAGCGCGCACGACCCACGTGGAGTTCCAGGTCTCCGGCAGCCTCTGGAACTGCCGGTCTGCGGCCAACAAGGCAGAGTTCATCTCAGCCTATGCTACCCTCCAGCACCTCGACTTCTTGGCACTGACGGAAACATGGATTACCACAGATAACACTGCTACTCCTACTGCTCTCTCCTCGTCTGCCCACGTGTTCTCGCATACCCCGAGAGCATCTGGCCAGCGGGGTGGTGGCACTGGAATCCTCATCTCTCCCAAGTGGACATTCTCTCTTTCTCCCCTGACCCATCTGTCTATCTCCTCATTTGAATTCCATGCTGTCACAGTTACCAGCCCTTTCAAGCTTAACCTCTATGGGCTAGGCGGGACGAATTCGTCCCACCTACGTAACAGCCACTTGAAGCCTGTGGCGCGATTTTCAAAACCTTAAAAATCCTATTACTTCAATTTCTCAAACATATGACTATTTTACAGCTATTTAAAGACAAGACTCTCATTAATCTAACCACACTGTCCGATTTCAAAAAGGCTTTACAACGAAAGCAAAACATTACATTATGTCAGCAGAGTACCAAGCCATAAATAATCAGACACCCATTTTTCAAGCTAGCATATAATGTCACAAAAACCCAGAAGACAGCTAAATGCAACACTAACCTTTGATGATCTTCATCAGATGACAACCCTAGGACATTATGTTATACAATACATGCATGTTTTGTTCAATCAAGTTCATATTTATATCAAAAACCAGCTTTTTACATTAGCATGTGACGTTCAGAACTAGCATACCCCCCGCAAACTTCCGGGGAATTCGCTAACATTTTACTAAATTACTCACGACAAACGTTCACAAAAAGCATAACAATTATTTTAAGAATTATAGATACAGACCTCCTCTATGCACTCGATATGTCCGATTTTAAAATAGCTTTTTGGTGAAAGCACATTTTGCAATATTCTAAGTACATAGCCCAGGCATTACGGGCTAGCTATTTAGACACCCGGCAAGTTTAGCACTCACCATAATCATATTTACTATTATAAAAGTTTGATTACCTTTTGTTGTCTTCGTCAGAATGCACTCCCAGGACTGCTACTTCAATAACAAATGTTGGTTTGGTCCAAAATAATCCATCGTTATATCCGAATAGCGGCGTTTTGTTCGTGCATTCCAGACACTATCCGAAATGGTAAAGAAGGGTTGTGCGCATGGCGCAATTCGTGACAAAAAAATTCTAAATATTCCATTACCGTACTTCGAAGCATGTCAACCGCTGTTTAAAATCCATTTTTATGCCATTTTTCTCGTAGAAAAGCGATAATATTCCGACCGGGAATCTCCTTTTCGGCAAACAGAGGAAAAAATCACAAAGACGGGGGCGGTCAGGTCACGCGCCTAAGCCCAGAGTACCTTGATTGGCCACTTGAGAAAGGCGATAATGTGTTTCAGCCTGGGGCTGGGATGACGACATTCAGGTTTTTCCCGGGCTCTGAGCGCCTATGGACGACGTAGGAAGTGTCACGTTAGAGCAGAGATCCTTAGTAAAAGATAGAGATGGCAAAGAAGTTCCGGAAATGGTCAGACAGGCCACTTCCTGTCAGAAAATGTCTCAGGGTTTTGCCTGCCAAATGAGTTCTGTTATACTCACAGACACCATTCAAACAGTTTTAGAAACTTTAGAGTGTTTTCTATCCATATATAATAAGTATATGCATATTCTAGTTACTGGGTAGGATTAGTAACCAGATTAAATCGGGTACATTTTTTTATCCAGACGTGCAAATGCTGCCCCCTAGCCCTAACAGGTTAAAAGAGGAAGTAAACATAGACAAATCTATATTAAAATTGTCAGTCTAGAGCACCAGTGAAAGGGATTTCGAAATGGAAGAAGTTAGGAGCAATTTATATAAGGACGGTATTTGGTATCATGATAAGTTACCAATACTACCTAAGTCATTGTTTAGAGATGCGGCAAGATCGACACATGGGCAGAGCCATGTGTCAACAGGGGGATAGTAGAGCATGTTCGGAAACACTTTGTGGCCTATTGGAAAACGAACTACTTAAAAAAACATTTTTTATAATAGATAAGTATATTAAATGGGAAGAAGTGGTCCCAACTTACTGGGTGGACACGATTAGGGTAGTTGGTTTACTAGGATCTATCTCTTTAAATAATGGATTACATTTTAGCTGATCAGGTAAACCATATAGAATGCCAGAGTTAGGGAGGCCAGAACAGGTAGACATAGAAGTTGAAGATATACTAACAGAACACATGGTTAACCAAACCCGTATGTCCGAAACTTTGTGTCCAACAGGTGAATTACAGGAGAAGATGATTCACTCAATCCAACCAGGAGACTGGGTGTGGATCCAGTCCCTGAGGAGAAAAGAACTGGAAGCAGCCACGGTGGGATGGCCCATACCAAGTGTTCCTGGTAATAGCCTTCGCGGTGAGAATAGCTGAAAGAGCTACCTGGGTTCATATCACACATTGCGGGAGGGTAAGACACACTGACACTGTCGAACAATCACAGAGTTAGGAGAAGAACCGAATACCAATAAGTTTCGGGGGTTACCTCTGTAACGAAGATTCCCTAACGCGCCCGATCCTCACTGTGTGCGTTCATAGAAGTGAAAGTGTGGGTTGGCCTCTAGCCAGTGATATATTCTCCGGGAGGGGGTGGGGCTTTACAGGGGTACTGGTCAGTCTGAGCTGTCTGATTGTGGGAGCCATATTCCTAATACACCATGAACCACTCGAGAAGGCAGAAAGTGGTAACTTGACCCATAGTGTAGAAGATGAGGAGTTTTTATGGCCTAGGTACAAAAGGTTACTCGATCTGGATAAAAAGGAAGTGAGAGTAGAGTTAGGGAAGGATGTCTCAATAGAGTTCTATGCAGACCAAATGGGGTCCCTAACCTCCTGGCAGTCTAGGACTCGGACTTCATGGGGAAGATATCTGTGAAGATCCCGGTGTAACTCATGGAATCAGGTCATAGCTCACACACAGAGAGAAGGCTATGTCAATCCACACACCCAATATAGAAACAGATGGAGTATAGTGAAGGCCAGGGTTTTTGACTGCAATCCAGAGCAAGGGAAGTATTGCCTGAAGATAAGAATGACCATTAAAAGCATAAAGAAAGAGGATTTAGGGTTATGGTATGTTGGCCTTGACCAGACCATTGTCGACACTGCGGTACCATTCCGAGTAGTAGAGGTTAGGACAGGAGATAGTTCTACCGCCAGCCAGAATACCAGTAGTACCCCTGATAAAACGGACATTACCCATGTAGTCATCCAGAGCCAAGGACCGGTGAGGATAGTTTAGACAAAATATCTTAACCTGTTAGGGCTAGGGGGCAGCATTGACACGGCTGGATAAAAAACATACCCGATTTAATCTGGTTACCACTCCTACCCAGTAACTAGAATATGCATATACTTATTACATATGGATAGAAAACACCCTAGATTTTCTAAAACTGTTTGAATGGTATCTGTGAGTATAACAGAACTCACATGGCAGGTCAAAACCTGAGAGATTCCTTTACAGGAAGTGGCCTGTCTGACCATTTGTTGAACTTCTTTTCCATCTCTATCATTTACTAAGGATCTCTGCTCTAACGTGACACTTCCCACGTCTTCCATAGGCTCTCAGAGCCCGGGAAAAAACAGAATGTCGTCATTCCAGCCCCAGGCTGAAACACATTATCGCCTTTCTCAAGTGGCCGATCAAGAGACACTGGCTTATGCGCGTGACCCCGACCGCCCCCGCCTTTGGGATTTTTTCCTCTGTTTGCCGAAAAGGAGATTCCCTGTCGGAATATTATCGCTTTTCTACGAGAAAAATGTCGTAAAAATTGATTTTAAACAGCGGTTGACATGCTTCGAAGTACGGTAATGGAATACTTAGAATTTTATTGTCACGAATTGCGCCATGCGCGTGACACTTCTTTACTATTTCGGATAGTGTCTGGAACGCACGAACAAAACGCCGCTATTCGGATATAACGATGGATTATTTTGGACCAAACCAACATTTGTTATTGAAGTAGCAGTCCTGGGTGTGTATTCTGACGAAGACAACAAAAGGTAATGAAACTTTTATAATAGTAAATATGATTATGGTGAGTGCTAAACTTGCCGGGTGTCTAAATAGCGAGCCCGTGATGCCTGGGCTATGTACTTAGAATATTGCAAAATGTGCTTTCACCAAAAAGCTATTTTAAAATCGGACATATCGAGTGCATAGAGGAGGTCTGTATCTATAATTCTTAAAATAATTGTTATGCTTTTTGTGAACGTTTGTCGTGAGTAATTTAGTAAAATGTTAGCGAATCCCCCGGAAGTTTGCGGGGGGTATGCTAGTTCTGAACGTCACATGCTAATGTAAAAAGCTGGTTTTTGATATAAATATGAACTTGATTGAACAAAACATGCATGTATTGTATAACATAATGTCCTAGGTGTGTCATCTGATGAAGATCATCAAAGGTTAGTGCTGCATTTAGCTGTCTTCTTGGTTTTTGTGACATTATATGCTAGCTTGAAAAACGGGTGTCTGATTATTTCTGGCTGGGTACTCTGCTGACATAATCTAATGTTTTGCTTTCGCTGTAAAGCCTTTTTGAAATCGGACAGTGTGGTTAGATAAAGGAGAGTCTTGTCTTTAAAATGCTGTGAAATAGTCATATGTTTGAAAAATTGAAGTTTTTGTATTTTTGAGGAATATGTAATTCGTGCCACGCCTATCATTGGATATTGGAGCAGGTGTTCCGCTAGCGGAACGTCTAGATGTAACAGGTTAATGATGAATTGTATTAGACGTTATTAGACATTTCTGTTGTTGAGGAGGATGGGAGACCCACAGTATAGGTGCGTAACGCACAGAGACGTCCAAAATGTGTTTCAAAAATCGTCAAAGAGTAATTATTTTAACCTAAAGCATTTAATAAAGACACTTATAGTACAATATTATGGGGAATAGGAATGAGAGGGCTACTTACTTATGATTTATTATTGGAGAATACCACAACAACATTACATGTTGGACTGTACACATTAATATGATTTATTATTGGAGAATACCACAACAACATTACATGTTGGACTGTACACATTAATATGATTTATTATATACCACAACAACATTACATGTTGGACTGAACACATTAATATGATTTATTATATACCACAACAACATTACATGTTGGACTGTACACATTAATATGATTTATTATATACCACAACAACATTACATGTTGGACTGAACACATTAATATGATTTATTATATACCACAACAACATTACATGTTGGACTGTACACATTAATATGATTTATTATATACCACAACAACATTACATGTTGGACTGAACACATTAATATGATTTATTATATACCACAACAACATTACATGTTGGACTGTACACATTAATATGATTTATTATATACCACAACAACATTACATGTTGGACTGTACACATTAATATGATTTATTATATACCACAACAACATTACATGTTGGACTGAACACATTAATATGATTTATTATATACCACAACAACATTTCATGTTGGACTGTACACATTAATATGATTTATTATATACCAAAACAACATTACATGTTGGACTGAACACATTAATATGATTTATTATATACCACAACAACATTACATGTTGGACTGAACACATGAATATGATTTATTATATACCACAACAACATTACATGTTGGACTGTACACATTAATATGATTTATTATATACCACAACAACATTACATGTTGGACTGTACACATTAATATGATTTATTATATACCACAACAACATTTCATGTTGGACTGTACACATTAATATGATTTATTATATACCACAACAACATTACATGTTGGACTGTACACATTAATATGATTTATTATATACCACAACAACATTACATGTTGGACTGAACACATTAATATGATTTATTATATACCACAACAACATTACATGTTGGACTGAACACATTAATATGATTTATTATATACCACAACAACATTACATGTTGGACTGTACACATTAATATGATTTATTATATACCACAACAACATTACATGTTGGACTGTACACATTAATATGATTTATTATATACTACAACAACATTACATGTTGGACTGAACACATTAATATGATTTATTATATACCACAACAACATTACATGTTGGACTGTACACATTAATATGATTTATTATATACCACAACAACATTTCATGTTGGACTGAACAAATTAATGTTATTTATTATATACCACAACAACATTTCATGTTGGACTGAACACATTAATGTTATTTATTATATACCACAACAACATTACATGTTGGACTGTACACATTAATATGATTTATTATTGGAGAATACCACAACAACATTTCATGTTGGACTGTACAAATTAATGTTATTTATTATATACCACAACAACATTTCATGTTGGACTGAACACATTAATATGATTTATTATATACCACAACAACATTACATGTTGGACTGAACAAATTAATGTTATTTATTATATACCACAACAACATTTCATGTTGGACTGTACACATTAATATGATTTATTATATACCACAACAACATTACATGTTGGACTGTACAAATTAATATGATTTATTATATACCACAACAACATTACATGTTGGACTGTACACATTAATATGATTTATTATATACTACAACAACATTACATGTTGGACTGTACACATTAATATGATTTATTATATACCACAACAACATTACATGTTGGACTGTACACATTAATATGATTTATTAAAAACAAAGGAGGACAAAGGCACTCTTCATATAATTAATTAAAATGCCTTTATCTGTATGTTATGTTCAATAGAAACAAAGTTTTTAAAAATCCTACGCGTTTCGGCTGCATGGCCTTCGTCAGGGAGTACAAAGAATAATACAATGACTTCTTTTGAACAGCTTTTCCAATTAGCCCTAATTTGAAGAGGGAGTGGTTACACAATGAATTGGACACACCTAGAGACGCCTTCAAGACCTCTTAGCGGAACACAAGTACGCTATACGGGTAGGCAATGAAGACTACCCCATGGCAAGGCACTACAAGTCCTTACACCATGGCAACCCTGCCTCCCTACAAGCTATGGGTATTGATCATGTTCCGGCCTCTATTAGAAAAGGGGACCGTCTTAAACAGTTAAAACAAAGGGAAGGTTTTGGGATTTACAAACTACAAGCCACTAAATACCCGGGTTTAAATGAAGATATGGATTTCTCACCATTCCTGTAGGGTTGTGATAGGTCCATTTGCTGTCATCTAGTGGTCATTTTGCTCAATTGCCCTCAGCTATGTTTAGACTATTGTTGTTCATGTTTGGCTGTGTTCTAGTGTACTATGGAATATATTGCTTTCTTATTCTTGACACTTCTCCCGGTCATGTTTAAGGTTAGAACTACCTTTCTAAGTGTTCTGATACTTCTAGCTTGGAGTTGTATTTTTTTGATAACATAGCTACAGTATTTCACTTTTTAATGTGTATAGTATTGCTTACTAGGTGTGTCCAATCAATTTTAACCACTCCCTTCAAATTAGGGCTAATTGGAAAAGCTGTTCAAAGGAGGACATTGTATTATTTCTTTGTACTCCCTGACGAAGGCCATGCAGCCGAAACGCGTCAGATTTTTAAAACCTTGTTTCTATTGAACATGCCATACAAATAAAGGCATTTTAATCAATTATATGAAGAGTGCCTTGGTCCTCCTTTCTATTTTATACTGTACTCTGTATTTCACACAGTGAGTCTATGCAACCTATTATGTGTCAAGGGAAGCACATTTTACTCCTGAACGTGTTTAGGCTTGCCATAACAAAGGGGTTGAATACTTTCTGACTCAAGACATTTCAGATTTAAATCTTTTATTCATTTGTAAAAAAGAAAAGAAAAACATATTTCCACTTTGACATTATGAGTTATTGTGTGTAGGACAGTGACAGTAAAATCTCAATTTAATCGATTTAAAAATTCAAAATGTGGAAAAGGTCTAGGCAGTGAATACTTTCTGAAGGCCCTGTAGCTGGTATCATGACTTTCAGCATGACAATCAACATCATAACTAAAAGTGAGAAAGAACTATATCTCACAGATCCAGGAATGGTTAAATGAACACGGATAGTCATGCCATGGTCCTTGGTCTGATGAACTGTGAGTTAACAACACACAGTTCTCCACTCCACCACCATTAGGCTGTCCACTCCCCCAGTACCTGCAGTAGAAATAA
Source organism: Salmo salar (assembly GCF_965601325.2). Taxonomy (NCBI): domain Eukaryota; kingdom Metazoa; phylum Chordata; class Actinopteri; order Salmoniformes; family Salmonidae; genus Salmo; species Salmo salar. Next base: position 1,227,310 of record NW_027675377.1, read on the forward strand.
CACAGTTAGACTGACCACTCTCTCAGAACCTAGAGTATGAACAATACAGAGCTAGACTGACCACTCTCTCAGAACCTAGAGTATGAACAATACAGTTAGACTGGATACTCTCTCAGAACCTAGAGTATGAACAATACAGTTAGACTGGATACTCTCTCAGAACCTAGAGTATGAACAATACAGAGCTAGACTGGATACTCTCTCAGGACCTAGAGTATGAACAATACAGTTAGACTGACCACTCTCTCAGAACCTAGAGTATGAACAACACAGAGCTAGACTGACCACTCTCTCAGAACCTAGAGTATGAACAACACAGAGTTAGACTGACCACTCTCTCAGAACCTAGAGTATGAACAATACAGTTAGACTGGATACTCTCTCAGAACCTAGAGTATGAACAATACAGAGCTAGACTGACCACTCTCTCAGAACCTAGAGTATGAACAATACAGTTAGACTGGATACTCTCTCAGAACCTAGAGTATGAACAACACAGTTAGACTGACCACTCTCTCAGAACCTAGAGTATGAACAATACAGTTAGACTGGATACTCTCTCAGAACCTAGAGTATGAACAATACAGAGCTAGACTGGATACTCTCTCAGGACCTAGAGTATGAACAATACAGTTAGACTGACCACTCTCTCAGAACCTAGAGTATGAACAATACAGAGCTAGACTGACCACTCTCTCAGGACCTAGAGTATGAACAATACAGAGCTAGACTGACCACTCTCTAAGAACCTAGAGTATGAACAATACAGAGCTAGACTGACCACTCTCTCAGAACCTAGAGTATGAACAATACAGTTAGACTGGATACTCTCTCAGAACCTAGAGTATGAACAATACAGTTAGACTGACCACTCTCTAAGAATCTAGAGTATGAACAATACAGTTAGACTGGATACTCTCTAAGAACCTAGACTACGAACAATACAGTTAGACTGGATACTCTCTAAGAATCTAGACTACGAACAATACAGTTAGACTGGATACTCTCTAAGAACCTAGAGTATGAACAATACAGTTAGACTGGATACTCTCTAAGAACCTAGACTACGAACAATACAGTTAGACTGGATACTCTCTAAGAATCTAGAGTATGAAAAACACACAGAATCAGTCCTACCCCTTACACGGTGGTCAGAGTTGTTAGAGCAGTAGTCTCTTACTTTGGGGTGGTCAGTGGGTTGCCGTCCACCCATTTCCAGGTCCCCTCAGTAACAGTGTCAGTCAGACCAATCCAGAAACCCTTGTTGAGGTGGAAGAGAAACTCCTGTTGGTGAGAAAGAGCTGATATTGTCAACTACTATAGACTACATGTGTTAAATACTGGAAGATACATTACTGACCAAGGGATGTTTGATCATAACCCCCCCGCCATATCTCTCTCTCTTTCTCTCTCACCTGTTCCTTATCACTGTTGATGATCACCAGGTCTGCTCCTCTCTCCAGACAGTCATCTTTGCTCTCCCCCCAGGTTTTAGTCTCAGTAGACAGGAAGTACCAACTGGATTCAAACTTCTTCCAGTCTTTAGGGCAGGTTTGTTCTACAAGACAAAAACATGAATTTCCATCTTATTATTCTGCACCTATTATTTTAGAATACAAACACAAGTTGACTGCATATTAGATATATGATGTTATGATCATTTATTTGGTAAACTCACTCAGATTAGAGAACTTTCTCATGAGATCATTTTTCTCTTTTTGTTGCTGGTCTCTCTCTTTAGTCAGGGTGTTACTGCTGGTCTGTAGCTGGTCTCTCTCTTTAGTCAGAAGGCTGTAACTGGTCTGTAGCTGGTCTCTCTCTTTAGACAGAAGGCTGTAACTGATCTGTAGCTGGTCTCTCTCTTTAGTCAGAAGGCTGTAACTGGTCTGTAGCTGGTCTCTCTCTTTAGTCAGAAGGCTGTAACTGGCCTGTAGCTGGTCTCTCTCTGTTGAGTCGTGATGACCAATTACTCCATCTGTAAAAGGGAAAAGTTAATCAAACATGTAACTACCACACCATTGATGATTAAGGATGATTAAGGATGATTAAGTATGATTAAGGTTGATTAAGGATGATTAAGGATGATTAAGGATGATTAAGTATTCTACTTAAGTCTCAGTGACAAAATACTAAACTTACAGTAGACAGACAGGCCTATGATCCCAGTCAGTAGGAGAACACACAGCAGCCCCAGACACACTGCAGCTACTCCAGAGGGTCTCTTCCACCACTGGAAATGTACTGAATCACAAATTATTAAAGTATGGTATTTGGTAATGTGTTTTACTGTATCATCCACGATTGGGACAAATAAATAAAATAAAATTGTATTTGTCACATGCGCCGTATCCAACAGGTGTTTTAACCTGTTGGGGCTACAGGTTAGCAATGAACCCCCGAGACGGGATTGCTAACAAGGCTGGAAATTCAAAACATCAAAAATCTAATAATTTCAATTTCTCAAACAAGCAACTATTTTACACCATTTAAAAGATAAACATCTCCTTATTCCAACCACATTGTTCGATTTTCAAAGAGGCTTTACGGCAAAAGCATAAAGTTAGATTATGTTAGGACAGTACATAGCCACAAAAGTACAAACATCCATTTTCAATTCAAGGTCACCAAAAGCAGAAACCAGCTAAAATTATGCACTAACCTTTGGCAATCTCCATCAGATGACACTCCTAGGACATTATGTTATACAATACATGCATTTTTTGTTCCATCAAGTTCATATTTATATCCAAAAACAGCATTTTACAGTAGCGTGAAATTCAGATTTTTTTCTTCTCTGAAGTGCTTCCGGTGAACAACGTTACAATTTACAAAATTACTATTCGAAAACATTGGTAAATTATAATATTGTGATTCAAATAATAATAGTTTATCATTTCGTAAATGCTACTGTATTGCCAGATTTCAAAATAACTTTACTGGGAAATCACAAGTTGCAATAAACCGGGTGCTGTGCTAAGAACAATAGGCTAGGCTATATAGGTTAGCATCTTGTAACCAGCTAATATCAATAATACTATCGTCAATAATCCCTTACCTTTGATTATCTTCATCCATTGGCACTTCCAGGAATCCCAGGTCCACTACAAATGTGGTTTCTTTTGACAAAGTTCATAATTGATGTCCAAATAACTCCAAGTTGTTCCATGTTGTTAGCGCTTCGGTGGCTACTCAAAAGTAGCGCGGGCGGGGGGTGGGAAGTCACGGCGAAAAGTTAAAAAAGTTAAAAAAATAATCTATTTACGTTCGTTCAAACATGTCAAACGTTGTTTAGCATCAATCTTTAGAGCCATTTTTAACGTGAAACATCAGTAATGTTTCAACAAAAACCGCTCCTGTGTCTAGAAAAACATCTTTGAAAATTGTCTCGAGTCACATGATTGAGCAGGTGCAGGCAATAATGGAAGTGACGACATCCCAGGGAGGTCAACTTCCCTTCCTTGTCATCCGGTCTCTGTTGATCATCGACGCTTCAAACAACTTTATAAAGATCGCTGACATCTAGTGGAAGCCGTAGGAGTTGCGAAATGAATCCTTTCTCACTGTGGTATCTATTAAACAATGATTAAAAAAAATAGTACAGCCACAAAATTCTTTTTTTCTCTCAGGTTTTCTCAGGTTTTTGCCTGCCATATGAGTTTTGTTATACTTACAGACACCATTCAAACAGTTTTAGAAAATTCAGAGTGTTTTCTATCCAAATCTGGTAATAATATGCATATCCTAGCTTCTGAGTTGGTGTAGGTGGCAGTTAAAAATGGGCACCTATTTTTTTCAAAATTCTCAATACTGCCCCCGTAGCCCATTAAGAAAAATACAAAAAAATGAAAATAAATAAAAGTAACAAATAATTAAAGAGCAGCAGTAAAATACCAATAGCAGGGCTTTATACAGGGAGTACCGGTACAGAGTCAGTGTGCGGGAGCACTGGTGTCGAGGTAATTGAGGTAATATGTACATGTAGGTAGAGTTATTAAAGTTACTATGCATAGATAATAAACAGAGTAGCAGCAGGGTAAAAGAGGGGGGGGACAATGCAAATAGTCTGGGTAGCCATTTGATTAGATGTTCAGGAGTCTTATGGCTTGGGGGTAGAAACTGTTTATAAGCCTCTTGGACCTAGACTTAGGCACTCTGTTACTGCTTGCCATGCGATAACAGAGAGAACAGTCTATGACTAGGGTGGCTGGAGTCTTTGACAATGTTTAGGGCCTTCCTCTGACACCGCCTGGTATAGAGGTCCTGGATGGCAGGAAGTTTGGCCCAGTGATGTACTGGGCTGTATGCACTACCCTTTGTAGTGCCTTGCTGTCGGAGGCCGAGCAGTTGCCATACCAGGCAGTGGTGCAACCAGTTAGGATGCTCTCGGTGGTGCAGCGTTAGAACCTTTTGAGGATCTGAGGACCCATGCCAAATGTTTTCAGTCTGTTGTGCCCTCTTTTCAGATTTTGTTGTGCCCTCTTCACAACCGTCTTGGTGTGTTTGGACCATGTTAGTTTGTTGGTGATGTGGACACCAAAGAACTTGAAACTCTCAACCTGCTCCACTACAGCCCCATCGATGAGAACAGGGGCATGCTCTGTCCTCCTTTTCCTGTAGTCCGCGATCATCTCCTTTGTCTTGATCACGTTGAGGGAGAGGTTGTTGTCCTTGCACCACATGGCCAGGTCTCTGACCTCCTCCCTATAGGCTGTCTCGTCATTGTCGGTGATCAGGCCTACCCCTGTTGTGTCATCGGCAAACTTAATGATGGTGTTGGAGTCATGCCTGGCCATGCAGTCATGAGTGAACAGGGAGTACAGGAGGGTACTGAGCACGCACCCCTGAGGGGCCCCCGTGTTGAGGATCAGCGTGGCGGATGTGTTGTTACCTACCCTTACCACCTGGGGGGCGGCCCGTCTGGAAGTCAAGAATCCAGTTACAGAGGGAGGTGTTTAGTCCCAGGGTCCTTAGCTTATTGATGAGCGTTGAGGGTACTATGGTGTTGAACACTGATCTGTAGTCAAGGAATAGCATTCTCACATAGGTGTTCCTTTTGTCCAGGTGGGAAAGGGCAGTGTGGAGTGCAATAGAGATTGCATCATCTGTGGATTTGTTTGGGCGATATGCAAATTGGAGTGGGTCTTGGGTTTCTGGGATAATGGTGTTGATGTGAGCCATTACCAGCCTTCCACTAACTGTTGCTACGGGTCGGTAGTCATTTAGGCAGGTTACCTTAGTGTTCTTGGGCACAGGGTGGTCTGCTTAACCTCTATGGGCTAACCTACTCAACAGCCAGTTGAATCCTGTGGCGCAATTTTCAAATACCTTAGATATGCTATTACTTCAATTTTTCAAAAATATGACTATTTTACACCATTTTAAAGATAAGACTCTTGTTAATCTAACCACACTGTCCGATTTCAAAAAGGCTTTACAACGAAAGCAAAACATTAGATTATGTCAGCAGAGTACCCAGCCAGAAATAATCATACACCCATTTTTCAAGCTAGCATATAATGTCACATAAACCCAAACCACAGCTAAATGTAGCACTAACCTTTGATGATCTTCATCAGATGACAACCCTAGGACATTATGTTATACAATACATGCATGTTTTGTTCAATCATGTTCATATTTATATCAAAAACCAGCTTTTTACATTAGCATGTGACTAGCATGTGACTAGCATTCCCACCGAACACTGCCGGTGAATTTACTAAATTACTCACGATAAACGTTCACAAAAAGCATAACAATTATTTTAAGAATTATAGATACAGAACTCCTCTATGCACTCAATATGTCCGATTTTAAAATAGCTTTTCGGTGAAAGCACATTTTGCAAAATTCTCAGTAGATAGCTAGCCCTGTGATGCCGGGCTATTTAGACACCCAGCAAGTTTAGCACTCATCAAAGTCAGATTTACTATAAGAAAAATGTTATTACCTTTGTTGTCTTTGTCAGAATGCACTCCCAGGACTTCTACTTCAATAACAAATGTTGGTTTGGTCCAAAATAATCCATCGTTATATCCAAACAGCGGTGTTTTGTTTGTGCGTTCTAGACACTATCCTAAAGGGTAAATAAGGGTGGCGAGCATGGCGCAATTCGTGACAAAAAAATTCTAAATATTCCATTACCGTACTTCGAAGCATGTCAACCGCTGTTTAAAATCAATTTTTATGCCATTTTTCTCATAAAAAAGCGATAATATTCAGACCGGGAATCTGCTTTTAGGTAAACAGACAAAGGAAAAGAAAGCATTCGGTCGAAGCGGGCACGCGCCTAAGCCCATAGTACTCTGTGTGGCCACTTGCCAAAAGCGATAAAGTGTTTCAGCCAGAGCCTGCCTCGATATCGTTCAGCTTTTTCTTGGGCTCTGAGACCCTATGGAAGCCGTAGGAAGTGTCACGTTATTGCACAGATCCTGAGTCTTCAATAAAAAGAGCCAAGATGAAACACTACTTCTCAGACAGGCCACTTCCTGCTTGAAATCTTCTCAGGTTTTGGCCTGCCATATGAGTTCTGTTATACTCACAGACACCATTCAAACAGTTTTAGAAACTTTAGGGTGTTTTCTATCCAAAGCCAATAATTATATGCATATTCTAGTTACTGGGCAGGAGTAGTAACCAGATTAAATCGGGTACGTTTTTTATCCAGCCGTGTCAATACTGCCCCCTAGCCCTAACAGGTTAAAACATGTTGGGATTACAGACAGACAGGGAGAGGTTGAAAATGTAAGTGAAGACACTTGCAAGTTGGTCAGCACATGCTCAGAGTACACGTCCTGGTAATCCGTCTGGCCCTGCGGCCTTGTGAATGTTGACCTGTCTAAAGGTCTTACTCACATCGGCTACGGAGAGCGTGATCACACAGTCGTCCAGAACAAAGCCATATTACTACATGGCAATCTCACCTGTTTAGTGTGTGTGTGTGTGTGTGTGTGTGTGTGTGTGTGTGTGTGTGTGTGTGTGTGTGTGTGTGTGTGTGTGTGTGTGTAATCTTACCTGAAGCAACAACTCCATCTCTTGAACTGGGCTTGAAGGCTCTTACATTGGAATATAATTGGTCATCAATCTCTGTGTTCTTCATTGCATCAAGCTCATCGTCTTCAAATCCATCTGAGTTTTCATAGACTCCCTCTGACATCTTAACACACTTGTGGTGAAATACAGTAACTTCTACTTCTAACCTCAACTCTAATATACGTCTATAGCTGTGTCTTCTCCCCGCAAAGTCCTGCATCTGTGTGATAATATAATACATGATATGACTCCCACCAGCCTTAGTGTGATAATATAATACATGATATGACTCCCACCAGCCTTAGTGTGATAATATAATACATGATATGACTCCCACCAGTCTTAGTGTGATAATATAATACATGATATGACTCCCACCAGCCTTAGTGTGATAATATAATACATGATATGACTCCCACCAGCCTTAGTGTGATAATATAATACATGATATGACTCCCACCAGCCTTAGTGTGATAATATAATACATGATATGACTCCCACCAGTCTTAGTGTGATAATGTAATACATGATATGACTCCCACCAGTCTTAGTTTATAATATAATACATGATGACTCCCACCAGCCTTAGTGTGATAATATAATACATGATATGACTCCCACCAGTCTTAGTTTATAATATAATACATGATATGACTCCCACCAGTCTTAGTGTGATAATATAATACATGATATGACTCCCACCAGCCTTAGTGTGATAATATAATACATGATATGACTCCCACCAGCCTTAGTGTGATAATATAATACATGATATGACTCCCACCAGTCTTAGTTTATAATATAATACATGATGACTCCCACCAGCCTTAGTGTGATAATATAATACATGATATGACTCCCACCAGCCTTAGTGTGATAATATAATACATGATATGACTCCCACCAGTCTTAGTTTATAATATAATACATGATATGACTCCACCAGCCTTAGTGTGATAATATAATACATGATATGACTCCCACCAGCCTTAGTGTGATAATATAATACATGATATGACTCCCACCATCCTTAGATTGATTATACACTGCTCAAAAAAATAAAGGGAACACTAAAATAACACATCCTAGATCTTAATGAATGAAATAATCTTATTAAATACTTTTTTCTTTACATAGTTGAATGTGCTGACAACAAAATCACACAAAAATAATCAATGGAAATCCAATTTATCAACCCATGGAGGTCTGGATTTGGAGTCACACTCAAAATTAAAGTGGAAAAACACACTACAGGCTGATCCAACTTTGATGTAATGTCCTTAAAACAAGTTAAAATGAGGCTCAGTAGTGTGTGTGGCCTCCACGTGCATGTATGACCTCCCTACAACGCCTGGGCATGCTCCTGATGAGGTGGCGGATGGTCTCCTGCGGGATCTCCTCCCAGACCTGGACTAAAGCATCCGCCAACTCCTGGACAGTCTGTGGTGCAACGTGGCGTTGGTGGATGGAGCGAGACATGATGTCCCAGAGGTGCTCAATTGGATTCAGGTCTGGGGAACGGGCGGGCCAGTCCATAGCATCAATGCCTTCTTCTTGCAGGAACTGCTGACACACTCCAGCCACATGAGGTCTAGCATTGTCTTGCATTAGGAGGAACCCAGGGCCAACCGCACCAGCATATGGTCTCACAAGGGGTCTGAGGATCTCATTTCGGTACCTAATGGCAGTCAGGCTACCTCTGGCGAGCACATGGAGGGCTGTGCGGCCCCCCAAAGAAATGCCACCCCACACCATGACTGACCCACCGCCAAACCGGTCATGCTGGAGGATGTTGCAGGCAGCAGAACATTCTCCACGGCGTCTCCAGACTCTGTCACGTCTGTCATGTGCTCAGTGTGAACCTGCTTTCATCTGTGAAGAGCACAGGGCGCCAGTGGCGAATTTGCCAATCTTGGTGTTCTCTGGCAAATGCCAAACGTCCTGCACGGTGTTGGGCTGTAAGCACAACCCCCACCTGTGGACGTCGGGACCTCATACCACCCTCATGGAGTCTGTTTCTGACCGTTTGAGCAGACACATGCACATTTGTGGCCTGCTGGAGGTCATTTTGCAGGGCTCTGGCAGTGCTCCTCCTGCTCCTCCTTGCACAAAGGCAGAGGTAGCTGTCCTGCTGCTGGGTTGTTGCCCTCCTACGGCCTCCTCTACGTCTCCTGGTGTACTGGCCTGTCTCCTGGTAGCGCCTCCATGCTCTGGACACTACGCTGACAGACACAGCAAACCTTCTTGCCACAGCTCGCATTGATGTGCCATTCTGGATGATCTGCACTACCTGAGCCACTTGTGTGGGTTGTAGACTCCGTCTCATGCTACCACTAGAGTGAAAGCACCGCCAGCATTCAAAAGTGCCCAAAACATCAGCCAGGAAGCATAGGAACTGAGAAGTGGTCTGTGGTCCCCACCTGCAGAACCACTCCTTTATTGGGGGTGTCTTGCTAATTGCCTATAATTTCCACGTGTTGTCTATTCCATTTGCACAACAGCATGTGAAATGTATTGTCAATCAGTGTTGCTTCCTAAGTGGACAGTTTGATTTCACAGAAGTGTGATTGACTTGGAGTTACATTGTGTTGTTTAAGTGTTCCCTTTATTTTTTTGAGCAGTATATAATACATGATATGACTCTATATCATGTTGTATCATGCTGTGTGCTGCTATGACAACAATAAAAATGTGCCCCCCTTTTGGTTCCCCTGGACCAGGATTGAGAAACACTGGTCTAGAAAGTCTGCTGAAAGAAGATACAGTATCTTGGATGTGCTTTGCAAGTTCCTTAAACATGTCTAACAGAGGACAAACTTGGGAAGTTGGGACCTTGTTGTGAAAGTTTGAGTTTATTTTATTTTTACAGAGACAGTGCACATTAATCAACGTTTCAGTAAAAGTGCCGGTTTTAGCCAGCCGGCTAATTTTCAACCGCAGTCCCTGGGCAGGTTATTAAAATCAATTACAATATAGACAATCATTGAACAGTGAGCACACGCAGAGTAACATAGGACAAGCAAGACATAGCATACAGACAGAGCAACATAGGACAAGCAAGACATAGCATAAAGACAGAGCAACATAGGACAAGCAAGATGTAGCATACAGACAGAGCAACATAGGACAAGCAAGATGTACCATACAGACAGAGCAACATAGAACAAAAAGCAACAAGACAAAATCCATAAAAACAACAAAGTGTTTTCACACCTCTCAAGCTACAGACAACAGACAACATGGAAAGTGGCAATACACAGCTAGGGATTATGTTCACAAATCTGATTGACCTTTAGCCATGTCTTCATGCATTTTGTGAAAGTGTGATATGTGGTGCAGTTATGTGTGTCTGATGGCAGTGTATTCCAGACATGGGACGCTCTCACAGAGAAAGCAGATTTACTAAAGGTGCTTTTCCTTAACCTCTATGGGACCGGCGGGACGAATTCGTCCCACCTACGTAACAGCCACTGCCAGCCTGTGGCGCGATTTTCAAAATCTTCAAAATCCTATTACTTCAATTTCTCAAACATATGACTATTTTACAGCCATTTAAAGATAAGACTCTCGTTAATCTAACCACACTGTCCGATTTCAAAAAGGCTTTACAACGAAAGCAAAACATTAGATTATGTCAGCAGAGTACCAAGCCAGAAATAATCAGACACCCATTTTTCAAGCCAGCATATAATGTCACCAAAACCCAGAAGACAGCTAAATGCAGCACTCACCTTTGATGATCTTCATCAGATGACAACCCTAGGACATTATGTTATACAATACATGCATGTTTTGTTCAATCAAGTTCATATTTATATCAAAAACCAGCTTTTTACATTAGCATGTGACGTTCAGAACTAGCATACCCCCCGCAAACTTACGGGGAATTCGCTAACATTTTACTAAATTACTCACGATAAACGTTCACAAAAAGCATAACAATTATTTTAAGAATTATAGATACAGACCTCCTCTATGCACTCGATATGTCCGATTTTAAAATAGCTTTTTGGTGAAAGCACATTTTGCAATATTCTAAGTACATAGCCCAGGCATCACGGGCTCGCTATTTAGACACCCGGCAAGTTTAGCACTCACCATAATCATATTTACTATTATAAAAATGTCATTACCTTTTGTTGTCTTCGTCAGAATGCACACCCAGGACGTCTACTTCAATAACAAATGTTGGTTTGGTCCAAAATAATCCATCGTTATATCCGAATAGCGGCGTTTTGTTCGTGCGTTCCAGACACTATCCGAAATAGTAAAGAAGTGTCGCGCGCTTGGCGCAATTCCTGACAATAAAATTCAAAGTATTCCATTGCCGTACGTCGAAGCATGTCAACCGCTGTTTAAAATCAATTTTTACGTCATTTTTCTCGTAGAAAAGCGATAAAATTCCGACAGGGAATCTCCTTTTCGGCAAACAGAGGAAAAAATCCCAAAGGCGGGGGCGGTCGGGGTCACGCGCATAAGCTAGTGTCTCTTGATGGGCCACTTGAGAAAGGCGATAATGTGTTTCAGCCTGGGGCTGGAATGACGACATTCTCTTTTTTCCCGGGCTCTGAGAGCCTATGGACGACGTGGGAAGTGTCACGTTAGAGCAGAGATCCTTAGTAAATGATAGAGATGGCAAAGAAGTTCCAGAAATGGTCAGACAGGCCACTTCCTGTAAAGGAATCTCTCAGGTTTTGACCTGCCATTTGAGTTCTGTTATACTCACAGACACCATTCAAACAGTTTTAGAAAATGTAGGGTGTTTTCTATCCATATGTAATAAGTATATGCATATTCTAGTTACTGAGTAGGAGTGGTAACCAGATTAAATCGGGTATGTTTTTTATCCAGCCGTGTCAATGCTGCCCCCTAGCCCTAACAGGTTAATTAACCTCTTGGGGCTAGGTGGGACGCTAGCGTGCCACCCGTGGTGCACTCCATCAACAGCAGGTGCATTTCAAGAGCGGCAAATTTGAATCCAAATAAATGTCAAAATTCAAATTTTTCAAAAATACAACTATTTTACACCATTTGAAAGATAAACATCTCCTTAATCTAACCACGTTTTACGATTTCAAAAAGGTTTTACGGCGAAAGCATAAATTTAGAGTATGTTAGGACAGTACATTTACAAGAGTTGTGTGTAATGTTTTGTCAAGTCAAAGACAGGGTCACCAAAACCATAAAACCAGCTAAAATGATGCACTAACCTTTTACAATCTCCATCAGATGACACTCCTAGGACATTATGTTAGACAATGCATGCATTTTTAGTTCTATCAAGTTCATATTTATATCCAAAAACAGCGTTTTACTATGGCATTGATGTTGAGGAAATCGTTTCCCTCCAATAACCGGCAGTCAAGTCAGCGTCACAAATTAAATAATTAAAATTAGAAAACATTGGTAAAATATTATATTGTCATTTAAAGAATTATAGATTTACATCTCTTGAACGCAATCAACTTGCCAGATTTAAAAATAACCTTACTGGGAAATCACACTTTGCAATAATCTGAGCACTGCGCCCAGAAAAATACGCGTTGCGATACAGACTAGACGTCATGTTGGGGAGATCTAAAATCGAAAATACTATGTAAATAATCCATTACGTTTGATTCTCTTCATCAGATGTCACTTCCAGGTATCACAGGTCCATAACGAATGTAGTTTTGTTCAAAAAAGCTCATCATTTATGTCCAAAAATCTCTGTCTCGTTAGCACATGATGTAAGCCAGCCGGACTTCTCGTCATGAACGAGGGGAAAAAATATATTTCCGTTCGTTCAAACATGTCAAACGTTGTATAGCATAAATCATTAGGGCCTTTTTTAACCAGAACATGAATAATATTCAAGGTGGACGAATGCATACTCTTTTATAACGTATTGGAACGAGGGTACCCAACATGAACTCGCGCGCCAGGTGTCTAATGGGACATCATCGTTCCATGGCTCTTGTTCGGTCAGATCTCCCTCCAGAAGACTCAAAACACTTTGTAAAGGCTGGTGACATCTAGTGGAAGCAATAGGAAGTGCCAAAATATTCCTCAGCCCCTGTGTTTTTCAATGGGATAGGTTTAAAGTCAATACAACACATCAGGTATCCACTTCCTGTCAGAAAATGTCTCAGGGTTTTGCCTGCCAAATGAGTTCTGTTATACTCACAGACACCATTCAAACAGTTTTAGAAACTTTAGAGTGTTTTCTATCCATATATAATAAGTATATGCATATTCTAGTTACTGGGTAGGATTAGTAACCAGATTAAATCGGGTACATTTTTTTTATCCAGACGTGCAAATGCTGCCCCCTAGACCCAACAGGTTAAGGGAACTATACAGTCACCTCTCATGGCAGACCTTGTGAATCTGCTGCCATATGTTTGGGTTTTCTGTTTAACAAAAATACTGAGTGGAGGGGGAGCGGAGGGGGAGAGGGGGAGCTAGGTCATTTAGGATCTTGAATACAAGACATGCGATAGCAAAAGAGATGAGATAGCAAAAGCTCAGGTTGCCCAGGCCGGCGGAGATACAATCTTCGGCAAAATCATTCGCAAGAGATTCCTGCAAAAATATTATTTGAAGATGACTGATAAAAAAAAGGTGATACCCTCAATTAAAATAATGTTTGTCTGCCATTGTAATTACCACAGTCTGATATAGTCTGATATAGTGTGATGATTAGATAACAAGACACTCACAGGCCAGTCTCAGGGAGATGTTGAGAGTGACTTGTAGAACACACAGCATCCCAAAGCTCACAGCAACCATCCTATAGAGTGTTCTCCCTGAATCCTCAGGTCCTGAGGAGATACACACCGATGTGAGAACACACACACATATACCCACAAACACACGCGTGCACAAGCATACATACACACAAGCATACATACACACAAGTATACACACACACACGAGCGCGTATAAGAGGGGGGGATGTGACATAATCAGCCACAGTAGGACTGTTTCAAACAGCAGTTTTATGATATAAAGTCTACCAATCCATTCTTAAAGATGATCCCTTATAAATTCCTCATTAACTTAGTTCAACAGTCGATCCCCATCAGAATCTAAAATAAAATATTTTCTTTGTAATTGTTATGTTAACAATATTGTAAACAAACTATGTATAGCCTCGAAACATTGGTTAAAAATATAATTTGCTATCAGTTGGCATTTCTCAGTGTTTTTGTTCATGTGTCTTTGTCTGTGTGTGTCTGTGTGTCATAGTTATCTTGGTTCTTACCTGAGCGATTGGTCTCAGTCTTCACTCTCCTCGTTGCTCTGTTCAAGTTTTCAATAACCTGTTGGTTGACGTAGTCATCCATCTTAACTAACTGTAGGATTACCTTTCTGACTCCTAATGGTAATATCTACTGTAGGAGTACCTTTCTGTATCCTAATGGTAATATCTACTGTAGGATTACCTTTCTGACTCCTAATGGTAATATCTACTGTAGGAGTACCTTTCTAACTGTCTCCTAATGGTAATATCTACTGTAGGAGTACCTTTCTGTCTCCTAATGGTAATATCTACTGTAGGAGTACCTTTCTGTATCCTAATGGTAATATCTACTGTAGGAATACCTTTCTGTCTCCTAATGGTAATATCTACTGTAGGAGTACCTTTCTGACTGACTCCTAATGGTAATATCTACTGTAGGAATACCTTTCTGACTGACTCCTAATGGTAATATCTACTGTAGGAGTACCTTTCTGTATCCTAATGGTAATATCTACTGTAGGAGTACCTTTCTGTCTCCTAATGGTAATATCTACTGTAGGAGAACCTTTCTGTATCCTAATGGTAATATCTACTGTAGGAATACCTTTCTGTATCCTAATGGTAATATCTACTGTAGGAGTACCTTTCTGACTCCTAATGGTAATATCTACTGTAGGAATACCTTTCTAACTGTCTCCTAATGGTAATATCTACTGTAGGAGTACCTTTCTGACTCCTAATGGTAATATCTACTGTAGGAGTACCTTTCTGTCTCCTAATGGTAATATCTACTGTAGGAGTACCTTTCTGTATCCTAATGGTAATATCTACTGTAGGAGTACCTATCTAACTGTCTCCTAACGGTAATATCTACTGTATGAATACCTTTCTGTCTCCTAATGGTAATATCTACTGTAGGAATACCTTTCTGTATCCTAATGGTAATATCTACTGTAGGAGTACCTTTCTGACTGACTCCTAATGGTAATATCTACTGTAGGAGTACCTATCTAACTGTCTCCTAATGGTAATATCTACTGTAGGAGTAACTTTCTGTATCCTAATGGTAATATCTACTGTAGGAGTACCTTTCTGACTGACTCCTAATGGTAATATCTACTGTAGGAGTACCTTTCTGTCTCCTAATGGTAATATCTACTGTAGGAATACCTTTCTAACTGTCTCCTAATGGTAATATCTACTGTAGGAGTACCTTTCTGTCTCCTGTCGTGTCTTTGGCTATGCCGGATTAAGTGATATGACATGCTAACTTATAAAATGATTTCTCTGTAATTAATATTACCTGATTAAGCTAATCATGTAAATGTAATTAACTAGAAAGTCGGGGCACCACGGAAGAACGTTTATAGAGCTGTTATCTTCCGAATAAACTCTTAAAATACTTAGTAATATTTTACCTCGATAGCAGTCAATATTAACCCTTGTCTTATTTTCAGTCTCATAATGAAAGTTGTAAATTCTTGGCTATCTTCACGAACCCTGGCTAACAAGTTGAATCAGCAATACAAAATTGGGTTTAATTATTTATTTACTAAATACCTAACTAATCACACAGAATTACAAATACACAGAATACAATGTCGTCATACAGAAAACGTCCCGGTGGACGGAACAGATATGACGGCTGGTTACACAAAGGAAAGGGGGTTGGGCTTGAATGAAAGAGCGGGAAGATTTAGGAACACAGAAACAGCAGCTATGCTATCGTAAATACATTATCTTATGCATTCTAAATTACCGCCCATTTGGAAAAGGAAAATGCAATAAATATTTCCTCTGAGCTGCGCTTCGGTAGATTGGTCGTAGATGCTGGCCGGGTTGGCCAACAGATCTTCCTGTTACTCGGAAGAATATCTCTGGTGGTCAATTGGATACGTGGTGGTATCTTCGTCCGTCTGTTAGACTGGATCCGTCGTCCGTCCTTTCCTAGCCCACGTTACAGCGGCCGCTGCTAACTCAACGGCTAGGAAGTAGCACTTCTGTAGTGAATAAGCTCAAAGTTCATACCATAGCTCACGCCGAGGTTGGCTTAGTTGACATGTGTGTCCTTCTAACGTAGAGGCTGCAGGCCTCCCGTACTGGAACTACTGGTTATCTTTTCGTCAAAGGATTATATAGTGGAGAGGGGGAGGGAGGTGTTTCATCGTTTATAACCCGTGTCTCTTCACAGGGTTGGCCACTGATCGAGCAGGACACTTTCCTTATGAAAACCCAAATCTCTCATTCGGAAGCTAAAATTACATTTCATCTCCTAACAAACATTTTCAATATCAAACATTTCAATTGCATAACAATTCCATGTGACTCTGATAACTAGAGGGCGTATACTTTCTCAGATACAATTTATGTCGTCCTGTCATCAGTCATAATGTCTCAGATGACAACCGAACTGACATACATACTCATTACGTTCCCAAGCATATTTCCAACTGGTTTTATTAACAAAATATGTGATACCTTTCCACATTTGTTTGATGTTCCCAGACTCTCTATATTTAACAGGACAGCAGTCCTTCAGTAGGGTCAGTAAGAGAGGAAGAGAGAAAGGTATTTATGGGGGGGGGTCATAAACCTTACCCACAGGCCAACGTCATGACACTCCTAATGGTAATATCTACTGTAGGAGTACCTTTCTGTATCCTAATGGTAATATCTACTGTAGGAGTACCTTTCTGTCTCCTAATGGTAATATCTACTGTAGGAGAACCTTTCTGTATCCTAATGGTAATATCTACTGTAGGAGTACCTTTCTGACTCCTAATGGTAATATCTACTGTAGGAATACCTTTCTAACTGTCTCCTAATGGTAATATCTACTGTAGGAGTACCTTTCTGACTCCTAATGGTAATATCTACTGTAGGAGTACCTTTCTGTCTCCTAATGGTAATATCTACTGTAGGAGTACCTTTCTGTATCCTAATGGTAATATCTACTGTAGGAGTACCTATCTAACTGTCTCCTAACGGTAATATCTACTGTATGAATACCTTTCTGTCTCCTAATGGTAATATCTACTGTAGGAATACCTTTCTGTATCCTAATGGTAATATCTACTGTAGGAGTACCTTTCTGACTGACTCCTAATGGTAATATCTACTGTAGGAGTACCTATCTAACTGTCTCCTAATGGTAATATCTACTGTAGGAGTAACTTTCTGTATCCTAATGGTAATATCTACTGTAGGAGTACCTTTCTGACTGACTCCTAATGGTAATATCTACTGTAGGAGTACCTTTCTGTCTCCTAATGGTAATATCTACTGTAGGAGTACCTTTCTAACTGTCTCCTAATGGTAATATCTACTGTAGGAGTACCTTTCTGTCTCCTGTCGTGTCTTTGGCTATGCCGGATTAAGTGATATGACATGCTAACTTATAAAATGATTTCTCTGTAATTAATATTACCTGATTAAGCTAATCATGTAAATGTAATTAACTAGAAAGTCGGGGCACCACGGAAGAACGTTTATAGAGCTGTTATCTTCCGAATAAACTCTTAAAATACTTAGTAATATTTTACCTCGATAGCAGTCAATATTAACCCTTGTCTTATTTTCAGTCTCATAATGAAAGTTGTAAATTCTTGGCTATCTTCACGAACCCTGGCTAACAAGTTGAATCAGCAATACAAAATTGGGTTTAATTATTTATTTACTAAATACCTAACTAATCACACAGAATTACAAATACACAGAATACAATGTCGTCATACAGAAAACGTCCCGGTGGACGGAACAGATATGACGGCTGGTTACACAAAGGAAAGGGGGTTGGGCTTGAATGAAAGAGCGGGAAGATTTAGGAACACAGAAACAGCAGCTATGCTATCGTAAATACATTATCTTATGCATTCTAAATTACCGCCCATTTGGAAAAGGAAAATGCAATAAATATTTCCTCTGAGCTGCGCTTCGGTAGATTGGTCGTAGATGCTGGCCGGGTTGGCCAACAGATCTTCCTGTTACTCGGAAGAATATCTCTGGTGGTCAATTGGATACGTGGTGGTATCTTCGTCCGTCTGTTAGACTGGATCCGTCGTCCGTCCTTTCCTAGCCCACGTTACAGCGGCCGCTGCTAACTCAACGGCTAGGAAGTAGCACTTCTGTAGTGAATAAGCTCAAAGTTCATACCATAGCTCACGCCGAGGTTGGCTTAGTTGACATGTGTGTCCTTCTAACGTAGAGGCTGCAGGCCTCCCGTACTGGAACTACTGGTTATCTTTTCGTCAAAGGATTATATAGTGGAGAGGGGGAGGGAGGTGTTTCATCGTTTATAACCCGTGTCTCTTCACAGGGTTGGCCACTGATCGAGCAGGACACTTTCCTTATGAAAACCCAAATCTCTCATTCGGAAGCTAAAATTACATTTCATCTCCTAACAAACATTTTCAATATCAAACATTTCAATTGCATAACAATTCCATGTGACTCTGATAACTAGAGGGCGTATACTTTCTCAGATACAATTTATGTCGTCCTGTCATCAGTCATAATGTCTCAGATGACAACCGAACTGACATACATACTCATTACGTTCCCAAGCATATTTCCAACTGGTTTTATTAACAAAATATGTGATACCTTTCCACATTTGTTTGATGTTCCCAGACTCTCTATATTTAACAGGACAGCAGTCCTTCAGTAGGGTCAGGAAGAGAGGAAGAGAGAAAGGTATTTATGGGGGGGGGTCATAAACCTTACCCACAGGCCAACGTCATGACACTCCTAATGGTAATATCTACTGTAGGAATACCTTTCTGTATCCTAATGGTAATATCTACTGTAGGAATACCTTTCTGTATCCTAATGGTAATATCTACTGTAGGAGAACCTTTCTGTATCCTAATAGTAAAATCTACTGTAGGAGAACCTTTCTGTATCCTAATGGTAAAATCTACTGTAGGAGAACCTTTCTGTCTCCTAATGGTAATATCTACTGTAGGAGTACCTTTCTGTCTCCTAATGGTAATATATACTGTAGGAATACCTTTCTGACTCCTAACGGTAATATCTACTGTAGGAGTACCTTTCTGTATCCTAATGGTAATATCTACTGTAGGAATACCTTTCTGACTGACTCCTAATGGTAATATCTACTGGAGGAGTACCTTTCTGACTGACTCCTAATGGTAATATCTACTGTAGGAGTACCGTTCTGTCTCCTAATGGTAATATCTACTGTAGGAGAACCTTTCTGACTCCTAATGGTAATATCTACTGTAGGAGAACCTTTCTGACTCCTAATGGTAATATCTACTGTAGGAGTACCTTTCTGTCTGTCTCCTAATGGTAATATCTACTGTAGGAGTACCTTTCTGACTGACTCCTAATGGTAATATCTACTGTAGGAATACCTTTCTGTCTCCTAATGGTAATATCTACTGTAGGAGGACCTTTCTGTCTCCTAATGGTAATATCTACTGTATGAGTACCTTTCTAACTGTCTCCTAATGGTAATATCTACTGTAGGAATACCTTTCTGTATCCTAATGGTAAAATCTACTGTAGGAGAACCTTTCTGTCTCCTAATGGTAATATCTACTGTAGGAGTACCTTTCTGACTGACTCCTAATGGTAAAATCTACTGTAGGAGAACCTTTCTGTCTCCTAATGGTAATATCTGCTGTAGGAGTACCTTTCTGACTCCTAATGGTAATATCTACTGTAGGAGTACCTTTCTGTCTCCTAATGGTAATATCTACTGTAGGAATATCTTACTGTATCCTAATGGTAATATCTACTGTATGAATACCTTTCTGTATCCTAATGGTAATATCTACTGTATGAATACCTTTCTGTCTCCTAATGGTAATATCTACTGTAGGAGTACCTTTCTGTATCCTAATGGTAATATCTACTGTAGGAATACCTTTCTGTCTCCTAATGGTAATATCTACTGTAGGAATACCTTTCTGTCTCCTAATGGTAATATCTCCTGTAGGAATACCTTTCTGACTGACTCCTAATGGTAATATCTACTGTAGGAGTACCTTTCTGACTGACTCCTAATGGTAATATCTACTGTAGGAATACCTTTCTGTCTCCTAATGGTAATATCTACTGTAGGAACACCTTTCTGTCTCCTAATGGTAATATCTACTCTAGGAGTACCTTTCTGTCTCCTAATGGTAATATCTACTGTAGGAGAACCTTTCTGTATCCTAATGGTAATATCTACTGTAGGAGTACCTTTCTGACTGACTCCTAATGGTAATATCTACTGTAGGAATACCTTTCTGTCTCCTAATGGTAATATCTACTGTAGGAACACCTTTCTGTCTCCTAATGGTAATATCTACTCTAGGAGTACCTTTCTGTCTCCTAATGGTAATATCTACTGTAGGAGAACCTTTCTGTATCCTAATGGTAATATCTACTGTAGGAATACCTTTCTGTCTCCTAATGGTAATATCTACTGTATCAATACCTTTCTGTCTCCTAATGGTAATATCTACTGTAGGAGTACCTTTCTGTATCCTAATGGTAATATCTACTGTAGGAGTACCTTTCTGTATCCTAATGGTAATATCTACTGTAGGAGTACCTTTCTGTATCCTAATGGTAATATCTACTGTAGGAGTACCTTTCTGTCTCCTAATGGTAATATCTACTGTAGGAGTACCTTTCTGTATCCTAATGGTAATATCTACTGTAGGAGTACCTTTCTGTCTCCTAATTGTAATATCTACTGTAGGAATACCTTTCTGTATCCTAATGGTAATATCTACTGTAGGAATACCTTTCTGTATCCTAATGGTAATATCTACTGTAGGAGTACCTTTCTGACTGACTCCTAATGGTAATATCTACTGTAGGAATACCTTTCTGACTGACCCCTAATGGTAATATCTACTGTATTAATACCTTTCTGTCTCCTAATGGTAATATCTACTGTAGGAATACCTTTCTGTATCCTAATGGTAATATCTACTGTAGGAGTACCTTTCTGTCTCCTAATGGTAATATCTACTGTAGGAATACCTTTCTGTCTCCTAATGGTAATATCTACTGTAGGAGTAACTTTCTGTCTCCTAATGGTAATATCTACTGTGGGAATACCTTTCTGACTCCTAATGGTAATATCTACTGTAGGAATACCTTTCTGACTCCTAATGGTAATATCTACTGTAGGAGTACCTTTCTGTCTCCTAATGATAATATCTACTGTAGGAATACCTTTCTGTCTCCTAATGGTAATATCTACTGTAGGAATACCTTTCTGTCTCCTAATGGTAATATCTACTGTAGGAGTACCTTTCTGACTGACTCCTAATGGTAATATCTACTGTAGGAATACCTTTCTGTATCCTAATGGTAATATCTACTGTAGGAGTACCTTTCTGACTCCTAATGGTAATATCTACTGTAGGAGTACCTTTCTGACTCCTAATGGTAATATCTAACTTCACTGACAAGTAGCTGAGTAGTTGCTCTGATATGTGTCTCCACTGGGTACCTCTCTGTTGTCCACTACAGTTGATAGAATGTTTTGAGTATCCAATCACCTTCAAGCAGGAAGTTGGTAGACCTGGCAGGATAATCTAAACACAGGGATATAACATGATAGCTGCATGACAACAAGTCGTGATGAGTGCAGCCTTTCAGCCTATCCCTTTATAAGGCCTGTTTGGGGTATCATTCATAAGGAAGTCACGTTATGGCTTGTACTCTGTGACCGGCCATCGATGGCCATGTAAGGTCCTTTCTTTCTATCTATGCAGTCTTTCTGTGACATCAGTGTGAAGAGTTATTCAGAGGTGGTGGGGGAAATCTATGTCTGCATCTTTATCAGAGGTTTAAAAGGGGAACTTTACATGTGTGTGTGTGTGTGTGTGTGTGTGTGTGTGTGTGTGTGTGTGTGTGTGTGTGTGTGTGTGTGTGTGTGTGTCAGTTCTGCTCTGCCCTTTCTGTGTCCAACTACAGGTGACACTATTTTAAGTATCTAATCACATTCAATCAGGAAGCTGGTCGACCTTGTTAAAGGACATTGTTCCTTTATTTATTAATCTGTGACTTTGTTATTCTTATTATTGAAGTGGTTAATAATTGGTCCCACCTATTTATTTTTTTACCAAGCGTAAGCCTATGGCAAATCATATGACATGTTTCTAATAAAATAATAAATAATCATTTTATAGAGTTCAGTATGTCTACATACTCTCCTCTAAATCTAAACACAACAATTATGTGTCTTGTTTTTTATCTCTTCTGATATTCTTGTAATTTTCTTCTTCCTCCTCTGTCTCTCTCTGACACTAAGGCTCCTTTCTCCTCTTCTCCCATCTCCTCTCTTCCCATCTCCTCTTCTCCCGTCTCCTCTCTTCCCATCTCCTCTCTTCCCATCTCCTCTCTTCCCATCTCCTCTTCTCCCGTCTCCTCTCTTCCCATCTCCTCTTCTCCCGTCTCCTCTCTTCCCATCTCCTCTTCTCCCATCTCCTCTCTTCCCATCTCCTCTTCTCCCATCTCCTCTCTTCCCATCTCCTCTTCTCCCATCTCCTCTCTTCCCATCTCCTCTTCTCCCATCTCCTCTCTTCCCATCTCCTCTCTTCCATTCTCCTCTTCTCCCGTCTCCTCTTCTCCCATCTCCTCTTCTCCCGCCTCCTCTCTTCCCATCTCCTCTTCTCTCATCTCCTCTCTTCCCATCTCCTCTTCTCCCATCTCCTCTCTTCCCATCTCCTCTCTTCCCATCTCCTCTTCTCCCATCTCCTCTTCTCCCGTCTCCTCTCTTCCCATCTCCTCTTCTCCCGTCTCCTCTCTTCCCATCTCCTCTTCTCCCATCTCCTCTTCTCCCATCTCCTCTCTTCCCATCTCCTCTTCTCCCATCTCCTCTCTTCCCATCTCCTCTCTTCCATTCTCCTCTTCTCCCGTCTCCTCTTCTCCCATCTCCTCTTCTCCCGCCTCCTCTCTTCCCATCTCCTCTTCTCTCATCTCCTCTCTTCCCATCTCCTCTTCTCCCGCCTCCTGTCTCCTCTCCTCTTCTCCCGTCTCCTCTCTTCCCATCTCCTCTTCTCCCATCTCCTCTCTTCCCATCTCCTCTTCTCCCGTCTCCTCTCTTCCCATCTCCTCTTCTCCCATCTCCTCTCTTCCCATCTCCTCTTCTCCCGTCTCCTGTCTCCTATTCTCCCCTCCTCTCCAACTGTCTCCTGTCTCCTCTCCTCCTGTCTCTTCTACTCCCATCTCCCTATTAGAGTAAAAAGTCCACGGTCCTTCCCATTGGCCAATATTATCCAATGCGTTTTGAGAAGGAAGCGAAGAGACCAAGAGGATGCAAGGAGGAATCAAGGAAGGATGAATTGAGAAAAGCCCATGGGCATGTCTGTAATACCACTATTTTACCTCTATGGTGAGTTCATCTCTCACTTTAACCACTAGGTGGCTTCATCGCCCATTGAGAGAGCGAGAGAGAGAGCGAGAGAGAGAGCGAGAGAGAGAGCGAGAGAGAGAGCGAGAGAGAGAGCGAGAGAGAGGGCGAGAGAGAGATAATGACAGTGGAGACTTTGTATTAACAATGTTGTTTTCTGTCACAACAGACATTCATCAATGGGTTTAACTCAGTCCCAGAAGCCAGGTACCTCCAAATTATGCTGCGTGACAGACAGAAAGCCTGAGAGTCTATTTATGCACCGGTTGCATCAAATTAAGGAACATCATTTAAAAAAAAACATCAAAATCCAATGGTGAAATTGAAAGATATCAGCTTTTACATTGACTGCGTCTCATCCACCACATCTGCCTATGTCAGCCTTCCACATCTGTGGTGGAAGGTGGCAGAGCTAAAGCATTGTTTGTCAGACCATGAGACATCTCGAAAATCGGTCTTCCCATGAAAACGTCTGTAGAGTCCAAACGGTGTGGCCTACAAACTATTATGACCCCAGTATGTAAAGGTGTATTCAAGGCTTGTATTCTCCAATGTGTATTGCGAAGGCGGCGAGGACAGTGAAAGTATTTATACTTACAGCCTGAATTGAAAATGGATTGAATTTATTTTTCTCTCACCCACACAGTGCCCCACAGTGACAAAGTGAAATCATTTTTAGAAATGTAATTTCCATAAGTATTCACACCCCTGAGTTAATACTTTGTAGAAGGACCTTACAACTGTGAGTCTTTCCACACCTGGATTGTCCACCATTTGTACATTATTCTTTTCAAAGTTCTTTAAGCTCTGTCAAATTGGTTGTTGACCATTGCTAGACAACCATTTTCAGGTTTTTCCATAGATGTTCAAGTAGATTTAACCTCTTAGGGCTAGGGGGCAGTATTTACACCGCCGGATAAAAAACGTACCCGATTTAATCTGGTTACTACTCCTACCCAGTAACTAGAATATGCATATACTTATTAGATATGGATAGAAAACACCCTAAAGTTTCTAAAACTGTTTGAATGGTGTCTGTGAGTATAACAGAACTCATATGGCAGGCAAAAACCTGAGAGATTCCTTTACAGGAAGTGGCCTGTCTGACCATTTGTTGGCTTTCTTTGACATCTCTTTCCAAAACAAAGGATCTCTGCGGTAACGTGACACTTCCCACGGCTCCCATAGGCTCTCAGAGCCCGGGAAAAAGCTGAATGTCGTCATTCCAGCCCCAGGCTGAAAAACATTATCGCCTTTGTCAAGTGGCCGATCAGGGGACAGTGGGCTTAGGCGCGTGCACTGGTCGCCCCCGTCTTTCTTTTTTTCCCTCTATTTACCGAAACGCAGATTCCCGGTCGGAATATTATCGCTTTTTTACGAGATAAATTGCATAAAAATTGATTTTAAACAGCGGTTGACATGCTTCGAAGTACGGTAATGGAATATTTAGAATTTTTTTGTCACGAAATGCGCCATGCTCGTAACCCTGATTTACCATTTCGGATAGTGTCTAGAACGCACGAACAAAACGCCGCTGTTTGGATATAACGATGGATTATTTGGGAACAAACCAACATTTGTTATTGAAGTAGAAGTCCTGGGAGTGCATTCTGACGAAGAACACCAAAGGTAATAACATTTTTGTTATAGTAAATCTGATTTTGGTGAAGGCTAAACTTGCTGGGTGTCTAAATAGCTAGCCCGTGATGGCTGGGCTATGTACTTAGAATATTGCAAAATGTGCTTTCACCAAAAAGCTATTTTAAAATCGGACATATCGAGTGCATAGAGGAGTTCTGTATCTATAATTCTTAAAATAATTGTTATGCTTTTTGTGAACGTTTATTGTGAGTAATTTAGTAAATTGTTAGTAAATTCCCCGGAAGTTTGCGGGGGGTATGCTAGTTCTGAACGTCACATGCTAATGTAAAAAGCTGTTTTTTGATATAAATATGAACTTGATTGAACAAAACATGCATTTATTGTATAACATAATGTCCTAGGTTGTCATCTGATGAAGATCATCAAAGGTTAGTGCTGCATTTAGCTGTGGTTTGGGTTTATGTGACATTATAAGCTAGCTTGAAAAATGGGTGTCTGATTATTTCTGGCTGGGTACTCTGCTGACATAATCTAATGTTTTGCTTTCGTTGTAAAGCCTTTTTGAAATCGGACAGTGTGGTTAGATTAACGAGAGTCTTGTCTTTAAATAGCTGTAAAATAGTCATATGTTTGAGAAATTGAAGTAATAGCATTTCTAAGGTATTTGAAAATCGCGCCACAGCTGGCTGTTACGTAGGTGGGACGATTTGGTGCCACCTAGCCCAGAGAGGTTAAGTCAAAACTGTAACTCTGCAACTCAGGAACATTCACTGTCTTCTTGGTAATCAACTCCAGTGTAGATTTGGCCTTGTGTTTTAGATTATTGTCTGCTGATAGGTGAATTCATCTCCCAGCGTCTGGTAGAACGCTGGATTTTTCCTTTGCTTAGCTTCATTCCATTTCTTTTTATCCTGGAAAACTCCCCAATCATTAAGGATTATAAGCATACCCATAACATGATCCACCCACCACTATGCTTGAAAATATGGAGAGCGGTACCCGTTAAGGTTTTGTGTTGAATTTGCCCCAAACATATTTTGAATTCAGGACAATTTGAATTGCTTTGCCCCAGTTTTTGCAGTATTACTTCAGTGCCTTGTTGAAAACAGGATGCATGTTTTGGAATATTTGTATTATGTACAGGCTTCCTTCTTTTCACTCTGTGGAGTTACTGCAATGATGTTGATTCATCCTCAGCTTTCTCCTATCACAGCCATTACACTTTGTAACTGCTTTAATGTCACCATTGGCCTCATGGTGACATCCCTGAGCGGTTTCCTTCCTTTCCGGCAACTGAGTTAGGAAGGACGCCTGTATCTTTGTAGTGACTGTGTGTATTGATACAGCATCCAAAGTGTAATAACCATGCTCAAAGGGATATTCAATGTCTTTTTTCACCCTTTTTTTCATCTACCAGTAGGTGCCCTTTTATGCGAGGCATTGGAAAACCTCCCTGGTCTTTGTGATCGCATCTGTGTTCACTGCTCGACTGAGGGACCTTACAGATAATTGTATGTGTGGAGTACAGAGATGAGACAGTCATTAAAGAAGCCCCCCAATTCATGCACCAGACCCATTGAATCTCTTCCTAGTGGAGAGGCTACACAGGCAGCATGCGTAACTAAGTTAACTCAGTGTGGACCACAGTGACAATACATAGCCAGCGGTTGTTCTTTCCTTTAAATGTCTTGCACCCCCTGCAATCATCCAGCTATGTTTGTGTCACCCTCATAGGTTTGTCCTGGAAGTTGGGACAGAGGAAGGCCTAGACGCATCATCACATCACATGCCATCTGGGCTATATTTTGCCCTGTCGTTGATGACACTTCGTAGAGTCCCAGGAATTCTTCCTTTGGTTGTAGATCTGCATCTACAAAGAGTCAAACATATTGACTCCAGATCAACTCCTGATGTATCCTGGGTGGATTCAAACATATTGACTCCAGATCAACTCCTGACATATCCTGGGTGGATTCAAACATATTGACTCCTGTTCAACTCCTGATGTATCCTGGGTGGATTCAAACATATTGACTCCTGATCAACTCCTGATGTATCCTGGGTGGATTCAAACATATTGACTCCTGATCAACTCCTGATATATCCTGTGTGGATTCAAACATATTGACTCCTGATCAACTCCTGGTATATCCTGGGTTCCATCAATGATACGTGCGAACTGGAACACTGGCATTGATGTTGTTTCCGACACAATTTCTTTGACGATTGTATTGCCCACCAGCTTCAAAATGTAGTTTTGCCTTTGGGGACTGGTGAAATCAAAGTGACCTTTCAGCCAGGTGGTCAGCTCTGCATCGCCCTCTGCCTTGTACTTTAGAAGCTGGCTGAAATTCCCACTCTCCTTATCAACGCCTCGAAAAGCCTGACTTCACACCCCCAACAATCTTCATCAGATTTCTCCTCGCTTGTTGCTGCTGTCTTTCCAGCTCATGTGAAAGTTGCACATTAACAGGCTTTGGCTCCTGAATCTAAGTCATCACAGCTAGTTTGTGACACAGAGGAGCCCCTTTAAGGAGGGGTTGTAATGGAGCCCAGTATAATCTTAATACCATTACTCCTGAAAGTAGAGTCCTATTTGACAGGGTTGGACTAGGTATGACATTCACATCTCTCTCTCTCTCTCTCTCTCTCTCTCTCTCTCTCTCTCTCTCTCGTCACCATCCTCATGCTCTCTCTCTCTCTGCCCTGTCACCATCCTCATGCTCTCTCTCTCCCTGCCCTGTCACCATCCTCATGCTCTCTCTCTCCCTGCCCTGTCACCATCCTCATGCTCTCTCTCTCCCTGTCCTGTCACCATCCTCATGCTCTCTCTCTCCCTGTTCTGTCACCATCCTCATGCTCTCTCTCTCCCTGTCCTGTCACCATCCTCATGCTCTCTCTCTGCCCTGTCCTGTCACCATCCTCATGCTCTCTCTCCCTGTCCTGTCACCATCCTCATGCTCTCTCTCTCTCCCTGTCCTGTCACCATCCTCATGCTCTCTCTCTCCCTGTCCTGTCACCATCCTCATGCTCTCTCTCTCCCTGTCCTGTCACCATCCTCATGCTCTCTCTCTCCCTGTCCTGTCACCATCCTCATGCTCTCTCTCTCTCTCTCCCTGTCCTGTCACCATCCTCATGCTCTCTCTCTCTCCCTGTCCTGTCACCATCCTCATGCTCTCTCTCTCCCTGTCCTGTCACCATCCTCATGCTCTCTCTCTCTCCCTGTCCTGTCACCATCCTCATGCTCTCTCTCTCCCTGTCCTGTCACCATCCTCATGCTCTCTCTCTCTCCCTGTCCTGTCACCATCCTCATGCTCTCTCTCCCTGTCCTGTCACCATCATCATGCTCTCTCTATCCCTGTCCTGTCACCATCCTCATGCTCTCTCTCTCCCTGTCCTGTCACCATCCTCATGCTCTCTCTCTCCCTGCCCTGTCACCATCCTCATGCTCTCTCTCTCCCTGCCCTGTCACCATCCTCATGCTCTCTCTCTCTCTATCCCTGTCCTGTCACCATCCTCATGCTCTCTCTATCCCTGTCCTGTCACCATCCTCATGCTCTCTCTCTCCCTGCCCCGTCACCATCCTCATGCTCTCTCTCTCCCTGTCCTGTCACCATCCTCATGCTCTCTCTCTCTCTCTCCCTGCCCCGTCACCATCCTCATGCTCTCTCTCTCCCTGTCCTGTCACCATCCTCATGCTCTCTCTCTCCCTGCCCTGTCACCATCCTCATGCTCTCTCTCTCTCCCTGTCCTGTCACCATCCTCGTGCTCTCTCTCTCCCTGTCCTGTCACCATCCTCATGCTCTCTCTCTTCCTGTCCTGTCACCATCCTCATGCTCTCTCTCTCCCTCTCTCTCTTTACTCTGAACGCACCAGAGTGAAAATGAAATAAATATTATCAGTAAACAAGTGGTGTTTCTTGCCCTGACGTTCAGGAATGGATTACTAACCATTTCTAATCTGAACGGCAATGATTATTATTATAGAAACATTGACTCATCTCTTGTTCTACTGTGGACTTCTATCATCTGTCCCTTGTTGCTCAGTTGGTAGAGCATGGTGTTTGCAACGCCAGGGTTGTGGGTTCGATTCCCACGGGGGACCAGTACAGAGAAAAAAAATTATGAAATATATGCATTCACTACTATAAGTCGCTCTGGATAAGAGCGTCTGCTAAATGACGTGAATCTGACTGGTGATTATTATAGAAACATTGACTCATCTCTTGTTCTACTGTAGACTTCTATCATCTGATTGGTTCTCATTTTCTCTCAACTGACTTTTCTTATTTTCTGAGGCTCAAAAATCTGATGAATGTCACTGCCACCCTTCCTCTTCCTCATGATGACATCACTGTAAATTAAAGCTGACTGTAATAAAACTGATGAAGGTCACTGCCACCCTTCCTCTTCCTCATGATGACATCACTGTGAATGAAAGCTGACTGTAATAAAACTGTTTTCACTTTAATCAAACAAACACTAATAATGCTATTTATCATAAGGAAGTACAGCTATACAGTATACTATACAGTACAGTTATACAGTATACTATAGAGTACAGTTATACAGTACAGCTATACAGTACACTATACAGTATACTATACAGTACAGTTATACAGAACAGCTATACAGTATACTATAGAGTACAGTTATACAGTACAGCTATACAGTATCCTATACAGTACAGTTATACAGAACAGCTATACAGTATACTATAGGAATATGTAATAAATTAAAGCTACTACTGTCTACATAAATTACAGATGCAGCACAACATAAATGATTGACACTTTACTCAGACTTCACCTGGGCTTTCTGACCAATAGAACGTAATAAAGACATTAACGTTAGTTGAATACGTCCGTGAGCACCATTGTTGGTCGCTGGGTGAATGTGTGGCTAATTAACGTTCCAGGTAACTTTAGTGATGGTTGATTGATTAGCACTCGCAAATCGGTCCATTTTCACCAAAAACTTTTGTTTCCACTCCATGCAATTACTGACACTTTTTAGCAAAATATTATTTATTTCCACAATTACAGTTCCAGCGCAAAATGACGTATTGACGTTGACGTTAAAACATCACAATCGACAGTGATATAGCCTACGTAACACTCATATTACATTCTAGTTTTACACTTTTTAATACATTTGAAAGTAATGAAATAGCACAGCAAATCTTTTATTTATTTATATTATTTATATCAATATATTTGGGGGATATTTTGAGCATATTTCAATATTGGATGTGTCCCCCCAATATATGTTATAATTCCGGCACTGGGATACACTCTTTGTGTAGAAAGTGGATTTTATGGCATTTAAAGCCACAGTGATACATTGTACAGCACACGTGTCTCAGAAGTCCAAGAAGCTGGACATTATATCTGCAGCAGAGAAGAAGAACAACAAGACAGGCTTTATAATTTAGAGTAATATACAAGTGGCCAACCAAGATCACCTGTTCATAGCTGTTTCAACATGAATCCAGCGAGGAGATTCACCTGGTGGAGATCTATGTATTACCTGGAAGTCTAGAGAATGAAGGGCAATGGTTAAAGGCTGAAAATGGATCCATCATAATGATTCTACATGTTATAGTATGAACCTGGATCCATCATAATGATTCTACATGTTATAGTATGAACCTGGATCCATCATAATGATTCTACATGTTATAGTATGAACCTGGATCCATCATAATGATTCTACATGTTATAGTATGAACCTGGATCCATCATAATGATTCTACATGTTATAGTATGAACCTGGATCCATCATAATGATTCTACATGTTATAGTATGAACCTGGATCCATCATAATGATTCTACATGTTATAGTATGAACCTGGATCCATCATAATGATTCTACATGTTATAGTATGAATCTGGATCCATCATAATGATTCTACATGTTATAGTATGAACCTGGATCCATCATAATGATTCTACATGTTATAGTATGAACCTGGATCCATCATAATGATTCTACATGTTATAGTATGAACCTGGATCCATCATAATGATTCTACATGTTATAGTATGAACCTGGATCCATCATAATGATTCTCCATGTTATAGTATGAACCTGGATCCATCATAATGATTCTACATGTTATAGTATAAACCTGGATCCATCATAATGATTCTACATGTTATAGTATGAACCTGGATCCATCATAATGATTCTACATGTTATAGTATGAACCTGGATCCATCATAATGATTCTACATGTTATAGTATGAACCTGGATCCATCATAATGATTCTACATGTTATAGTATGAACCTGGATCCATCATAATGATTCTACATGTTATAGTATGAATCTGGATCCATCATAATGATTCTACATGTTATAGTATGAACCTGGATCCATCATAATGATTCTACATGTTATAGTATGAACCTGGATCCATCATAATGATTCTACATGTTATAGTATGAACCTGGATCCATCATAATGATTCTACATGTTATAGTATGAACCTGGATCCATAATAATGATTCTACATGTTATAGTATGAACCTGGATCCATCATAATGATTCTACATGTTATAGTATGAACCTGGATCCATCATAATGATTCTACATGTTATAGTATGAACCTGGATCCATCATAATGATTCTACATGTTATAGTATGAACCTGGATCCATCATAATGATTCTACATGTTATAGTATAAACCTGGATCCATCATAATGATTCTACATGTTATAGTATGAACCTGGATCCATCATAATGATTCTACATGTTATAGTATAAACCTGGATCCATCATAATGATTCTACATGTTATAGTATGAACCTGGATCCATCATAATGATTCTCCATGTTATAGTATGAACCTGGATCCATCATAATGATTCTACATGTTATAGTATGAACCTGGATCCATCATAATGATTCTACATGTTATAGTATGAACCTGGATCCATCATAATGATTCTACATGTTATAGTATGAACCTGGATCCATCATAATGATTCTACATGTTATAGTATGAACCTGGATCCATCATAATGATTCTACATGTTATAGTATGAACCTGGATCCATCATAATGATTCTACATGTTATAATATGAACCTGGATCCATCATAATGATTCTACATGTTATAGTATGAACCTGGATCCATCATAATGATTCTACATGTTATAGTATGAACCTGGATCCATCATAATGATTCTACATTTTATAGTATGAACCTGGATCCATAATAATGATTCTACATGTTATAGTATGAACCTGGATCCATCATAATGATTCTACATGTTATAGTATGAACCTGGATCCATCATAATGATTCTACATGTTATAGTATGTCATGGCCTTTACTGGCCAACTGCTGTTATGTTTATGATATACTATGGTGTTGTGTCACTAGACTTTGACCAGATATTATTGCATCCAAAGATCAACTGTACCTAGAACATAGATACAGAGCCACTTGTTATCAGGAAGCTGCTCTCTCAGCACAACGGAAAATATCTCAATGACTTGACATGTTCTGGTTGTGAATTCAGGCTACAAGGTAAGAATCTTCCCAGTGATTATTGTAAAGTGTGTAGAGAAATTAAATGTATGGTGTTATTTTAGTATAGTGACTGACAGTAAAACACTCAGATCTAAAAGTCCATTTCACCCGGGACAGCTACGTGACAGTTCAATCATACAAAATGGCGCTAACTGGGCGTAGGCAAGTCAAATTCAATAACATAATGTTCATATATCGTATTATATGATTCATATATCGGGATTATTTTACCATTTGTAAAATTTTTTCAAGTATCATAGTTGTAAATCATCTTTCAGAATATCAGAACATTTGTTGTTTTCTAAACTACAATGAACTCCTACTTCCTGTGTAATTTGGTTTGAAACCACTGAACATACTTTTCTTAACATTGTTATTATGAACTGAATTCAGTAACAGCATAATAATATCATACCTGTTGAACAAAGCAACACACTAGAATGAGAGAAATTATTAAAAGAGAAAGTTAGACATTATTATTATTATTATTAGTTCCACTACATGGAGAAAAGGTGAAAATATCAGTCACGACTACATGTTCATGTGATGCATTAAATCACCTGACTGTTTGTGTAACCGATGTGAAATGGCTAGTTAGTTAGCGGTGGTGCGCGCAAATAGCGTTTCAATCGGGTGACGTCACTCGCTCTGAGACCACAACCAACATGCTGGATCTCTGTTTAGGGGTCACTGTGTTAACCACAACCAACATGCTGGATCTCTGTTTAGTTGTCACTGTGTTAACCACAACCAACATGCTGGATCTCTGTTTAGTTGTCACTGTGTTAACCACAACCAACATGCTGGATCTCTGTTTAGTTGTTACTGTGTTAACCACAACCAACATGCTGGATCTCTGTTTAGTTGTTACTGTGTTGACCACAACCAACATGCTGGATCTCTGTTTAGTTGTCACTGTGTTAACCACAACCAACATGCTGGATCTCTGTTTAGTTGTTACTGTGTTGACCACAACCAACATGCTGGATCTCTGTTTAGTTGTCACTGTGTTGACCACAACCAACATGCTGGATCTCTGTTTAGTTGTCACTGTGTTAACCACAACCAATATGCTGGATCTCTGTTTAGTTGTCACTGTGTTAACCAACATGCTGGATCTCTGTTTAGGGGTCAGTGCTCTAAAATGAGTCTCTCTGGGAAGAGAGAGGAGGGGGGCCCCGCCTCTAAAATGCATCTCTCTGGGGAGAGAGAGGAGGGGGACCCTACCTCTAAAATGCATCTCTCTGGGGGACATGACACCAATGCTAAGAGGTAAGATGACAATTTTATGAATAATTTATTAAGTTTATTTTGAAAATAAATAGCTATTTTAGATGAATGCACTTACTGTAAATCTC
This sequence comes from Salmo salar, assembly GCF_965601325.2. Lineage (NCBI taxonomy): Eukaryota > Metazoa > Chordata > Actinopteri > Salmoniformes > Salmonidae > Salmo > Salmo salar. Next base: position 1,261,448 of record NW_027675377.1, read on the forward strand.
TCTGGATAAGAGCATCTGCTAAATCAGGGGTTCTCAATCCGGGGTCTGTGGAGGTACTGCAGGGGCTCCACGGCACCCTGACTGTACTCGTTGCAATGTAAGACATTTGATAGAATTTTCACATGACACGACCACTTTGCCTACTCTTAATTATTGCCTAATATAATGGAATGCATATTTTTTTTTTTACCAATTCTGATCGTTGTTACAAGCAGAATTTTGACAATATAACCATTATATCAACACACTCTTCACACAACGTTTAACAACTACAAATATATTTGGCGTAGTAGGCATCAAGTCCCTTGTTAATAATGTTGCCTACAACGTTGCATACAATGTTCATTTTCATCGAACACAGATTACGCCCGAGATGCCTTCAATTTGCCTAATTTATAGCCATGCCCAATTTAAGATTGTTTTTTAACAACGTGATGTTGCGCTCCAAAGGGATAACTTGAAATAACATGATGTAGATAATTAAATAATCAAAAGATAAACGTGTTAATTTTACACTCTTAGAAAAGAAGGTTCCTTATTGAACCAAAAAGGCTTCTATCACTTCCTTAATATATGGAACCACTAAAAGTTATATATATTTTTGGGTTCAGTGAAGAAGAACCTCTAGAGTTCTGATCAACGAAAGGTGAACGTTTTGAGGATGTGAACCCAGCAGACCTCCAGGGGTCAGATCAATTCCTCACGTTTTTTCCAGTGCCCGGCCCGGGATATAAACCAGCCACCTTTGGACCACAGGTCCAACTCCTGCCACAGCTCCAACTCCTTAGCCGCTGGACGAAAACCTGAGTTAATCTTGGGAAATTAGCATAAATTAATCTGCCAAAATGAAGACAAAATGCTTTGGAGACATACATGGTATCACTTGTTATACATAAGTATTATACATAAATCATTGCCAAAAGCACAAGACATATATTATTTATGGTTTGACCATATAGAGATATAAAACATTATTTTTAACTACTGCAAAGCAATTACATGTGGCTCAGGAACCACTGACTCGCTGCATTATTCTATTGTATTATCAAGACACCTGCTGTTAACTCTTAACTACTTAGGACAGCTCACGAGGTGTTCTAAATATCTGCCGACTAGGTGGGACTAGAGACTTCATGCATAGCTTTAATTTATACCCATAAGTGTAAAATGTCTTTATTCTCAGTACTTATACGACCAATTTTCTACTCTGAGACGCTTTGTGGACATGGGCCTAGATCTGAAAATATTGTTATAAAAAAACGTAGAATGTTTGTTTAACATAATAATAAAAAATGAATATTACTAATTTAACCCACTGTAAACATTGGGTTTAGTTGATTGTGTTGCACTGCTCATGTCCACGTTCTGAAACTGCCCGCATCCCTGTACAGAAACAGATCTGTCCGCGTCCACGTACGGTGTGGCGCCAAGCATATTGTCCGGTTACGCGCAGAGTGGGCTGAGGTGATCTTGGGGAATAACGACAGAGTTTGTTACAGTGTTGAAACGCCGAAGTTTTATTGTTCAATTTCCTTTTTGCTTTACGGTCAGGGACCGTATGAGTGTAGCCAGATCCTTTTCACTTGCTATCCTTGTTTCATTTTGTGGTTCACTGGATTCGTCGTCATCATCGAGATGAGGGACAGACGAACGTCCTGCTAGCTAGCCAAGCTAGTCGGTACAGCTAGGTAAGCTAGCTAGCTACTCTACCAGCAGGATCCTAGTTATCCTAGCTTGTTGGTACAGTTAGGTACAGCTAGCTAGCTACTCTACCAGCAGCATCCTAGTTATCCTAGCTAGTCGGTACAGCTAGGTAAGCTAGCTAGATACTCTACCAGCAGCATCCTAGTTATCCTATCTAGTCGGTACAGCTAGGTAAGCTAGCTAGCTACTCTACCAGCAGCATCCTAGTTATCCTAGCTAGGTAAGCTAGCTAGCTACTCTACCAGCAGCATCCTAGTTATCCTAGCTAGTCGGTACAGCTAGGTAAGCTAGCTAGCTACTCTACCAGTAGCATCCTAGTTATCCTAGCTAGTCGGTACAGCTAGGTAAGCTAGCTAGCTACTCTACCAGCAGCATCCTAGTTATCCTAGCTAGTCGGTACAGCTTGGTAAGCTAGCTAGATACTCTACCAGCAGCATCCTAGCTAGTCGGTACAGCTAGGTAAGCTAGCTAGCTACTCTACCAGCAGCATCCTAGTTATCCTAGCTAGTCGGTACAGCTAGGTAAGCTAGCTAGATACTCTACCAGCAGCATCCTAGTTATCCTATCTAGTCGGTACAGCTAGGTAAGCTAGCTAGCTACTCTACCAGCAGCATCCTAGTTATCCTAGCTAGGTAAGCTAGCTAGCTACTCTACCAGCAGCATCCTAGTTATCCTAGCTAGTCGGTACAGCTAGGTAAGCTAGCTAGCTACTCTACCAGTAGCATCCTAGTTATCCTAGCTAGTCGGTACAGCTAGGTAAGCTAGCTAGATACTCTACCAGCAGCATCCTAGCTAGTCGGTACAGCTAGGTAAGCTAGCTAGCTACTCTACCAGCAGCATCCTAGTTATCCTAGCTAGTCGGTACAGCTAGGTAAGCTAGCTAGATACTCTACCTGCAGCATCCTAGTTATCGTAGCTAGTCTTTACAGCTAGGTAAGTTAGCTAGCTACTCTACCAGCAGCATCCTAGTTATCCAAGCTAGTCGGTACAGCTCGGTAAGCTAGCTAGCTATTCTACCAGCAGCATCCTAGTTATCCTAGCTAGTCGGTACAGCTCGGTAAGCTAGCTAGCTAGCTACTCTACCAGCAGCATCCCAGTTATCCTATCCTCCCTCTCTCGTTGACTGATGCTGGCTACCTCTGTCCGGTTCTCCTCTCTTCACTAGATGGATGGTAACTTTAATGTTTAACCCCTCTGTGTCCAGGACCAAACTTTTGAATATTATTTTCAGGGCGCCTCAAGTAGGCTGGACATATTCCATTTTTAACAATGTTTTTTTTCTGATGAAAACTAGTTAATTACATGGAGCCCAATTTCATAACATTACCTTATGTCCCTAGTAAGTAGTTCATTCCATCCACAAGAAGGCGTAGTGCTGACACAAGCTTTTTGGCGGGGCTGAGAATCTCTACTTTTCTAGGCTACCGCAGGTTAGAGCGCTGGACTTGTAACCGAAAGGAAAGGTTGGTAGATTGAATCCCTGAGCTGACAAGGAAAAAAAAAATCTGTCTTTCTGCCACTGAACAAGGCAGTTAACCCACTGTTCCTAGGCCATCATTGTAAATAAGAATTTGTTCTTAACTGACTTGCCTAGTTAAATAAAGGTAAAATTATCTAATGTAAAAAACACTATTTCAAATGTTGCTACATACGACCGAATTGAGACGGTCGGTCACATTTGACTGTAAAACCTAGCAGTACTACTGATTTCTCTGACAGTGAGGCAGAGATATATTATTACTGTGTATGTAGCATTTAGAAAAAAAACATGATTATTTGTCTCTGAAATGAAACCATCAAGTGATAGATTTTAAACAAATACATGTCTGTCATTGAACAACCCCATGCCATGATTAGATTGTCATAATTACAGCCGTGTTGAAGAGACCAAACTGCAGCAGGTGAAATGTAGATACTCATCTTTTTAATATATAAGAGCAAAGTATCCACGGGAAAAAACAATAAACAACAACAAAAACAAACGACTAACAGGCTACGTACCAAAAGACTATCACTATCTAACAGTAGCCTATCACTATCTAGCAGTAGCCTATCACTATCTAACAGGAGCCTATCACTATCTAACAGGAGCCTATCACTATCTAACAGTAGCCTATCACTATCTAACAGGAGCCTATCACTATCTAACAGGAGCCTATCACTATCTAACAGGAGCCTATCACTATCTAGCAGTAGCCTATCACTATCTAGCAGTAGCCTATCACTATCTAGCAGTAGCCTATCACTATCTAGCAGTAGCCTATCACTATCTAACAGGAGCCTATCACTATCTAACAGGAGCCTATCACTATCTAACAGGAGCCTATCACTATCTAGCAGTAGCCTATCACTATCTAACAGGAGCCTATCACTATCTAACAGGAGCCTATCACTATCTAGCAGTAGCCTATCACTATCTAACAGGAGCCTATCACTATCTAACAGGAGCCTATCACTATCTAGCAGTAGCCTATCACTATCTAACAGGAGCCTATCACTATCTAGCAGTAGCCTAGCACTATCTAACAGGAGCCTATCACTATCTAACAGTAACCTATCACTCGTTTTTATGTTTAACTTTAAATCAGTTAACGGTGTATCAATGAAAATCTGATACAGAGTGGAATGTACTGTTGACCAACCCATATATTTCAGCAGGGAAGTGTTCCTCACACCATCATTTCAAATGGTAGGACATGTGTCCTGTTGAAGCTAACTGGCTGATGGTAGGACATGTGTCCTGTTGAAGCTAACTGGCTGATGGTAGGACATGTGTCCTGTTGAAGCTTACTGGCTGATGGTAGGACATGTGTCCTGTTGAAGCTTACTGGCTGATGGTAGGACATGTGTCCTGTTGAAGTAAACTGGCTGATGGTAGGACATGTGTCCTGTTAAAGCTAACTGGCTGATGGTAGGACATGTGTCCTGTTGAACCTTACTGGCTGATGGTAGGACATGTGTCCTGTTGAAGCTTACTGGCTGATGGTAGGACATGTGTCCTGTTGAAGCTTACTGGCTGATGGTAGGACATGTGTCCTGTTGAAGCTAACTGGCTGATGAAGTACAATAACCTAGTATGCCTATTTACAGCAGCATATTAGTAACGGTTGTTGCTGTGTTGAATGGACCAAACTGCAGACGGAATGTGGATACTCATCTTTTTAATATATACGAGCAAAGCATCCACAGGAAAAACAATAACTACTAACTACAGGCTAACAGGCTACATACAAACAAAAGACTAGCGGTGTTAGCACAACCACCCACAAACCCAAGTGACAAACATACTCCTAATTATATGACTCCCAATCAGGAACAATGATCACCAGCTGTCCCTGTTCGGGAGCCACACAGACCCACATAGAAATACAACACCCAGAACACACATACAGACATACTCTGCCACGTCCTGACCAAAACTACACAACACCCTCTGCTGGTCAGGACGTGACAGTACCCCCCCTAAAGGTGCATACCCCGAATGCACCTAAAAAAAGAAACCACAAAATCCCCCAAAACCACAAGAAAAACAAATACAAATACCCCCTAAACAATAAGGGAGGGAAGGGAGGGTGGCTGCCGTCAACAACGGCACTGTGCTACACCCTCCCTCCCCAACTATCCTGGAGGTGGCTCTGGTTCCGGCCTCCTGCCCTCCAGGTTGTAGGCAGACTCATTGGGGTCCGGGTTGTAGACAGGCTCAATCCGTTGTGGATCGTGGGCAGGTTCCTTCATTTCCACGCTGTAGGCAGACTCATTCAATACACAGTTAGTCACATTCAGTTCTGAGTCGCAGGTAGACTCCTTCAGTTCCGGGTCGCAGGCAGACTCCCTCGGTTCCGGGTCGCAGGCAGACTCCCTCGGTTCCGGGTCGCAGGCAGACTCCCTCGGTTCCGGGTCGCAGGCAGTCTCCCTCGGTTCCGGACTAGACACTGGTGCCGGATACTCTGGACTGCACACTGGTGCCGGATACTCTGGACTGCACACTGGTGCCGGATACTCTGGACTGCACACTGGTGCCGGATACTCTGGACTGCACACTGGTGCCGGATACTCTGGACTGCACACTGGTGCCGGGCTCTTGAGGCTGGGCCGACGCACTGGAAGCCTGGTGCGTGGGGCTGGTAGAGGTGGTACCAGGCTGAAGACACGCACCCTAGGGCTAGTGCGAGGAGCGGGAACAGGCTGAATAGGACTAGGCCAACTCATGGGAAGCTTGGTCCGGGTTGCTGGTACTGGTTGTGCCAGACTGGAGGAACTCACTTCTGAGATAGCACGAGAGGCAGGAACCGGATAGACTGGGCCATGGAGGCGCACAGGTGGCCGTGACCGCACCACCTGCACAACCCATCCTGGCTGGATGGAACTAACAGCCCTGTACGAGCGGGGTGCTGGTACAGGGCGAACTGGGCTGTGCAGGGGCCTGATGGTTGCCGTGCATAGAGCGGGAGTAGGGTAGCCTGGTCCTAGGAGGCGTACCGGCGACCAGACGCGCTGCGCAGGCATCCTCCTACCAGGCTGGATGCCCACTCTAGCACGGCATCTGCGAGGGGCTGGAATGGCGCGCACCGGACTGTGCGTGCGTATGGGCGAGAGAGTGCGCACCTCAGCGAAACACGGCGCCCTCCACTCCATACGCTCCTCCATGTACTCACGGGTAGCTGGCTTATGGCTCTTCCTAGGCCTAGCCAAACTACCCGTGTGCCCCCCCCAAAAAAATTATTGGGGGTGCATCTCCGGCTTCCTCGCCAGTCATGTACCCCGGTAGCGTTCCCGGTCCTCACCAGCCTTTCGCCACGGGCCCTCTCCGGCCAGAATCTGTTCCCAAGTCCATTTCTCACAAGTGTCCATGTCGAAGTCTATTTCCTCAGAATAGTCCATATATTCAGCGTCCTGCTCCCTTTTCCGCTGCTTGGTCTTGTTGTGGTGGGTGGTTCTGTCATAATTACAGCCATGTTGAAGAGACCAAACTGCAGTAAGTGAAATGTAGATACTCATCTTTTTAATATATAAGAGCAAAGTATCCACGGGGAAAAAACAATAAACAGAATGACTAATAACATGCTACGTACATCCCAAAAGACTAGCAGTGTCAGCACAACCACCCACAAACCCAAGTGACAAACATACTCCTAATTATATGACTCCCAATCAGGAACAACGATCACCAGCTGTCCCTGATCGGGAGCCATACAGACCCACATAGAAATACAACACCCAGAACACACATACACAGACATACTCTGCCACGTCCTAACCAAAACTACACAACACCCTCTGCTGGTCAGGACGTGACATAGATAGTGAAAAAACACACCAATCTCTTTCATAATTTCTTTAAACAATAAAAGCTAATTAAAGAACATTTCTGAAAATGGATATATAGCGTTTTGGAATGAACCTCTTCTTATGTTTCCCCATCTGAGCTCAGAGTAGATGAGAGATGTGATGTTTGTCTCTGTTGTGTTGAAGCCCAATCAAGCAGGAGAGACCAGCCTCCCCTGTACCCAGCTGTGTGTCCATGAAGAGTGACCGGTCTATGCTGCAACCTATAGCGTTTAGAGAGGGAGACTTTTCTACTGAACAAAGGTAAGAAGAACTCATGGGTCATGGTCAGTGAGTTAAAAAACACTCTCTCTAGTCATTTCTCCCATTTCTCCCATTATTTTTGTTGTTTTCATAATCCATCGGCTAATCCTTTTGTCCATTTTCATAGTCCTAAAACAATATTAAACAAACACAACATTCCCTCCCTGTGTGTGTGTGTGAGACAAACAGTGACACATTTTATTATTATTATTATTGACAGTTACCATGGAGATGAAATGTCACAACTACATGTTCATGTGATGCATTAAATCACCTGACAGTTTCTATGTCTGTTAGTAAATATTTTATTTCTCAAAGAGATAATGAACACATGAGAACAATTGACATTAAAGAATTACTGTGTTAACCACAACCAACATGCTGGATCTCTGTTTAGTTGTCACTGTGTTAACCACAACCAACATGCTGGATCTCTGTTTAGTTGTTACTGTGTTAACCACAACCAATATGCTGGATCTCTGTTTAGTTGTCACTGTGTTGACCACAACCAACATGCTGGATCTCTGTTTAGTTGTCACTGTGTTAACCACAACCAACATGCTGGATCTCTGTTTAGTTGTCACTGTGTTAACCCCAACCAACATGCTGGATCTCTGTTTAGTTGTCACTGTGTTAACCACAACCAACATGCTGGATCTCTGTTTAGTTGTCACTGTGTTGACCACAACCAACATGCTGGATCTCTGTTTAGTTGTCACTGTGTTGACCACAACCAACATGCTGGATCTCTGTTTAGTTGTCACTGTGTTAACCACAACCAACATGCTGGATCGCTGTTTAGTTGTCACTGTGTTAACCACAACCAACATGCTGGATCTCTGTTTAGTTGTCACTGTGTTAACCACAACCAACATGCTGGATCTCTGTTTAGTTGTTACTGTGTTAACCACAACCAACATGTTAGATCAATGTTTAGTTGTCACTGTGTTAACCACAACCAACATGTTAGATCTCTGTTTAGTTGTCACTGTGTTAACCACAACCAACATGCTGGATCTCTGTTTAGTTGTCACTGTGTAAACCACAACCAACATGCTGGATCTCTGTTTAGTTGTCACTGTGTTAACCACAACCAACATGCTGGATCTCTGTTTAGTTGTCACTGTGTTAACCACAACCAACATGCTGGATCTCTGTTTAGTTGTCACTGTGTTAACCACAACCAACATGCTGGATCTCTGTTTAGTTGTCACTGTGTTAACCACAACCAACATGCTGGATCTCTGTTTAGTTGTCACTGTGTTAACCACAACCAACATGCTGGATCTCTGTTTAGTTGTCACTGTGTTAACCAACATGCTGGATCTCTGTTTAGTTGTCACTGTGTTAACCAACATGCTGGATCTCTGTTTAGTTGTCACTGTGTTAACCACAACCAACATGCTGGATCTCTGTTTAGTTGTCACTGTGTTGACCACAACCAACATGTTGGATCTCTGTTTAGTTGTCACTGTGTTAACCACAACCAACATGCTGGATCTCTGTTTAGTTGTCACTGTGTTAACCAACATGCTGGATCTCTGTTTAGTTGTCACTGTGTTAACCACAACCAACATGCTGGATCTCTGTTTAGTTGTTACTGTGTTAACCACAACCAACATGCTGGATCTCTGTTTAGTTGTCACTGTGTTAACCACAACCAACATGCTGGATCTCTGTTTAGGGGTCAGTGTTCTAAAATGAGTCTCTCTGGGGAACATGAGACCAAAGCTAAGAGGTGAGACAACAATACTGTTTCAGAATGTATTACGTTTATTTCCAATATTTCCACAATTTTTATCACATTTGTGTTTTTTCAATATCAAGTGTGACATTTTAACCTGGAAATTACAAACTTTAGAAGCCTTTTTAAACCTCAAATACACTACCATTTTGCATTTTCTGCTGTGCAGGAACATTTCTGACACAATAGATTATCAAATTAATATACGGCAACTTTACTGTAAGTCTCTCTGGGGACGGTTTCCTGAAAGTGATGGCATTTAGGCTTACAGGTGTTTTAAAGATGTATCTTTCCTACAATGGCCGAAGAAATAACATGAGTTTCCTAAAACAGAGAATGGTCGCTATGTGCGTCGTTGGAGCATGTGTCGATACTGATAACCTCAGTCAGAGTTCATATCCTCAGTCAGACCAGTAGAAACTGGATCAGCAGCACAACAAGGTATCACGTCTGGTGAACAGGTCAGAGTTCATATCCTCAGTCAGACCAGTAGAAACTGGATCAGCAGCACTACAAGGTATCACATCTGGTGAACAGGTCAGAGTTCATATCCTCAGTCAGACCAGTAGAAACTGGATCAGCAGCACTACAAGTTATCATGTCTGGTGGACAGGTCAGAGTTCATATCCTCAGTCAGACCAGTAGAAACTGGATCAGCAGCACTACAAGGTATCACGTCTGGTGGAGCATGTATCAATTCTGATAGGATGGAAAGAAAGGGAGCGCTGCTCTCAGATCAGTTTTCTCCATTCAAATCTTTACTTAACATTATAATTATTTCACAATACTGATGAAGGATCAGCTTCTAGACAATAAAAGTACTTACAGCAATTACACAGTACAAGTAATTACAGCAGTTACACAAAAGTAATTACAGCAATCACACAATAAAATGAATACAGCAATTACACAATAAATGTAATTACTGCAATCACACAATTAAAGTTACAACCCTTTTTGTGGCTATAAACATCCCTTTGTTATGGTTCTTTATAGAACCTTTATGGAGGATAGTTCTATAAACATCCCTTTGTTATGGTTCTTTATAGAACCTTTATGGAGGATAGTTCTATAAACATCCCTTTGTTATGGTTCTTTATAGAACCTTTATGGAGGATAGTTCTATAAACATCCCTTTGTTATGGTTCTTTATAGAACCTTTATGGAGGATAGTTCTATAAACATCCCTTTGTTATGGTTCTTTATAGAACCTTTATGGAGGATAGTTCTATAAACATCCCTTTGTTATGGTTCTTTATAGAACCTTTATGGAGGATAGTTCTATAAACATCCCTTTGTTATGGTTCTTTATAGAACCTTTATGGAGGTCAATCTCAAAGGTTCTTTATAGATTATTTTGAAGAACCTGACATTTGTTTTGCATTCTGGTTAGCCATAATATATTGTTAACATTCCATAGGTGTTATTATCGTGTTTAAATGTAACATTTTAGTCATTTAGCAGACACTCTGATCCATAGCAACTAGGGTTAAGTGCATTGCTCAAGGGCACATCAAAAGATTTGTCATCTAGTCAGCTCGGGGATTTAAACCAGCGACCTTTCAGTTACTGCCCCAATGCTCTTAACTCTAGGCTACCTGCCGTGACGAGATGAATCAGATGTGCTAGCTCTCAAACTGCTGGGGGTCACTGCAGTGATGTTGAAACAAAGCTTCCTGTCAAGGTATGCGTGAAGGGCTGTAGGAAGTCAGGCGCAGGAGAGCAGATAGTTGGTGGCAAAACGGAGCCTTTTATTTGGCGAACCAAAAGCACACGGCACAAACGAACAGGAAAATACAAATATGGGTTGAACATAACCCAGCGCAACCAGCCTAACGTGCACGTACATGAACAGATAAACAATACCACACAAAGACATGGGGGAAACAGAGGGTTAAATACACAACACATAATGAGGGAAATGAGAACCAGGTGTGTGGGAAAACGAGACAAAACAAATGAAAAATGGATCGGCGATGGCTAGAAGACCGGCGACGTCGACCGCCGAACAAGGAGAGGCATCGACTTCGGCAGAAGTCGTGACACTTCCTGAAGCATTGAGGCTTTCCAGCCAACTGTGTCAAATAGGTTTATTACTCAGAGCTTCATTATTCGTACACAATGCACATTAGTTATATCTTCTGGGCAGCAATAAATAGCAGAGTGTGATTATCAGATAGAGGTATTTTTTTGTCCATAGATTTCATCAAAACTCTGTCTATGAACACAGTATACTGTTCCCAGCTGTCTGTCTATGAACACAGTATACTGTTCCCAGCTGTCTGTCTGTCTATGAACACAGTATACTGTTCCCAGCTGTCTGTCTATGAACACAGTATACTGTTCCCAGCTGTCTGTCTATGAACACAGTATACTGTTCCCAGCTGTCTGTCTGTCTATGAACACAGTATACTGTTCCCAGCTGTCTGTCTATGAACACAGTATACTGTTCCCAGCTGTCTGTCTATGAACAGAGTATACTGTTCCCAGCTGTCTGTCTGTCTATGAACACAGTATACTGTTCCCAGCTGTCTGTCTATGAACACAGTATACTGTTCCCAGCTGTCTGTCTATGAACACAGTATACTGTTCCCAGCTGTCTGTCTGTCTATGAACACAGTATACTGTTCCCAGCTGTCTGTCTGTCTATGAACACAGTATACTGTTCCCAGCTGTCTGTCTGTCTATGAACACAGTATACTGTTCCCAGCTGTCTGTCTGTCTATGAACACAGTATACTGTTCCCAGCTGTCTGTCTGTCTATGAACACAGTATACTGTTCCCAGCTGTCTGTCTATGAACACAGTATACTGTTCCCAGCTGTCTGTCTATGAACACAGTATACTGTTCCCAGCTGTCTGTCTATGAACACAGTATACTGTTCCCAGCTGTCTGTCTGTCTATGAACACAGTATACTGTTCCCAGCTGTCTGTCTATGAACACAGTATACTGTTCCCAGCTGTCTGTCTATGAACACAGTATACTGTTCCCAGCTGTCTGTCTGTCTATGAACACAGTATACTGTTCCCAGCTGTCTGTCTGTCTATGAACACAGTATACTGTTCCCAGCTGTCTGTCTGTCTATGAACACAGTATACTGTTCCCAGCTGTCTGTCTGTCTATGAACACAGTATACTGTTCCCAGCTGTCTGTCTGTCTATGAACACAGTATACTGTTCCCAGCTGTCTGTCTATGAACACAGTATACTGTTCCCAGCTGTCTGTCTGTCTATGAACACAGTATACTGTTCCCAGCTGTCTGTCTATGAACACAGTATACTGTTCCCAGCTGTCTGTCTGTCTATGAACACAGTATACTGTTCCCAGCTGTCTGTCTATGAACACAGTATACTGTTCCCAGCTGTCTGTCTATGAACACAGTATACTGTTCCCAGCTGTCTGTCTGTCTATGAACACAGTATACTGTTCCCAGCTGTCTGTCTATGAACACAGTATACTGTTCCCAGCTGTCTGTCTGTCTATGAACACAGTATACTGTTCCCAGCTGTCTGTCTATGAACACAGTATACTGTTCCCAGCTGTCTGTCTGTCTATGAACACAGTATACTGTTCCCAGCTGTCTGTCTATGAACACAGTATACTGTTCCCAGCTGTCTGTCTGTCTATGAACACAGTATACTGTTCCCAGCTGTCTGTCTATGAACACAGTATACTGTTCCCAGCTGTCTGTCTATGAACACAGTATACTGTTCCCAGCTGTCTGTCTGTCTATGAACACAGTATACTGTTCCCAGCTGTCTGTCTGTCTATGAACACAGTATACTGTTCCCAGCTGTCTGTCTATGAACACAGTATACTGTTCCCAGCTGTCTGTCTATGAACACAGTATACTGTTCCCAGCTGTCTGTCTATGAACACAGTATACTGTTCCCAGCTGTCTGTCTGTCTATGAACACAGTATACTGTTCCCAGCTGTCTGTCTATGAACACAGTATACTGTTCCCAGCTGTCTGTCTGTCTATGAACACAGTATACTGTTCCCAGCTGTCTGTCTATGAACACAGTATACTGTTCCCAGCTGTCTGTCTGTCTATGAACACAGTATACTGTTCCCAGCTGTCTGTCTGTCTATGAACACAGTATACTGTTCCCAGCTGTCTGTCTATGAACACAGTATACTGTTCCCAGCTGTCTGTCTATGAACACAGTATACTGTTCCCAGCTGTCTGTCTGTCTATGAACACAGTATACTGTTCCCAGCTGTCTGTCTATGAACACAGTATACTGTTCCCAGCTGTCTGTCTGTCTATGAACACAGTATACTGTTCCCAGCTGTCTGTCTATGAACACAGTATACTGTTCCCAGCTGTCTGTCTGTCTATGAACAGAGTATACTGTTCCCAGCTGTCTGTCTGTCTATGAACACAGTATACTGTTCCCAGCTGTCTGTCTATGAACACAGTATACTGTTCCCAGCTGTCTGTCTGTCTATGAACAGAGTATACTGTTCCCAGCTGTCTGTCTATGAACACAGTATACTGTTCCCAGCTGTCTGTCTATGAACACAGTATACTGTTCCCAGCTGTCTGTCTATGAACACAGTATACTGTTCCCAGCTGTCTGTCTGTCTATGAACACAGTATACTGTTCCCAGCTGTCTGTCTGTCTATGAACACAGTATACTGTTCCCAGCTGTCTGTCTGTCTATGAACACAGTATACTGTTCCCAGCTGTCTGTCTGTCTATGAACACAGTATACTGTTCCCAGCTGTCTGTCTATGAACACAGTATACTGTTCCCAGCTGTCTGTCTGTCTATGAACACAGTATACTGTTCCCAGCTGTCTGTCTATGAACACAGTATACTGTTCCCAGCTGTCTGTCTGTCTATGAACACAGTATACTGTTCCCAGCTGTCTGTCTGTCTATGAACACAGTATACTGTTCCCAGCTGTCTGTCTATGAACACAGTATACTGTTCCCAGCTGTCTGTCTATGAACACAGTATACTGTTCCCAGCTGTCTGTCTGTCTATGAACACAGTATACTGTTCCCAGCTGTCTGTCTATGAACACAGTATACTGTTCCCAGCTGTCTGTCTGTCTATGAACACAGTATACTGTTCCCAGCTGTCTGTCTATGAACACAGTATACTGTTCCCAGCTGTCTGTCTGTCTATGAACAGAGTATACTGTTCCCAGCTGTCTGTCTGTCTATGAACACAGTATACTGTTCCCAGCTGTCTGTCTATGAACACAGTATACTGTTCCCAGCTGTCTGTCTGTCTATGAACACAGTATACTGTTCCCAGCTGTCTGTCTATGAACACAGTATACTGTTCCCAGCTGTCTGTCTATGAACACAGTATACTGTTCCCAGCTGTCTGTCTATGAACACAGTATACTGTTCCCAGCTGTCTGTCTGTCTATGAACACAGTATACTGTTCCCAGCTGTCTGTCTGTCTATGAACACAGTATACTGTTCCCAGCTGTCTGTCTGTCTATGAACACAGTATACTGTTCCCAGCTGTCTGTCTATGAACACAGTATACTGTTCCCAGCTGTCTGTCTATGAACACAGTATACTGTTCCCAGCTGTCTGTCTATGAACACAGTATACTGTTCCCAGCTGTCTGTCTGTCTATGAACACAGTATACTGTTCCCAGCTGTCTGTCTATGAACACAGTATACTGTTCCCAGCTGTCTGTCTGTCTATGAACACAGTATACTGTTCCCAGCTGTCTGTCTATGAACACAGTATACTGTTCCCAGCTGTCTGTCTGTCTATGAACACAGTATACTGTTCCCAGCTGTCTGTCTATGAACACAGTATACTGTTCCCAGCTGTCTGTCTGTCTATGAACACAGTATACTGTTCCCAGCTGTCTGTCTATGAACACAGTATACTGTTCCCAGCTGTCTGTCTGTCTATGAACACAGTATACTGTTCCCAGCTGTCTGTCTGTCTATGAACACAGTATACTGTTCCCAGCTGTCTGTCTATGAACACAGTATACTGTTCCCAGCTGTCTGTCTATGAACACAGTATACTGTTCCCAGCTGTCTGTCTATGAACACAGTATACTGTTCCCAGCTGTCTGTCTATGAACACAGTATACTGTTCCCAGCTGTCTGTCTATGAACACAGTATACTGTTCCCAGCTGTCTGTCTATGAACACAGTATACTGTTCCCAGCTGTCTGTCTATGAACACAGTATACTGTTCCCAGCTGTCTGTCTGTCTATGAACACAGTATACTGTTCCCAGCTGTCTGTCTGTCTATGAACACAGTATACTGTTCCCAGCTGTCTGTCTATGAACACAGTATACTGTTCCCAGCTGTCTGTCTATGAACACAGTATACTGTTCCCAGCTGTCTGTCTATGAACACAGTATACTGTTCCCAGCTGTCTGTCTGTCTATGAACACAGTATACTGTTCCCAGCTGTCTGTCTGTCTATGAACACAGTATACTGTTCCCAGCTGTCTGTCTATGAACACAGTATACTGTTCCCAGCTGTCTGTCTGTCTATGAACAGAGTATACTGTTCCCAGCTGTCTGTCTGTCTATGAACACAGTATACTGTTCCCAGCTGTCTGTCTGTCTATGAACACAGTATACTGTTCCCAGCTGTCTGTCTATGAACACAGTATACTGTTCCCAGCTGTCTGTCTATGAACACAGTATACTGTTCCCAGCTGTCTGTCTATGAACACAGTATACTGTTCCCAGCTGTCTGTCTGTCTATGAACACAGTATACTGTTCCCAGCTGTCTGTCTATGAACACAGTATACTGTTCCCAGCTGTCTGTCTGTCTATGAACAGAGTATACTGTTCCCAGCTGTCTGTCTATGAACACAGTATACTGTTCCCAGCTGTCTGTCTGTCTATGAACACAGTATACTGTTCCCAGCTGTCTGTCTATGAACACAGTATACTGTTCCCAGCTGTCTGTCTGTCTATGAACACAGTATACTGTTCCCAGCTGTCTGTCTATGAACACAGTATACTGTTCCCAGCTGTCTGTCTGTCTATGAACAGAGTATACTGTTCCCAGCTGTCTGTCTGTCTATGAACACAGTATACTGTTCCCAGCTGTCTGTCTATGAACACAGTATACTGTTCCCAGCTGTCTGTCTATGAACACAGTATACTGTTCCCAGCTGTCTGTCTATGAACACAGTATACTGTTCCCAGCTGTCTGTCTATGAACACAGTATACTGTTCCCAGCTGTCTGTCTATGAACACAGTATACTGTTCCCAGCTGTCTGTCTATGAACACAGTATACTGTTCCCAGCTGTCTGTCTATGAACACAGTATACTGTTCCCAGCTGTCTGTCTGTCTATGAACACAGTATACTGTTCCCAGCTGTCTGTCTGTCTATGAACACAGTATACTGTTCCCAGCTGTCTGTCTATGAACACAGTATACTGTTCCCAGCTGTCTGTCTATGAACACAGTATACTGTTCCCAGCTGTCTGTCTATGAACACAGTATACTGTTCCCAGCTGTCTGTCTGTCTATGAACACAGTATACTGTTCCCAGCTGTCTGTCTGTCTATGAACACAGTATACTGTTCCCAGCTGTCTGTCTATGAACACAGTATACTGTTCCCAGCTGTCTGTCTGTCTATGAACACAGTATACTGTTCCCAGCTGTCTGTCTATGAACACAGTATACTGTTCCCAGCTGTCTGTCTATGAACACAGTATACTGTTCCCAGCTGTCTGTCTATGAACACAGTATACTGTTCCCAGCTGTCTGTCTGTCTATGAACACAGTATACTGTTCCCAGCTGTCTGTCTATGAACACAGTATACTGTTCCCAGCTGTCTGTCTATGAACACAGTATACTGTTCCCAGCTGTCTGTCTGTCTATGAACACAGTATACTGTTCCCAGCTGTCTGTCTATGAACACAGTATACTGTTCCCAGCTGTCTGTCTGTCTATGAACACAGTATACTGTTCCCAGCTGTCTGTCTATGAACACAGTATACTGTTCCCAGCTGTCTGTCTGTCTATGAACACAGTATACTGTTCCCAGCTGTCTGTCTATGAACACAGTATACTGTTCCCAGCTGTCTGTCTATGAACACAGTATACTGTTCCCAGCTGTCTGTCTATGAACACAGTATACTGTTCCCAGCTGTCTGTCTGTCTATGAACACAGTATACTGTTCCCAGCTGTCTGTCTATGAACACAGTATACTGTTCCCAGCTGTCTGTCTATGAACACAGTATACTGTTCCCAGCTGTCTGTCTGTCTATGAACACAGTATACTGTTCCCAGCTGTCTGTCTGTCTATGAACACAGTATACTGTTCCCAGCTGTCTGTCTGTCTATGAACACAGTATACTGTTCCCAGCTGTCTGTCTGTCTATGAACACAGTATACTGTTCCCAGCTGTCTGTCTGTCTATGAACACAGTATACTGTTCCCAGCTGTCTGTCTATGAACACAGTATACTGTTCCCAGCTGTCTGTCTATGAACACAGTATACTGTTCCCAGCTGTCTGTCTATGAACACAGTATACTGTTCCCAGCTGTCTGTCTGTCTATGAACACAGTATACTGTTCCCAGCTGTCTGTCTATGAACACAGTATACTGTTCCCAGCTGTCTGTCTATGAACACAGTATACTGTTCCCAGCTGTCTGTCTGTCTATGAACACAGTATACTGTTCCCAGCTGTCTGTCTGTCTATGAACACAGTATACTGTTCCCAGCTGTCTGTCTGTCTATGAACACAGTATACTGTTCCCAGCTGTCTGTCTGTCTATGAACACAGTATACTGTTCCCAGCTGTCTGTCTGTCTATGAACACAGTATACTGTTCCCAGCTGTCTGTCTATGAACACAGTATACTGTTCCCAGCTGTCTGTCTGTCTATGAACACAGTATACTGTTCCCAGCTGTCTGTCTATGAACACAGTATACTGTTCCCAGCTGTCTGTCTGTCTATGAACACAGTATACTGTTCCCAGCTGTCTGTCTATGAACACAGTATACTGTTCCCAGCTGTCTGTCTATGAACACAGTATACTGTTCCCAGCTGTCTGTCTGTCTATGAACACAGTATACTGTTCCCAGCTGTCTGTCTATGAACACAGTATACTGTTCCCAGCTGTCTGTCTGTCTATGAACACAGTATACTGTTCCCAGCTGTCTGTCTATGAACACAGTATACTGTTCCCAGCTGTCTGTCTGTCTATGAACACAGTATACTGTTCCCAGCTGTCTGTCTATGAACACAGTATACTGTTCCCAGCTGTCTGTCTGTCTATGAACACAGTATACTGTTCCCAGCTGTCTGTCTATGAACACAGTATACTGTTCCCAGCTGTCTGTCTATGAACACAGTATACTGTTCCCAGCTGTCTGTCTGTCTATGAACACAGTATACTGTTCCCAGCTGTCTGTCTGTCTATGAACACAGTATACTGTTCCCAGCTGTCTGTCTATGAACACAGTATACTGTTCCCAGCTGTCTGTCTATGAACACAGTATACTGTTCCCAGCTGTCTGTCTATGAACACAGTATACTGTTCCCAGCTGTCTGTCTGTCTATGAACACAGTATACTGTTCCCAGCTGTCTGTCTATGAACACAGTATACTGTTCCCAGCTGTCTGTCTGTCTATGAACACAGTATACTGTTCCCAGCTGTCTGTCTATGAACACAGTATACTGTTCCCAGCTGTCTGTCTGTCTATGAACACAGTATACTGTTCCCAGCTGTCTGTCTGTCTATGAACACAGTATACTGTTCCCAGCTGTCTGTCTATGAACACAGTATACTGTTCCCAGCTGTCTGTCTATGAACACAGTATACTGTTCCCAGCTGTCTGTCTGTCTATGAACACAGTATACTGTTCCCAGCTGTCTGTCTGTCTATGAACACAGTATACTGTTCCCAGCTGTCTGTCTATGAACACAGTATACTGTTCCCAGCTGTCTGTCTATGAACACAGTATACTGTTCCCAGCTGTCTGTCTGTCTATGAACACAGTATACTGTTCCCAGCTGTCTGTCTATGAACACAGTATACTGTTCCCAGCTGTCTGTCTGTCTATGAACAGAGTATACTGTTCCCAGCTGTCTGTCTATGAACACAGTATACTGTTCCCAGCTGTCTGTCTGTCTATGAACACAGTATACTGTTCCCAGCTGTCTGTCTGTCTATGAACACAGTATACTGTTCCCAGCTGTCTGTCTATGAACACAGTATACTGTTCCCAGCTGTCTGTCTGTCTATGAACACAGTATACTGTTCCCAGCTGTCTGTCTATGAACACAGTATACTGTTCCCAGCTGTCTGTCTATGAACACAGTATACTGTTCCCAGCTGTCTGTCTATGAACACAGTATACTGTTCCCAGCTGTCTGTCTGTCTATGAACACAGTATACTGTTCCCAGCTGTCTGTCTGTCTATGAACAGAGTATACTGTTCCCAGCTGTCTGTCTGTCTATGAACACAGTATACTGTTCCCAGCTGTCTGTCTATGAACACAGTATACTGTTCCCAGCTGTCTGTCTATGAACACAGTATACTGTTCCCAGCTGTCTGTCTATGAACAGAGTATACTGTTCCCAGCTGTCTGTCTGTCTATGAACACAGTATACTGTTCCCAGCTGTCTGTCTATGAACACAGTATACTGTTCCCAGCTGTCTGTCTGTCTATGAACACAGTATACTGTTCCCAGCTGTCTGTCTATGAACACAGTATACTGTTCCCAGCTGTCTGTCTGTCTATGAACACAGTATACTGTTCCCAGCTGTCTGTCTATGAACACAGTATACTGTTCCCAGCTGTCTGTCTATGAACACAGTATACTGTTCCCAGCTGTCTGTCTGTCTATGAACACAGTATACTGTTCCCAGCTGTCTGTCTATGAACACAGTATACTGTTCCCAGCTGTCTGTCTGTCTATGAACACAGTATACTGTTCCCAGCTGTCTGTCTATGAACACAGTATACTGTTCCCAGCTGTCTGTCTATGAACACAGTATACTGTTCCCAGCTGTCTGTCTATGAACACAGTATACTGTTCCCAGCTGTCTGTCTGTCTATGAACACAGTATACTGTTCCCAGCTGTCTGTCTGTCTATGAACAGTGATTTCTCCATGGATCATCCTGTCAACTCCAATGGTGGTGGATCAGTTACCTTTGACCTGTCACTAGTCAGAATAATATTAATAGTGAAGAGGAGAATCTTCAAGATGTCATATAGATATGTTTTGTAATGTGTAGTTTGTTTGAACTAAGTTTATTAGAGGAATTACTGCCCCCTCTTTTATCTCTGTAGGGGATGGTCTACTCTGTTAGAGGATCAGTATCTCTCTCTCCTTTATCTCTGTAGGGGATGGTCTACTCTGTTAGAGGATCAGTAGTAACATCTAGAAGTCTCTCTCTCTCTTTTATCTCTGTAGGGGATGGTCTACTCTGTTAGAGGATCAGTATCTCTCTCTCCTTTATCTCTGTAGGGGATGGTCTACTCTGTTAGAGGATCAGTAGTAACATCTAGAAGTCTCTCTCTCTCCTTTATCTCTGTAGTGGATGGTCTACTCTGTTAGAGGATCAGTATCTCTCTCTCCTTTATCTCTGTAGGGGATGGTCTACTCTGTTAGAGGATGAGTAGTAACATCTACACTCTCTCCTTTATCTCTGTAGTGGATGGTCTACTATGTTAGAGGATCAGTCCAGGTGTGCAGTGTGTCAGCAGGTTCTGAGGGATCCAGTCTCTACCACCTGTGGACACAGGTTCTGCAGACAGTGCATCACCAGATACTGGGAGAAACCTGCTCCTTCAGGAGACTATGACTGTCCTCAGTGTAGAAAGAGATCCAGAACACTTCCTGTACTACAGCACCTGAGGGAACCCAATGATGCAAGAGGCTTTGAAAAAAGTAAGACCACTTGCAGACCTGTGCTAAGTCAATACCTCAATTTGATTAAGTGTTAACTACAATAATATAAGTTACTGTAGTTGTGGAAGGCCCACATTTCATCCTGTCAATGAATGTGTCTGATAACACCCTATTTCCTCTTCCCTTGTAGTGGATGACAGCCTGCAGAAAGCTATAGTAAATCATAAAGACAGTCTGATAAGGAGGTATGAATGTGTAATAGAAGGCATCGAAACAGCAGGGAACCAAACTCCCCTCAACAGGATTTACACAGAGCTCTACATCACAGAAGGCGAGAGTGAAGGGGTTAACAATGAACATGAGGTGTGGCAGCTAGAGACAGCACCCAGGACACCAACCTCACATGACACAGTAATCCACTGCAATGACATCTTTAAACCCTTACCTGGCCAAGAGAGAAGCATCAGAACTGTGCTGACGAAGGGCATCGCTGGCATCGGAAAAACAGTCTCTGTGCAGAAGTTCATCCTAGACTGGGCTGAAGGGAAGGCAAACCAAGATGTGGATATCATATTTGTGCTTCCTTTCCGGGAGCTGAACTTGATCAAAGATCGTCAGTACAGTCTTCTCAGACTTTTAAATGACTTCCACACAGAACTAGACATAGGCAATGCAAAGAAACTCACTGCCTGTAAAGCTATGTTCATCTTTGATGGTTTGGATGAAAGCAGACTTCCATTGGATTTCCAGCACAATGAAAAGGTGTCTGATGTCACCCAGACATCATCTGTTGATGTTCTGCTGACAAACCTCATCAAGGGGAATCTGCTTCCCTCTGCTCTCCTATGGATAACCTCCCGACCAGCAGCAACCAATCAGATCCCCCCTCAGTGTGTTGACCAGGTGACAGAAGTACGAGGATTCAGTGACCCACAGAAGGAGGAGTACTTCAGGAAGAGATTCAGTGATGAGGACCTGGCCAACAGAATCATCTCACACATAAAGACATCAAGGAGCCTCCACATCATGTGCCACATGCCGGTGTTCTGTTGGATTTCTGCAATAGTCCTTGAACACATGTTGAGTACAGACAAAAGAATAGAGATGCCCACGACTCTGACTGAGATGTTCACACACTTCGTGCTCATTCAGACCAGCCTGAAGAACCAGAAGCATCATGGAAGAGATGAGATGGAACAAGAGGAGCTCATGGAGTCAGATAAGGAAATTCTTCTGAAGCTGGGGAGGCTGGCGTTTGAAAATCTGGAGAAGGGTAATCTCATGTTCTATGAAGAAGACCTGAACATTTGCGGCATTGATGTCAAAGAAGCATCACTGTACTCAGGAGTGTGCACACACATCTTTAAAGAAGAGTCTGTGTTATTTCAGAGAGTGGTGTACTGCTTTGTACATCTAAGCATTCAGGAGTTTCTCTCAGCTGTCTACATGTACCATTGTTACACAAGCAAGAACATGGATGCACTGAAGCCCTTCTTCAAGAGAAAGTCTGAAGAGCTAACCTTGCATGAGCTGCTGAAGAGTACCGTGGATAAAGCCTTGGAGAGTAAGAATGGACACCTGGACCTTTTTGTTCGCTTCCTTCATGGCATGTCAGTGGAGTCCAATCAGAAACTCCTACAAGGTCTGGTAACACAGACAGAAAGCAGTCCAGAGAGCGTCCAGAAAACAATCCGATCCCTTAAGGTGATGCAGAGGAAGAACATCTCCCCTGAGAGGTGGATTAATCTCTTCCACTGTCTGATAGAGATGAAAGACCATTCAGTACAGGAGGAAATCCAAGAGTACTTGAGGTCAGAGAAAAGATCGATAAACCTCACACTTGCTCAGTGTTCAGCGCTGGCCTACATGCTGCAGATATCAGAGGAGGTTATGGATGTGTTTGACCTAAAAGAATACAAGACAACACAGGAGGGTCGTAGGAGACTGCTCCCAGCTGTGAGGTGCCGCAGAAAGGCTCTGTAAGTACTCAAACTTACTGTATGTGGGAAGAGCAGTATTTTTATTAGCTGAAACTCTTGAACATAATATAATACAAACTGATCAGAAAGCAATGCACTGGGGACATATTAGTCGGGCAGGTGTAACAGTGTAAGCAGGGGAAGCTAAGCATAACATTTTATTACAACCTGTCTCTCATGGTATTTATTCTATGTTGACAGACTCAATGGCTGTAAACTCACAGACACAACCTGTGAAGTTTTGGCCATAGTTCTCAGCTCAAACTCCTCATATCTGAGAGAGCTGGATCTGAGTAACAATGACCTGAAGGATTCAGGAGTGAAGCTGCTCTCTGCTGGACTGGGGAATCCCCACTGTAAACTGGAGACTCTGAGGTCAGTATTCCTGTAGTTGGTCAACAAGTGATAACTGTTCACCAGATCCACATGTGTTTACCAGGCACACATAGTCCACACCATATGTGTTTAGACAGTGAAGCTTACGGTTTTTAATTTGGTGAGCAAATCCATGTGTTTCTAATAAGAGTTTGTCACCTTAATTTAATGACTAGCGGATAGCGGGTGAGGTGGCTTTGGGTTTAAACAGCAGGGGTTGCTGGGATAGCTCTTTAGTTTAGAGTTTGGTACTATTGGGAATAATATTTTCTTCACAATCTAGTCGACCAATTTGCTTTCCCTAGAAAAATGCACCTATAATTTTTCATTTACCAAATAAAAAACAGAAGTTATTTGAGTTTCTATGAAATGTTTTATTCTGTCGATGGTTTTGCCACAAAGTCTAGCGATATCAGAACATTTTCCCACTTGTCTGGTCACATGCACTCTAGCCAACGACTGGCAGATACAGTGCAGAGGGTTCATGAGATTATTTTTTAAGATCAAGTTCATCACTGTGCACTTTCACAAACCTGTGAAGTTAATCATAATTTATTTAATCTGTAGCCTAATAAACTGCATGATTTTCCAAGTCCTAGTGTGAGTTAATGTGGCTGCAGTTTATTTCGACATGATGGTTATTCTAGCCAGGGGCGCAACTTTGGTTTTGGAAGTGGTGGGGGGAGGGGTATAATCCAGTTGGATAAACACTCCAAACAGCCTACCCGACAACTCGGAGGCGTCCACATGGTCCTAAAGCACACTGTTGCCTCGTTTTTAACCCCATTCCAATGATAAAACTGGGGGGGTACAAAAATGCAATTTCAGAATGTGGGTGGGACATGTCCCCCCGTCCCCAGTGAAAATTGCACCCCTGATTCTAGCAACATTTGCGCAACAAAGCGTGTCCACTGCCATTGGTCCCATGTGCTATTTTACTGGCAAACATTATCCACCCCTGTCTAGAGTAAATTATTTTGTCGACATTTAGGAAAATTTACGACAAATATCCCACTGGGCATTGGCGCCAGTTCAATGTCTAGTTTTGATTTACATTTAGCTGAATTCTCAACTAACCGTAAATTCAACATGAAATGAATAGCAAATGTCACCATGTCATTGGATTTAGGTTAAACGTTGGGTTAAAAAAATACAAAATGCCCTTACTTTGATGACTTTTTGCGAATCCATTCAGTTTTCCACGTTGATTCAATGTCATCCCATTGATCAATCAGTTTTTACCCAGTGGGATGCTATTTCCATCTAGCATTTCATTACTGTTTTATCAGAAATGTACTTTACTTGAATACAAATGGTTGGATAGAAACAAGGTTATTGGCTGACTTGATTTTCTATCAGCTGAAAACTCTTGAAGAAATGTTTATATAAAAAACAATTAGAGAAAACAATGAGCCATGTATGCACAGTGTACACATTAGTTGTGTCTGGGTAATAGTGTAAGCTAAGCATAGCATTATAATCAGTGGAGGGTAAACGCAAGTAAATGCAGTTTACACATCTTTTTCATTTTGCATGAGCATTTATGCATCTTTTGTGGGAAAATGTATTGAAGTATATGGGCAGCTTTACTTTATTCTCTGTTAACAGCAATCAGCGTTTACCCAACACCCACCACTTTTTTACAACTACATCATGGATTATAACACAACCTGTCTCTCATGGTATTAACTCTGTGTTGGCAGACTCACTGGTTGTAAACTCACAGACACATCCTGTGAAGTTTTGGCCTCAGTTCTCAGCTCAAACTCCTCATATCTGAGAGAGCTGGATCTGAGTAACAATGACCTGAAGGATTCAGGAGTGGAGCTGCTCTCTGCAGGACTAGGGAATCCCCACTGTAAACTGGAGACTCTCAGGTCAGTGTCGTGTCTTTGGCTATGCCGGATTAAGTGATATGACATGCTACTCTATAAAATCCTTTCTCTGCAATTAATATTACCTGATTGAGCTAATCATGTAAATGTAATTAACTAGAAAGTTGGGGCACCACGAAAGAGTGTTTATAGAGCTGTTATCTTCCGAATAAACTCTTAAAGACCTAGTAATATTTTACATCAATAGCAGTCAATATTAATCGTCACCTTATTTCAGTCTCATCTGAAAGTTGTAAATTCTTGGTTATCTTCACGAACCCTGGCTAACAAGTTGAATCAGCAATACAAAATTGGGTTTAATTATTTATTTACTAAATACCTAACTAATCACACAGAATTACATATACACAGAATGCATATTATGTCATACAGAGAACTTCCCTGGGGGACGGAACCTGTATGACGGCTGGTTACACAAAGAGAGGGGATTGGGCTTGAATGAAAGAGCGGGAAGACTGAGGAACAAAGGGAGAAGCTATGCTATCGTAAATACAGTATCTTATGCATTCTAAATTACCGCCCATTTGGAAAAGGAAAATGCAATAAACATTTACTCTGAGCTGCGCTTCGGTAGGTTGGTCGTAGATGCTGGCCGTGTTGGCCAACAGAGATCTTCCTGTCCTCAGAGGAATGTCTCTTGGTAAATTGGATACGTTGTAGTATCTTCGTTGTGTGTTAGAATGGATACGTCGTCCGTCCTTTCCTAGCCCACGTTTACAGCTGCTGTTGCTGACTCAACGGCTAGGATGTCTCACTTATTTAGTGAATAAGAGTTCAAAGTTCATACCATTCACAACCAAAGCTCATGCTGAGGTTGGCTTGGTTCTGTAGTTGACATGTTAGTCCTTTTTAACGTATGGACCGTCGTCCTATCGTCCTCGGAACAGGAGGTTACATTTTCGTCAAGGGCTTATATAGTGGAGGGGGAGAAGGGTGTGTTTCATAGTTTATAATCCATGTCTCTTCACAGGGGCGGGCCACTGATTGAGCAGGGCTCTAACCTTATGAAAACCCAATTCTCTCATTTGGAAGCTATAATTACATTTAATCTTTTCACAAATAGTTTCATTTAAAATGAATTTAAATTGCACAACAATTCCATGTGAATCTATAATGTGTAGACTTTCCCAGATACAGTTTATCCTGTTAGGGCTAGGGGGCAGTATTTACACCGCCGGATAAAAAACGTACCCGATTGAATCTGGTTACTAATCCTACCAAGTAACTAGAATATGCATATACTTATTAGATATGGATAGAAAACACCCTAAAACTTCTAAAACTCTTTGAATGGTGTCTGTGAGTATAACAGAACTCATATGGCAGGCAAAAACCTGAGAGATTCCTTTACAGGAAGTGGCCTGTCTGACCATTTATTGGCTTTCTTTGACATCTCTTTCCAAAACAAAGGATCTCTGCGGTAACGTGACACTTCCCACGGCTCCCATAGGCTCTCAGAGCCCGGGAAAAACCTGAATGTCGTCATTCCAGGCCCAGGCTGAAACACATTATCGCCTTTGTCAAGCGGCCGATCAGGGGACAGTGGGCTTAGGCGCGTGCACTGGCCGCCCCCGTCTTTCTTTTTTTCCCTCTATTTACCGAAACGCAGATTCCCGGTCGGAATATTATCGCTTTTTTACGTGATAAATTGCATAAAAATTGATTTTAAATAGCGGTTGACATGCTTCGAAGTACGGTAATGGAATATTTAGACATTTTTTGTCACGAAATGCACCATGCGCACGACCCTGATTTACCATTTCGGATAGTGTCTAGAACGCACGAACAAAACGCCGCTGTGTGGATATAACGATGGATTATTTGGGACCAAACCAACATTTGTTATTGAAGTAGAAGTCCTGGGAGTGCATTCTGACGAAGAACAGCAAAGGTAATAACATTTTTGTTATAGTAAATCTGATTTTGGTGAAGGCTAAACTTGCTGGGTGTCTAAATAGCTAGCCCGTGATGGCTGGGCTATGTACTTAGAATATCTGACTATTTTACACCATTTTAAAGACAAGACTCTCCTTTATCTAACCACATTGTCCGATTTCAAAAAGGCTTTACAACAAAAGCAAAACATTAGATTATGTCAGGGGAGTACCCAGCCAGAAATAATCACACACCCATTTTTCAAGCTAGCATATAATGTCACAAAAACCAAAACCACAGCTAAATGCAGCACTAACCTTTGATGATCTTCATCAGATGACACTCCTAGGACATTATGTTATACAATACATGCATGTTTTGTTCAATCAAGTTCATATTTATATCAAAAACCAGCTTTTTACATTAGCATGTGACGTTCAGAACTAGCATACCCACCGAAACTTCCGGTGAATTTACTAAATTACTCACGATAAACGTTCACAAAAAACATAACAATTATTTAAAGAATTATATATACAGAACTCCTTTATGCAATCGCTATGTCACATTTTAAAATAGCTTTTCGGTGAAAGCACATTTTGCAATATTCTGAGTAGATAGCCAGGCCATCACAGGCTAGCTATTTTGAGACCCACCAAGTTTGACACTCACCAAACTCAGATTTACTATAAGAAAAATTGGATTACCTTTGCTGTTCTTTGTCAGAACGAACTCCCAGGACTTCTACTTCAACAACAAATGTTGTTTTGGTTGCAAATAATCCATAGTTATATCCAAATAGCTGCGTTTTGTTCTTGCGTTCAAGACACTATCTGAAGGGTGACGCGCCGTCGCGTATCGTGACAATTTTTTTTAAAATATTCCATTACCGTACTTCGAAGCATGTCAAACGCTGTTTAAAATACATTTTTATGCGATTTTTCTAGTAAAATAGTGATAATTTTCCAACCGTGAGACGTTGTTTTCGTTCAAACACTGAAAATGTAAAATGGACTCTTCACATGCACGCGCACCCGTCTCATTGTTCTCAGATCGACCACTATCCAAATGCGCTACTGTTTTCGCCCAGGGACTGCAGAGTCATCATTCCCCGTTCTGGTGCCTTCTGAGAGCCTATGGGAGCCTTAGAAAGTGTCACGTTACAGCAGAGATCCTCTATTTTCGATAGAGATGACAAAGAAGGCCAAGAAATGGTCAGACAGGGTACTTCCTGTATAGAATCTTCTCAGGTTTTGGCCTGCCATTTGAGTTCTGTTATACTCAAAGACACCATTCAAACAGTTTTAGAAACTTTGGAGTGTTTTCTATCCAAAGCTACTAATTATATGCATATTCTAGTTTCTGGGCAGGAGAAATAACCAGATTAAATCGGGTACGTTTTTTTATCCGGCCGTGAAAATACTGCCCCCTATCCATAACAAGTTAAGTACCAACGCATATTTTCAACTGGTTCTATTGTCGAAATATGGTTCCTTTCTCCCCACTTGTTTGATGTTCCCAGACTCTCTATGTTTAACAAAGGCTATTCAAGAGTCCTTCAGTAGAGTCAGAGAGAGAGGGAAGGGAGAAAGGTATTTATGGGGGGGTCATAAACCTTACCCACAGGCCAACGTCATGACATCAGTGTTCCTGTGTTTGGTCATTAAGAGATAACTGTTCACCTGATCTGAGTGTTAACAAACTCAGTATTATACTCAATACAATGTAAATCTGACACCTCAGTATATGTAGACTGTGCTTAAACTCTACCGTTTTAAAGGTCCAATGCAGCCATTTTTATCTCAATAGATCGAATCGCTGAGCTGACAAGGTAAAAATCTGCCGTTCTGCCCCTGAACAAGGCAGTTAACCCACTGTTCCTATGCCGTCATTGTAAATAAGAATTTGTTCTTAACTAACTTACCTAGTTAAACACAGGTTAAATAAAAATAAATAAATACAAATCTCTGGGTAAGAAGTACCTTACTGTGATTGTTTTCAATTTAAATTGTAAAAATAAACAAAAAATTGTTTGTTCGCAAAGAGCAATTTCTCAAGGAATAATTTAGCTAGGACTGTCTGGGAGTGGTCTGAGTGGGGAGGGAAAAACTGAAAACTAGCTGTTATTGGCAGAGACGTTTGGAAGAAAAACTCCATCACACCAAATTGTATTAGTATGAAGTAACATATATTTTTAAAAAGCTCAGTATTTGTATCATTTATTTGTAAAAATTTTTGCTCGTCTTTATCAAGGGATCCAATAATTCAGGGCTCCACTGTACATGTATTCATTATCATTACTCTGGTGTTATTTGTTATTTGCATAACATTATCTGATTGGCCATATGCTAATGAGGGCCAGTGGGCACCTCTCTGATATGTTTCTTGTAATATGAAACCATGTCAAGTTAGCAGTAAACATGCCTTTATTAAGTTAAACCGTTCATTGTGATTGTTCTTACATATAGACAAACTAGATTACATGACAATTACAATATTTTATATGAATGAGAGATTGCTTGTAGAGAGAATGCATTTTAAAGGCCCAATGCAGTCAAAAACATGATTTACCTGTATTTCCTATATATTTCCACACTATGAGGTTGGAATGAAATGATGAAATTGTTAAAATTATGATAACGCCCTTTTAGTGTAAGAGTTGTTTTGGTGGGATGAAAACAGGGGATCCAAAAACGTTCACCTCTATCTTTTTTTGTTACTTGTTAAATTAAATATATTTCTCGGAGCAACTGTATTAGTATAAAATAATCTCATTTGTAAAACAAATATGTAGCATACAATATACACTATATATACAAAAGTATATGGACACCACTTCAAATTAGTGGATTTGGCTTTTACAGCCACACCCGTTGCTGACAGGTGTATAAAATCGAACACACAGCCATGCAATCTCCACAAACAAACATTGGCAGTAGAATGGCCTTACTGAAGAGCTCAGTGATTTTCAACATGGCACCGTCGTAGGATGCCACCTTTCCAACAAGTCCGTTCGTCAAATTTCTACCCTGCGAAAGCTGCCCCGGTCAACTGTAAGTGCTGTTGTTGTGAAGTGGAAACGTCTAGATGCAACAATGACTCAGCCGCAAAGTGGTAGGCCACACAAGCTCACAGAACGTAACTGCCGAATGCTGAAGCGCATAGCATGTTAAAAACGTCTGTCCTCGGTTGCAACACTCACTACCGAGTTCCAAACTTCCTCTGGAAGGAACGTCAGCACAAGAACTGTTTGTCAGGAGCTTTATGAAATGGGTTTCCATGGCCAAGCAGCCGCACACAAGCCTAAGATCATCATGCACAATGCCACGTGTTGGCTGGAGTGGTGTAAAGCTCGCCAGCATTGGACTCTGGAGCAGTGGAAACGCATTCTCTGGAGTGATGAATCACGCTTCACCATCTGGCAGTCTGACTGACAAATCTGGTTTTGGTGGTTGCCAGGAGAATGCTACCCGCCCTGAATGGACAATGACATCTGTAAAGTTTGGTGGAAGAGGAACAATGGTCTGGGACTGTTTTTCATGTTTGAGGCTAGACCCTTAGTTCCAGTGAAGGGAAATCTTAATGCTGAAGTATACAATGACATTCTAGACGATTCTGTGCTTCCCACTTTGTGGCAACAGTTTGGGGAAGGCCCTTTCCTGTTTCAGTACGACAATGACCCCGTGCACACAGAAATTGTTTGTCGAGATTGGTGTGGAAGAAATTGACTGTCCTTCACAGAGCCCTGACCTCAACCCCGTTGAACACCTTTGGGATGAATTGGAACGTCAACTGCGAGCCAGGCCTAATCACCCAACATCAGTGCCCGACCTCCCTAATGCTCTTGTGGCTGAATGGAAGCAAGTCCTCGCAGCCATGTTCCAACATCTAGTGGAAAGCCTTCCCAGAAGAGTGGAGGCTGTTATAGCAGCAGGGGGGGGGGGGGGCACTCCATATTATTGCCCATGCTTTAGAATGAGATGTTTGACGAGCAGGTGTCCACATACTTTTGGTCAAGTAGTTTATGTAGTTCAGTATTTGTATGTTTTTTATTTTATAGTATTTTTTACTCATCTTTATTAGTAATTCACGACCCCACTGAATATAAATATATATAGCTACCAATCTCTCTATTCACTGCCAAATAGTTGCAGTGTGATTAATATCATGTTAAACTCTTTACAGGTTGTCACTCTGTGGAGTCACAGAGGAAGGCTGTGCTTCTCTGGTCTCAGCTCTGAGGTCAAACCCCTCACACCTGAGAGAGCTGGACCTGAGTAACAATGACCTGAAGGATTCAGGAGTGAAGCTGATCTCTGCTGGACTGGGGAATCCCCACTGTAAACTGAAGACTCTGAGGTCAGTATTCCTGTAGTTGGTCAACAAGTGATAACTGTTCACCAGATCCACGTTAAGAAAGGGCCTAAATACACAATACAATGACAATTTGATACCTCACCATCTGACCTTTGACTGACAGTATATGGAGCCATACAGTATGCAGTAAAGTATATGGAGCCATACATTATGCAGTATAGTATATGGAGCCATACATTATGCAGTATAGTATATGGAGCCATACATTATGCAGTATAGTATATGGAGCCATACATTATGCAGTATAGTATATGGAGCCATACATTATACAGTATAGTATATGAAGCCATACATTATATAGTATATGGAGCCATACATTATACAGTAGAGTATATGAAGCCATACATTATATAGTATATGGAGCCATACATTATTCAGTAGAGTATATGAAGCCATACATTATATAGTATATGGAGCCATACATTATGCAGTATAGTATATGGAGCCATACATTATACAGTATATTATATGGAGCCCATACATTATATAGTATAGTATATGGAGCCATACATTATACAGTATAGTGTATGGAGCCATACACTATATAGTATATGAAGCCATACATTATATAGTATATGGAGCCATACATAATACAGGTATAGTATATGGAGCCATACATTATACAGTATATTATATGGAGCCATACATTATATAGTATATGGAGCCATACATTATACAGTATAGTGTATTGGAACCATACATTATATAGTGTATGGGAGCCAGACATTATACAGTATAGTATATGGAGCCCATACATTATATAGTATATGGAGACATACATTATACAGTATAGTATAGTGGAGCCATACATTAAGCGGTATAGTATATGGAGCCATACGTTATACAGTGTATGGAGCCATACATTATACAGTGTAGTATATGAAGCCATTTACTTTTTGAAAATGTGTAAAATGTTCTCAAGCTCTACATAAGATATTGTGAAGATCAATCCATGTACGGATGGATTTGGCAGGGGACAGGAAACTATTTCTGAAAGTTGCAAAATATACAGTATACAGCTGCCACTCTTTCTTTTCAAAATAATTGTACTCTTTGCAGGCTGTCAGGCTGTTTAGTTACAGAGGAAGGCTGTGCTTCTCTGGTCTCAGCTCTGAGGTCAAACCCCTCACACCTGAGAGAGCTGGACCTGAGCTACAATCACCCAGGAGACTCAGGAGTCAGACTGCTCTCTGCTGGACTGGAGGATCCACACTGCAGACTGGAGAAACTCAAGTATGTACATGTGTCGATCTGTTGATGAGTGACATACTGTAAGACATTTTTCTGCGTTTGGGTTTGGTTATGATCATTTATAGTTAACAGGTTAGGTATCATAATTGATAGTTTATCAGGTTAGGTACTGTATGTTCATTTAAATGTACTGTAAACCAGACATTTTACTTACCACCACATGGAAAATGTGATATGCTGACTGTGTGTGTGTGTGTGTGTGAGAGAGAGAGAGAGAGAGAGAGAGAGAGAGAGAGAGAGAGAGAGAGAAGAGAGAGAGAGAGAGAGAACCAGTGTGTACATTTACTGTCTGTTCTCCTGCTCCCCTTACAGTGTGAAACCTGATGGAGTGTTAACAATCAAACCATGGCTTAGAAAATGTGAGTGTTGACTAATGTTCAGAATTATCCTGTTATTACTCAGTCTAATTTCAAGTTGATTCAAAGAAAGATCATTTTTCAGAGCTTGTTAAGTGATCTATGTATGTGTGGTTACACTAATTAGACTTCGCTCTGTTTGTGGTTATATTGTTGCTGTGTGTTTGTGTTTTATCCAAGACAACAGTCATTAACCCCTATTATATACTGTATAATATATGGCTCCATTTACTATATAATGTATGGCTCCATATACTATACTGTATAATATATGGCTTCATCTAGATAACCATCTTAGATAACCTTTCCTTTGTTCTTTTAATACCTAGAAACATTAACATTCTGATGTAGTATGACGATGATTTGTGATATACCTGGTTTCATCCATCAGATGTCTGTGATCTCACACTGGACCCAAACACAGTAAACAGACTCCTCTTTCTGTCTGAGGAGAACAGAAAGGTGACATGTAGGAGAGAGGAGCAGCCGTATCCTGATCACCCAGAGAGATTTGAGGACTGTGAACAGGTGCTGTGTAGAGAGGGTCTGACTGGGCGCTGTTACTGGGAGGTAGAGTGGAAGTGGGAGAGGGGCTTACATAGGAGTGACATATAAAGGAATCAGCAGGAGAGGAGGGGTTAAATGACTGTTGTCTTGGATACAATGACAAGTCCTGGAGTCTGGACTGCTCTGACAACAGTTACACGGTTTGGCACAATAATAATCCCACTACCATAGACGTCCCCTCCTCCAGCTCCCACAGAGTAGGAGTGTATCTGGACTGGCCAGCCGGCACTCTGTCCTTCTATAGAGCCCTCGCTCTGACACACTGACCCATCTATACACATTCACCTCCACATTCACTGAGCCCCTCTACCCAGGGTTTAGGCTTTTGGTATGACACCTCAGTGTCTCTGTGTCAAACACAACATGATGTTTCACTCTAATCAGGGTCATGTTCAGTAAGACACACTGGAGCAACAATGTAGAATATCTCTCTAGTCATGAGATAAAATGGTTATTATTATATCTAAATATTCATGATTATACACCACCTAAGTGAATAGTCATTAATAGAATGAATTACCCCACTGTGTTGTTAAACTGGTTTCATTTACACATCACTGATCTGGTTGTTATTATTGGGTTTGTAAATATTGTAGCGTCCCAGGTTCCCAGACAGGTTAATATAATCAATCACCCCACTGTGTTGTTAAACTGGTTTCATTTACACATCACTGATCTGGTTGTTATTGGGTTTGTAAATATTGTAGCGTCCCCAGGTTCCCAGACAGGTTAATATAATCAATCACCCCACTGTGTTGTTAAACTGGTTTCATTTACACATCACTGATCTGGTTGTTATTTTGCTTCTTAGTGTTTGTAAATATTGTAGAATGTTTATTTGTCAAATTCTTGACACAACAATCTGGGTTGTGTATAAACTTAATTCAACTGAATGAAATGATGTGACAGATGTGACTAATAAAGGGTCATCAACCAGATGGAAGAAGAGAGGTGGACATGTTTTAATACTGATCACAATATGACAGTACAGTAATAGATGGAAGAAGAGAGGTGGACATGTTTTAATACTGATCACAATATGACAGTACAGTAATAGATGGAAGAAGAGAGGTGGACATGTTTTAATACTGATCACAATATGACAGTACAGTAATAGGGGTTGTGTTCAGTACATAGAAATGGGTCGTATTCAGTTAAGGAGGAAGCTTTTATCTCACACACACTCACTAATAATTCTGTTTCTACTACTGTATGATGCTGTAAACACACTCACTAATCATTCTGTTACTACTACTGTATGATGCTGTACACACACTCACTAATTATTCTGTTTCTACTACTGTATGATGCTGTAAACACACTCACTAATCATTCTGTTACTACTACTGTATGATGCTGTACACACACTCACTAATTATTCTGTTTCTACTACTGTATGATGCTGTACACACACTCACTAATTATTCTGTTTTTTCTACTGTATGATGCTGTAAACACACACGTACCCCATGGATTTAGTGTTGTAGATACAGTTGAAGTCAGAAGTTTACATACACCTTAGCCAAATACATTTAAACTCAGCTTTTCACAATTCCTCACATTTAATCCTAGTCTTAGGTCAGTTAGGATCACCACTTTATTTTAAGAATGTGAAATGTCAGAATAATGGTAGAGAGAAGGATTTATTTAAGCTTTTATTTCTTTCATCACATTCCCAGTGGGTCAGAAGTTTACATACACTCAATTAGTATTTGGTAGAATTGCCTTTAAATTTTTAACTTGGGTCAAACATTTTGGGTAGCCTTCATCAAGCTTCCCACAATAAGTTGGGTGAATTTTGGCCCATTCCTCCTGACAGAGTTGGTGTAACTGAGTCAGGTTTGTAGGCCTCCTTGCTCGCACACACTTTTTCAGTTCTGACCACAAATTTTCTATAGAATTGAGGTCAGTGCTTTGTGATGGGTCGCTCCAATACCTTGACTTTGTTGTCAAACTTTGGAAGTATGCTTGGGGTCATTGTCCATTTGGAAGACCCATTTGCGACCAAGCTTTAACTTCCTGACTGATGTCTTGAGATGTTGCTTCAATATATCCACATAATTTTCCTGCCTCATGATGCCATCTATTTTGTGAAGTGCACCAGTCCCTCCTGCAAAGCACCCCACAACATGATGCTGCCACCCCCGTGCTTCACGGTTGGGGATGGTGTTCTTTGGCTTGCAAGCCTTGCCCTTTTTCCTCCAAACATAATGATGGTCCTTTGTTTCATCAAACCAGAGGACATTTTTCCAAAAAGTATGATCTTTGTCCCCATGTGCAGTTGCAATCCGTACTCTGGCTTTTTTATGGTAATTTTAGAGCTTCTTCCTTGCTGAGTGGCTTCTTCCTTGCTGAGCGGCCTTTCAGGTTATGTCGATATTAGACTCATTTTACTGTGGATATAGATACTTTTGTACCTGTTTCCTCCAGCATCTTCACAATGTCCTTTGCTGTTGTTCTGGGATTGATTTGCACTTTTTGCACCAAAGTACGTTCATCTCTAGGAGACAGAACGTGTCTCCTTCCTGAGCGGTATGATGGCTGCGTGGTCCCATGGTGTTTATACTTGCATACTATTGTTTGTACAGATGAACGTGGTACCTTCAGAGTGTTTGGAAATTGCTCCCAAGGATGAACCAGACTTGTGGAGGTCTACAATTTTTTTCTGAGGTCTTGGCTGATTTCTTTTGATTTTCCCATGATGTCAAGCAAAGAGGCACTGAGTTTGAAGGTAGGCCTTGAAATATATCCACAGATACACCTCCATTTGACTCAAATTATGTCAATTAGCCTATCAGAAGCTTCTATAGCCATGACATCATTTTCTGGAGTTTTCCAAGCTGTTTAAAGGCACAGTCAACTTAGTGTATGTAAACTTCTGACCCCACTGGAATTGTGATACAATGAATTATAAGTGAAATAATCTGTCTGTAAACAATTGTTGGAAAAATGACTTGTGTCATGTACAAAGTAGATGTCCTAACCGACTTGCCAAAACTATAGTTTGTTAACAAGAAATTTGTGGAGTGGTTGAAAAACGAGTTTTAATGACTCCAACCGAAGTGTATGCAAACTTCCGACTTCAACTGTATGTGGTAGTGGAGTAGAGGCCTGAGGGCACACATTGTGTGTTGTGAAATATGTTGTGAAGGTATTGTAATGTTTTAAAATGTTGCCAAACCCTAGGAAGAGTAGCTCCTGCAGTAGCTAATGGGGATCCATAAATAAATATATCATAAATACAGTTACTTCTAATACCTCTGGGATGTTGTCCTCTTTTTTCTATGACTCTGATCACAGACTTCTAATACCTCTTGGATGATGTCCTCTTTGCAGGCTAGGACCATGTACTTCTTCATGTGACCTCATCAAAAACCTGAAAGAGTGGAGGTATTGGTTTCCATCCTGGCCAGTGGACCAGACCCATAGACTGGAGGTATTAGTTTCCATTCTGGCCAGGGGACCAGACCCATAGACTGGAGGTATTAGTTTCCATCCTGTCCAGGGGACCAGACCCATAGACTGGAGGTATTAGTTTCCATCCTGGCCAGGGGACCAGACCCATAGACTGGAGGTATTAGTTTCCATCCTGGCCAGGGGACCAGACCCATAGACTGGAGGGTATTAGTTTCCATCCTGGCCAGGGGACCAGACCCATAGACTGGAGGTATTAGTTTCCATCCTGGCCAGGGGACCAGACCCATAGACTGGAGGTATTAGTTTCCATCCTGGCCAGGGGACCAGACCCATAGACTGGAGGTATTAGTTTCCATCCTGGCCAGGGGACCAGACCCATAGACTGGAGGTATTAGTTTCCATCCTGGCCAGGGGACCAGACCCATAGACTGGAGGTATTAGTTTCCATCCTGGCCAGGGGACCAGACCCATAGACTGGAGGTATTGGTTTACATCCTGGCCAGGGGACCAGACCCATAGACTGGAGGTATTAGTTTCCATCCTGGCCAGGGGACCAGACCCATAGACTGGAGGAATTAGTTTCATACAGGAGAATGATCAGAGTCATGTCTCCACTATTACAGGTGTCACGGTTGTCGTTGGGAAAGGAGGACAAAAATGCAGCAGGTATGTGGTTGCTCATCTTTGAAGCTTTTATTAGACTCAAAATGAACACCAAAATAACAAAACGAACTCACGATCAACGAACAGTCTTCTCAGGCTCACACACGTTAGACAAGAAACAATCTCCCACAAAACCTACACCAAACAATTACCCATTTAACCTCTCTGGGCTAGGCGGGACGAATTCGTCCCACCTACGTAACAGCCACTGGCAGCCTGTGGCGCGATTTTCAAAACGTTAAAAATCCTATTACTTCAATTTCTCAAACATATGACTATTTTACAGCTATTTAAAGACAAGACTCTCGTTAATCTAACCACACTGTCCGATTTCAAAAAGGCTTTACAACGAAAGCAAAACATTAGATTATGTCAGCAGAGTACCAAGCCAGAAATAATCAGACACCCATTTTTCAAGCCAGCATATAATGTCACCAAAACCCAGAAGACAGCTAAATGCAGCACTCACCTTTGATGATCTTCATCAGATGACAACCCTAGGACATTATGTTATACAATACATGCATGTTTTGTTCAATCAAGTTCATATTTATATCAAAAAACCAGCTTTTTACATTAGCATGTGACGTTCAGAACTAGCATACCCCCAGCAAACTTCCGGGGAATTCGCTAACATTTTACTAAATTACTCACGATAAACGTTCACAAAAAGCACAACAATTATTTTAAGAATTATAGATACAGACCTCCTCTATGCACTCGATATGTCCGATTTTAAAATAGCTTTTTGGTGAAAGCACATTTTGCAATATTCTAAGTACATAGCCCAGGCATCACGGGCTCGCTATTTAGACCACCCGGCAAGTTTAGCACTCACCATAATCATATTTACTATTATAAAAGTTTGATTACCTTTTGTTGTCTTCGTCAGAATGCACACCCAGGACTGCTACTTCAATAACAAATGTTGGTTTGGTCCAAAATAATCCATCGTTATATCCGAATAGCGGCGTTTTGTTCGTGCGTTCCAGACACTATCCGAAATAGTAAAGAAGTGTCGCGCGCATGGCGCAATTCGTGACAATAAAATTCTAAATATTCCATTACCGTACTTCGAAGCATGTCAACCGCTGTTTAAAATCAATTTTTACGACATTTTTCTCGTAGAAAAGCGATAATATTCCAGTGTAATATAAGCCCAGTGGTCCCTTGATCGGCCACTTGAGAAAGGCGATAATGTGTTTCAGCCTGGGGCTGGAATGACGACATTCTGTTTTTTTCCCGGGCTCTGAGCGCCTATGGACGACGTGGGAAGTGTCACGTTAGAGCAGAGATCCTTAGTAAATGATAGAGATGGAAAAGAAGTTCAAGAAATGGTCAGACAGGCCACTTCCTGTAAAGGAATCTCTCAGGTTTTGACCTGCCATTTGAGTTCTGTTACACTCACAGACACCATTCAAACAGTTTTAGAAAATTTAGGGTGTTTTCTATCCATATGTAATAAGTATATGCATATTCTAGTTACTGGGTAGGAGTGGTAACCAGATTAAATCGGGTATGTTTTTTATCCAGCCGTGTCAATACTGCCCCCTAGCCCTAACAGGATATAGGACTCTCAATCAGAGGCAACGAGGAAGCACCTGCCTCCAATTGAGAGTCCCAAACCCCCATTAAACTAACATAGAAATACACTCACTAGACTAAACATAGAAATACATAAATATAGAACATAAACCAAAACCCGGAAATAATAAATCAAACGCCCTTCTACAAAAACATCACCCCGAACCACATAAAACAAATACCCTCTGCCACGTCCTGACCAAACTACCATAACAATTAACCCTTATACTGGTCAGGACGTGACAGTACCCCCCCCTAAAGGTGCAGACCCCGGAAGCACCTCGTGAATAAACAAAACCCCAACAACAACAAAAAAATCCCCCTAAACTAAAGGGAGGGAAGGGAGGGTGGCTGCCGTCACCGACGGCACTTGTGCTACACCCCCCCTCCCCAACCCACCTAAGCAGGTGGTGGTTCAGGCTCCGGCCTACTGTCCTCCAAAATGCACACCGACCCGATCAGCCTCGGGCCGTAGGCAGACTCCCCCTGTTCCAGATCATGGGCAGACCTCTTCCTCTCCACCCTGTAGGCAGACTCATTAATTAAACAGTTAATCACTTTAAGTTCTGAATTGTCAGGCTTACTCAGTTCAGGGTTGCTGCTAGACTCCCTTGGTTTTTGGTCATCGGCAGACTCTGGGCAGATGGGCCACTCTGGCTGATCCTGGCCGATGGGCCACTGGCATCTCCGGGCAGTCGGGCCGCCCTGGCATCTCCGGGCAGTCGGGCCGCTCTGGCATCTCCGAGCAGTCGGGCCGCTCTGGCATCTCCGGGCAGTCGGGCCGCTCTGGCGACTCCTGACTGACGGGCAGCTCTGGCGACTCCTGACTGACGAGCAGCTCTGGCGACTCCTGACTGACGGGCAGCTCTGGCGACTCCTGACTGACGGGCAGCTCTGGCGACGCCTGACTGACGGGCAGCTCTGGCGACGCCTGACTGACGGGCAGCTCTGGCGACGCCAGACTGACGGGCAGCTCTGGCGACGTCGGACTGGGCTGACGCACTGGAAACCTGGTGCGTGGTGCTGGTACTGGACGTGCCAGACTGGGAACACGCACCTCCAGGCTAGTGCGGAGAGCTGGCCTGGGGCTCCATCCTCGCCCCGAAAAACTGCCCTTGTGCCCCCCCCAAAAAAATTATTGGGGCTGCCTCTCGGGTTTACTTAACCTGTTAGGGCTAGGGGGCAGCATTTGCACGTCTGGATAAAAAAATGTACCCGATTTAATCTGGTTACTAATCCTACCCAGTAACTAGAATATGCATATACTTATTACATATGGATAGAAAACACCCTACATTTCTAAAACTGTTTGAATGGTGTCTGTGAGTATAACAGAACTCATTTGGCAGGCAAAACCCTGAGACATTTTCTGACAGGAAGTGGATACCTGATGTGTTGTATTGACTTTAAACCTATCCCATTGAAAAACACAGGGGCTGAGGAATATTTTGGCACTTCCTATTGCTTCCACTAGATGTCACCAGCCTTTACAAAGTGTTTTGAGTCTTCTGGAGGGAGATCTGACCGAACAAGAGCCATGGAACGATG
Organism: Salmo salar; assembly: GCF_965601325.2. Taxonomy (NCBI): domain Eukaryota; kingdom Metazoa; phylum Chordata; class Actinopteri; order Salmoniformes; family Salmonidae; genus Salmo; species Salmo salar. The sequence continues at coordinate 1,302,212 of NW_027675377.1, forward strand.
ATGTCCCATTAGACACCTGGCGCGCGAGTTCATGTTGGGTACCCTCGTTCCAATACGTTATAAAAGAGTATGCATTCGTCCACCTTGAATATTATTCATGTTCTGGTTAAAAAAGGCCCTAATGATTTATGCTATACAACGTTTGACATGTTTGAACGAACGTAAATATATTTTTTCCCCTCGTTCATGACGAGAAGTCCGGCTGGCTTAGATCATGTGCTAACAAGTCGGAGATTTTTGGACATAAATGATGAGCTTTTTTGAACAAAACTACATTCGTTATGGACCTGTGATACCTGGAAGTGACATCTGATGAAGAGAATCAAAGGTAATGGATTATTTACATAGTATTTTCGATTTTAGATCTCCCCAACATGACGTCTAGTCTGTATCGCAACGCGTATTTTTCTGGGCGCAGTGCTCAGATTATTGCAAAGTGTGATTTCCCAGTAAGGTTATTTTTAAATCTGGCAAGTTGATTGCGTTCAAGAGATGTAAATCTATAATTCTTTAAATGACAATATAATATTTTACCAATGTTTTCTAATTTTAATTATTTAATTTGTGACGCTGACTTGACTGCCGGTTATTGGAGGGAAACGATTTCCTCAACATCAATGCCATAGTAAAACGCTGTTTTTGGATATAAATATGAACTTGATAGAACTAAAAATGCATGCATTGTCTAACATAATGTCCTAGGAGTGTCATCTGATGGAGATTGTAAAAGGTTAGTGCATCATTTTAGCTGGTTTTATGGTTTTGGTGACCCTGTCTTTGACTTGACAAAACATTACACACAACTCTTGTAAATGTACTGTCCTAACATACTCTAAATTTATGCTTTCGCCGTAAAACCTTTTTGAAATCGTAAAACGTGGTTAGATTAACCTCTATGGGCTAGGTGGGACGCTAGCGTGCCACCCGTGGTGCACTCCATCAACAGCAGGTGCATTTCAAGAGCGGCAAATTTGAATCCAAATAAATGTCAAAATTCTAATTTTTCAAAAATACAACTATTTTACACCATTTGAAAGATAAACATCTCCTTAATCTAACCACGTTTTACGATTTCAAAAAGGTTTTACGGCGAAAGCATAAATTTAGAGTATGTTAGGACAGTACATTTACAAGAGTTGTGTGTAATGTTTTGTCAAGTCAAAGACAGGGTCACCAAAACCATAAAACCAGCTAAAATGATGCACTAACCTTTTACAATCTCCATCAGAGGACACTCCTAGGACATTATGTTAGACAATGCATGCATTTTTAGTTCTATCAAGTTCATATTTATATCCAAAAACAGCGTTTTACTATGGCATTGATGTTGAGGAAATCGTTTCCCTCCAATAACCGGCAGTCAAGTCAGCGTCACAAATTAAATAATTAAAATTAGAAAACATTGGTAAAATATTATATTGTCATTTAAAGAATTATAGATTTACATCTCTTGAACGCAATCAACTTGCCAGATTTAAAAATAACCTTACTGGGAAATCACACTTTGCAATAATCTGAGCACTGCGCCCAGAAAAATACGCGTTGCGATACAGACTAGACGTCATGTTGGGGAGATCTAAAATCGAAAATACTATGTAAATAATCCATTACCTTTGATTCTCTTCATCAGATGTCACTTCCAGGTATCACAGGTCCATAACGAATGTAGTTTTGTTCAAAAAAGCTCATCATTTATGTCCAAAAATCTCCGTCTTGTTAGCACATGATCTAAGCCAGCCGGACTTCTCGTCATGAACGAGGGGAAAAAATATATTTACGTTCGTTCAAACATGTCAAACGTTGTATAGCATAAATCATTAGGGCCTTTTTTAACCTGTTGGGTCTAGGGGGCAGCATTTGCACGTCTGGATAAAAAAAATGTACCCGATTTAATCTGGTTACTAATCCTACCCAGTAACTAGAATATGCATATACTTATTATATATGGATAGAAAACACTCTAAAGTTTCCAAAACTGTTTGAATGGTGTCTGTGAGTATAACAGAACTCATTTGGCAGGCAAAACCCTGAGACATTTTCTGACAGGAAGTGGATACCTGATGTGTTGTATTGACTTTAAACCTATCCCATTGAAAAACACAGGGGTTTAGGAATATTTTGGCACTTCCTATTGCTTCCACTAGATGTCACCAGCCTTTACAAAGTGTTTTGAGTCTTCTGGAGGGAGATCTGACCGAACAAGAGCCATGGAACGGTGATGTCCCATTAGACACCTGGCGCGCTACTTCATGTTGGGTACCCTCGTTCCAATACGTTATAAAAGAGTATGCATTCGTCCACCTTGAATATTATTCATGTTCTGGTTAAAAAAGGCCCTAATGATTTATGCTATACAACGTTTGACATGTTTGAACGAACGGAAATATATTTTTTCCCCTCGTTCATGACGAGAAGTCCGGCTGGCTTACATCATGTGCTAACGAGACGGAGATTTTTGGACATAAATGATGAGCTTTTTTGAACAAAACTACATTCGTTATGGACCTGTGATACCTGGAAGTGACATCTGATGAAGAGAATCAAAGGTAATGGATTATTTACATAGTATTTTCGATTTTAGATCTCCCCAACATGACGTCTAGTCTGTATCGCAACGCGTATTTTTCTGGGCGCAGTGCTCAGATTATTGCAAAGTGTGATTTCCCAGTAAGGTTATTTTTAAATCTGGCAAGTTGATTGCGTTCAAGAGATGTAAATCTATAATTCTTTAAATGACAATATAATATTTTACCAATGTTTTCTAATTTTAATTATTTAATTTCTGACGCTGACTTGACTGCCGGTTATTGGAGGGAAACGATTTCCTCAACATCAATGCCATAGTAAAACGCTGTTTTTGTATATAAATATGAACTTGATAGAACTAAAAATGCATGCATTGTCTAACATAATGTCCTAGGAGTGTCATCTGATGGAGATTGTAAAAGGTTAGTGCATCATTTTAGCTGGTTTTATGGTTTTGGTGACCCTGTCTTTGACTTGACAAAACATTACACACAACTCTTGTAAATGTACTGTCCTAACATACTCTAAATTTATGCTTTCACCGTAAAACCTTTTTGAAATCGTAAAACGTGGTTAGATTAAGGAGATGTTTATCTTTCAAATGGTGTAACATAGTTGTATTTTTGAAAAATTTGAATTTTGACATTTATTTGGATTCAAATTTGCCGCTCTTGAAATGCACCTGCTGTTGATGGAGTGCACCACGGGTGGCACGCTAGCGTCCCACCTAGCCCCAAGAGGTTAACCAGAACATGAATAATATTCAAGGTGGACGAATGCATACTCTTTTATAACGTATTGGAACGAGGGTACCCAACATGAACTCGCGCGCCAGGTGTCTAATGGGACATCATCGTTCCATGGCTCTTGTTCGGTCAGATCTCCCTCCAGAAGACTCAAAACACTTTGTAAAGGCTGGTGACATCTAGTGGAAGCAATAGGAAGTGCCAAAATATTCCTCAGCCCCTGTGTTTTTCAATGGGATAGGTTTAAAGTCAATACAACACATCAGGTCTCCACTTCCTGTCAGAAAATGTCTCAGGGTTTTGCCTGCCAAATGAGTTCTGTTATACTCACAGACACCATTCAAACAGTTTTAGAAACTTTAGAGTGTTTTCTATCCATATATAATAAGTATATGCATATTCTAGTTACTGGGTAGGATTAGTAACCAGATTAAATCGGGTACATTTTTTTTATCCAGACGTGCAAATGCTGCCCCCTAGCCCTAACAGGTTAAGGAGATGTTTATCTTTCAAAGGGTGTAAAATAGTTGTATGTTTGAAAAATTTGAATTTTGACATTTATTTGGATTCAAATTTGCCGCTCTTGAAATGCACCTGCTGTTGATGGAGTGCACCACGGGTGGCACGCTAGCGTCCCACCTAGCCCATAGAGGTTAACCCCTCCATAGCCCTGGAAATGCACATCTTCATCTCCGACCACCTCCATTTCTCCCGCCAGTCCAAATTGAATTCCCCTTGCTCCTTACTCTGCTGCTTGGTCTATATTTGGTGGGAGATTCTGTCACAGTTCTCGTCGGGAAAGGAGGACCAAAATGCAGCAGGTATGTGGTTGCTCATCTTGAACTTTTATTAGACTCAAAATGAACACCAAAATAACAAAACGAACTCACAATCAACGAACAGTCTTCTCAGGCTCACACACGTTAGACAAGAAACAATCTCCCACAAAACCTACACCAAACAATTACCCATATATAGGACTCTCAATCAGAGGCAACGAGGAAGCACCTGCCTCCAATTGAGAGTCCCAAACCCCCATTAACCTAACATAGAAATACACTCACTAGACTAAACATAGAAATACATAAACATAGAACATAAACCAAAACCCGGAAATAATAAGTCAAACGCCCTTCTACAAAAACACCACCCCGAACCACATAAAACAAATACCCTCTGCCACGTCCTGACCAAACTACCATAACAATTAACCCTTATACTGGTCAGGACGTGACAACAGGAACAGTATCTATACAGGAGAATGATCAGAGTCATGTCTCCACTATTACAGTAACAGTATCTATACAGTAGAATGATCAGAGTCATGTCTCCACTATTACAGGAACAGTATGTATACAGGAGAATGATCAGAGTCATGTCTCCACTATTACAGGAACAGTATCTATACAGCAGAATGATCAGAGTCATGTCTCCACTATTACAGGAACAGTATCTATACAGGAGAATGATCAGGGTCGTGTCTCCACTATAACAGGAACAGTATCTATACAGGAGAATGATCAGAGGCATGTCTCCAATGTCCACATTAGGGAAAGAAGTCACACTTCCTGTTTCCACTCATCTTTATTTGACTTGCTGTAATACAGAGATACAGGCCGTCTTAAATCGTACATTAACTCTCTTAACTTTTCTTCATTTTGTCTTCATTGAAAATGTGTCACGTCCTGACCATAGTAAGTTGTTATTTTCTATGGTAGAGTAGGTCAGGACATGACAGGGGGTGTTTGTCTGTTTTTGTATTTCTATGTTCAGTTTCTAGTTTTGTATTTCTATGTTGGTGTTGTTTGGGTTGATCTCCAATTGGAGACAGCTGATCCTCGCTACCTCTAATTGGAGGTCATATTTAAGTTGATGTTTGTCCCACCTGTTTTTGTGGGTGATTCATTTTGAGTAGTGTGTTTTCCTCTCTGCGTCAAGTTTTTTTTTGTTTGTTGTATTTCTAGTATTTAGTGTATAGCATTTAGTTATACGGAATAAATAAATATGTGGAACTTCGAACACGCTGCATTTTGGTCCAATCCTTCAGACAGCCGTGACAAAATGAAAGCTGTATGTTTCTTTATTCACCATTTCAATAAGGGAAGAACCAGTTTTAATGTCCAGCAGGCTCTGACAAGACCCAGAAAGTATTAACACTTCAAGACTCTATGGTCAGATGACTTTTCATAGAGACGTAATGGTAAATAATGGTAATGAGGGGAGGACTAAGACCATAGTACACCACTACACTGGGAGTAGAGAATCATCAATAGTGTTGCTGTGGACACTGGGTAATCTGACTAACACACACACCTGTTTGACCTCTCTGTGACCTCACTGTAGGACTACACTTATGTTACTATTCTGAGTCAATTCAGGTAGAATTTAATGTCCTGTGTTTGTGTTAACCATGGCAACCAGCATTGTAAATTAAGAGATGTGCAGAAAGATAATCAGACTCTGTGTCTGTGGATCCTTTCCCCTTGTATGTTTCATATCAGACTCTGTGTCTGTGGATTCTTTCCCCTTGTATGTTTCATATCAGCCTCTGTGGATCCTTTCCCCTTGTATGTTTCATATCAGACTCTGTGTCTGTGGATCCTTTCCCCTTGTATGTTTCATATCAGACTCTGTGGATCCTTTCCCCTTGTATGTTTCATATCAGACTCTGTGTCTGTGGATTCTTTCCCCTTGTATGTATGTTTCATATCAGCCTCTGTGGATCCTTTCCCCTTGTATGTATGTTTCATATCAGCCTCTGTGGATCCTTTCCCCTTGTATGTATGTTTCATATCAGACTCTGTGGATCCTTTCCCCTTGTATGTTTCATATCAGACTCTGTGTCTGTGGATTCTTTCCCCTTGTATGTATGTTTCATATCAGCCTCTGTGGATCCTTTCCCCTTGTATGTATGTTTCATATCAGCCTCTGTGGATCCTTTCCCCTTGTATGTATGTTTCATATCAGACTCTGTGGATCCTTTCCCCTTGTATGTTTCATATCAGACTCTGTGTCTGTGGATTCTTTCCCCTTGTATGTATGTTTCATATCAGACTCTGTGGATCCTTTCCCCTTGTATGTATGTTTCATATCAGCCTCTGTGTCTGTGGATCCTTTCCCCTTGTATGTATGTTTCATATCAGCCTCTGTGGATCCTTTCCCCTTGTATGTATGTTTCATATCAGACTCTGTGGATCCTTTCCCCTTGTATGTATGTTTCATATCAGACTCTGTGTCTGTGGATCCTTTCCCCTTGTATGTATGTTTCATATCAGACTCTGTGTCTGTGGATCCTTTACCCTTGTATGTATGTTTCATATCAGACTCTGTGGATTCTTTCCCCTTGTATGTATGTTTCATATCAGACACGCCCATCTTTTCAAAGAAACACCATTTTTATTCAGTCGCTAGTTGACTAAAATAAGGAGTGCTTCAGTCCTTGTTTCATTTTCACTTGTTGTTACCTGGTAAATAACCAACAACCATGGATAACCACAAGGAGAATAAGGTGAGGAAACAGTCCATGTCCAAGTAAGTTTTCAGGTTTAGCATCAGGTTTAGTTTTCCTGAACAACTTTTATGGAAGTTGAGTCGCTGTGTAAGTTAACGTTAGACCTTAGGCTTCATTAACAGACAGTTAATCAGATCAGAGAGATCTGGTTCCCAGTTCATCAGGTTTATAATTTAACGTTAGACCTTTGGCTCCATTAACCTCTATGGGCTAGGTGGGACGCTAGCGTGCCACCCGTGGTGCACTCCATCAACAGCAGGTGCATTTCAAGAGCGGCAAATTTGAATCCAAATAAATGTCAAAATTCAAATTTTTCAAACATACAACTATTTTACACCCTTTGAAAGATAAACATCTCCTTAATCTAACCACGTTTTACGATTTCAAAAAGGTTTTACGGCGAAAGCATAAATTTAGAGTATGTTAGGACAGTACATTTACAAGAGTTGTGTGTAATGTTGTGCCAATTCAAAGACAGGCGTCACCAAAACCATAAATCAGCTAAAATTATGCACTAACCTTTTACAATCTCCAACAGATGACACTCCTAGGACATTGTGTTAGACAATGCATGCATTTTTAGTTCTATCAAGTTCATATTTATATCCAAAAACAGCGTTTTACTGTGGCGTTGATGTTCAGGAAATCGTTTCCCTCCAATAACCGGCATTCAAGTCAGCACCACAAATTAAATAATTAAAATTAGAAAACATTGGTAAAATATTATATTGTCATTTAAAGAATTATAGATTTACATCTCTTGAACGCAATCAACTCTCCAGATTTAAAAATAACCTTACTGGGAAATCACACTTTGCAATAATCTGAGCACTGCGCCCAGAAAAATAAGCGTTGCGATACAGACTAGCCGCCATGTTGGGGAGATCTAAAATCGAAAATACTATGTAAATAATCCATTACCTTTGATTCTCTTCATCAGATGTCACTTCCAGGTATCACAGGTCCATAACGAATGTAGTTTTGTTCAAAAAAGCTCATCATTTATGTCCAAAAATCTCCGTCTTGTTAGCACATGATCTAAGCCCGCCGGACTTCACTTCATGAACGAGGGGGAAAAATATATTTACGTTCGTTCAAACATGTCAAACGTTGTATAGCATAAATCATTAGGGCCTTTTTTAACCAGAACATGAATAATATTCAAGGTGGACGAATGCATTCTCTTTTATAACGTATTGGAACGAGGGTACCCAACATGAACTCGCACGCCAGGTGTCTAATGGGCCATCATCGTTCCATGGCTCTTGTTCGGTCAGATCTCCCTCCAGAAGACTCAAAACACTTTGTAAAGGCTGGTGACATCTAGTGGAAGCAATAGGAAGTGCCAAAATATTCCTCAGCCCCTGTGTTTTTCAATGGCATAGGTTTAAAGGTAATACAACACATCAGGTATCCACTTCCTGTCAGAAAATGTCTCAGGGTTTTGCCTGCCAAATGAGTTATGTTATACTCACAGACACCATTCAAACAGTTTTAGAAACTTTAGGGTGTTTTCTATCCATATATAATAAGTATATGCATATTCTAGTTACTGGGTAGGATTAGTAACCAGATTAAATCGGGTACATTTTTTTATCCAGCCGTGCAAATACTGCCCCCTAGCCCCAACAGGTTAACACAGCTGTGAGTTGTTATTTTTTTCGTTTTTTCATTTTTGACAAAATGAGCACTCCTGGAAGTGACAGATTTTGACTCATATTGAGTGATAAGACTGAGCTATTTAGAGAATCCCTTAGCCTTTCGACTAATTTTGGGTTAGTTGGACTAATTTTGGGTTAGTTCTCTCAAGAAGAACTAACCCATCTCAACATGACAGAAAGTAAGACAGGGAAACCAATCTCAACATGACAGAAAGTAAGACAGGTGTCGTGACGTTGTATTAGTTAATGTGACGACTGTTGCTCATCGAATGATTAACGGTTCATAATTGCGTGATTAAATGAATTAAGCAATGAATCAAGCAATTATTAACTCATCAACCTGGGGCACCATGGGAAAATTATTTTGATTGAGTTTCTATTTCCCAAATTAACTCAAAGGATATCAGAATATCGATTTTACAACAGTCGCTAAATTAATCAATTTCCTCTACAGTCTCATTCTGAACGTCGCATAATCCGGGAATCTGCACGGACCCGGGCTTCACCAATGAGTTTACCACACCAATCTTAGTTGATTATTTATTTACTAGCAAGCTAAAATGATGATAAAAATACACATACACAAAACACAGTCTAGCTATTGATTAGGACTTAGTATAACGGGCCAACACACTATGGCGCGTGTTACCCAAAATGGGGATTTAAAAGAGAGAGAAACAAAGGAAGTACACGAGAGAAATATACATTTGGGTTCATTTGTCAGCTATGCTTATTTAAACCTAGCCTTGCCCCGAACTGCCGCTCTTATGGGTCAGAATATAATGATGTAATTACGTGTTGGAGGTCTCAGGTGGGAAGCTCCGCGTGTGTCGTTTAGGCTTCTCAATGACGCACTTCTCCGGCGCAACTCTCTGGTTGTCCTCACGATGTCAGTGTCCTTCTTGGCTAAGTGGTCTGATCCCTCGCCCTTGATCTGAAAGGGGTCTTCTGAGGACAGACAGCTCTGTAGCTCAGAGCTCACAACTTCGGACTCGAACGGTGTAGATACCACGATTCAATGGAGAGTGGAGGCTGGGTGGTTCGGCTTGAATTCACCCGCTTAGACACAGCTACTCGTCCGTAGCTCGTGTAGAAAAGATTTCTTTGTCTTCAACCTTGTGTTTCGTTTTGGGGTTCGTTGACTTTGTTAGACCTTCGCTGCAGCTTGGGGTCAATTAGTCTGATATGTTAATTCTTCACTCTCCTGTCTTATACCCTCAGGTCAGAAGTGGGCGTAACCGCCTTTAGGGCAATTCTCTGGGCGGACCAAGTTAAGGGGCAAGGCCTAGATTTGACTAAAATCCTATTTTAGACACTACCTTCACATCTCATCTTTACCAAAACATTCTCTTTGTTTTGGATATTTTCCACACAACGTACAATGTATAAACATCAGGCATATACTGGGAAAACTCTTAAAGGTACAATGTTTTCATAATAACGTAATCTCTTAACCTTTAATAACAATACAAAAGTTACATACATTTTCATATTGCACCTCTCGTCCTGACCACCATTGTGGCTGACGGAAACCATTGTTCCAAAGTCCCTTTATTGCATGTTTAATGTTCTGAGGCCAGTTTTCCATTGTGAGGACAAAGGAATTTCTCTGTGGCCTAAGGTTTATTATGGGCGTGAGGGGTCATAAAACCCCCACATCTTCAGACCCCTAGATCTCTCCTCCTCTGTTGGGGGTTTGGGAGATAATCTGTAGGGTGGTGGTCTCCTGTACCCTGACCTGATCAGGACAGTCATGACAGTCCCCCTCTGGTAGGTTCAACTTGGAATGATTCTGCATGTTGCAACCCACCATAAGAATGACCATCGGATGTCCTGGTCTGTGGATCATCAGAGCAGCCCCCCCCCCCTTTGGTGGTTCACCCTGGTAGGCTTTCCGCAAGCTGTGGATCACCACCAGAATGGACCCAGGAGGTCTGGCAGTGGCTCTGTGTTCCGGCCCGTCGTCCGGTTATCCCGGCTAGTGGACCTAGGCAGTAACTTGGCAGACGTTAATAATGCACAACACTCAGGCAATACATCATTACATTTCCTCCCCAAACGAGCGGCGTCTTGGCTCTAAGGCTTCCTAAGTGTCAAAGGTAATGAAACGAAAAATTGGAATAAAAACATAAAAGTATACAAAATATGTCTACCACACCTTAATCATCTAATATGGACTATGTTCTATATATGTCCAAGGTCTAGGCTAAATAGCTCTATCATGGCATTGTCTCTAATGTCATGTCTAGGGTGATCCTACTTGCAGGTGGGTAGTTAAGGCACTTGGAAAAACTTGGCCCCTGAAGGCCAAAGCTTACATCAGGGACATTACTGGGCTGACCTAGCGAGTTCGGGAGAGGAGGCTGGGACTGGGCCCTGTAAGAGGGTTTCCGGGTCCATTGCCAACTTTCCAAAAATCGGGATCGCTTCCGTCCCACGGGTGATCCTAGTATAAGACCTCATTAGGTCTTCCATTGCACGTGTGCGCCTGTGTACGTAGTAGGTACACACGCCAAGGGAAATGAGACCAAGGATCATAGTAACAGTCAGGATACTGTCCGGCACCGTCCAAGAGCGGGCGACAGACCAATCTTTTGGTCTGTAGTCAGTCGGGTCGACTAACAGTGCCTCATCCAGTACGCTAAGATCAACAGTCATGGGTCCCTCGTACTGGATTTGGTATTGAATGGCTTGTGGTAACTCAAGGGAACGTTTAGCAAAAGCGTCCGGCATTTCAATCTCTGTGTCTATCCGGTCTTCGGGAAGGTGGTATAGAGCGAGGTCGTCTACGTGAATAATCGCCCCCTCTGGTACCGTAACAAAAACAGTCTGGTTGGGGAGGTTCAATTGGGTGATGGAGTCATGGCGTTCGTAAGTCATAGTGGCGGACGCGAACGGTGTGTTGACCAACCATCGGTTCCCTACCACCTCCACTTGTGTGGTGGTGGCCCCATCCCTGGCTGTTAGTTTGGCTCTACAGCGTTCTTCGCTGGTGATAGCTTTAATACCACAAAGACGCTCGGTGTTATCCCTGACAAATGGTTTGCTAGGACAAAGGTAGTGGACATCTTTGGTTAGAGTACACATTAGCAGGTTAGGGGTGAGATAGAAATCTGGGTTGTTTTCCTGGTAAGCTACAACTGGGGTGTGGCAATCTTTACGTGGGTACTGTCGCGCCAAAATCCTACATTGAGAACCGTTTTCAATCTATAGATATTCTCCAGTTCAACAACCGGCAGCGTCAGTAGAAAACCCACTTCATTACGATCAACATCAACGTGTATTGGGATGGCCGACCCCAGACTATAGGCCAAATGTGACTGTAACGGCCTTATCGTGGTTGAAGTAGCTGAGGTCAATATGTCGTGCACCATTGAGAGGGGCACTAGATATGAGGGGATTCTATTCATGGCCAAGTGGTCCATAGAAGAGCTAACTTCACGGAGAAAATCCTCCAGTAACAATCGAACCAATTGGACATGGGCATAGTCATGGTTCATGACCTCTGCTAGCTTTCCTACAGACAGGATAGTTTTGTTCAGGAGAGTAGCGTGTGTGTTGACCACCAGAATAGTGTCCTGGAGAGACTTTCCCACATGTTGCAACCTAAGGGCCTGTGCCTTCATCTGCTGCTGGATAAGTGGCATCTCTTCAGTAATCTCCCTAACATTCCTCTTGACTGTGGCTAGACTGACTGCGTTGACGGCAGTGGTACCTAGGGCAAATAGTGACCCTACGGCTGCCCCTATCGATAGTAGCGCCCCGACGAATCGTTTTTTTTTCGCCTGGGCTCAGCTAGTTCTGACTGGGTTACTGTGAACTTTTGGAGTTGGGCCAACATATGGGCAGTGTCTAGCTGGGCGTGCTTAATTGCCTGGCTGGTCCAGTCAGCCCCGGCCCAACTCAAATGCGCCGCAGGTGGAATGTGTTGGCGGTACACATTCTCTGCATCTAGGCGGACATATACCCTCTGCGTGTGTACTCTGCAGTTAGTTATGAGGAGTCCTGGATCGTCGCGGAGAACGATTCCCGTAGGGGGTCCGTTCGTGATTACGTCTGCTGGGTTGGTTTTGACCAGGGCGCAGAGTGTCAGGATCATCCAAAGGAACTCCATCCTACAGAAACGCATAATCAGAGATTGTTGGATTATTTCAGTTATTTGTATTCGTAAACAAAAATTGTTTTGACAACTATTTTTCTGTTTTTCTTATTTTTAATCAGTACAGCGCAGGACGATATCACTAGTGACAACAGATGTATATCTGGTAGCTGGGAAGAGAATAAAAGATATTAGGTGCAACGTACTGGTCTCCTGGAAGGGATCAGCTGAGGGTACTTAAGAATTTTCTTAGTACCTCTGGTTTTTTGCTAGGGTTTTTATCTATTCGGTGCTGGCTAGCACCCCTTCTATTCCCATGGGGGGAGTGTACAACTTGATTTGGTTCCGGTGGACCCACTTTAATGTGGCGTTTTGTCGACCTTTGCTGATTTTGATCTGGTAAGCTACAGGTGATAGCTTCACCACAATCTCGTGTGGCCCCGTCCAGTGGGGCAGGAACTTTGTTGCGACGCCCGCGGGTTTGGTGTATATGTAGTACCACACCTTATCTCCGACCTCGAACACCTGGTGTGAGGCTTTTTTGTCGTAATAGGTCTTGTCACCTTCTGCACTTCTTTCCAATTGTCCTTGAGCGTACGCAAAGGTAGTCTGGAGATGGTTCCGCAAGTCGGTTACGTATTGATGAGCCGTGTAGGCGGTGGCTGCGGCGACATCTCCCGGTTGGTACAGGAGATGCAGTGGAAGGGTCATTTGCCGGCCCGTCATCATCTCAAAGGGTGTCATTCCCGTAGACCTGTTGCGTGTGGCTCTGATTGCCATCAGTACCAATGGGAGTTTGAGGTCCCAATCTTTGTGGTTGGCTGCCACATATTTCCTCAAGATTCTGACAATTGATTGGTTGCTCCTTTCTACCCCCCCCCCCCCCCGAGCTCCTAGGGTGGTACACGATGTGGAGTTTAGCTTTGACTCCCAGGAGCTTCCACAGTTCGGTCATTACAGCTGCCGAAAAGTGGGTTCCTCTGTCGCTGTCCACGGTTTCTCCTGGCAGGCCGAAACGACTGAAAACGTGGTTTAGCAAAAGAACGGCAGTGGTTTCCGCTGTATCATTGGTCGTCGGCAGGCACTCCACCCACTTTGTGAATGCGCAAGTCACTGTGAGGAGGTACTTGTTGCCTCTGGCCGACCTGGCAACTGGGCCGACCCAGTCGATCTGGATCGAGCTCCAGGGGTAAGACACACCCTTGCGTTGCAGGGGTGCTCTGTGAAGTGGCTTGGTGGGTTGAAACTGGCAACAAACTAGACACCCCCTCACGTATCGTGCCACGTCTTGTTCCATGTGAGGCCAGTGGGCCACCTGTCGCAATGTTTCACATGTAGCCTTGACCCCCTATGGCCTCCACATGGCTCGTCGTGGGCATGAGCTATCATTATCCCCCTCTTTGTTTAAGGAACCACCCACCTTCGAGCGGTGTCGGTTTCTGAAACATATACCAATAGGTAATCTACAAGTGTGAATTGCTGTTTGGTTGCGTACAGTGAACGCAAGTCGTGTGAACCTGCCAAAGCCAGTTCGGACACTGGGTGGTTGACAGGATCCGACAGGAATGCCATCAAAGTGGCGAGGGACTCATCTTGGTGTTGCATTGCTACCAGGTCGCCATTCATGAATGAATGCGTTAGCAACACATTATGTTTGTGCGACGACGTTTTCCATGGTGCTACATGGCTACGCGTTACCGGAGACACCATAGCTTCCTCAGTGGGTTTTTCGTCTCGAGCAGCAAACACCCAAGGGGTGCTGTGAATTGCACCAGATTTCGCCATGCTGTCAGCATGGTCGTTGCCAAGTTTGTCACGACCAGGTGATTTGGAGTGTCCCTTGACTTTCTTCCAATACACCTGTATGTCGTGTTTGGTGATGAGATCATCACAAGCTAGAATGAGCTCTTTGTTTTTCACCTCTTTACCACTTGAAGTAGTCATGTGCTTTTGTTTCCAAAACGGCAAGTGGCATAAGAAGGTGAGTCTCGCGTAGTTTGAGTCGGTGCAGATCGCCAGTTCTGCCAATTCGTGTTTCACCGCTGTTTGCAGGGTGATCAGCACGCCAGCCACTTCTGCAAACTGGCTGGTCTTGTTGCCAAGCTGAAATTGAAGTGGTTTGCACGGAATGTCGTTGTGCCATACCAATCCCACCCCAGCTTGCAAGTGGTCTAGATGGCGGTAAGAACAGCCATCTACAAATGCCATCGGCATGTCGAGACACACGTTCTCTTCGAAATAGTGATGGTTCGAAGGCAATGGCGGAGCGATGTCACGCGGGGGTGGTCCGGAGTCGGTTTCATCGTCACCACAGTGTTGACACACCGCCAAAGCACTGCCCAAAGGCAGGTTCTTTGCTTTTGCGTAGTTGATTACTACATCATGGCTCTGCAGCGTCATGAGCCAAGCCGCTATCCTGCTGTTGTGTACAGCACCCTCACGGATTCGTTGGCTTTTCAGAAAAGTCACAGGCTGGTGACATGTTTCTATGATCACCTTTTGTCCGCCGACATAACTGGTGAAGTGTTTGATCGCCCAGACTGTCGACAGCAGCGCTTTTTCGCAGTCTGAGTATTTGTGTTCGGCGGGGTTGAGTGTTTTGCTCGCGTAAGCAACCACACGTTTGTCTTGGTCGTATTTTTGGTACAACCCAGCGCTAAGGCTGTGCTCTGAGAAACCGACTTCCAAAAAGAATGTCTTGTCTTTGTTGGGGTATACCAGGCAGGGTGCCTCGCAAAGCAGGTTTTTCAAGGAAGCCACCGCTTCGTTGTGAGTGACATCCCAAACGAATGGGGTGTCTTTCTGAAGAAGGTGAGTCAACGGTTTTGACAAGTCGGCGTAGTTTTCGATGAATTGACGGGAGTAATTACATACTCCCAAGAAGCTGCGCACCTCGTGAAGGTTTGTAGGTGTTTTGATGTTGCGGACTGCTTGGATTCGGTTAGACTGTGGCAGGATGCCCTCGGCACCCACCAGAAGCCCAACGTAGTTTACCTTGGTCCTGCACCATTGTCCTTTCATGATGGCCAACTTAGCCCCTGCAGTCCCGAGTTGGGTGAGAACGTGGTCCATTTCATTGAGGTGATGTGACCAAGTCTCACTTCTCATGAGAACGTCGTCCACGTAAATTATCGTCCCCCTAGAGGCTGCGTCTGGCATCGCCTTGTGCAGGAAGATGTTGAACTCTGAGGGGGAGTTCGCATACCCGAATGGGCAACGATTGAACGTGAAGAGCTTGTTCGAGAAAGAGAAAGCCAACTTGTGTTGGTCACGCGGGTCGACTGTCATGGTCCAGAAACCATTTGCCACGTCGACGGTGGAGAAGTACTTGGCGTTTGCCACCTTTGGCAACTCTTGGTCGAGCTGTGTCATTGGCCAACGAGACAACGGAACCAGTTTGTTGAGTTGTCTATAGTCAATGGTAAGACGACATTTACCCGTTGGTTTCAGAACGGGCCACACGGGAGCGCTGTACGTACTGTTACATTCCCTGATTATCCGTTTAGCTAATAAGGAATCGATAATCTCTTGTACTGCTGCGTATGCTGCGAGCGGGATTTTGTATTGTCTAACGAACGTAGGAGTTGCTCCGGGTGGCTTAGGAATACGCACCACATGGATACCCGTAACCCCGCAATCCAGCGAGTCTGTCGACCAGATCTCACTGTGTTTGTTAAACAATTCTCTCAACTGATGGCGTTCAGTGTCATTGACAAGAGCATCAGTCTCCGACAGTAGTTGTATTACCTGTGCATGGAAACCAGGATATGGTTCGGCGACATTGTACAGGTCTTCATCGGGTGGTGACGGCATGTCACCTTTGGAAGAGTCATCGGTTGTTTCCTCACAAGAGTGTACTTCGCATGCAGGAGGAGACGCAATATCATCCTCCGTGACGATGGAGTATATTAACAGGTTGCTGTCAGGATCGACATCCAGCCGGAATGCCGATGTGTCGTCCAGTGGCAAGACAGGAGTTAGTGCTATTGCTTTTGACTGACAAGTAAACAGCGTACCTCCCTCGCCATCTAGGTCTAGGGAGGACGGAAGAGGCCCAATCACAGGAACAACTAGTTCAAAATCATGGAAGGCGTAATCGATCAATGTTCCTAGCTGAGTGTGCCGAGGAATGGAAATATCTGCTTGAGTCAGATTTTGTACCAGGAGGTAAGTGGATCTAGCGGTTAGTTCCAACAGTGGGTTGCCATTGATAGTTAGCCCCAAGTCGAATAGTTTTGGGGAGGGTTGGAAGAACGCAGTGGTGCCTTCCATCCGGTATCCGGGCGCCAGGTTCAGTCTTACAGAAACCTCTGTGGTTCTTGCCGGTATCAACATGGCGGACTCAGTTATCGTCTTGCAAGCTTCAGGAATAGTCTGCCCGGAAGCCATTCGCACCGGGTCGAAAGACAAGGCATGTTGGTTTGGCTGCGCCAAAGACCAAAGAACTTGGTGTAGGGTATCAAGTTTAACACCCAATCTTACCAAAATGTCCGCTCCCACATAGACTGTATGTGGGAGGTCCGCGACAACCAGTAGGTAGTGGGATAATTCCTTGGTTCCAATGCGGATCGATAGCGCACACACCCCTATTGCGGTGAGTGTTGTCTGGGGAGTCGTTCCCAGTGGAAATCTAAACGTTTTCGGCACAAGGGGATGGCAGTTAGCCGTTTTCGAAATTTCGTTGAACATTTCCAAACTGATTGCGGATTTTTCTGACCAGGTGGCCAGCCTGGTATCCTCAGCCATAGTGCCGTTTAGGCACACGCCCCCTATCAGAGGAGGGCGGTAAGTGAGGCTGGTGAATCACCCAAGCCGCACAAGAAAACCACATGTTCGGTTAAGTTCCGAGTCGAACTCACATTGTCCTTTGCCACAAATGGCGGGCTCATGGCCAAGTTCACAGGGTTTGCGTCAGATGCTGACGTCGGACCCACATCGTTGCACAATGTATGGCAGGTAGCCTTGGAAGAATGCGGCGAAGTCAACGGAGTTGGCATAGGTATTTGTGACCAGATTTGATTGGTTTTCCAATCCATTAGTGGTACCAAACGGTCAATTAAATCACTCCCAATCAGCATTCGTTCGATTTCGATGCTAGTCACATACACGGGGTGTATCAGTGACACGCTTTCGAAGTTGAGTTTAAGTAGGAGACGTTTGGTTAGGGGCGAGGTAGCTTGAGTGAAACCTCGAAGATTCGTATCGCAATGTTCCGTTTTCAACCAACGTTTTGTTGGGTCCACTGCCCTTTTTAGTTCATCCAGCAAGGTTTCAGATATGAGGGAAATTGTTGAACCCGAATCTATCAGAGCGTGACAGGTCACACAGTCCTCCAGGACTGTTCTAAGGTATGGCCTGTTCGAGTTGGTTTTTCTCGTCATATCCCCAACAAAATGGAGTGGGTTGGGAGAACGGAGCGGTTTGTAATCTGCGTCGATTTCCAAGACAGATAAGTCACCTACGTGACCCAGTGGGTCCTCTATCGGAATGGTAGAGGAATCATCTGTTGCAAAGCTGCTTATCTCGTGCATCTCCACCTCCGTGTCCAAGTCTGTAGACAAAACCTGCGGGCTTGTGTCTAGAACGGGCGGTACCTGGACAGGGATTTGAGTGGGGGCGGGGGTAATGGAAATGTTTGCGTCCTCTTGAATTGCATGAATTTCGGCGGACTCGGTTTCCAACGATTTTACGCCTAGTCATGAGGATTTATCCTTGTCCTCTTTCTCAAATTTCTTACGATGCAGTACATCTTTTATCAGAGCTTCTATATCATTTCGGTTAGCGTTTAAATCATTGTTGAACACTTTGTTGCCCTTGTTACGCTTGTTACCCTTGTGTCCTGACCCTTTGTGAGAGTTAGGCGGAGGGGCATGTCGGCTAGGTTGATCTCTACGGGACCTGTTAGATTGGGGACGTTCATCGTAGCTATTGTTACGGTGGTGGTTGTCGGGGTGGTGGTTACTTGGTAGCCACCCCCTTTGATCGTCCTCTTTTCCAGCATATGTCCCTGATGCAGCCCCTTCTAATTCGAGTGATGGTTCCCGCCTAAGCTCAAAAGTCGAGGTGTCCGGGCTCTTAGCCCGGCTTGCTTTTGATGCTTCAAAAGCGGTGCTTGCCAGCTCTCGGAGCGTCGAGATTGGCAACCCGACGTGGGCAGTAGGGCCCAAGTAGTTAATGAAGTTGGGAGACATGTTTGACAGAAAAAGTTGTTTGAACGGTAATAGGTCTTCCATTCCTGTTTCAGTGAGCATGCCAAAGTAAGCTGAACGAAGCCGGTGATAGTAGGCTTGTGGGTGTTCATTTCGAGCTTGTCTGATATTGTTAGCCAACGAACTATCGTGTTTGCGAGTCGCAGAACCACTGAATTCTATTTTCAAAACCGTGGCAAGTTTAGCATAGTCGTTTTGCCCGTGTTGCTCTTGTAGACGGATGAACCTTGTCACGTGTCTGTTGGACGTTCGCTTCAAAAGATAGAGCCTGTCTGCATTCGTAGCATTTGGGTAGCCATCCAAGGCGTCCTCTATGTCTGCTAAGAATGTCTCAGTGTCGTTTGGCTTTCCCGGAACGGGATCGAAGAGGCGGAAGTTTTTGACGATTTTGTCAAGGCGATCCTCACCAAGTGCGCGGGGAGCATCTGCACTCTCCCGTGGAGAATTGTGGGCCGAGAGGCCAAGAGGAAAAGTCAAGCTGTGGTTGTGTTGGCGAGGAGGCCCCAATTCACTGTGGGCCAAATGGCCAAGAGAAAGAGGCTGAAATCTCCTGTCATCTACATTCCCTCGTTCTCTTAGCTCCGGATGTGAGCTAGGTTGCTTGGTTTGGTTGTCCCGCGATAGCGCGTGACTGTTCTGGAGTTCCTCCAGATGATACCTAAGGGTGGTGTTATGCTGCATCGCAGAGTCCACCTGGGAGTTGAGGGTGTTTATTTCGACACGTAGGTGTCACCCTTTTTTCGCTCGGCCTAATACTTATCTGTCATGGTTTGCAGGGAGAGGGCGCGAGTGTGGAGTGAGAGATCCAGTGATGCGATGTCCTCTTGTTTAGAGGTCACATTTTCCAACTTTCTCACCTGGTCTTTCTCATCCTTCATTAAATCAGCGACTTCAATGAGTTCTGCTGTTTTGTCCTCCAACTTGGTCATTGTGTTCATTAACCTCTCTAGGCTAGGCGGGACGAATTCGTCCCACCTACGTAACAGCCACTGCTATCCTGTGGCGCGATTTTCAAAACCTTAAAAATCCTATTACTTCAATTTCTCAAACATATGACTATTTTACAGCCATTTAAAGACAAGACTCTCGTTAATCTAACCACACTGTCCGATTTCAAAAAGGCTTTACAACGAAAGCAAAACATTAGATTATGTCAGCAGAGTACCAAGCCAGAAATAATCAGACACCCATTTTTCAAGCCAGCATATAATGTCACCAAAACCCAGAAGACAGCTAAATGCAGCACTCACCTTTGATGATCTTCATCAGATGACAACCCTAGGACATTATGTTATACAATACATGCATGTTTTGTTCAATCAAGTTCATATTTATATCAAAAACCAGCTTTTTACATTAGCATGTGACGTTCAGAACTAGCATACCCCCCGCAAACTTCCGGGGAATTCGCTAACATTTTACTAAATTACTCACGATAAACGTTCACAAAAAGCATAACAATTATTTTAAGAATTATAGATACAGACCTCCTCTATGCACTCGATATGTCCGATTTTAAAATAGCTTTTTGGTGAAAGCACATTTTGCAATATTCTAAGTACATAGCCCAGGCATCACGGGCTCGCTATTTAGACACCCGGCAAGTTTAGCACTCACCATAATCATATTTACTATTATAAAAGTTTCATTACCTTTTGTTGTCTTCGTCAGAATACACACCCAGGACTGCTACTTCAATAACAAATGTTGGTTTGGTCCAAAATAATCCATCGTTATATCCGAATAGCGGCGTTTTGTTCGTGCGTTCCAGACACTATCCGAAATAGTAAAGAAGTGTCACGCGCATGGCGCAATTCGTGACAATAAAATTCTAAGTATTCCATTACCGTACTTCGAAGCATGTCAACCGCTGTTTAAAATCAATTTTTACGACATTTTTCTCGTAGAAAAGCGATAATATTCTGACAGGGAATCTCCTTTTCGGCAAACAGAGGAAAAAATCCCAAAGGCGGGGGCGGTCGGGGTCACGCGCATAAGCCAGTGTCTCTTGATCGGCCACTTGAGAAAGGCGATAATGTGTTTCAGCCTGGGGCTGGAATGACGACATTCTGTTTTTTCCCGGGCTCTGAGCGCCTATGGACGACGTGGGAAGTGTCACGTTAGAGCAGAGATCCTTAGTAAATGATAGAGATGGAAAAGAAGTTCAACAAATGGTCAGACAGGCCACTTCCTGTAAAGGAATCTCTCAGGTTTTGACCTGCCATTTGAGTTCTGTTATACTCACAGACACCATTCAAACAGTTTTAGAAAATTTAGGGTGTTTTCTATCCATATGTAATAAGTATATGCATATTCTAGTTACTGGGTAGGAGTGGTAACCAGATTAAATCGGGTATGTTTTTTATCCAGCCGTGTCAATGCTGCCCCCTAGCCCTAACAGGTTAACTGATCGTCTTTGGTCTGCAGCTTTTGGAATAGAGCATTATTGCTTCGAGTGGTTTCATTCACAACCGTTTGTAGGGCATCAATTTGCTCGCCCCGTTTTCTAGCTAGCTCGTCCGATTCATCTAGTTTCGCGTGGACTTCATCGTATTTAGTTTTGGCTAAACCGAGTTGTTCTTTTAGAATACGGACTTGGTCAAGAGTTTGTTTGCGTTCTTTGTTATAAGTGTTAGACAGATCTTCCAATTTATCTGTTCTCACACACAGTTCCTCAGCTAGCAGTAGCTTATCTTTTTCGGCTTTCGATGCCAGCTCCCTGGTTCTCTCCACCTGTACCTTGAACTCCCCAGCTTCCTGCTCGTGCCTCTGCTGGGCACTGAGGTACTGGTGCACTGTCCATCTCTGCTGGTGGGCTAAACTGGAGAGAACCTTCACAAGGCCTCCGCCTGATGGTCTATTTTGAACAGCGTCTGTCGCAATGTCTGCATTTTTCTCGCTTATGGCATTGAAATCTAACATTTTCAGCTCCTCGGCATAGTTAGGATTTGCATCGCTGCTGAGGTCCGTGATCAATCTTTCCGTGGGTGAAGGTCCACTGATTAGAGGGGAAATGGGTGGAAACCCATCTGATGGATTGCTCATTATTATGATTGTCAGTTATTTCAATTTACGTAATGTTTGGGTTTTTTTTAGTTGGAGGCTGCAAACACGATTTAACTCAGTTTGTAAACGTCAATGAATCATCAAGACTGGGTCAGTAATGTGAGTTGGTTATTACTGAACTTGCCAAAACAGGTTTAATTGATTAAATCGATTTTAATGATAAATCTAACCTGTATCGGCTATTTGGGAATTTTAATTTTAAGTCACCTGAAAGAGTTGCTATCTCTAAGTTAACGTTGAAAAGTTTAACTATGTCTCATTGGTTAGAACACATTAGTTTGCGTATTATTCCAATAACCAACCTGGACGGTAGTGTAGCAATTTAATGTATATTAAATTGAACGAGACAATGATATCCAATCAGTTGAGACTGGTTAGATATCGTACAGCATAACCTGAATTATTTAAAAATAATTACTGGTGATTCTTCACCACCGGAGGTCACTGTTAACACAAGCTAAAATCGACAGGGTACCAGTGAAAATAGAATTTTACAATACTGTTAAAAAGTCTACCTAAACACCATTAAGCTGGTAAAACAGCTTTAATCTATTAATCAATTTGAATGATTAGTCAACCCCGTATAGGCTAAAGGAATTAGCTTTAATTAACCTGAAATAGTTGCTATATCTAAGTTAACGTGGAACAGTTTAACCATGTCTCATTGGTTATGGCACATTCGTGTGTGTATTATTCCCATAACCAACCATAGTGTACCAACCATAACCAGGTCGTGGAGCAATTTAATGTATATTAAATTGAACGAGACAATGATATCCAATCAGTTGAGACTGGTTGGATATCGTACAGCGTAACCTGACTTATTTCACGAAAAATGACTGGCGTTTCTTCGCCAGAGGTTACGGATAGCCCAAGCTGAGATCTTTGTTAGCTTAGCATCTGGCGCAATGCTTAGCTTTCCTTGCGCGGGGTTTCCCCCCCGCCGCACAAGGGATGTTCCCTCCAACAAGGGACCAGGTTTACTTGGTGACGTCTCACGTTCAACCCTTAACCTCTCCCCGTTACCCAACGCGAGAGGTAGAGAGATAATAACTTCGCTTCGGTCAAACGAATATATCTACTCTAATTTCCGTAATGGCTGGCTCATATGTCCTCTGCTCTAGGAATTACTTATGACCGAGTCAGATCACTCCTGAAAGCGATCGACAGAAATAACACTACGTTAGGCCCAACTAGTATTATTTCTCAGAATGCCTGCATCGGCTGGTACATATGCCCTAGCTCGTAGCATTCAGTAGGCCCCCCTTCACACTGGCTTTGGTCAGATATACAACAGGGGTCGTTCTCTCCCGACCAGTATCTGGGTGAAATGGAACGACACCCACACTTCTCTCCCGCACTAGTCCTGCCTATAGCTATGGAATGTATATATATTGCTACACAATTGATATGGAATAACACAACAGTGCGGCCTAGTCCTATCTTAGATGCCTCACACGGGGCGCCATATGTCGTGACGTTGTATTAGTTAATGTGACGACTGTTGCTCATCGAATGATTAACGGTTTATAATTGCGTGATTAAATGAATTAAGCGATGAATCAAGCAATTATTAACTCATCAACCTGGGGCACCATGGGAACATTATTTTGATTGAGTTTCTATTTCCCAAATTAACTCAAAGGATATCAGAATATCGATTACAACAGTCGCTAAATTAATCAATTTCCTCTACAGTCTCATAATCTGAACGTCGTATAATCCGGGAATCTGCACGGACCCGGGCTTTACCACTGAATTTACCACACCAATCTTAGTTGATTATTTATTTACTAGCAAGCTAAAATGACGATAAAAATACACATACACAAAACACAGTCTAGATATTGATTAGGACTTAGTATAACGGCCAACACACTATGGCGCTTGTTACCCAAAATGGGGATTTTAAGGAGAGAGAAACAAAGGAAGTACACGAGAGAAATATACATTTGGGTTCATTTGTCAGCCATGCTTATTTAACTAGCCTTGCCCAGAACTGCCGCTCTTATGGGTCAGAATATAATGATGTAATTACGTGTTGGAGGTCTCAGGTGGGAAGCTCCGCGTGGGTTGTTTAGGCTTCTAAATGACGCACTTCTCCGGCGCAACTCTCTGGTTGTCCTCACGATGTCAGTGTCCTTCTTGGCTTAGGGGTCTGATCCCTCTCCCTTGATCTGAAAGGGGTCTTCTGAGGACAGACAGCTCTGTAGCTCAGAGCTCACAGCTTCGGCCCGAACGGGGTCGATATCACGATTCAATGGAGAGTGGAGGCTGGGTGGTTCGGCTTGAATTCACCCGCTTAGACACAGCTACTCGTCCGTAGCTCGTGTAGAAAAATATTTCTTTGTCTTCAACCTTGTGTTTCGTTTTGGGGTTCGTCGACTTTGTTAGACCTTCGCTGCAGCTTGGGGTCAATAGTCTCCTATGTTAATTCTTCACTCTCCAGTCTTATACCCTCGGGTCAGAAGTGGGTGTAACCGCCTTTAGGGCAATTCCCTGGGCGGACCAAGTAAAGGGGCAAGGCATTTTAATATTCCACTTTTAGACACTAACTTCACATTTCATCTTTACCAAAACATTCTGTTTGATTTGGATATTTTCCACTCAACGTACAATGTATAAACATCAGGCATATACTGGGAAAACTCTTAAAGGTACAATGTTTTCATAATAACGTCATCTCTTAACCTTTAAAAACAAATACAAAAGTTACATACATTTTAATATTCCACTTTTCGTCATAACCACCATTGTGGCTGACGGAAACCATTGTTCCAAAGTCCCTTTATTGCATGTTTAATGTTCTGAGGCCAGTTCTCCATTGTTAGGACAAAGGAATTTCTCTGTGGCCTAAGTTTTATTATGGGCGTGAGGTGTCATAAAACCTCCATCTTCAGACCCCTAGATCTCTCCTCCTCTGTTGGGGGTTTGGGAGATAATCTGTAGGGTGGTGGTCTCCTGTACCCTGACCTGATCAGGACAGTCATGACAACTCTGTACCGTAATACCCTGTATATAGCCTCCACATTGACTCTGTACCAGTACACCCTGTATATAGTCTCCACATTGACTCTGTACCGGTACCCCCTGTATATAGCCTCCACATTGACTCTGTACCGGTACCCCCTGTATATAGCCTCCACATTGACTCTGTACCGGTACCCCCTGTATATAGCCTCCACATTGACTCTGTACCGGTACCCCCTGTATATAGCCTCCACACTGACTCTGTACCGGTACCCCCTGTATACAGCCTCCACATTGACTCTGTACCGGTACCCCCTGTATATAGTCTCCACATTGACTCTGTACCGGTACCCCCTGTATATAGCCTCCACATTGACTCTGTACCATAATACCCTGTATATAGCCTCCACATTGACTCTGTACCATAATACCCTGTATAAGGCCTCCACATTGACTCTGTACCGGTACCCCCTGTATATAGCCTCCACATTGACTCTGTACCGGTACCCCCTGTATATAGCCTCCACACTGACTCTGTACCGGTACCCCCTGTATATAGCCTCCACATTGACTCTGTACCGGTACCCCCTGTATATAGCCTCCACACTGACTCTGTACCGGTACCCCCTGTATACAGCCTCCACATTGACTCTGTACCGGTACCCCCTGTATATAGCCTCCACATTGACTCTGTACCGGTACCCCCTGTATATAGCCTCCACATTGACTCTGTACCATAATACCCTGTATATAGCCTCCACATTGACTCTGTACCATAATACCCTGTATAAGGCCTCCACATTGACTCTGTACCGGTACCCCCTGTATATAGCCTCCACATTGACTCTGTACCGGTACCCCCTGTATATAGGCTCCACATTGACTCTGTACCGGTACCCCCTGTATATAGCCTCCACATTGACTCTGTACCGGTATCCCCTGTATATAGCCTCCACATTGACTCTGTACCGGTACCCCCTGTATATAGCCTCCACACTGACTCTGTACCGGTACCCCCTGTATATAGCCTCCACATTGACTCTGTACCGGTACCCCCTGTATATAGCCCCCACATTGACTTTGTACCGGTACCCCCTGTATTTAGCCTCCACATTGACTCTGTACCGGTACCCCCTGTATATAGCCTCCACATTGACTCTGTACCGGTACCCCCTGTATATAGCCTCCACATTGACTCTGTACCGGTACCCCCTGTATATAGCCTCCACATTGACTCTGTACCAGTACCCCCTGTATATAGCCTCCACATTGACTCTGTACCATAATACCCTGTATACAGCCTCCACATTGACTCTGTACCGGTACCCCCTGTATATAGCCTCCACATTGACTCTGTACCAGTACCCCCTGTATATAGTCTCCACATTGACTCTGTACCAGTACCCCCTGTATATAGCCTCCACATTGACTCTGTACCAGTACCCCCTGTATATAGTCCCACATTGACTCTGTACCAGTACCCCCTGTATATAGCCTCCACATTGACTCTGTACCAGTACCCCCTGTATATAGCCTCCACATTGACTCTGTACCGGTACCCCCTGTATATAGCCTCCACATTGACTCTGTACCGTAATACCCTGTATATAGCCTCCACATTGACTCTGTACCGTAATACCCTGTATACAGCCTCCACATTGACACTGTACTGGTACCCCCTGTATATAGCCTCCACATTGACTCTGTACCGGTACCCCCTGTATATAGCCTCCACATTGACTCTGTACCGTAATACCCTGTATATAGCCTCCACATTGACTCTGTACCGTAATACCCTGTATACAGCCTCCACATTGACACTGTACTGGTACCCCCTCTATATAGCCTCCACATTGACTCTGTACTGCCGCACAACAGTTATTTTTGTTGCTCCTTAATTATTAACTTGTTTTCAATTTTTTTTTTTTTTTTACTTTCTTAAAATCTTTTTTCTTAAAAATACATTGTTGATTAAGGTTTTGTAAGTAAGCATTTCACTGTAATTTCGACACCTGTTGTAGTCGGCGCATGTGACAAATATGATTTGATTTGATCAAGGGATTCAAAAGAAGATAGGAATCATAGGATCTAGAATTGGGTTAAAAATAAAAGTTTTAGTACTGGTGTTTTAGAAGTGTTTTAGACAGAGTAGTGCACAGTTGAGGCCGTCTGCTGACCACATTTCAGCCTTAAAGTCATGGTGGAAACAACAATAGGCAGATGAACCCCTGATTGTTGATTACTCTCAAAGTCATAAAAGACAAATGTCTCTGAATGTTCATCTTCATCCAATGGTTGAAGGTAGCACTCATGTTCCACTTCTTGAACCACTTCAGTGTCTCTGCTTTTCAAAGGCCCTTTACAGACAGGGCAGTGTAGGATACCCCATACCTTTACAGACAGGGCAGTGTAGGATACCACATACCTTTACAGACAGGGCAGTGTAGGATACCACATACCTTTACAGACAGGGCAGTGTAGGATACCCCATACCTTTACAGACAGGGCAGTGTAGGATACCACATACCTTTACAGACAGGGCAGTGTAGGATACCACATACCTTTACAGACAGGGCAGTGTAGGATACCACATACCTTTACAGACAGGGCAGTGTAGGATACCACATACCTTTACAGACAGGGCAGTGTAGGATACCACATACCTTTACAGACAGGGCAGTTTAGGATACCACATACCTTTACAGACAGGGCAGTGTAGGATACCACATACCTTTACAGACAGGGCAGTGTAGGATACCACATACCTTTACAGACAGGGCAGTGTAGGATACCACATACCTTTACAGACAGGGCAGTGTAGGATACCACATACCTTGACAGACAGGGCAGTGTAGGATACCACATACCTTTACAGACAGGGCAGTGTAGGATACCACATACCTTTACAGACAGGGCAGTGTAGGATACCACATACCTTTACAGACAGGGCAGTGTAGGATACCACATACCTTTACAGACAGGGCAGTGTAGGATACCACATACCTTTACAGACAGGGCAGTGTAGGATACCACATACCTTTACAGACAGGGCAGTGTAGGATACCACATACCTTTACAGATACGGCAGTGTAGGATACCACATACCTTTACAGACAGGGCAGTGTAGGATACCACATACCTTTACAGACAGGGCAGTGTAGGATTCCACATACCTTTACAGACAGGGCAGTGTAGGATACCACATAACTTTACAGACAGGGCAGTGTAGGATACCACATACCTTTACAGACAGGGCAGTGTAGGATACCACATAACTTTACAGACAGGGCAGTGTAGGATACCACATACCTTTACAGACAGGGCAGTGTAGGATACCACATACCTTTACAGACAGGGCAGTGTAGGATACCACATACCTTTACAGACAGGGCAGTGTAGGATACCACATAGCTTTACAGACAGGGCAGTGTAGGATACCACATACCTTTACAGACAGGGCAGTGTAGGATACCACATACCTTTACAGACAGGGCAGTGTAGGATACCACATACCTTTACAGACAGGGCAGTGTAGGATACCACATACCTTTACAGACAGGGCAGAGTAGGATACCACATACCTTTACAGACAGGGCAGTGTAGGATACCACATACCTTTACAGACAGGGCAGTGTAGGATACCACATACCTTTACAGACAGGGCAGTGTAGGATACCACATACCTTTACAGACAGGGCAGTGTAGGATACCACATACCTTTACAGACAGGGCAGTGTAGGATACCACATACCTTTACAGACAGGGCAGTGTAGGATACCACATACCTTTACAGACAGGGCAGTGTAGGATACCACATACCTTTACAGACAGGGCAGTGTAGGATACCACATACCTTTACAGACAGGGCAGTGTAGGATACCACATACCTTTACAGACAGGGCAGTGTAGGATACCACATACGTGAGGTTGGGGGTTGTCTATTTTAACGTTGTAATTGCGATGATATTTTGGACATTTCTTGTTAATGTCAAAACTGCTGACAGATTTACATGCTTTGTGATGCAATGTTTCAAGTTTGTGTTTTTCGTAGCAGTAGGAGGAACGACATGTCAGATGAGAATCCTCACAAGGTGTTAGTTGTACGGTTTGCATCAGACATGTTTCATCCTGACAAACTGAACAGTTATACTGTCTGGTGTAGCCTGAATGACATGTTGGACAAACACAGGGAGCTCCTTAGAAAGCTCTGATGTTGGTAATACCATACAACAAATGGTTGTTTTTCACATAAAAGTACAGAATATGAGGATGAGGGTTGTTCTGGGATTTCAAGCGAGCTGAATTAACTCTACTATGGTATAAAACCACAATCTTGATGTTCATCAAATGTTCTAATGTGACTATGTCAGAGAAGCCACAGGCTCCTGTATACATAGACCTACAGCCTTTTGGAGGTCACTAGCCTTTTGTAAAGCTTCTAGAGCAGTACATCCAGGAAGGAGTAAATGTGATAGACCTACAGCCTTTTGGAGGTCACTAGCCTTTTGTAAAGCTTCTAGAGCAGTACATCCAGGAAGGAGTAAATGTGATAGACCTACAGCCTTTTGGAGGTCACTAGCCTTTTGTAAAGCTTCTAGAGCAGTACATCCAGGAAGGAGTAAATGTGATAGACCTACAGCCTTTTGGAGGTCACTAGCCTTTTGTAAAGCTTCTAGAGCAGTACATCCAGGAAGGAGTAAATGTGATAGACCTACAGCCTTTTGGAGGTCACTAGCCTTTTGTAAAGCTTCTAGAGCAGTACATCCAGGAAGGAGTAAATGTGATAGACCTACAGCCTTTTGGAGGTCACTAGCCTTTTGTAAAGCTTCTAGAGCAGTACATCCAGGAAGGAGTAAATGTGATAGACCTACAGCCTTTTGTAAAGCTTCTAGATCAGTACATCCAGGAAGGAGTAAATGTGATAGACCTACAGCCTTTTGGAGGTCACTAGCCTTTTGTAAAGCTTCTAGAGCAGTACATCCAGGAAGGAGTAAATGTGATAGACCTACAGCCTTTTGGAGGTCACTAGCCTTTTGTAAAGCTTCTAGAGCAGTACATCCAGGAAGGAGTAAATGTGATAGACCTACAGCCTTTTGGAGGTCACTAGCCTTTTGTAAAGCTTCTAGAGCAGTACATCCAGGAAGGAGTAAATGTGATAGACCTACAGCCTTTTGTAAAGCTTCTAGATCAGTACATCCAGGAAGGAGTAAATGTGATAGACCTACAGCCTTTTGGAGGTCACTAGCCTTTTGTAAAGCTTCTAGAGCAGTACATCCAGGAAGGAGTAAATGTGATAGACCTACAGCCTTTTGGAGGTCACTAGCCTTTTGTAAAGCTTCTAGAGCAGTACATCCAGGAAGGAGTAAATGTGATAGACCTACAGCCTTTTGGAGGTCACTAGCCTTTTGTAAAGCTTCTAGAGCAGTACATCCAGGAAGGAGTAAATGTGATAGACCTACAGCCTTTTGTAAAGCTTCTAGATCAGTACATCCAGGAAGGAGTAAATGTGATAGACCTACAGCCTTTTGGAGGTCACTAGCCTTTTGTAAAGCTTCTAGAGCAGTACATCCAGGAAGGAGTAAATGTGATAGACCTACAGCCTTTTGGAGGTCACTAGCCTTTTGTAAAGCTTCTAGAGCAGTACATCCAGGAAGGAGTAAATGTGATAGACCTACAGCCTTTTGTAAAGCTTCTAGATCAGTACATCCAGGAAGGAGTAAATGTGATAGACCTACAGCCTTTTGGAGGTCACTAGCCTTTTGTAAAGCTTCTAGAGCAGTACATCCAGGAAGGAGTAAATGTGATAGACCTACAGCCTTTTGGAGGTCACTAGCCTTTTGTAAAGCTTCTAGATCAGTACATCCAGGAAGGAGTAAATGTGATAGACATATTGCAAAACATAACTGATTACCAGGATTGTTAACGTTTATGAGATATGTCTTCATATTTTTAATGATTTCTGATTGCGTGAGACTATCTAGTTTCCTTCTCTGACCCCCTCCTCCTAGGGGTCGGCAGATTATTTGTATAACAAGTTCTAAGGTCCTATCAGCTATGATGGATAAATTAGATTGAACAAGACGTGAGGTAAAACAAGTGATACTGTGTTCTGCAGACTATCACCACATATTTCAAGCTGTAAGACATCCTGAGGTTCAGCTAAATCTGTAGTCCTTTCTAAAAGTTATCCTAGACTATCCAAAATCATCACATAAAAAAACTGCAAAATCATGTCTCTGATTCATACATGTGAAATTAGAAAACTGACGAATCTCTGTATTGTTAAATTTATTGCGATACAAAACATGGACACTTCTATCAAGACCGTCCCCCATTTGATTGATTACACAATTTACCAATTCATCAAAATCAACGTGTGGTTGCTCATTGTCATCATGTATAGGAGTTATAGGTGTGTGGTTGCTCATTGTCCTCATGTATAGGAGTTATAGGAGGTGTGTGGTTGCTCATTGTCTTCATGTATAGGAGTTATAGGAGGTGTGTGGTTGCTCATTGTCTTCATGTATAGGAGTTATAGGAGGTGTGTGGTTGCTCATTGTCCTCATGTATAGGAGTTATAGGAGGTGTGTGGTTGCTCATTGTCTTCATGTATAGGAGTTATAGGAGGTGTGTGGTTGCTCATTGTCCTCATGTATAGGAGTTATAGGAGGTGTGTGGTTGCTCATTGTCTTCATGTATAGGAGTTATAGGAGGTGTGTGGTTGCTCATTGTCTTCATGTATAGGAGTTATAGGAGGTGTGTGATTGCTCATTGTCCTCATGTATAGGAGTTATAGGAGGTGTGTGGTTGCTCATTGTCTTCATGTATAGGAGTTATAGGTGTGTGGTTGCTCATTGTCCTCATGTATAGGAGTTATAGGAGGTGTGTGGTTGCTCATTGTCTTCATGTATAGGAGTTATAGGAGGTGTGTGGTTGCTCATTGTCTTCATGTATAGGAGTTATAGGAGGTGTGTGGTTGCTCATTGTCTTCATGTATAGGAGTTATAGGAGGTGTGTGGTTGCTCATTGTCCTCATGTATAGGAGTTATAGGAGGTGTGTGGTTGCTCATTGTCCTCATGTATAGGAGGTGTGTGGTTGCTCATTGTCCTCATGTATAGGAGGTGTGTGGTTGCTCATTGTCCTCATGTATAGGAGTTATAGGTATAGGTATAGGAGTGTGGGGGGGAGGGGCTGAAGACAGTGTGCTCTCAATCATTTGGTTAATTAAGGATATAAGTTCATTGGGGATCTGTGATAATGTGTGATCATGTGTACGGGTTATTGGAGTTGGGTATGTGTGTATGTGTGTGTGTGGCTGCTGAAGGCGGGGTGCTCTCATTAATTTGGGGTTGTAGGGGCCATGTGGATGTGTGTGGGGGGGTGGTGTTGAAGGAGGGGTGAGCTCATTCATTTGGTTAAATAATTTGGTTAATTAAGGAGATCAGTTGTGGGGGGACCTGTGATAATGTGTGATCATGTGTATGAGTTATAGGATGGGGGTGTTGTGTGTGGGGGGGGTGGTGTTGAAGGAGGGGTGAGCTCATTAATTTGGTTAATTAAGGAGATCAGTTCTGCCGTTATTCTAAAAGTATCCATGTTACATATGGCTTTTATCGTTTGTTTGGGTGTTTTTTAATCAGATTGATGCTTATCAAGCATGGTATGTTTTTATGCCAGACGGATAGGTCTTGACTGTACTGACGTCTTAGTAAAGCAACCGTTTGTTTGTGTAGCTGGACCTCTCTGTCTTTTAGAGTCCTGTAAAAGGCTGTGAGAAACCTATCTAGTAACTGGACCTCTGTCTTTTAGAGTCCTGTAAAAGGCTGTGAGAAGCCTATCTTGAAGATCTGTATCCTGATCAGTGTCCTCATTGATGATATCTTCAATCAGTAGAGGCTCTACCTCAGAAATGATTGTATCAAGCTGTTTAGCTGCATCATACATCAACACATCATCCTCATCAACACGTCATCCTCATCAACACATCATCCACATCATCCTCATCATCCTCATCAACACATCATCCTCATCAACACATCATCCACATCATCCTCATCATCCTCATCAACACATCATCCTCATCAACACATCATCCACATCAACACGTCATCCTCATCAACACGTCATCCTCATCAACACATCATCCACATCATCCTCATCATCCTCATCAACACATCATCCTCATCAACACATCATCCACATCAACACGTCATCCTCATCAACACGTCATCCTCATCAACACATCATCCTCATCAACACGTCATCCTCATCAACACATCATCCTCATCAACACATCATCCACATCATCCTCATCATCCTCATCAACACATCATCCTCATCAACACATCATCCACATCATCCTCATTATCCTCATCAACACATCATCCTCATCAACACATCATCCTCATCAACACATCATCCTCATCCTCATCAACACATCATCCTCATCAACACATCATCCTCATCATCCTCATCAACACATCATCCTCATCAACACATCATCCTCATCAACACATCATCCTCATCAACACATCATCCTCATCATACTCATCAATACATCATACTCATCAACACATCATCCTCACATCATCCTCATCAACACTTCAACCTCATCAACACATCATCCTCATCAACACATCGTCCTCATCAACACATCGTCCTCATCAACACATCGTCCTCATCAACACATCGTCCTCATCAACACATCATCCTCATCATCCTCATATCATCCTCATCAACACATCGTCCTCATCAACACATCGTCCTCATCAACACATCATCCTCATCATCCTCATATCATCCTCATCAACACATCGTCCTCATCAACACATCGTCCTCATCAACGCATCATCCTCATCAACACATCATCCTCATCAACACATCGTCCTCATCAACGCATCATCCTCATCAACACATCATCCTCATCAACACATCGTCCTCATCAACACATCGTCCTCATCAACACATCGTCCTCATCAACATCAACACATCGTCCTCATCAACAGATCATCCTCATCATAGCTCAACCCTTCATCAGAACCATCATTGACCTCATCATCCTTGACATTAACACCATTGAATGTATCAACCGGTTTAGGTGTTTAACTCAGTATGTCATCAGTGTCCTCTTCCTCCTCTTCCTCTTGTTGTATTGGGTCTTCTGTGTTTGTATAGGGCTTGGAGGAGTCTGAAAGAAAAATACATACAAAATAGTGTATTAAAAATAAAATATCTATAATAATAATATTAAATAACCAATAATAGTGATAAACGAGAAAATGCTTTTAATTTTTTTTTAATTATTATATATTTTTTTAAACAGTACGTTTTAAAATAAATTAACATTTCAATATATCCTAACTCCCTGTTTCTGTTTCTCACTGTTAGGCCTTTTTTAGTTAAATTACCTTTGGTTGTTTGATGCCTGTTTTTCAGAGGAGTCGATGTTGTTTCCTACCCCGTTGTCCTCTTGATGTCTACACTCGGCAAGATTGGAGTCTGAAACAAATAACAATATTTGAAAATGTTATAAGATAATCTTTCAAAAAATTATAACTATAATAAAAACAGGGCGTATCCATAAAGAGCTCATCAATCCAAAGGTTTTCAGACCAGTCGTACTTCTCGGTCAGAGGTGACGCCGCTCGTTGTACTTCAACTACGGTTCTGGGAGCCTTGTAGGACTATGATATGGTGTAGGCACCTGATTAAATACTGAATGCCTAGGGTTCTGGGGAGCCTTGCAGGACTATGATATGGTGTAGGTACCTGATTAAATACTCAATGCCTAGGGTTCTGGGGAGCCTTGCAGGACTATGATATGGTGTAGGGCCTGATTAAATACTGAATGTCTAGGGTTCTGGGGAGCCTTGCAGGACTATGATATGGTGTAGGTACCTGATTAAATACTGAATGTCTAGGGTTCTGGGGAGCCTTGCAGGACTATGATATGGTGTAGGTACCTGATTAAATACTGAATGTCTAGGGTTCTGGGGAGACTTGCAGGACTATGATATGGTGTAGGTACCTGATTAAATACTGAATGTCTAGGGTTCTGGGGAGCCTTGCAGGACTATGATATGGTGTAGGTACCTGATTAAATACTGAATGTCTAGGGTTCTGGGGAGCCTTGTAGGACTATGATATGGTGTAGGGCCTGATTAACCTCTCTGGGCTAGGCGGGATGAAATCTTCCCACCTACACAACAGCAGGGCCTGATTAAATACTGAATGTCTAGGGTTCTGGGGAGCTTTGCAGCACTATGATATGGTGTAGGTACCTGATTAAATACTGAATGTCTAGGGTTCTGGGAGCCTTGTAGGACTATGATATGGTGTAGGGCCTGATTAACCTCTCTGGGCTAGGCGGGATGAAATCTTCCCACCTACACAACAGCAGGGCCTGATTAAATACTGAATGTCTAGGGTTCTGGGGAGCCTTGTAGGACTATGATATGGTGTAGGGCCTGATTAAATACTGAATGTCTAGGGTTCTGGGGAGCCTTGCAGGACTATGATATGGTGTAGGTACCTGATTAAATGCTGAATGTCTAGGGTTCTGGGGAGCCTTGCAGGACTATGATATGGTGTAGGGCCTGATTAAATACTGAATGTCTAGGGTTCTGGGGAGCCTTGCAGGACTATGATATGGTGTAGGTACCTGATTAAATACTGAATGTCTAGGGTTCTGGGGAGCCTTGCAGGACTATGATATGGTGTAGGTACCTGATTAAATACTGAATGTCTAGGGTTCTGGGGAGCCTTGCAGCACTATGATATGGTGTAGGGCCTGATTAAATACTGGATGTCTAGGGTTCTGGGGAGCCTTGCAGGACTACGGTATGGTGTAGGTACCTGATTAAATACTGAATGTCTAGGGTTCTGGGGAGCCTTGCAGGACTACGATATGGTGTAGGTACCTGATTAAATACTGAATGTCTAGGGTTCTGGGGAGCCTTGCAGGACTATGATATGGTGTAGGTACCTGATTAAATACTGAATGTCTAGGGTTCTGGGGAGCCTTGCAGGACTATGATATGGTGTAGGGCCTGATTAAATACTGAATGTCTAGGGTTCTGGGGAGCCTTGCAGGACTATGATATGGTGTAGGTACCTGATTAAATACTGAATGTCTAGGGTTCTGGGGAGCCTTGCAGGACTATGATATGGTGTAGGGCCTGATTAAATACTGAATGTCTAGGGTTCTGGGGAGCCTTGTAGGACTATGATATGGTGTAGGTACCTGATTAAATACTGAATGTCTAGGGTTCTGGGGAGCTTTGCAGGACTACGATATGGTGTAGGGCCTGATTAAATACTTAATGCCTAGAGCTGATTGGAGGTGTGTATATGTGTGATAAATCTTCTATTCTTGGGCTGTTTTGAGTTTTGTCAAAGCCGGCCGTACAAAACGGTAGAATATCGTCATTTTCAATACCCTCGAAGTCATTCACGGTTAGAGCCCATAATGTCTCGGGTGCTCTTGTCTGGGGGCTGTCAGCTGTAAACACCAGATTAGCTTTTTAAAATAGTGTACACAATGTGTTTAATGCTTAACGGATGAAGGTTATTAGTCATTTTATTATTGACTCACGTCTATAGTATCTTGATGGCGTGGGACTGAGTAAAGATACACCTGTAGTCTGTTATTAGTCATTTTATTATTGACTCACGTCTATAGTATCTTGATGGCGTGGGACTGAGTAAAGATACACCTGTAGTCTGTTATTAGTCATTTTATTATTGACTCACCTCTATAGTATCTTGATGGTGTGGGACTGAGTAAAGATACACCTGCAGTCTGTTGGTCCTCAAAATCATCGACTTCTATAATGATCACTTCTGATGGTTGATGATCCAAATCAATTATTGCTGGTAACACCTGGGTAAATGTAGGGTATCCTATAGATGTTTTAAATAATATTAAAATATATGTATCTATTTACAAAAATATATACCTTTTTTTACTTAAAAAACACATACATTTGACGTAAAACACCAAATAGTAACAATATTAATGACCTGAACATGGGATGTCATTAACTCTTAAAATGTCTTCAGAACACCAGATATAAAACGAGAGAGCGAGAGATTATTATGCTGACATTGTATCTACATTCAACACGCACACATCTAAAATGAAAAGTAATGTAATGTTTGGTTATGTAACTGAACATCCACTAGGAGGTACCAGTGGTGTTTGGTTATGTAACTGAACATCCACTAGCAGGTACCAGTGGTGTTTGGTTATGTAACTGAACATCCACTAGGAGGTACCAGTGGTGTTTGGTTATGTAACTGAACATCCACTAGGAGGTACCAGTGGTGTTTGGTTATGTAACTGAACATCCACTAGGAGGTACCAGTGGTGTTTGGTTATGTAACTGAACATCCACTAGGAGGTACCAGTGGTGTTTGGTTATGTAACTGAACATCCACTAGGAGGTACCAGTGGTGTTTGGTTATGTAACTGAACA
This sequence comes from Salmo salar, assembly GCF_965601325.2. Lineage (NCBI taxonomy): Eukaryota > Metazoa > Chordata > Actinopteri > Salmoniformes > Salmonidae > Salmo > Salmo salar. Next base: position 1,339,477 of record NW_027675377.1, read on the forward strand.
TCCACTAGCAGGTACCAGTGGTGTTTGGTTATGTAACTGAACATCCACTAGGAGGTACCAGTGGTGTTTGGTTATGTAACTGAACATCCACTAGGAGGTACCAGTGGTGTTTGGTTATGTAACTGAACATCCACTAGGTGGCGCCATTGGTCCACTAGGTGGCACCAGCCTCCCTGAGTTAGTGATTGCTATTTAACTGCCTGATAAATATGTTTTATCCAAAATATTTTGGGATTAACCCCTGTGTAGGCCCTAGTCCATTCTGGTTTAACACATAAATAAATCATGTATCAATAACCCCTCCTCTCATTTAATATAAATATATATGGTTATATAATACCTTATTGAAAAACATTCCTTATATAATATACAATATATACGTATTTATAAACAGACATATTTAAATATAAAAAGCATTCATTATATTGTAATTTCAACTCACCTTCAGAACTCTCCATGGGGGGATAAAGGATTCCCTGATCATCTTTTAGCTGTTCTGTCTTCAGAGCTGCAAAGCTCCAGTGTCCTCAATGAGACAATGTAGGGACTCTCTGCTTATAGGGGAGTAGGGGACAGGTATCATCTTTGTTTAAGAGGATGATCTGATTGATTGTAACAACCACATCATGACACTTCCTGAGAACCAATTCTGACATTTTTTATTTTTTTATTAGAATTTTTTTCTGACCCCCCATTTGTTTTTGCTGAGAAGTCTTTCGGAGGTTCAGAGGTCATGAGGTCCTTGGCCGCAACAGCCTACTGCTTTCAGACAGTTGTTTCAAAGGCCTCCCCCCCCCACACACACACACACACACAGAGAGAGAGAGAGAGAAAGTGACATAGGGCAACAGGAAGAGCGGTCATTCATTGAAGGGTCATTCATTGAAGATAAATACACTTGTGTTTTTTAAAACCCTTTATTATAACCCTGAAATGTTAATACATATATGCCATTTATATCCTTTAAATGTTTACATATTCTTTAATTCCTTTCTTAGAAAATAATGTTATCAGCATGTTTCTCTGTTTGTAACCGAACGACCTCCCAACACACAACCACATGTTGGGGGGTAACAGGTCATTATAACACAACCACATGTTGGGGGGTGACAGGTCATTATAACACAACCACATGTTGGGGGGTGACAGGGGTCATTATAACACAACCACATGTTGGGGGGTAACAGGTCATTATAACACAACCACATGTTGGGGGGTAACAGGTCATTATAACACAACCACATGTTGGGGGGTAACAGGTCATTACAACACAACCACATGTTGGGGGGTAACAGGTCATTATAACACAACCACATGTTGGGGGGTAACAGGTCATTATAACACAACCACATGTTGGGGGGTAACAGGTCATTATAACACAACCACATGTTGGGGGGTAACAGGTCATTATAACACAACCACATGTTGGGGGGGGTAACAGGTCATTACAACACAACCACATGTTGGGGGGTGACAGGTCATTATAACACAACCACATGTTGGGGGGTGACAGGTCATTATAACACAACCACATGTTGGGGGGTAACAGGTCATTATAACACAACCACATGTTGGGGGGTAACAGGTCATTACAACACAACCACATGTTGGGGGGTGACAGAGGTCATTAGCTCCCCCTGACGCTACAGATCCTTGTCAACACACACAGAAAGAGAGAGAGACACAGAGATTGAATGAAATATCAGGCTATGTAAATTACATTTTTTTTCATCTTTAGTTCCTAAATGCATACATATTACACGTTATTATTGAACAATCCTACATATACATGTTTTATAAGTAATTCCTTTTCTTAGCCTGTTAGGGCTAGGGGGCAGTATTGACACGGCTGGATAAAAAACGTACCCGATTTAATCTGGTTACTACTCCTGCCCAGTAACTAGAATATGCATATAATTATTGGCTTTGGATAGAAAACACTCCAACGTTTCTAAAACTGTTTGAATGGTGTCTGTGAGTATAACAGAACTCAAATGGCAGGTCAAAACCTGTGAGATTCCTTTACAGGAAGTGGCCTGTCTGACCATTTGTTGGCTTTCTTTGACATCTCTTTCCAAAACAAAGGATCTCTGCGGTAACGTGACACTTCCCACGGCTCCAATGGGCTCTCAGAGCCCGGGAAAAAGCTGAATGTCGTCATTCCAGCCCCAGGCTGAAACACATTATTGCCTTTGTCAAGTGGCCGATCAGGGGACAGTGGGCTTAGGCGCATGCACTGGTCGCCCCCGTCTTTCTTTTTTTCCCTCTATTTACCGAAACGCAGATTCCCGGTCGGAATATTATCGCTTTTTTACGAGATAAATTGCATAAAAATTGATTTTAAACAGCGGTTGACATGCTTCGAAGTACTGTAATGGAATATTTAGAATTTTTTTGTCACGAAATGCGCCATGCTCGTAACCCTGATTTACCATTTCGGATAGTGTCTAGAACGCACGAACAAAACGCCGCTGTTTGGATATAACGATGGATTATTTGGGAACAAACCAACATTTGTTATTGAAGTAGAAGTCCTGGGAGTGCATTCTGACGAAGAACACCAAAGGTAATAACATTTTTGTTATAGTAAATCTGATTTTGGTGAAGGCTAAACTTGCTGGGTGTCTAAATAGCTAGCCAGTGATGGCTGGGCTATGTACTTAGAATATTGCAAAATGTGCTTTCACCAAAAAGCTATTTTAAAATCGGACATATCGAGTGCATAGAGGAGTTCTGTATCTATAATTCTTAAAATAATTGTTATGCTTTTTGTGAACGTTTATTGTGAGTAATTTAGTAAATTGTTAGTAAATTCCCCGGAAGTTTGCTAGTTCTGAACGTCACATGCTAATGTAAAAAGCTGTTTTTTGATATAAATATGAACTTGATTGAACAAAACATGCATTTATTGTATAACATAATGTCCTAGGTTGTCATCTGATGAAGATCATCAAAGGTTAGTGCTGCATTTAGCTGTGGTTTGGGTTTATGTGACATTATAAGCTAGCTTGAAAAATGGGTGTCTGATTATTTCTGGCTGGGTACTCTGCTGACATAATCTAATGTTTTGCTTTCGTTGTAAAGCCTTTTTGAAATCGGACAGTGTGGTTAGATTAACGAGAGTCTTGTCTTTAAATAGCTGTAAAATAGTCATATGTTTGAGAAATTGAAGTAATAGCATTTCTAAGGTATTTGAAAATCGCGCCACAGCTGGCTGTTACGTAGGTGGGACGATTTGGTGCCACCTAGCCCAGAACTCTGCAACTCAGGAACATTCACTGTCTTCTTGGTAATCAACTCCAGTGTAGATTTGGCCTTGTGTTTTAGATTATTGTCTGCTGATAGGTGAATTCATCTCCCAGCGTCTGGTAGAACGCTGGATTTTTCCTTTGCTTAGCTTTATTCCATTTCTTTTTATCCTGGAAAACTCCCCAATCATTAAGGATTATAAGCATACCCATAACATGATCCACCCACCACTATGCTTGAAAATATGGAGAGCGGTACCCGTTAAGGTTTTGTGTTGAATTTGCCCCAAACATATTTTGAATTCAGGACAATTTGAATTGCTTTGCCACAGTTTTTGCAGTATTACTTCAGTGCCTTGTTGAAAACAGGATGCATGTTTTGGAATATTTGTATTATGTACAGGCTTCCTTCTTTTCACTCTGTGGAGTTACTGCAATGATGTTGATTCATCCTCAGCTTTCTCCTATCACAGCCATTACACTTTGTAACTGCTTTAATGTCACCATTGGCCTCATGGTGAAATCCCTGAGCGGTTTCCTTCCTTTCCGGCAACTGAGTTAGGAAGGACGCCTGTATCTTTGTAGTGACTGTGTGTATTGATACAGCATCCAAAGTGTAATAACTCAACCATGCTCAAAGGGATATTGAATGTCTTTTTTCACCCTTTTTTTCATCTACCAGTAGGTGCCCTTTTATGCGAGGCATTGGAAAACCTCCCTGGTCTTTGTGATTGCATCTGTGTTCACTGCTCGACTGAGGGACCTTACAGATAATTGTATGTGTGGAGTACAGAGATGAGACAGTCATTAAATCTACTTGAACATCTATGGAAAAACCTGAAAATGGTTGTCTAGCAATGGTCAACAACCAATTTGACAGAGCTTAAAGAACTTTGAAAAGAATAATGTACAAATGGTGGACAATCCAGGTGTGGAAAGACTCACAGTTGTAAGGTCCTTCTACAAAGTATTAACTCAGGGGTGTGAATACTTATGGAAATTACATTTCTAAAAATGATTTCACTTTGTCACTGTGGGGCACTGTGTGGGTGAGAGAAAAATAAATTCAATCCATTTTCAATTCAGGCTGTAAGTATAAATACTTTCACTGTCCTCGCCGCCTTCGCAATACACATTGGAGAATACAAGCCTTGAATACACCTTTACATACTGGGGTCATAATAGTTTGTAGGCCACACCGTTTGGACTCTACAGACGTTTTCATGGGAAGACCGATTTTCGAGATGTCTCATGGTCTGACAAACAATGCTTTAGCTCTGCCACCTTCCACCACAGATGTGGAAGGCTGACATAGGCAGATGTGGTGGATGAGACGCAGTCAATGTAAAAGCTGATATCTTTAAATTTCACCATTGGATTTTGATGTTTTTTTTAAATTATGTTCCTTAATTTGATGCAACCGGTGCATAAATAGACTCTCAGGCTTTCTGTCTGTCACGCAGCATAATTTGGAGGTACCTGGCTTCTGGGACTGAGTTAAACCCATTGATGAATGTCTGTTGTGACAGAAAACAACATTGTTAATACAAAGTCTCCACTGTCATTATCTCTCTCTCGCCCTCTCTCTCGCTCTCTCTCTCGCTCTCTCTCTCGCTCTCTCTCTCGCTCTCTCTCTCGCTCTCTCTCTCGCTCTCTCTCTCGCTCTCTCAATGGGCGATGAAGCCACCTAGTGGTTAAAGTGAGAGATGAACTCACCATAGAGGTAAAATAGTGGTATTACAGACATGCCCATGGGCTTTTCTCAATTCATCCTTCCTTGATTCCTCCTTGCATCCTCTTGGTCTCTTCACTTCCTTCTCAAAACGCATTGGATAATATTGGCCAATGGGAAGGACCGTAGACTTTTTCCTCTAATAGGGAGATGGGAGTAGAAGAGACAGGAGGAGAGGAGACAGGAGACAGTTGGAGAGGAGGGGAGAATAGGAGACAGGAGGAGAGGAGACCGGAGGAGAGGAGACAGGAGATGGGAGAAGAGGAGATGGGAAGAGAGGAGATGGGAGAAGAGGAGATGGGAAGAGAGGAGACGGGAGAATAGGAGATGGGAGAAGAGGAGATGGGAAGAGAGGAGATGGGAGAAGAGGAGATGGGAAGAGAGGAGACGGGAGAAGAGGAGATGGGAAGAGAGGAGACGGGAGAAGAGGAGATGGGAAGAGAGGAGATGGGAGAAGAGGAGAAAGGAGCCTTAGTGTCAGAGAGGGACATAGAGGAGGAAGAAGAAAATTACAAGAATATCAGAAGAGATAAAAAACAAGACACATAATTGTTGTGTTTAGATTTAGAGGAGAGTATGTAGACATACTGAACTCTGTAAAATGATTATTTATTATTTTATTAGAAACATGTCATATCATTTGCCATAGGCTTACGCTTGGTAAAAAAATAAATAGGTGGGACCAATTATTAACCACTTCAATAATAAGAATAACAAAGTCACAGATTAATAAATAAAGGAACAATGTCCTTTAACAAGGTCGACCAGCTTCCTGATTGAATGTGATTAGATACTTAAAATAGTGTCACCTGTAGTTGGACACAGAAAGGGCAGAGCAGAACTGACACACACACACACACACACACACACACACACACACACACACACACACACACACACACATGTAAAGTTCCCCTTTTAAACCTCTGATAAAGATGCAGACATAGATTTCCCCCACCACCTCTGAATAACTCTTCACACTGATGTCACAGAAAGACTGCATAGATAGAAAGAAAGGACCTTACATGGCCATCGATGGCCGGTCACAGAGTACAAGCCATAACGTGACTTCCTTATGAATGATACCCCAAACAGGCCTTATAAAGGGATAGGCTGAAAGGCTGCACTCATCACGACTTGTTGTCATGCAGCTATCATGTTATATCCCTGTGTTTAGATTATCCTGCCAGGTCTACCAACTTCCTGCTTGAAGGTGATTGGATACTCAAAACATTCTATCAACTGTAGTGGACAACAGAGAGGTACCCAGTGGAGACACATATCAGAGCAACTACTCAGCTACTTGTCAGTGAAGTTAGATATTACCATTAGGAGTCAGAAAGGTACTCCTACAGTAGATATTACCATTAGGAGTCAGAAAGGTACTCCTACAGTAGATATTACCATTAGGATACAGAAAGGTATTCCTACAGTAGATATTACCATTAGGAGTCAGTCAGAAAGGTACTCCTACAGTAGATATTACCATTAGGAGACAGAAAGGTATTCCTACAGTAGATATTACCATTAGGAGTCAGAAAGGTATTCCTACAGTAGATATTACCATTAGGAGACAGAAAGGTATTCCTACAGTAGATATTATCATTAGGAGACAGAAAGGTACTCCTACAGTAGATATTACCATTAGGAGTCAGAAAGGTATTCCTACAGTAGATATTACCATTAGGAGTCAGAAAGGTATTCCCACAGTAGATATTACCATTAGGAGACAGAAAGTTACTCCTACAGTAGATATTACCATTAGGAGACAGAAAGGTATTCCTACAGTAGATATTACCATTAGGAGACAGAAAGGTACTCCTACAGTAGATATTACCATTAGGATACAGAAAGGTATTCCTACAGTAGATATTACCATTAGGAGACAGAAAGGTATTAATACAGTAGATATTACCATTAGGGGTCAGTCAGAAAGGTATTCCTACAGTAGATATTATCATTAGGAGTCAGTCAGAAAGGTACTCCTACAGTAGATATTACCATTAGGATACAGAAAGGTATTCCTACAGTAGATATTACCATTAGGATACAGAAAGGTATTCCTACAGTAGATATTACCATTAGGAGACAGAAAGGTACTCCTACAGTAGATATTACAATTAGGAGACAGAAAGGTACTCCTACAGTAGATATTACCATTAGGATACAGAAAGGTACTCCTACAGTAGATATTACCATTAGGAGACAGAAAGGTACTCCTACAGTAGATATTACCATTAGGATACAGAAAGGTACTCCTACAGTAGATATTACCATTAGGATACAGAAAGGTACTCCTACAGTAGATATTACCATTAGGATACAGAAAGGTACTCCTACAGTAGATATTACCATTAGGAGACAGAAAGGTATTGATACAGTAGATATTACCATTAGGAGACAGAAAGGTATTCCTACAGTAGATATTACCATTAGGATACAGAAAGGTTCTCCTACAGTAGATATTACCATTAGGAGACAGAAAGGTACTCCTAGAGTAGATATTACCATTAGGAGACAGAAAGGTGTTCCTACAGTAGATATTACCATTAGGAGACAGAAAGGTATTCCTACAGTAGATATTACCATTAGGAGTCAGTCAGAAAGGTACTCCTACAGTAGATATTACCATTAGGATACAGAAAGGTTCTCCTACAGTAGATATTACCATTAGGAGACAGAAAGGTACTCCTAGAGTAGATATTACCATTAGGAGACAGAAAGGTGTTCCTACAGTAGATATTACCATTAGGAGACAGTCAGAAAGGTATTCCTACAGGAGATATTACCATTAGGAGACAGAAAGGTATTCCTACAGTAGATATTACCATTAGGAGACAGAAAGGTATTCCTACAGTAGATATTACCATTAGGATACAGAAAGGTACTCCTACAGTAGATATTACCATTAGGAGACAGAAAGGTATTCATACAGTAGATATTACCATTAGGATACAGAAAGGTATTCATACAGTAGATATTACCATTAGGATACAGTAAGATATTCCTACAGTAGATATTACCATTAGGAGACAGAAAGGTACTCCTACAGTAGATATTACCATTAGGAGTCAGAAAGGTACTCCTACAGCAGATATTACCATTAGGAGACAGAAAGGTTCTACTACAGTAGATTTTACCATTAGGAGTCAGTCAGAAAGGTACTCCTACAGTAGATATTACCATTAGGAGACAGAAAGGTTCTCCTACAGTAGATTTTACCATTAGGATACAGAAAGGTATTCCTACAGTAGATATTACCATTAGGAGACAGTTAGAAAGGTACTCATACAGTAGATATTACCATTAGGAGACAGAAAGGTCCTCCTACAGTAGATATTACCATTAGGAGACAGAAAGGTATTCCTACAGTAGATATTACCATTAGGAGTCAGTCAGAAAGGTACTCCTACAGTAGATATTACCATTAGGAGACAGACAGAAAGGTACTCCTACAGTAGATATTACCATTAGGAGTCAGAAAGGTTCTCCTACAGTAGATATTACCATTAGGAGTCAGAAAGGTTCTCCTACAGTAGATATTACCATTAGGAGACAGAACGGTACTCCTACAGTAGATATTACCATTAGGAGTCAGTCAGAAAGGTACTCCTCCAGTAGATATTACCATTAGGAGTCAGTCAGAAAGGTATTCCTACAGTAGATATTACCATTAGGATACAGAAAGGTACTCCTACAGTAGATATTACCGTTAGGAGTCAGAAAGGTATTCCTACAGTATATATTACCATTAGGAGACAGAAAGGTACTCCTACAGTAGATATTACCATTAGGAGACAGAAAGGTTCTCCTACAGTAGATTTTACCATTAGGATACAGAAAGGTTCTCCTACAGTAGATTTTACTATTAGGATACAGAAAGGTTCTCCTACAGTAGATATTACCATTAGGATACAGAAAGGTATTCCTACAGTAGATATTACCATTAGGATACAGAAAGGTATTCCTACAGTAGATATTACCATTAGGAGTGTCATGACGTTGGCCTGTGGGTAAGGTTTATGACCCCCCCCCATAAATACCTTTCTCTCTTCCTCTCTTACTGACCCTACTGAAGGACTGCTGTCCTGTTAAATATAGAGAGTCTGGGAACATCAAACAAATGTGGAAAGGTATCACATATTTTGTTAATAAAACCAGTTGGAAATATGCTTGGGAACGTAATGAGTATGTATGTCAGTTCGGTTGTCATCTGAGACATTATGACTGATGACAGGACGACATAAATTGTATCTGAGAAAGTATACGCCCTCTAGTTATCAGAGTCACATGGAATTGTTATGCAATTGAAATGTTTGATATTGAAAATGTTTGTTAGGAGATGAAATGTAATTTTAGCTTCCGAATGAGAGATTTGGGTTTTCATAAGGAAAGTGTCCTGCTCGATCAGTGGCCAACCCTGTGAAGAGACACGGGTTATAAACGATGAAACACCTCCCTCCCCCTCTCCACTATATAATCCTTTGACGAAAAGATAACCAGTAGTTCCAGTACGGGAGGCCTGCAGCCTCTACGTTAGAAGGACACACATGTCAACTAAGCCAACCTCGGTGTGAGCTATGGTATGAACTTTGAGCTTATTCACTACAGAAGTGCTACTTCCTAGCCGTTGAGTTAGCAGCGGCCGCTGTAACGTGGGCTAGGAAAGGACGGACGACGGATCCAGTCTAACAGACGGACGAAGATACCACCACGTATCCAATTGACCACCAGAGATATTCTTCCGAGTAACAGGAAGATCTGTTGGCCAACCCGGCCAGCATCTACGACCAATCTACCGAAGCGCAGCTCAGAGGAAATATTTATTGCATTTTCCTTTTCCAAATGGGCGGTAATTTAGAATGCATAAGATAATGTATTTACGATAGCATAGCTGCTGTTTCTGTGTTCCTAAATCTTCCCGCTCTTTCATTCAAGCCCAACCCCCTTTCCTTTGTGTAACCAGCCGTCATATCTGTTCCGTCCACCGGGACGTTTTCTGTATGACGACATTGTATTCTGTGTATTTGTAATTCTGTGTGATTAGTTAGGTATTTAGTAAATAAATAATTAAACCCAATTTTGTATTGCTGATTCAACTTGTTAGCCAGGGTTCGTGAAGATAGCCAAGAATTTACAACTTTCATTATGAGACTGAAAATAAGACAAGGGTTAATATTGACTGCTATCGAGGTAAAATATTACTAAGTATTTTAAGAGTTTATTCGGAAGATAACAGCTCTATAAACGTTCTTCCGTGGTGCCCCGACTTTCTAGTTAATTACATTTACATGATTAGCTTAATCAGGTAATATTAATTACAGAGAAATCATTTTATAAGTTAGCATGTCATATCACTTAATCCGGCATAGCCAAAGACACGACAGGAGACAGAAAGGTACTCCTACAGTAGATATTACCATTAGGAGACAGTTAGAAAGGTATTCCTACAGTAGATATTACCATTAGGAGACAGAAAGGTACTCCTACAGTAGATATTACCATTAGGAGTCAGTCAGAAAGGTACTCCTACAGTAGATATTACCATTAGGATACAGAAAGTTACTCCTACAGTAGATATTACCATTAGGAGACAGTTAGATAGGTACTCCTACAGTAGATATTACCATTAGGAGTCAGTCAGAAAGGTACTCCTACAGTAGATATTACCATTAGGATACAGAAAGGTATTCCTACAGTAGATATTACCATTAGGAGACAGAAAGGTATTCATACAGTAGATATTACCGTTAGGAGACAGTTAGATAGGTACTCCTACAGTAGATATTACCATTAGGATACAGAAAGGTACTCCTACAGTAGATATTACCATTAGGAGACAGTTAGAAAGGTATTCCTACAGTAGATATTACCATTAGGAGTCAGAAAGGTACTCCTACAGTAGATATTACCATTAGGATACAGAAAGGTATTCCTACAGTAGATATTACCATTAGGATACAGAAAGGTTCTCCTACAGTAGATATTACCATTAGGAGACAGAAAGGTACTCCTACAGTAGATATTACCATTAGGATACAGAAAGGTACTCCTACAGTAGATATTACCATTAGGAGTGTCATGACGTTGGCCTGTGGGTAAGGTTTATGACCCCCCCCCATAAATACCTTTCTCTCTTCCTCTCTTACTGACCCTACTGAAGGACTGCTGTCCTGTTAAATATAGAGAGTCTGGGAACATCAAACAAATGTGGAAAGGTATCACATATTTTGTTAATAAAACCAGTTGGAAATATGCTTGGGAACGTAATGAGTATGTATGTCAGTTCGGTTGTCATCTGAGACATTATGACTGATGACAGGACGACATAAATTGTATCTGAGAAAGTATACGCCCTCTAGTTATCAGAGTCACATGGAATTGTTATGCAATTGAAATGTTTGATATTGAAAATGTTTGTTAGGAGATGAAATGTAATTTTAGCTTCCGAATGAGAGATTTGGGTTTTCATAAGGAAAGTGTCCTGCTCGATCAGTGGCCAACCCTGTGAAGAGACACGGGTTATAAACGATGAAACACCTCCCTCCCCCTCTCCACTATATAATCCTTTGACGAAAAGATAACCAGGTTGTTCCAGTACGGGAGGTCTGCAGCCTCTACGTTAGAAGGACACACATGTCAAGAACAGAACTAAGCCAACCTCGGCGTGAGCTTTGGTGGCGAATGGTATGAACTTTGAGCTTATTCACTACAGAAGTGCTACTTCCTAGCTGTTGAGTTAGCAGCGGCCGCTGCTTACGTGGGCTAGGAAAGGACGGACGACGGATCCAGTCTAACAACCAGACGAAGATACCACCACGTATCCAATTTACCACCAGAGACATTCTTCCGAGTACGGAAGGTCTGTTGGCCAACCCGGCCAGCATCTACGACCAATCTACCGAAGCGCAGCTCAGAGTAAATATTTATTGCATTTTCCTTTTCCAAATGGGCGGTAATTTAGAATGCATAAGATAATGTATTTACGATAGCATAGCTGCTGTTTCTGTGTTCCTAAATCTTCCCGCTCTTTCATTCAAGCCCAACCCCCTTTCCTTTGTGTAACCAGCCATCATACAGGTTCCGTCCACCAGGGACGTTTTCTGTATGACATAATTTGTATTCTGTGTGATTAGTTTGGTAGTTAATAAATAAATAATTAAACCCAATTTTGTATTACTGATTCAACTTGTTAGCCAGGGTTCGTGAAGATAACCAAGAATTTGCAACTTTCATATGAGACTGAAAATAAGGTGACGATTAATATTGACTACTATCGATGTAAAATATTACTAAGTATTTTAAGAGTTTATTCGGAAGATAACAGCTCTATAAACGTTCTTCCGTGGTGCCCCGACTTTCTAGTTAATTACATTTACATGATTAGCTAATTAGGTGATATTAATTACAGGAAAATTATTTTATAGAATAGCATGTCATATCACTTAATCCGGCATAGCCAAAGACACGACACTGGACACACACACACAGTGAACACGCACGCGCACACACCCACACACACACACACACACACACACACACACACACACACACACACACACACACACACACACACACACACACACACACAGAAACACTTACTTACTGGACACACACGCACACACACACACACACTGGACACACACACGCACACACACACACACACACACACACACACACACACACACACACACACACACATTGGACATACACACACAATGGACACAGACACACACACACTTGACACACACACACACACAAACTGGACACACACACACTTTACATACACACACTGGATACACACACACACACAGGACACACCCACTGGACACACACTGGACAGACACACACACACACACACTGGACACTCATACACTTACACACACTGACACACACACACACACACACATCGCACTGACACACAGACACACACACACTGACACACACAAACACTGACAGACACACAGGACACACACACTGACAAACACAAAATGGACACACACACTGGACACACACACACTGGACACACACGCTGGACACACACACACACTGGACAAACACACACACACACACTCAGACAGGCTGGAAAAACACACACACACACAATGAACACGCGCACACACACACACACACACATACACTCACTGGACACAAAAACATACTCAATTGGACACACACACAAACACTGGACACACACACACTGGACACACACACACACACTTTACATACACACACACTGGATACACACACTGGACACACACACACACTGGACACTCACACACTGGACACACACTCACACACTTACACACACTGACACACACACACACACATCGCACTGACACACACACACACACACACACTGACACACACAAACACTGACAGACACACAGGACACACACACACTGACAAACACACAATTGACACACACACACACACATTGATACACACTCACACTCACATTGGACACACACACACTGGACACACACACACACACACAACAGCACACACACACACTGGACACACACACACTGGACACACACACACTGGACACACACTCACACACTGGACACACACTGACACACACACACACACACATCACACTGACACACACACACACACACACACACACACTGACACACACAAACACTGACAGACACACAGGACACACACACACTGACAAACACACAATGGACACACACACACACACACACATATTGATACACACACACACTCACACTCAAATTGGACACACACAACAGCACACACAAAGCGGACACACACACAGGACACAAACACTGATACACACAATGGACACACACAAACACACACACTCTGACACACACACTGTCACACACACACACACACACACACACACACACACACACACACACACACACACACACACACACACACACACACACACACACACACACACAATGGACACACACACACAAGCTGGACACACACACACAAGCTGGACACACACACAAACACTGAACATGCACACACACACACACACACACACACACACACACACACACACACACACACACACACACTGACACACACAAACACTGACAGACACACAGGACACACACACAATGACAAACACACAATGGACACACACACACACACATATTGATACACACACACACTCACACTCAAATTGGACACACACAACAGCACACACAAAGCGGACACACACACAGGACACAAACACTGATACACACAATGGACACACACAAACACACACACTCTGACACACACACTGTCACACACACACACACACACACACACACACACACACACACACACACACACACACACACACACACACACACACACACACACACACACACACACACACACACAATGGACACACACACACAAGCTGGACACACACACACAAGCTGGACACACACACAAACACTGAACATGCACACACACACACACACACACACACACACACACACACACACACACACACACACACACACACACACACACACACATACACTCAAACACTGGACACACACACACAAACACACACACTAGACACAAACACACTGGACACACACACACGCATACGTGTTTATATCACCTACTGGGGACACCTGTTCTCACACCACATTCTGGGGACACCTGTTCTCACACCACATTCTGGGGACACCTGTTCTCAGACCACATTCTGGGGACACCTGTTCGCACACCACATTCTGGGGACACCTGTTCTCACACCACATTCTGGGGACACCTGTTCTCAGACCACATTCTGGGGACACCTGTTCGCACACCACATTCTGGGGACACCTGTTCTCACACCACATTCTGGGGACACCTGTTCTCAGACCACATTCTGGGGACACCTGTTCGCACACCACATTCTGGGGACACCTGTTCTCACACCACATTCTGGGGACACCTGTTCTCACACCACATTCTGGGGACACCTGTTCTCACACCACATTCTGGGGACACCTGTTCTCACACCACATTCTGGGGACACCTGTCTCACACCACATTCTGGGGACACCTGTTCTCACACCACATTCTGGGGACACCACTTTCCTGACAACCTGGAGACAAGACGAAAACATCAAAAAAATCTATAATAAATACACCCCTTCAAATGTAATTGATTCATTGAAATGAGGGTAGATGACATTGTGGGGACTGGGAAGGTGATCAATGTGGGGACCGAAGAGGAAACTCCTTATTTGGCATCAACAGGAAGTCCCATCTGGGGACCAAGTTCCGACCAACTAGTACCATCTGGGGACAATAGTGTAGGCTATTGTTTAGGGCACAAGGGGAAGATGGAGTCTAATCTAGATCAGTTTGAATGTCACGATTGTCGTCGGTTAAAGAGGACCAAAACGCAGCAGGTATGTGTATGCTCATCTCGACTTTTTAATAAGTACAAAATGAACACCAAAATAACAAACAGAAATGCGATCAACAAAAACAGTCTGGTAAGGCATAAGGCTAAACGCAGAACAATCTCCCACCAATGACAAACACACCCTAATATATGGACTCTCAATCAAAGACAGATAGACAACACCTGCCTTCAACTGAGAGTCCCAACCCCAATTAACCAAACATAGAAACAGACATACTAGACTAAACATAGAATACATGAAAACCAAACAGTGCCCAAAAACCCCGGGATACTTAAATCAAATGCCCCTTCAACAAACACATCACCCCGAACCACATAAAACGAATACCCTCTGCCACGTCCTGACCAAACTACAGTACCAATTAACCTTATACTGGCCAGGACGTGACATTGAATTGCCTTTCAGCATATCAGAACCCACTAGAGAATTTTCTGGGTGTTCTCTTTAGCATATGCATCAGATGCATATCAATCTGCAAGGTTTGCAAACATGCTTGATAAATAAATGCTTTATAAATAGTGCATAAACTATTGTAAATGATTAACAGCATGAATAAATTATGGGAATATATCAATAAAAAAACAATAGTTATTTGTTTAGAGAGTCAAGGATATGTTTTGTTTAATTCTACAGTCCTAGAAACCAGTAGGCCCATAGCCTATTTTAGTTTCCCTGACAATAAAACACTACAGTGTAATCCATTTGATCAACTTTATTTATAGGTTCGATTGGTAATAGAGTTATAGCCATTAATAAAGTCCAGTTACAGTTTCTAACAGAAACTAACAGATAATAATAATAATAATACTATAACCAGCCAGGTGATTAGTAATAGAGTTCTAGTCATTAATAAAGTCCAGTTACAGTTTCTAACAGAAACTAACAGATAATAATAATAATAATACTATAACCAGCCAGGTGATTAGTAATAGAGTTCTAGTCATTAATAAAGTCCAGTTACAGTTTCTAACAGAAACTAACAGATAATAATAATAATAATACTATAACCAGCCAGGTGATTAGTAATAGAGTTATAGTAATTAATAAAGTCCAGTTACAGTTTCTAACAGAAACTAACAGATAATAATAATAATAATACTATAACCAGCCAGGTGATTGGTAATAGAGTTATAGTCATTAATAAAGTCCAGTTACAGTTTCTAACAGAAACTAACAATAATAATACTATAACCAGCCAGGTGATTAGTAATAGAGTTCTAGTCATTAATAAAGTCCAGTTACAGTTTCTAACAGAAACTAACAGATAATAATAATAATACTATAACCAGCCAGGTGATTAGTAATAGAGTTCTAGTCATTAATAAAGTCCAGTTACAGCTTCTAACAGAAACTAACAGATAATAATACTATAACCAGCCAGGTGATTAGTAATAGAGTTCTAGTCATTAATAAAGTCCAGTTACAGCTTCTAACAGATAATAATAATAATAATAATAATACTATAACCAGCCAGGTGATTAGTAATAGAGTTCTAGTCATTAATAAAGT
Organism: Salmo salar; assembly: GCF_965601325.2. Taxonomy (NCBI): domain Eukaryota; kingdom Metazoa; phylum Chordata; class Actinopteri; order Salmoniformes; family Salmonidae; genus Salmo; species Salmo salar. The sequence continues at coordinate 1,356,369 of NW_027675377.1, forward strand.
CCAGTTACAGTTTCTAACAGAAACTAACAGATAATAATAATAATAATACTACTATAACCAGCCAGGTGATTAGTAATAGAGTTATAGTCATTAATAAAGTCCAGTTACAGCTTCTAACAGAAACTAACAGATAATAATAATAATACTATAACCAGCCAGGTGATTAGTAATAGAGTTCTAGTCATTAATAAAGTCCAGTTACAGTTTCTAACAGAAACTAACAGATAATAATAATAATAATACTATAACCAGCCAGGTGATTAGTAATAGAGTTATAGTAATTAATAAAGTCCAGTTACAGTTTCTAACAGAAACTAACAGATAATAATAATAATAATACTATAACCAGCCAGGTGATTGGTAATAGAGTTATAGTCATTAATAAAGTCCAGTTACAGTTTCTAACAGAAACTAACAATAATAATACTATAACCAGCCAGGTGATTAGTAATAGAGTTCTAGTCATTAATAAAGTCCAGTTACAGTTTCTAACAGAAACTAACAGATAATAATAATAATACTATAACCAGCCAGGTGATTAGTAATAGAGTTCTAGTCATTAATAAAGTCCAGTTACAGCTTCTAACAGAAACTAACAGATAATAATACTATAACCAGCCAGGTGATTAGTAATAGAGTTCTAGTCATTAATAAAGTCCAGTTACAGCTTCTAACAGAAACTAACAGATAATAATAATAATAATAATAATACTATAACCAGCCAGGTGATTAGTAATAGAGTTCTAGTCATTAATAAAGTCCAGTTACAGTTTCTAACAGAAACTAACAGATAATAATAATAATAATACTACTATAACCAGCCAGGTGATTAGTAATAGAGTTATAGTCATTAATAAAGTCCAGTTACAGCTTCTAACAGAAACTAACAGATAATAATAATAATACTATAACCAGCCAGGTGATTAGTAATAGAGTTCTAGTCATTAATAAAGTCCAGTTACAGTTTCTAACAGAAACTAACAATAATAATACTATAACCAGACAGGTGAATTTATTTGCTGTGTCCCTGAACAAAAACACCAGTGCATGAACAATTGTAAAGGATTAATTGCATAAAGAAATATTTGTGTAAAGATATTCATGACAAGATATAAAAACAGTCATTTGTTGATTGAATCAGACACTGTATTGTGCCTTTACACATGAATCAATCACGTCTTCTCTATACGTTTCGGGTCCACAGTCAGCTTCGGGGATTTGTGTGAGCAAGCCCCACAAACAAATCAGTTGCACTGCAACAGTTTTCATGGGCCTTGTTTCCTGCCAACTTGACATTTTGACTTATTTTTCCCATGTGGGAACTGTGGTGCCTGGGGGAAAAGGGAGAACAGGACCTGCTTCCTGCTTGGTGACTGTAGCTTCTTTCTCCCCCGAGGGAGATGTGGTGCCTGGGGGAAAAGGGAGAACAGGACCTGCTTCCTGCTTGGTGACTGTAGCTTCTTTCTCCCCCGAGGGAGATGTGGTGCCTGGGGGAAAAGGGAGAACAGGACCTGCTGCCTGCTTGGTGACTGTAGCTTCTTTCTCCCCCGAGGGAGATGTGGTGCCTGGGGGAAAAGGGAGAGCAGGACCTGCTTCCTGCTTGGTGTCTGTAGCTTCTTTCTCCCCCGAGGGAGATGTGGTGCCTGGGGGAAAAGGGAGAGCAGGACCTGCTGCCTGCTTGGTGACTGTAGCTTCTTTCTCCCCCGAGGGAGATGTGGTGCCTGGGGGAAGAGTGAGAACAGGACCTGCTTCCTGCTTGGTGACTGTAGCTTCTTTCTCCCCCGAGGGAGATGTGGTGCCTGGGGGAAAAGGGAGAGCAGGGTCTGCTGCCTGCTTGGTGACTGTAGCTTCTTTCTCCCCCGAGGGAGATGTGGTGCCTGGGGGAAAAGGGAGAACAGGACCTGCTTCCTGCTTGGTGACTGTAGCTTCTTTCTCCCCCGAGGGAGATGTGGTGCCTGGGGGAAAAGGGAGAGCAGGACCTGCTTCCTGCTTGGTGACTGTAGCTTCTTTCTCTGCGTTCATGTGGTTCTCACAAAGCTCACATGCCAGATCCATCATGAAATCTCTCCTGCTGACTGTCTTGACAAGGCATTGCTTGTACAACACGTGTTGATAGCAGCCATGTCGAGCACATTGTAGAACACTGCAACAGTCCAGCGGCAAGTACCTCATTTTACAGTCTTGCCATCTAAAAGTAATAATATGAATGTAATATAATAAAGGGGATACTATTTGGTGTCTGGCAGATGGAAGACGGTCTGTATATGGTAGAGATACTGGCCTGGCTAGATCATAAAGGGGATACTAGTTGGATACTAGTTGGATACATAAAGGGGATACTAGTTGTTGTCTGTATATGGTAGAGATACTGTATATACTGTAATGACCTGGCTAGATCATAAAGGGGATACTAGTTGGTGTCTGTATATGGTAGAGATACTGTATATACTGTAATGACCTGGCTAGATCATAAAGGGGATACTAGTTGGTGTCTGTATATGGTAGAGATACTGTATATACTGTAATGACCTGGCTAGATCATAAAGGGGATACTAGTTGGTGTCTGTATATGGTAGAGATACTGTATATACTGTAATGACCTGGCTAGATCATAAAGGGGATACTAATTGGTGTCTGTATATGGTAGAGATACTGTAATGACCTGGCTAGATCATAAAGGGGATACTAGTTGTTGTCTGTAAATGTCTGTATATGGTAGAGATACTGTATATACTGTAATGGCCTGGCTAGATCATAAAGGGGATACTAGTTGGTGTCTGTATATGGTAGAGATACTGTATATACTGTAATGACCTGGCTAGGCTAGTCTTCTTTGTGTGTTCACTGTTCATAGCAGGCTAGTCTTCTTTGTGTGTTCACTGTTCATAGCAGGCTAGTCTTCTTTGTGTGTTCACTGTTCATAGCAGGCTAGTCTTCTTTGTGTGTTCACTGTTCATAGCAGGCTAGTCTTCTTCGCAATCAACTTGTCTGACGGAAATTGATGTGAAGAAGCTGTCCATGGTCACATTTCTGCATTTGCCCATGTAAGGCTCCACGTGACTCAAAACCACAGTCTCAGACAGTCACTCGCTGGTCTGGTTTCATCTTTCCCCAGACATGGAAAGACCTTGAGCAAGTTGGTTTGGACATCTGTGGCTAACCAGAACTGAAGTCACATGCACCACTATCAGTTTCTATCTGGTTTCTATTGGCCGTTCATCCATTGACGACAGAATAGCAGATTTTAATTTGATTATGTTAATAGTTTTTGCTTAGTTGCCAGATCAATGCTGCTGCTGGAGTGGTCATGTGATTAAAACATGGACAACACGGATATTGTTGAAGAAAAATTGAACTTTGGAAATAAAGCTGCACCTCTTGAATGTTGAGAGTTATTTGATAAAGGTAAGTGTCAAGGAAACTGCAGAATCTGCTCTTTCAGATACAGTACTATATAGAAATCACAATGTTTAACCTGCAGAATCTGCTCTTTCAGATACAGTACTATATAGAAATCACAATGTTTAACCTGCAGAATATGCTCTTTCAGATACAGTACTATATAGAAATCACAATGTTTAACCTGCAGAATCTGCTCTTTCAGATACAGTATTATATAGAAATCACAATGTTTAACCTGCAGAATCTGCTCTTTCAGATACAGTACTATATAGAAACACAGTGTTTTACCTGCAGAATCTGCTCTTTCAGATACAGTACTATATAGAAATCACAATGTTTAACCTGCAGAATCTGCTCTTTCAGATACAGTATTATATAGAAATCACAATGTTTAACCTGCAGAATCTGCTCTTTCAGATACAGTACTATATAGAAATCACAATGTTTAACCTGCAGAATCTGCTCTCTCAGATACAGTATTATATAGAAATCACAATGTTTTACCTGCAGAATCTGCTCTTTCAGATACAGTATTATATAGAAATCACAATGTTTAACCTGCAGAATATGCTCTTTCAGATACAGTACTATATAGAAATCACAATGTGTTACCTGCATGTGACTCTGAAGGAGGATTTGATAAAGAGATGCTCCTTTCACTGCATCTGTCAATTACAAGATGCTCACATCTCTTCATGTTCAATATGACAACTGATAGGCCTAATATTGTCACTCATCAGATTATTGTAAACGTAACCTTGTCTACAGGATAACTATTTTCACAGGACACAAACACTGATACACACAATGGACACACACAAACACACACACACTCTGACACACACACTGTCACACACACACACACACACACACACACACACACACACACACACACACACACACACACACACACACACACACACACACACACACAATGGACACACACACACAAGCTGGACACACACACACAAGCTGGACACACACACAAACACTGAACATGCACACACACACACACACACACACACACACACACACACACACACACACACATACACTCAAACACTGGACACACACACACAAACACACACACTAGACACAAACACACTGGACACACACACACGCATACGTGTTTATATCACCTACTGGGGACACCTGTTCTCACACCACATTCTGGGGACACCTGTTCTCACACCACATTCTGGGGACACCTGTTCTCAGACCACATTCTGGGGACACCTGTTCGCACACCACATTCTGGGGACACCTGTTCTCACACCACATTCTGGGGACACCTGTTCTCACACCACATTCTGGGGACACCTGTTCTCACACCACATTCTGGGGACACCTGTTCTCACACCACATTCTGGGGACACCTGTCTCACACCACATTCTGGGGACACCTGTTCTCACACCACATTCTGGGGACACCACTTTCCTGACAACCTGGAGACAAGACGAAAACATCAAAAAAATCTATAATAAATACACCCCTTCAAATGTAATTGATTCATTGAAATGAGGGTAGATGACATTGTGGGGACTGGGAAGGTGATCAATGTGGGGACCGAAGAGGAAACTCCTTATTTGGCATCAACAGGAAGTCCCATCTGGGGACCAAGTTCCGACCAACTAGTACCATCTGGGGACAATAGTGTAGGCTATTGTTTAGGGCACAAGGGGAAGATGGAGTCTAATCTAGATCAGTTTGAATGTCACGATTGTCGTCGGTTAAAGAGGACCAAAACGCAGCAGGTATGTGTATGCTCATCTCGACTTTTTAATAAGTACAAAATGAACACCAAAATAACAAACAGAAATGCGATCAACAAAAACAGTCTGGTAAGGCATAAGGCTAAACGCAGAACAATCTCCCACAAATAACAAACACAAACACACCCTAATATATGGGACTCTCAATCAAAGGCAAATAGACAACACCTGCCTTCAACTGAGAGTCCCAACCCCAATTAACCAAACATAGAAACAGACATACTAGACTAAACAGAATACATGAAAACCAAACAGTGCCCAAAAACCCCGGGATACTTAAATCAAATGCCCCTTCAACAAACACACCACCCCGAACCACATAAAACGAATACCCTCTGCCACGTCCTGACCAAACTACAGTACCAATTAACCTTATACTGGCCAGGACGTGACATTGAATTGCCTTTCAGCATATCAGAACCCACTAGAGAATTTTCTGGGTGTTCTCTTTAGCATATGCATCAGATGCATATCAATCTGCAAGGTTTGCAAACATGCTTGATAAATAAATGCTTTATAAATAGTGCATAAACTATTGTAAATGATTAACAGCATGAATAAATTATGGGAATATATCAATAAAAAAACAATAGTTATTTGTTTAGAGAGTCAAGGATATGTTTTGTTTAATTCTACAGTCCTAGAAACCAGTAGGCCCATAGCCTATTTTAGTTTCCCTGACAATAAAACACTACAGTGTAATCCATTTGATCAACTTTATTTATAGGTTCGATTGGTAATAGAGTTATAGCCATTAATAAAGTCCAGTTACAGTTTCTAACAGAAACTAACAGATAATAATAATAATACTATAACCAGCCAGGTGATTAGTAATAGAGTTCTAGTCATTAATAAAGTCCAGTTACAGTTTCTAACAGAAACTAACAGATAATAATAATAACTTTGGAAATAAAGCTGCACCTCTTGAATGTTGAGAGTTATTTGATAAAGGTAAGTGTCAAGGAAACTGCAGAATATGCTCTTTCAGATACAGTACTATATAGAAATCACAATGTTTAACCTGCAGAATCTGCTCTTTCAGATACAGTATTATATAGAAATCACAATGTTTAACCTGCAGAATCTGCTCTTTCAGATACAGTACTATATAGAAACACAGTGTTTTACCTGCAGAATCTGCTCTTTCAGATACAGTACTATATAGAAATCACAATGTTTAACCTGCAGAATCTGCTCTTTCAGATACAGTATTATATAGAAATCACAATGTTTAACCTGCAGAATCTGCTCTTTCAGATACAGTACTATATAGAAATCACAATGTTTAACCTGCAGAATCTGCTCTCTCAGATACAGTATTATATAGAAATCACAATGTTTTACCTGCAGAATCTGCTCTTTCAGATACAGTATTATATAGAAATCACAATGTTTAACCTGCAGAATATGCTCTTTCAGATACAGTACTATATAGAAATCACAATGTGTTACCTGCATGTGACTCTGAATGAGGATTTGATAAAGAGATGCTCCTTTCACTGCATCTGTCAATTACAAGATGCTCACATCTCTTCATGTTCAATATGACAACTGATAGGCCTAATATTGTCACTCATCAGATTATTGTAAACGTAACCTTGTCTACAGGATAACTATTTTCATGTGTGAAATTAGTTTTGGTATAGTTTAGGAGTAGTGTCGATGGGCCAGCTGATCAGGATAACTCTTATCATGTGTGAAATTAGTTTTGGTATAGTTTAGGAGTAGTGTCGATGGGCCAGCTGATCAGGATAACTCTTATCATGTGTGAAATTAGTTTTGGAACAGTTTAGGAGTAGTGTCGATGGGCCAGCTGATCAGGATAACTCTTATCATGTGTGAAATTAGTTTTGGTATAGTTTAGGAGTAGTGTCGATGGGCCAGCTGATCAGGATAACTCTTATCATGTGTGAAATTAGTTTTGGTATAGTTTAGGAGTAGTGTCGATGGGCCAGCTGATCAGGATAACTCTTATCATGTGTGAAATTAGTTTTGGTACAGTTTAGGAGTAGTGTCGATGGGCCAGCTGATCAGGATAACTCTTATCATGTGTGAAATTAGTTTTGGTATAGTTTAGGAGTAGTGTCGATGGGCCAGCTGATCAGGATAACTCTTATCATGTGTGAAATTAGTTTTGGTACAGTTTAGGAGTAGTGTCGATGGGCCAGCTGATCAGGATAACTCTTATCATGTGTGAAATTAGTTTTGGTATAGTTTAGGAGTAGTGTCGATGGGCCAGCTGATCGGGATAACTCTTATCATGTGTGAAATTAGTTTTGGTATAGTTTAGGAGTAGTGTCGATGGGCCAGCTGATCGGGATAACTCTTATCATGTGTGAAATTAGTTTTGGTATAGTTTAGGAGTAGTGTCGATGGGCCAGCTGATCAGGATAACTCTTATCATGTGTGAAATTAGTTTTGGTACAGTTTAGGAGTAGTGTCGATGGGCCAGCTGATCAGGATAACTCTTATCATGTGTGAAATTAGTTTTGGTATAGTTTAGGAGTAGTGTCGATGGGCCAGCTGATCAGGATAACTCTTATCATGTGTGAAATTAGTTTTGGTATAGTTTAGGAGTAGTGTCGATGGGCCAGCTGATCAGGATAACTCTTATCATGTGTGAAATTAGTTTTGGTATAGTTTAGGAGTAGTGTCGATGGGCCAGCTGATCAGGATAACTCTTATCATGTGTGAAATTAGTTTTGGTACAGTTTAGGAGTAGTGTCGATGGGCCAGCTGATCAGGATAACTCTTATCATGTGTGAAATTAGTTTTGGTATAGTTTAGGAGTAGTGTCGATGGGCCAGCTGATCAGGATAACTCTTATCATGTGTGAAATTAGTTTTGGTATAGTTTAGGAGTAGTGTCGATGGGCCAGCTGATCAGGATAACTCTTATCATGTGTGAAATTAGTTTTGGTATAGTTTAGGAGTAGTGTCGATGGGCCAGCTGATCAGGATAACTCTTATCATGTGTGAAATTAGTTTTGGTACAGTTTAGGAGTAGTGTCGATGGGCCAGCTGATCAGGATAACTCTTATCATGTGTGAAATTAGTTTTGGTACAGTTTAGGAGTAGTGTCGATGGGCCAGCTGATCAGGATAACTCTTATCATGTGTGAAATTAGTTTTGGTACAGTTTAGGAGTAGTGTCGATGGGCCAGCTGATCAGGATAACTCTTATCATGTGTGAAATTAGTTGTGGTATAGTTTAGGAGTAGTGTCGATGGGCAAGCTGATCAGGATAACTCTTATCATGTGTGAAATTAGTTTTGGTACAGTTTAGGAGTAGTGTCGATGGGCCAGCTGATCAGGATAACTCTTATCATGTGTGAAATTAGTTTTGGTATAGTTTAGGAGTAGTGTCGATGGGCCAGCTGATCAGGATAACTCTTATCATGTGTGAAATTAGTTTTGGTACAGTTTAGGAGTAGTGTCGATGGGCCAGCTGATCAGGATAACTCTTATCATGTGTGAAATTAGTTTTGGTATAGTTTAGGAGTAGTGTCGATGGGCCGGCTGTGAAGGTTGACTGCTATTGTTTGTTTCCCGCTCATCAACTTGGACAGAGTCCAGGACATGTTTTACATCACTCTAAAGGCCTACTGTAACTCATAGCATGTGTTCATTTCCTTACAATACATGTGATTAGTGTTCGAGTTACAGTCAATAAAACAGACCCACAACAGTTCATTTGAGGAAAGTAAAACATAAAAGAGAATATTATTAACCCACAAGGGGGTGTGGTCAAATGATTTGCTGCTGATAAATAGGCATAACACAAACTCATCATTACACTATTGTCTTTCTACATTAAATCAACCCCTTCATCCTTCTTATCATTCAATTAGGCCTCATTTGGGGACGACAGGTAACCTAGTGGTTAGAGTGGAGGGGCGGCAGGTAGCCTAGTGGTTAGAGTGTAGAGGCGGCAGGTAGCCTAGTGGTTAGAGTGTAGAGGCGGCAGGTAGCCTAGTGGTTAGAGTGTAGAGGCGGCAGGTAGCCTAGTGGTTAGAGTGGAGGGGGGGCAGGGAGCCTAGTGGTTAGAGTGGAGGGGGGGCAGGGAGCCTAGTGGTTAGAGTGGAGGGGCGGCAGGTAGCCTAGTGGTTAGAGTGGAGGGGCGGCAGGTAGCCTAGTGGTTAGAGTGGAGGGGCGGCAGGTAGCCTAGTGGTTAGAGTGTAGGGGCAGCAGGTAGCCTAGTGGTTAGAGTGTAGAGGCGGCAGGTAGCCTAGTGGTTAGAGTGTAGAGGCGGCAGGTAGCCTAGTGGTTAGAGTGTAGAGGCGGCAGATAGTCTAGTGGTTAGAGTGTAGAGGCGGCAGGTAGCCTAGTGGTTAGAGTGTAGAGGCGGCAGGTAGTCTAGTGGTTAGAGTGTAGAGGTGGTAGGTAGCCTAGTGGTTAGAGTGTAGAGGCGGCAGGCAGCCTAGTGGTTAAAGTGTTGAGCCAGTACTTGAAAGGTTGCTGGATCGAATCCCTGAGCTGAGAAGGTAAAAATCTGTCGTTCTGCCCCTGAACAAGGCAGTTAACCCACTGTTCCTAGGCCGTCATTGAAAATAAGAATTTGTTCAAAAACTGATTTGCCTAGTTAAATAAAGGTAAAAACGTATATTATCATATAAGGTGCACAATTACGGCCCATTTATTCAGTGAGGAAAGGGAGACTCATTAGTGGCTGGCTGGGTACCAAGGTCCAACAGCACATTGTCTTGGTGGGCAGGTAGTAGGTGGGAAATAAACTGGTCAAAAGGATCTTTTCTCTTCTTGATTTCAAAATTCACACAAATGAGCAGTGTAAAATACAAACATTTAGGAGGAGCAGGACTGATTCTAGTGTTAAAAGTCAGGGAGCAGGTCTGATTCTAGTGTTAAAAGTCAGGGAGCAGGACTGATTCTAGTGTTAAAAGTCAGGGAGCAGGACTGATTCTAGTGTTAAAAGTCAGGGAGCAGGACTGATTCTAGTGTTAAAAG